>NC_064269.1:38740000-39340000 GCF_003254725.2 Canis lupus dingo
AAGGAAAAATCGGCTCGACTTGGTGAATTATCAGAGGAGGCGTAGAGATGAACGGGTAAGGAAATCTGGAATGATTTCCAGGTCTTTGGTTTGGGTAGCTGAGTCGTTGCGGTGACCTCGTGGGGGGAAGAGGAGGCGCGGGCTTGCAGGGGGAGTTCGATTTAGAATACACTGCGTGAGGAGCCGGCTGTGTCGAAGGAAAAGGACGAATGAAGCCTTCGTGGATTGCTCTGGAGGGACCGAACCCAGCGCCCGGTACTGGGTCGCGAGAGCCAGCGGCTCTGCCAGGATGGATTCTGCACCCCCGAGCTGTTTGTGAGAAGCGGGAAGGCAGGACGGGCCGCCAGCCGGGTCTGCGCGCGGGGCTGTGGGCAGACCGCGGGACCCGCTCTCCACCTAGCACTTCGGGGTCTGCGCGGAGATGAGCTGGGGCCGGCCCCGGCTGTGATTGGCCGGAGCTGCGGGCGCCGGGGGCGGTGGGCGGGCCTGGGCTTCAGGACCTGCTCAGTGATTGGCTGGCAGGTACCCAGAGCCCTAAATCAAACTGTTGGCACCGCCCCTCCAGGAGGCTGGCGCCTGTTTCCAGCCAGCCCCGCCGCCTAGTTAGACTGGAAGCCAAGCCAACTATAGTTGTGGTCACGGAACGATCCCCCCCGTAAACCGCTGCTTTCGGGGGTCGGCTGTGGGAGGAGAGCGGGGATTGGCCAACTTGCAGGGGCCGGGCGGGCGCGGCCTCGGTCGGACTGGGCTTCTGGACGCGCACCTGTCCTGTGCGTCGATTGGGCGGTGGGATCGTCCACGTTACCGGGGGGCGTGGCCGACGCTGATAAAGAGCGGGACCCGCGCGGCAGCTGCGCTCCCTTGCACCGCGGCTAGAGCTCCGGGTGGTCCGCTGGGCGCGGGACTCGGCGGCTCCGCGGGCTTCCGCCGCAGCGTTTTCCCGGCCAGGCATCTGGCCGCAGCCTCAGGACACAAGATGGACCCGTCCTCTGTCACAGAAATGTGAGTGGACTCGGGTGCGGGGGGCTCGGCGCCTCCTCGCCAGCTCCCGCCCCTGGCGCCGGCCGCTGCGGGACGGAAAATGGCGCATTGCAGCAGCTGCGGCCATGCGGGAGCCACCGCCGCGCGCCGCCCCCAGACCGCGCCGCCCCTGGGCAGCGGGGGCAGCGCCCCGTTCCTGCCGCAGCCACGGCCGGCACCCCACGGGCGGGGCGGGGCGGGCGGGGCGGGGGCGCGGGGGTCCCACCTTCGTGCCACGCTCTCCTCTCGCCCGCGGGGCGTCCCGTTCGGGTCTGGGTAGCACCGAAGCCCGGGGCAGGGCGAGGTATGGGGGGAGGGGGGGTTCGAGACCCTTTCTTGTTGTCTGATCGAATCTGTAGGGCCTCTGGGAGCTGTAGTGGGTGCGCATACCACTTAGTAACTTGAGCTGCGCTGCCCTCTCCGGATTTGTGTGTGCCCCTCGCCCCAACGGTGCCGCGTTCCCTACTCCCCCACCCCTCTCGGCGGTGAGCAAAGATCCAGGAACTTAGCTGACAGCCCTTTGGCGCCAGGTGAGCAGCTCTGAGAGACTCCAGGGCAGTGGCATGTGATCCCAAGCAGCCATTCATCTCCAGGCCACCTGTATAGGAGGTGTTTTCCCTGTCATCGGGTCTTAGCCAAGTACCTGGAAGAGAAATCGAACTGAGGAACTCTGCCTTCCCCCAACAATTCAGTTTTAGTTTTCAACACAACCCGCATCCGGAGATCCTGAGGGGAGAACGGTGGCCGGACAAAGGAAGGATTTCCCTGTCAGGACCACCA
Organism: Canis lupus dingo; assembly: GCF_003254725.2. Classification (NCBI taxonomy): domain Eukaryota; kingdom Metazoa; phylum Chordata; class Mammalia; order Carnivora; family Canidae; genus Canis; species Canis lupus. The sequence goes on from NC_064269.1 coordinate 38,741,801, forward strand.
AATATTTAATAGAGAGTTTTCTTTCTTCTTACTGCCTGGAGTCCTGTCTTGGTTCTAGAAATATTTGTGTTGCTTCTCATAGTGACAAAAAAGGGGGAAGATTTACTTATGTGACACATGGGTTATGATTACCCCTGGATATTTTATTGCTGAGTGTTCCCAACTCCCAACAAATAATAAGTGAAATGGTCCCTTCGAATGCTTTATAACCATTTCACTTTTTCTCTATTTGGTTTCTACAGTTTTAACTGTATGTGATAGTCTATGCATTTTGGCCAAGCCCTAAGATTCCATTCCCCTGCCACACACATTTTGGGGAAGAGGGGGACAGACAGGTTCCCAACAGCAGGGAGCTGGCATGTGGGATGAACTGAAGGAAATGGAGAAAGCATGGTGACTAGCAGGGCATCACGAGATCTCTGACCTTAATCTTGTCATTGGGGCCACCATCTTGGACTGCTTCCAAGACCAAATACTGGCTGCTACCTACTCACTGACGTTTCCACCTTCAGAGAACTACATTGCTTAGTGCAGTGGTAACACAAGAGTCTTGTGGCTTCCATGGCTCTGTATCTTTCTTTCCTTTGCTTCCTCCAGTGCTTTAGAAGGAAATAAGAAAGTGATTTTTTGAATGAGGGTGGGTTGGTTATAATCTGCTAGGAAAGCCTCTTTGAGGAGTTATTCCCCATCATTTTTATTATTAGTATTATTTTATTTAAAGATTTTTATTTATTTATTCACAAGACACACACACACACACACACACAGAGGCAGAGACACAGGCAGAGGGAGAAGCAGGCTCCATGCAGGGAGCCTGACGTGAGACTCAATCCCAGGTCTCCAGGATCAGGCCCTGGGCCGAAGGTGGTACTAAACCACTGAGCCACCTGGGCTGCCCATTCCCTATCATTTTAGACCAAAAGAAATTCACTTAGGGAGGGAGAATTTTCTGGGTATTACTTCTATTGTGAGTAGTCAAGGCATTTCCTTTTTGGTGACTTGTGATTAATTCCTAATGCATTTACTCTTGGACTGCTCCTATGAGGTATGTTTTGTAAGATTTTGCTTCTATTTGAAGAGTTCTTACTGTAACTTCTATTCTCCATTAAGTTTGAGAGATCTTCCTCTGTCGGTAGGTTCTTTCTTGGTAGAGAAAAATCTCATGCCTTAGGTTAGACTTCTGGGAATTCTTTAAGAGATGAATTTAGCCTCCGTGTGTTGGGACACGGAAAGGAGTTTATCTTGAAGACCCCATACTAGATTAATGCCATCTAAGTGTAAGGGAAAGAAAGAACAGAGGTGCCTGGGTGGTTCAGTGGTTGAGCGGCTGCCTTCGGCTCAGGTTGTGATCCCGGGGTCCTGGAATCGAGTCCCACATCAGGCACCGCACAGGGAGCCTGCTTTTCCCTCTGCCCATGTCTCTGCCTCTCTCTCTGTGTCTCTGTATCTTGAATAAATAAATAAAATCTTAAAAAAAAAGAAAAAAGAACAATCTCTGTGTGTAGTAGTGTAAACCAAGATTTCTCTCTGGGATATAAAGAACTAGGGGAGCCTCCTGAGACTTGATACCAAATCTAGAAAAGGAAAGGACAGGATGTCTATGATGCTGTACATTGAGGACCATTATCTATATTCTTGCATCCTGTCTATGCTCTTGGAACAGTTTCATAACTAACACAATTACTTTAGGCCCCAATTCTATCTAAGTGAAACACTCTTCTCTGCCAAAAACAAAGCAAGCAAATAGTTCTGTCTCTACTCTACCTTTAGAAGCCTTGCCTTTGGTGATTCTCCAAGTTGTTCTTACAGTAGCCCCAATATACTAATCACTGTGGGAAACAACTAATAACCGGTTTCCTTTAAACAGAGTCTGTCAACTTGCTTGTCTTTAGGCTTGCATAAAAGAGATGTTCTGTCTGTAGGCTTTAGTCTTTTGTATGGATTTCTCCTAATCTGGATAGGAGTTTTCCAGTTTGACTTCATGTGAAAGGCTTCTTTTTCAGAGTCAGGAAAGTGCCATTTAGTTCAAGGCTGGCATATTTGTCCCTGTAGCCATTGTGCCAGAGGATGTTTGAATTTGGTCAAAGGATAGCTCCAAACAGGATCTCATGAAGCCACCCAGGATGTTCCTGAACCCCATCTAAATGTTATTACAAGATCTTTCACCTTTTGCTTCTTCGTCTATGCTGCATCTCCCTACTTGGTGTCACCAAGAAGTTAGAATCCCTTCTAGTTGCATATAGCCTAATTACCATTACATTTGTGATACGGGGCGAGAATGCATGTGGTTCCTTTCTTGTCTTAGTTACTTTGTGTACTTGGTCCACTTCTCTCCACAGGTCTGCCCCAGCTCAGCCACCCACTGAAGGGGCAGAAGGGACTGCCCCTGGAGGTGGTCCCCCTGGCCCTCCTCCTAATACAACCAGTAACAGACGACTACAGCAAACCCAGGCACAAGTGGAGGAAGTAAGTGGAGAACTTTTTCTCTGAGTTTCCAGATAGTAGAAGTTTAGAAACTTATTTATTTATTTATTTAATAAATACAGGGGGAAATCTCTGAGAAGCAAGGTGTCCCTGAGTTACACAGGGCCAGACTTGAGATTCCGTTGTATTTACCCCTGTCTCGAGCCAGGAAGCTTACTAGCTTTGTTTCTGCATCCCTCACCCCCAGGTGGTGGACATCATGCGTGTCAATGTGGACAAGGTCCTGAAGAGGGATGAGATACTGTCACAGCTAGATGACCGAGCGGATGCCTTGCAGGTGGGAGCATCACAATTTGAGAGTAGTGCTGCCAAGCTAAAGAGGAAGTATTGGTGGAAAAACTGCAAGGTGAGTTCTCTTGTCCTCTCTGGCTTCCTTTCTTGGGCCTAAAGAAGGCAAGAAAATCCTCAAGTTCTACCTTCCTAACCCAAGGTGGCACAGGATCTCAGGCCCTGCAGAACCCTGGAGAGGAAATCTGAGTCTTCTTGACATGCATTACCCGGAATTGCCCACCAGGGTAGGCTAGAGTATTCAGAACCACTAACTGGGTGCCAGCCATACCCTGAACAGTGGTCATTTAGGCTGCTTTTTCCCAAAGACCATGGGAAGATCTCGCATAGCCCTTCCCCACACACAGCCAACATGGACACAATGGCTAGGGTAGGGAGGTATCTATTTAAATACCTGCAGCTTTTAGGAATGAGCTGAATGCTTCGCGAAGAAAAATGAAGCAACTGACTAAAGATCCCAAGTCTGCATCTCTGCTGACATTCCTTTCAGAGCCTTCAGGCAATAGGAGAGAAGCAAAATGGAGCAAGCTGCAGATGCTGTCATGTTTTTGGGAAGCCTCAGCTCTGGTGCAAGGGTGGCTGTTCCATGGGGAACAGGAGGGTTGAGCCCTCCCCAAGAGACCTGCATGTATCCTGGGTGATTTGTGGCTTCTTCCACTGTCCCAAGGACAGAGGAGGTTCTTTTACCACACCCCTAGTGGGAACATCTCTCTCCTCTTCCCCGAATCCAAGGGCCCATTTTTTGGTCAATGTTTCCTCAGATGATGATCATGCTGGGAGCTATCTGTGCCATCATCGTGGTAGTCATTGTAAGTAAGTATCGCTGAGGTTGCTGGTGGGGTGAACAGGTGGGAAGGTCCTGGAGTCTTCTCCCAGCCCTGCCTGCCTGCCTGCCTGCCTGGGGAGTGGGGCTGCTCTGACTGAGGTATGGAGATCGCTGCTGTGGAACCATCACCTGGTTCGGGAGGGAGGACGGGCAAAGACAGGGGACTTCTTTGATGGACGAGCCTGCTCCCCTGCAAGATGCCATGGGAAGATGGCCCCTCCTGTTCTGAGGAAGCGGGGCTGTGCTGTTTGTCACTGGCTTGGGTCAGAGGGAGACCACGGGGATGGGACACCTGCAACGGAAAGGCCCAGATGTCTAGTAACTTGATGTAATTTGCCGTCTTGTTCTCTCCTGTCTCTTTCTCTTCTCCATCTGGGACTTCCTGATTCCTGTGTCCAGTCTACTTTTTTACTTGAGAATGTGCCACCCCCTTCCCTGTTCTCCATCGCCATCCAGACTTACGTCCATCTCCTTCTGTTTGCTCTCTCAACAAACGTCCCCATATACCTTCCTCCACCCTGTCCTGGCTTCTCCATTGCCCAGTCTTCCTTTTCTGTTGCTTTCATTTGCACTGTGTCCCTCAATGCTAGAGTTGCTGCTCGTGGCACAGTCTTGAAGTAACTTCCCAAAGAGCATTAGCTGGTACCTCCCTACCCCCTTCTTATATGCTTTTAAGTTCCCCAGGGCCAAAAAGAGCTGGAGGCCAAGAGAAGAGGAGGGGGTATAGCGGGGGTGACATGCCCAAGAAGGTGCCAAGATCGGGGGAGAACAAGGGTGTTGATGCCCATGGTGTCACCAGGAAAGGCCAGGGCACTGGCAGGAGGTGGCTAGGGACAGCTGGAACAGCAGCCCAGGGCTGCCCTGGTCACTTGGGGCTCTTCTCCTAGGCCAGGCTGGAAGAGGATCCTGGAGTGGGCTCAAAGTCCAACTTGGTTCTGGGCATTGCCCTTTAAGAAAGTTAAACCTGTTTTTGCAGTTATTTCTAATCTGTTAGTCCAAGAATTTCTATGTCTGTTGGGGATCTTACAGCCTTTTGCTTTGTTTTCTGGAGACCTATAGAACACGTTAATTGCAAAAGTACTGGCTTCATTCCCATCCTGGAAGCAGCCCCATAATCTCATAACTACAAGGGGCTGTCTCTCGTCTACATTTTCTGTGGCATTCTGTATTGTTCAGGAGAGCATTAGATAATTTCAAATGGCCATAACTGGGGGCTCTCAGTTAGTTTTAGTTGTTGGCATAGATAGAGAACGAACGTTAACTATAGACAGACAACGAGTCAAGGGCCTAATTTGAAAAAACAAGGTTGGAGGAAGCCACTTCTTGCCAGCTCATTGGGGACGGTCCTGCTCCTCCCTTCCCGTTGATAAAGTGTGAGGTGTTAGAATTGAGGATCCTTGGGCTCTCAGGGATTCCTCTCCTCTATACTGTTCCCATGTACTCACCAAAGACAGGGTTGAGGCAGGAGGTCCTTCCTGAGGCTGGCCGAATCTGAGTATTCAGAGAAGTCTAGGATCCCTGCCACCCTGGTCTTGGCAGGGAGGCGGGATGGTCTGTGGACAGGTGTGTTTGTGCACTGCTGTGCTGTCATGGGGCATCTAGAGCCACCTGTCTATTCTTCCTGCATTGTGTTCCCCTTCTAAACCACCACATTCTGATTTCCACTTTGCCTCCTTGCCTTTCCTCTCTGCATGGTTTGTGGGGGCAGACAGTGGGACCTGAGGATGGGAGACACAGCTGGGCTTCAGGATAGGTTGTGGAGTGGGAGAGACCCAAATTTGAGGGGAGGAAGGTGGCTGGGAGCAGGAAGGGGGAACATCCATCACCCCTTAGTCCTCTTGTCTTCTAGCCCACAAGCAAAAAGAGGCTGAGGCCAGGCCAGGCTGGGTCTGGATGTTCACTTTCCATGCAGCAGCATTTCATTGCGCAGAACCATGCTTCCTCTCCCTTCGCCCCTGCTTCCCACATTCCCTTCGTCCTGCCCCAGGGCAGGGCCGAAGAGCTGGAAGAAAGCAGTCAGTATACCCTCCCAACGGCCCCCCTCGAAGGTCTCCACTCTCCTCTGGGCTCCTCCTTGCCTAATGCAGGGGGGTCACCGCTGGAGAAGAACCACCACTGTCCTCGATGTGTCCCAAGCCTGGAGCAAATTCACCCTCTTGGCCCACCCAGCCCCAACATGGGAATTTTTTCCTGGGTCTCTGTCCCTTTGTGGCTCCCCAGATGTAGTTGGCTTTGTTCTCTTGGGGATGCTCACCCTTCTACTTTCTTTCTTACCCCACCCCATGCCCTCTTCTGTGTCTTTGCCGTGTCCCTCTTCCCTCCTGCCACCCATGTGCATGAGCAGACGTGTACCCAAACTCCGGGACTTTGCAGTCAAATGAAGCTGAGCTTCCTACATCCCCTTCTTCCTTGGTTTGCCATGAGGCGATGTGGGGTTTCCACTGTGTGTCTGTCATCACCTCCGTGTTTTTTCCTACCCCCGACCTCATACTTGTATAGAATAAGAACAGTTGTACTTCCACCAAAGGCATGTGGCATATTTACCAATTTCATGTATTCTGCACAAAGGCAAAAAATATAAATTCCTACCACTAAACTGACTTGGTTGTTGTTTGGGTTGGAGTAACTGAGGCGGGTGGGGGAGGGGTGGTTTTCCTTCTACAGTGTGATGTTGCTCAAGGCCGGAAGGCTCACATGTGCCGCATGGTACTCAAGATGAAAGATCTGTGTTGGCAGAGGAAGTGGTCTCTGCCCTGTCTTCGTACCTGGCACAGCCCAGCTCTCCCAGGTGCTAGCGAGAGGAAGTGATGACAGGAAGCTGAGTGCATGTCTGAAACATCACATCACAAACCGCTACAGGATTTCTCAGACACCACCCATGTACCTCCTTCACGGGTCCTCAGGCTGCCCAGCCTGACCTAGGGGGTACCCAGATGAGGCCTCCACCAACACACCCAGCTCCCCAGCAGCCTTACCTGCAGTTGAGGGAGTGAGGACCCTGTAGGTATCCTGAAATACTCAGTAGCTGTCCAAAAGGGCATGACCTTAATTGCAGCTCAAGGTTACACAGAGCACAGCATGGTGCCCCAGGGCTTCCTCTGAGCACCTTCATTTCATGCCTTGAACACTGCAAGTTGGTGGGAGTAGGCCTGGGTACAGGGCTTAGTTGGGTCCAGTGTGGGGAAAAGACAGGAAAGTAGAAAAGCTTTGTTTCTGAGGACACAAGGGACTTTTACTTGACTAGGGTTCAAATGCTTATGTGTTATGGCCCAATCCCTACCTTTGCCCCACTGTCCCTTACTTGTTCCTTTAAAAAAAAAATTTAGAAAGAGAGCAGGAGCATGAGTTGGGGAAGGGGCAGAGGGAGAGAGAATCTTCAAGCAGACTCACTGCTAAGCGTGGAACCCACTGCGGGGCTCTGTCTCATGAACCATGAGCTCATGACTTACCCGCTTACTCCTTAATCTCCTCTCATTTTCTTTTCCTACCACAGGCTCATTTTTAACCTCCACCCAGACATTCTGCTTTCCTACCACCCTCTCACCCCTTCACATTGTGTTCAGCCCAGGGACACAATGAAAAAAGGCAGAGACCTACACAGAGACAGAGTACCCATGATCTGTGCCTTCTTCATGCCTTTCTTGGAGTCTTTTTGAGCTCTGAGACTTGGCTAGAGTCCTTCTGGGAGAACGTGACTACTCTTCTTTTATCCTGAGGCAGGAGAGTGGTTACCACTTAAGAGTATTGGCAGATCTTGGTGAGGTAGCTAGGAGAAGACAAGAGAGAAGGAGGTTGGTTTCAGTTGGGGTAATTCCCAAAGTAGGGCTGTGGGGACTGCTGGAACTCAGGACACTTGGGCTTCATCCTCATCTAGGTGGGGAGGTGGCTAGAGCTGGCTGATTCACAACTGAGGAGGGGTAGGGGCAGGGCTGAGGGCAAGCAGGTGTTTACCTTGTCATCTTTGAAGTCCCAGGAACAACAGTGCAAGAAGGAAGAGGCCGCTGGCAAATAGGACTCCAAAGGTTGTTTCCTGCTCTTTAGGTTGAGATCAGTGTGGGCAGAGATCAGTAGGTGGGAATTATGTCTGAGCCCAAGCCCGAGCCCACACCTGCCCCAGCAAGAGGGACAAAGCTGAGAGAGGAAGAGAGGGAATGTGCAAGTGTCCCCATCCCTGGTTAAGGAGCTCATAGCAACAAATGTTCTGCTTTCACCCAGGAACTACACACACTAGTATTCGTACTTGTTAAAAGTTGTCAGATGTTTGTGTGTTCCTCCACACAGAATTTCCTGCCTCTTCCCCTGCTTGGAACATTTTTTTTTTTTTTTTTTTTTGCTTGGAACATTTTTAATTGCTTTGCAAGAGAGACTTAGGTTAGATTAGTTGTTGACAGGTAAACTGGAATTTTGCAGCTAGCTGGGGAATGATGTAAGCTGAGACAAAACCCCAGATTTTGGGAAGCTTGCAGGCTGGCAAGCCGCCAAATAATGCCCAATGCTCCTGGATGTTTGCGGGTCTTGTTTAAAACCTTTCAATGATATTCTGTGACTTCAGGATGAAATTCCAGCTTGCAGGCCCATTGTGATCTGCCCACTAAAAGCAGTAAAGGATGTAAGGCTGTAGGGGAGTCAAGCTGCCCATATTTCATATTTTCTCTCTTACCATTTGCTAGGCAGGTGACCTTGGGCAAATTCCCTAACATCTGTAAGTGCCAGTTTGCTCATCAATAAAATGGGGGTCGTGATAATAATACATGCAGTCATACAGCTAAGTGCTCAGTAAAGCACTTGATTCATGTAAATGCCCAATAAATGTAATTATTCAAGTTTCAGAGCTGCTTCTTTTCCCACACACCCTTGGCTCTAGCTGTGCAGTTCCCCAAATGTTCCTGAGACTATAATTTGGCCTTCACATTCAGCTTGCTTAGCTGGCGTGTCTCCTCCAGGCCATCCTCCCTGACTGCCTAGTCCATCCCTCCAAGCTGACTAAGCTCCTTGAGGGCAGGAACAATTCACCCTTGGTCTCCAGCTCTCAGTATATTGCCTGGCACCCTGGAACCTGGGGTGTAATGGAGTCTCAGGATGTAGTGGCAGCTATGGGGACTGTCATCTCAGGAAATAAGAAGTAGAAACGGAACAGAGTGCTGTGGGAAGCAGAACAAGGCCAGAGACGAGCTGGGGGCAGGAGAGCGAGGAGCCCCAAGTATAGAAGTTGAGAAAGGACGGCACTCCTAGTACCTGGTGGGGCAATCCAGGTGCTGACACTGAGGGGCTGTTCCAGGGAGATGTGGGTGATCTGACAGGTGTAAGTGGTGCCCTCAGGGCCTGGTTCTGCGGTCAGGAAGGAGGAGATGCTGTAGGTGCCGTCTGAGCTTTGCCGGAGGCCAGAGAAGGAGGCACCAGAGACCGGAACTGGGGCTCCACCTAGCTCTTCTCGGGTCCACTTCACAGTCATGTCCAGAGGATAATAGCCAGCGATGTTGCAGACGAGGGTGGCTGGCACAGCTTTGTTCGCCAAGCTCAGTCGTACTTTGGGGGAAGCTGGAAGAAAGAATGAGGAGTGAGTTTCCAGAGGGATCTAACCTGATAGCAGAGTTGCCCAAAGCCTGCTTTCTTTTCTTGCTGGTGTGGAAGCTGGAATTAACCCTTTAGTGGAGAGCCAAGGAGGGGGTGGAAGGGGTCCACCCTGGTTGCAGGCCAGAAGGGGGCACGTCTTCCACAGGTAATTGAAAAACAATAGTAAAACTTAGTAAAACCAAGTAAAAGTTAGCTTCTTAACATCACTATTAGCTTGGGATGCCTGGGTAGCTCAATGGTTGAGCATCTGCCTTTGGCATGGGGCATGATCCTGGTGTCTGGGGATCGAGTCCTACATCGGGCTCCCTGCAAGGAGCTTGCTTCTGCCTCTGCCTATGTCTCTGCCTCTCTCTCTGTGTCTCTCATGAATAAATAAATAAAATCTCTAAAAAAAAATCACTATTAGCTGGTGATTTTCAAGGACATCAGTAATGGAATACTCCTGCCAATCTGACGGCCCCCATGGCCCCTCGGTTTGCTGCTGCTCCTCCCCAGGATGTGGTCCAGAGGACTGGGGTACTTGGGAGCCAGCCAGCCAGGACAGGGCAGCAGAATCCTGGATTGGTAGACTGCTTGGTGGAATTATCCTGGAGTCTGACAGGGAACAGTCTGTGCTTCTAGAATGGAGGTGGCAGTTAGGTCGTGGCAATGCATTCTGCCTCTCAAGAAATTGCCCTTGTGTTGGACTCTGTCCTGAAAACCACTCTCATAGGCATATCCCTTACCCTCTCCCTGGAGAACTGAGTATGGCCTCACCTTGGATGTGGAAATGGATGTTTTGTTGAGCTTGGTACAGAGAGGTGGTGATCTGACAAATGTAGGTCCCCTCGTCCTTCAGAGTGAGGCTAGGGAGGGTGAGGGAGGCGTCCCCGGCCAGGAGTAGCTGCTCAGGCTCCAGGATGGCGCCCTCCCGCTTGGCGTGCTGCTGCCCTTTGGTCCACCTGTACACCATCTGGCCGCTGCCCTTATGTTGCCGCCGCCATTCCACACTGGTCAGGACCAAGCCCGGTGCCATGGAGAAGCCACAGTGCAGGGAGGCTGAGGACCCCAGCAGCAAACTCAGGGATGGGGTCTGTGTTGTCACTTGGAGCTCCACTGTAGTGAGAAAAAGAAGGGTGATTGTGGGCTACTTCCTCCTTGAGTCCCCCTGATCCCTAGCTATGGACATGTTGTAGGCATACACCTGCCCCTGCCTCCTCCTCTGGACAATGAGGCCAGTTGAGTTCAATTCCCACTAGATGGAACACAAAGAAATAGTGCTCTGGGAAGGCAGCCTGGCACACATGATAATCCTGAGAATTCTGGAGTCACTTAATCCTGGACAATCTGACAAAAGCTATGGACTTCTCACCAAAAAAGTACATATGCAAAATTATGAGTTACTGTTGACTCTCAGGTCAGACCACTGGAATAGCAGAAAAAACTTTGGAACCCTGTTTCTTCCACTTATTAGCTCTGTGACCTTGGGCAAGTCACTAAGGGTTGCCAAGGTCATCTGCTTAAGGCAAGGCTGCTGTGAAGACTAGGAGTAAGAGGGTTTTTTAAAAAATATATTTTATTTATTATTTCATGAAAGACACACAGAGACAGAGAAGCAGGCTCCTTGTGGCCTTATGTGGGGCTCGATCCCAGGACCCTGGGGTCACGACCTGAGCCAAAGGCAGATGCTCAACCATTGAGCTACCCAGGTGCCCCAGGAGTAAGAGTTTTAAAAAACACACAGTAGCAGTATTTGTGCCAAATGTGCTGATTTGAATCTAATGAGGAAGACAATCAGACACATCCAAATAGTGGGATATTTTATGAGACAGTGGGCATGCACCCTCAAAGTGTCCTTGCCAGGAAAAGAATGTTCTGGACTTAAGGAAGCTAAAGGCACAGGACAGCTAAATATAATGCATGATCCTTGTTTGAATCCTGGCCTTAAAAAAAAAAAAAAAAACCAAAGCAACCCAGAAAGCTACAAAGAACATTATTAGGGCAACTGGAGAAGTCTGAATTTTGACAGTACTACTGTATCAATTTGAAAATTTCTTCAGTCTGATGCTTGGTGGCATACCCTCCTTGGCAGGGAGGAATATTTTATCACTGGTAATATTCAAAATGGCCAATATGGTGATAGTGTAATGGTGAAAATATGTTCTTGAATTCTTTACACACTGTAGCCCCTTATTGTCTGCACCATTGTAGATTGCTCCCCACTTTGGTTTGCTGCTGGGGTGATGGTTTTGTGATTATGAAGGAAACATCCTTGTCTTTGGTTATAAACGTTTTCTTTTTTTAAATGTTGTGTTTTTTTTATTTTTATTTTTATTTTTTTTCAATTTTTATTTATTTATGATAGTCACAGAGAGAGAGAGAGAGAGAGAGGCAGAGACACAGGCAGAGGGAGAAGCAGGCTCCATGCACCGGGAGCCCGACGTGGGATTCGATCCCGGGTCTCCAGGATCGCGCCCTGGGCCAAAGGCAGGCGCCAAACCGCTGCGCCACCCAGGGATCCCTAAATGTTGTGTTTTAAACAAATACATGCCATACATGGAAACTTTTGGGGTGAAGTGTTGAGATATCTGCAACTTTCTGTTAGTTCGGGGTGGGGGTTATTCTATCCTTTCATCTATCAAGAGAGTGGATGTGGCAAAATATTAATAACTGGTTAATCTAGGTGAATGGTATACAAGTATTCATTATGGTTGATACTGGACAGACATGAGAACCCCTCTTTCCTGATGTGGCAGGATAAATTTAGGTTGTACCACAGAAAGCTTCGAGTGTTCTGGGGCTTTCTATGGACAGGAGGGTAGCCCCCTAATCGCTGGACTTGGTTGTCTCTTTTTGGAGGCAAAATACTGGATTTGATCAATTCTAGAGAAACCTATCATCATGATCTCAATTTCCTATACCCTCTGGTATGTGCTGGGTGGGAGAGTGTAAGGGCCAGATTTTACTAACAAGAGATAATGAACAAACTTGTATCCCTGTGCCTTGCTCTAACCATCCTGAAACACCAGACCAGGCTGGCTTTCACTGGGATACAACTGTGCATGGCTTAATAAGACTGCTAGGGACAGCATATGTGAATAGAGCATCACATGTCATTTCCTCAGATGAGGGAGGTGAAAATCATTCAAATCCAATTATTTGGGTCTTTCAGAGAAGGGGCCAAGGCTAGGGGACACCTTGAAATGACTGATATGGACAGAGGTGTACTTGTTCCCTTCCTTTTCCTCCTATTCCCCCATAGCTGACTACTTGAAAAAACCCAAAATTTCCTTTCTGCTACTTTTAATCTTCTCACCGGCAGTCTGTACTGTCCCACGGGGGCTCAAGGGCAGGTTCAGTGTGGGGTGCAAGACAGCCCCATTTTCAGCATCCCTGGGAGTCTTCATCACCATGGAGATATCAGGTCCCTCTCCAGATACCTGCACGTTGGTGATGAACCAAGCTGCCTTCTCAGTGGCCTGGAGAAAATAGTAGGAGATCTCACACGTCACCTCCTTCCCGTTGCAGTCAGCATGGAGCAAGGCCTCAGCCTGGGGAATCTGTACCAAGTTCACTGGGGGAGGAGAGGACACAGATTTGGTTGGATTGAGGACACTTGGGCCCATGGAAAGCAGGTGCAGCGAGTGTACTTGGGAACTGGGCTGTCTCGCAGAGGGAGCCCAGAAAGATTGGGACACAGGGTGGGGGGCTCTTACCTGAGGCCTCGAAGGTAATGGATGGGTTGTCTTTAGCCAGTGTGCCCCCTTGGAAATCGGTGAAGCCTTCCAGGGAGCCATCATCCAGCACTGGTACCTGCCTCAGCACGAGCAAGGCCTTCACCATATTCCTACTGCCGGCAAAACCTCCAGGGTTCCTACCTTCCTCCACCAGGAAGCAGTCTAGGACCACATCCACTGCTTGCCACTGCCTTTCTGCTGCAGGTTAAAGATGGGGTGAGCACCCTCTTGCCCAGAGAGTTGCTCCTGTGCTCGTCGTCACCCACCCCAACTGTGGAGTCATGGAGTCTTCTAGGGTCTTAGCTGGCTCTGTGTCCCACTCTTGTCACCTCCAAACCAGCCTTCTGGGAAGCACCTGCTACTCTAGGTACATACTTGGTATGAATTATTGAAAATCCTGGATTTGCCTTGCTCAGAAGAGTTTGTTTTTATTTTACTACAACTGTCACAGGAAAAACTCTCTTTGGGCAAAGGCATTCTCAGCAAAAGCAAATAAAGAATTGCCACTGGGAGGGGAGACAGGACACTTGTGTGGCAAGGGGCATTGGCAGCCATCTTCTCCATTTCCCAGCCAGCCCACTGAGTCTCCTCTGCTTTTTGCCATTAAGGTGGCCTTCCTCTCTTCCACGTTCAGGGCTCACCTCCTCCAGGGATTTCCTAGCCAGGAACCCTTCCTTCTTGGGTGTCTGCTCCCAGGCATTGTCCTCTTCAGTAGGCCCACCACCACATCCACCCAGGAGAACACACTTTTTCTTCATCTGGCCTTTCCCACAGTCTTCCTTCTCCCTACTGGTGCCTTACTTTGCCAGCCTTTTTTCCAGTTGGGCTTAGGAGGCAATTGGAGGCCATCCCCGGCCCTTCCCCACAACCTTCTCCCCTTCTGGCATCTCAGGAATCTTGGGGTGGGTGGCTATCACATCTGCCCTGGGCCCAACATTTCCCCTCCCCAGCCAGCACCCCGCACTCACCTGGGTCTGCAGCCGCACTGGACAGAGCCAAGCAGAGCAGCAGGTACCACCCCTTCTCTGGGCCCATGGGGGCCGCCCTGGACAGCCAAGCAGAGCAGCAGCCACCACTCTGCTCCTGCCCCTCTCCCCAACCGCCTTTTTGCACCAGCTCCTGCTGACTGGTGCCTCTGAGCTGCGGAAGAGGAGTCTCTCCAAACCACCCCTGCCGGCCTGTTGCTTTCTCTTCAGTCCTCAGCCCACTTTCGCTTTCACTTTGGCTATCATCGTGGCTGCCTTGCCTGTCAGTGAAGCCATTAGGTGCTCGTTCCAGAGTCCTCTTCATTGTTCTCCTTTTTGTCGCCTCACCCCGCCCTACCGCCCCATGGCTCCCACCCTCCTCCCCCTTCTGCTTAAGACCTGACTTGACGGCATATACCCTTTTGCTCCCCACCCAAGAAAGTGGAGCTGAAATAAGGGGGAGACTGAAGCCAGATGCAGGATCCCCAGTAGCCTGGGGACTCTCTTCATTTTCTGTGGGTGCCACACCACTTGCAGTTCCCATTCCCTGACTTGGGCGGGGCCCTCACCACTAGTCTGCACTGGAGAAAGCTCCTCCTTCAGATCTCTGATCTGGAGGAGGAGGCCGGGAGTGGCCTGCACCTGGAGAATGGATTTCAGAGAGAGCACCGCTGGGAGAGCTTCTGTGTGTGGCTGGCTGTCACTTTATTTTGCGGAGTTTCTAGGTCAGTGATACAGCACATGGTGTTTCGTAGGGGAAACTGTGTTCTCCAGCTAAGGCCATAGCCCTCTGGTGCAGGGCAGGAGTGAAAGTGGGTGGGCCAAGACACACTTGAGTCCCTGTGTCCCACCTTCCACCTCATCCCCATGTGTCCTTTTCACTGACAATCTCCAAAAGGCACTTTCTCAAGTCTGCACATAGGAAAGGGTTCTGATAACAGGATGGTACTGAAACTGGGGACGGGGGTGGTGGGGCAGTCTTGTTCCCCCTGGATGGCCACTGGGGTGGGATAGAGGCTGAGGTTTTATTGTACTGATGACCTGCCCACCCCTCTCCGTGGTGCACAAGCTCAGCAGTAGGAAGCGGGTTCTGGTTTTCGGTAATCTTCCTGAATGGGGATGGCGCCACCCTCTTCCTCCCTGGGGCAGCTGTAAGGACAAGGCTCCACAGGCACCACTGGGTATTCTTCTTTGTCTGCGGGAGGAGAATCAGATGAACCTTCACTGGCAGTGAGGGTGGGGGGGTGGTGACAGGAGTGGAGATGAGCCAAGGAGGGTCAGCTTAGCTGTCAGGGGGTTGCCAGCTAAGAGGGAAGACAGAGAAGGTGGGAGCCAGCGTTGGGAAAGATGGAGTAAGGAAAGCTTCCCTGAGGTTCCAGGCATGGGCAGGGGGCCTGGGATGGTAGGGTAGGGAACAGGGACAGGACTGGAAACCTGTATGTTGTCTCTTACTTAGCCTGTATTTTCTTTGTTGGTGGAAGAACAGAGCTCCGATCATGGTGAAAGCAAGAAACATTCCAGAGAGGATCACAAAGATGCGGATGCAATCTGAGCTGCACAGAGACCTTTGGGCTGTGACAGGCAGAGGCCACACAGGGTTTTTGGAGAGAGCCTAGGCCTTGACTCCCCTCAGCCTAGGCCCATTGTCACCTCCCCTCCCAACTGTCGCCCATCCCCTCCCCTACTGCTACCACTGGACTCAGTTCTTTCCTAACCCGTAGACTCTGCTTCTCCCCCTTCTAAACTCTCCTCCTAGGAGCTTTCTGGCTGGCTTCCCTCTCCTGTATGCAGTCTCTCTGGGGGTAGAGAACAGGGAGAGAAAACTCACGTGGCCAGTGGGTGGAGAGAGCTGGGGCAGGCAGCCACCTGAAGTCAGCCAGGGTCTGCACCTGCCGGACTGTGCTGGTCTCCTGCATCTCTGGAAAAAGAAACAGACTGAGCAGGAGCTGGGGAATCTCCTAGGCCTAAGGAAGGCCTGAGGCCTAAGACGCACAATGAGATGGGAGGGCTGACTGGCTGGCCAGGCAACTTACTTGGGGAGGGTGGTGATTGTGGCGAGAGCCTTACTATACCTGTCACTGGACAAAGCGTTGCCTGGAACTTAATTTTGGCGTAAGGTAAGTGGGTGGGTTGCAAGTGTGGGCCCCGGGCTGGAGACGGATGAGGTATCAGTAAGGGGTTTGAAGGAGGATCACATTCCGTACACTGCTTGTCCCTGCACTTCCAGCCCTTGGGGCAGTCACACTCCGCATTTGCCGTGAGAGTGCAGTTTCGAATAAGAAGACCTGGTGACAGAGGGCGGGGTGGGGGGGACAGGGGACACACAAGCAGCTCAGGCCTCAGAGACCTGCAAAGTGCACTTGCTAAATCCTGCCCTGAGCTCCCAACCCAGACCCACAGTGAGGGACTCCTGCCCCTCGCTCCCTGTCACCTAGTGCCTCTGCCTCTATTACTAGGGTCATTAAAGGGAACACTGAGACCTTTTAGAAAATTCATTCATAGGTAAGCAGTGTAGTAGTTCAGTTACAGAGTCCTCATAAGGGTCCTGAGGGGGAACATTTGTGCAAAGGGGCCACTTGAAAGTCTGCTACTCTATGTAGGCTGGCACATGGTTTCTGAAATTCTAGCTAAGCTGGAGAAATAATAAAAGAATCCATAACACAGCTGCAGACATTGCACTTCTTCATTTTATAAGAGATAAAATTCTAAAATAAACAAAAACATGGGCCACACACACATACTCATTTTCCTAAACTGGCTTTTGTGTGAAAAGAAGAAAGATACTTCCCACCGGCTGGTATTGTTATATCCTAAGAAAGATGTACTCCGGGGTCCAAACAAATGCATGCTTCAGATGCAGCCAGTTCATCAATAAGGGGTCGCTTATCTGAAATCTAGGGACCTAGGGCCACTTCCCCTCCTGTTTTTTTCACTTACCCCTTCTTGTCATGATCTGAGTTATACACCCATTCCAGCAGCCCCCCAAATTCTGCTTTCCCCTTCGCTGTAACACTAGAGTTCTCCCCAGGGCATATGCCCAGGTCACCCCATTTCCCAGCATTGCCTCCACTTGCAGTAGCCTCGAAGTGACAAGCTCTGACCCCCTCCTTTTTGCTTCTCCACACCCAGCTCTGCCACCTTGCTCCCCCGGAGGCTTGCCCATCTCACCAGAGTTACAATGCCGACAGCTCTCACAGTGGCGCCGGGCGTGGTGGTCTGGTGAGAAGGAGGCCCCCGGTATGCAGGGATCACACTGAGCAGCCTCTCCATGCCTTTCACAGTCTTTCACGAGGAAAGTTCCTGTGAGCAGAGGTCTAGGGTCAAGGGGCAAGGAAGGCCACTTCTCTGCCGTCTTCAGGGCAGGACAGGATTCCTCTCCTTGCTTGAGCTCAGACACACTCTCTGCTCCCCCCCTACCCCCAAACTCCTGGCGAGGCCTCCTCTCTTACCTGGCTTACACATCTGGCAGCACCGTTCTCCCTGGACCTGGTAGTGTTTCTCTGGACAGCGCTTGGGGGCTGGGGTGGCTGAGAGCCCCGCCAGGGTCCCCAGAATCCACAGCCAGCAGGGAGGTGGCCGGGCCATGGTTCTCACTCAGGGGAGCTCTTTTTGCACCCCAGTTGCAGACTGCTGGCCTTGGTGGAGCTGGCACGTCCAGCTGGGTGCTGGTACCTACTCTCTGTACCTCCTGGGCAGCAGCTGCAGGCCCTCTTCAGAAGTTGGCTTCAGGTGGTAAGGCGACCTTTGATGGCAGCTGAAGCTCTATTGTGCCTGTTTTTTTTTTTTTCTCAGAACAGCGACTTCCACCCCCTCCCCCTTTTCTGTGTGCTGGGTGCCAGCAAGAGTATTAAAGGGCAAGCTTTGTCAGAAGATCTGCTGCTCTTCAAAGGCATCCATCACCTCCAACATGCCGGCCTCTCCCGGTTTCCATCTGGCTCTTTTTTTTTTTTTTTTAAAGATTTTATTTATTTATTCATGAGACAGAGAGAGAGAGGCAGAGACACAGGCAGAGTGAGAAGCAGGCTCCATGCAGGGAGCCCAACGTGGGACTTGATCCCGGGACCTCAGGATCACACCCCGGGCTGAAGGTGGCACCAAGCCACTGAGCCACCCGGGCTGCCCTCCATCTGGCTCTTGTGCTCACTAAGAACATAACCCACTCATGCCCGTCTCTTTTACAGAATGTTGGTTGCATGGGTCACTACCTCTCCCCTTCACACGCTTGTGCACAGAGATGCCCACGTTGCCCCCTGTTCACAGTTTACAAACTAATAAGAGTTTAGAGAAGGAGGGGGACCTCAGTACAGGTCTACCAACTTTTATCTGAAACTCTTGGGGTCAGATAGGTTTTAGAATTCAGGATTTTTCAGATTTGGGGGAGAAACTAGCCCTGCAAAATGCCCTCACGGGGCTGGCATAGCACTCACAATCAAGCACAACATTTCTGCAGCAAAAGAATATTGGGGCACCTGGGTGGCTCAGTCAGTTAAGCATCTGCCTTTAGCTCAGCTCATGACTCTGGTGTCCTGGGATTAGAGTACTGGGTCAGGTTCCCTCTGCTCCTCCCCCCAGCTCATGCTCTCTCTCTCTCAAAAAAAAAATATATTTTAAGATTTTATTTATTTATTCATGAAAGACACAAAGAGAGAGAGAGAGAGAGAGAGAGAGAGAGAGGCAGGCCGAGGGAAGAAGCAGGTTCCCTGCAAGGAGCCTGACGTGGAACTTGATCCTGGTTCTCCAGGATCACATCCTGGGCTGAGGGTGGCGCTAAACCGCTGAGCCCCCCGGGCTGCCCAATATATATATTTTTTAATTTTTAAAAAAGAATGAACCATTGAAGCTAAGTGGGTTTCATAAGGACCGTAACTAACCCTTGCATCGAATGAGGTCTGGTTTTATGGCCAAAAGACTTTGCTACATAATTGTTCAGAATTGCATACAAGGGACTTACACCCGTGTCCTCCTCTCAGCTAGGAGATCACATGCAATCTCATTTCATCCTCCTGCCAGCCCATGGGGTGGGTATCACTGTCCCTCTGGGCCTTCCCTTGTCACCTCACTACCGATTTCATTCTTCCCAGCCTTGGCACTTGGGATGAGATTCCCCGGGTAATTGCTTGCCTGTTTCTGCTGTTCTCCTGGGAAGGCTGATCTGGGGATATTGGAACTTGTTGGACTTTTCTCTCTTTGAACCCACAGTTTATTTCTCCAGGCCCCTTTTCATTCGGGGGCTTTGGCGTTGTTTCCACACTGCTCATAAAATGTCACACTCCTGTGACCTCACCTGTTAGCTCTGTTCTCTCACTCACTCTGGTTTCCTTTCTCTTCATATTTTCCATCCCCCTGCTTTCCTCCAGGCCCCTCTTCTCTTCAAGAGGGTCCTCACACGTGGGAAACCACATGTGAGTGTGATCTGAAGAATTATTTCTACACAACCTCTTCTCCCTTGCAGGCAGGGTGCCTGAATTCCAACCTCAGAGAGACAACCTTGTCATCTGAGGATTGTGCTGTCACTAACAGTCCTGTCCCATCCCCAGATATGGTCATTCTTTTCACTGTGAATCTTTTTTTTTTTTTTTTAATTTAGTTATTGAGGCACCTGGGTGGCTCAGTGGTTGAGCAACTGCCTTTGGCTCAGGTCGTGATCCTGGGGTCCTGGAATCGAGTCCCTCATTGGGTCCCCACAGGGAGCCTGCTTCTCCCTCTGCCTATATCTCTGCCTCTCTGTGTCTCTTATGAATAAATTAAAAACAAAAGTCTAAAAAAGGATTTATTTATTTGAGAGAGAGGGAGAAGCACAAAGGGAGAGAATCTTCAAGCAGACTCCCCACTGAGTGTGGAGCCCCATGAGGGGCTCCATCCCACAACCCCTGAGATCATGAACTGAGCTGAAACCTATGGGTTGTGGACACTTAACTGACTGAGGCCCCCAGGTGCCCCTTCACTATGAGTCTTAAACCTGGGCATGGGAAGTGGGGGCCTGTGGGGTTGGAGGACACCACACAAGAGCAAGGAGGAGTTGGGACCTTTAGGGAGAACTTGCAGAAGGGGGAACTGGAGGACCCAGAGAGGACTGGCAACTTTCACAATCTCACGGCTACTCACCCATGCGAGGGAGGCTTCGGTGCTCTATGCTAGGGCCCATCATCCCTCTTCGTGGGGGAAAGGGCAGGAGCAGGGTCTGTCTGGCTCTCCTGGAGTACTGTGGCCCAGAGGAGGAAACCCAGCTTTCTGGACCTCACTTTGCTCTAGGTGAATGGAACCTGGACTGGCTCCCTGGGTAGTGCCTTCATCTTGTCTACAGGTCTGCGAGTGCAACCTGCTGACCTCTCCCTCGGAATCTTCCTTTACCACATTCTCTTTTGGGGTGCAGTTTCTCTCCACACCTGCTGGCACAGAGATCTTTTCTTCTCAACTCCTCCCTCCTCCTCCTGCATCTCCAGAGACAGGCCCACGGAAGCACATCTCTTTTGATGATTTTCTTTATTTCTGAGGGCCTGACTAAACCCTCAAACTGGAACAGTGACCATAGCCCAGATGGCAGCTGGGGCCACCCTACTTCTTGATATCTAGGTAAGACACTCCTCACCTTTCAAGCAGGACAGGCCCTGGACAGAGTGAGGAGGAGGCAGAGCTGTCAACTGGCACCAACTCTGGTGGTCCAGCTGTTATGGCCATCTCTTGTTCCCACTCAGCTCAAGTCCAGTTCTTGCCTTTGTGCTCCTGGCTCTTCCCTTACCTCTGCCCTGACACAGGTTCCTGCCCTATACAGGCTTTCTTGAATTTTCCTCCAAACCAATAGTAAACAGAAGGCTGTTAGGTGTGGCTAAACTTTTGCTTAAGAAACGTTTACATATCAAAAGGTTACAACTTAAAATTGAATTTTAGGTATTCTTGTTTTCAACCGTCCTTCCTGCCCCAGAGATTTATGGGTGGTCTCGCTACCTCATAAGGCAGCAAAGGCACTGAGTCTCGCTGGCACTGCCCCAACCCCACCCTTTCCTGTCACAGACTGTCAGGCAGCATACCCCATCTGTCTTCAGCCCCTCGTCCCGGAATTGGTCTTGGCTCTTCAGAAATCTATGGGATTTCTGGGTGCCTGGGTGGCTCTGCAATTGAGTCTGCCTTTGGCTCAGGGCGCAATCCTGGGTCCAGGGTCCAGGGATCAAGTCCTGCATCGGGCTTCCTGCGAGGAGCCTGCTTCTCCCTCTGTGTCTCTGCCACTCTTTCTGTGTCTCTCATGAATAAATAAGTAAAATCTTAAAAAAAAAAAAAGAAAGAAAACTATAACCAGTCAAAGTATTGAGTGGAACAGGACTCTCTCCAAGATCCTTCCTTAGAAGGAAGTTCTGTTACATAACACAGATGTCAGACATCACTGTTCCTGGGGCACCTGGGTGGCTCAGTAGGTTAGGCATCCATCTTTGGCTCAGGTCATGATCTCAGGGTCCTGGAATCGAGCCCTACATTGGGCTCCCTGCTCTGCTTACACTCGAAATACACAAGCACACACACACACACACACACACACAAATCTTAAAAAAATAAAATAAATAAAAAAAATCACTGTTCTTGATCAACAAATCCCTCAGTTTTTCTAGCCTTCTCTGTCCCTCCCACTCCATTCCCTACCCCTATACCTCCCTGCTTTAGGTCCTCCTTCCCAGCGAGTCTTTAAGAGACCAAGTGGGCAGGACAGTAGGGTGAGCTCACTTCCCAGTTCTGTAATTTGCATTCATGGGACTCCTGGCCGGATCTCACAGAGGACTGAGTTTTCATGGGCATTTCTTTCTTTATTTCTGATTTTATTTATTTATTTATTTATTTATTTATTTATTTATTTATTTATTTATTTATGATAGAATGAGAGCAAGAGAGAGAGCAAGAGAGCACTAGAAGTGGGGAGAGGCAGAAGAAGAAGCAGGCTTCCCGCTAAGCAAGGAGCCTGATGCAAGGCTCTATCCCCGGACCCTAACATCATGACCTGAGCTGAAGGCAGACACTTACTGGACTGAGCCACCCAGGCGCCCCAGTGGACATTTCTTTCAAACTTTGACTACTTTTCAGTATCTCAACTCCAGCTCCTAATATTGCCTAGCACTTTAAGGTACTCACTAAATACTGGGTGGTCTGTCCTCAGCCTTATTCCTTAATAGTTCCAACCACAATTATAAGTTTGACATTTCAGGGGACCCAAAGCCACACTGACCTCCTAAATTCCACTCCTCATTCAATAAGAATTTGTCGCATATCCATTCTGTGCCAGATACCAGCTAAGTAATGGGTCACAAAGGTGAAAAAAAATAAGCATGTGGTTTCTGCCCTCGTGGAATCAGTACATCAGTGAGAGAATCAGAAATGGATCAACTAATCTCAAAGACAAACGTAAAGTTATTAGAATGGTCATTACTGCAGCACCAAGAAGGGCAGAGACAGAGTGCAATAATGATGCCTGTCCCCTAAGGGGTGAAGTGCTTCAGCCAGGAAGTTTTGCTGAGCTGTGTGGGATGACAGCTCTCCACCTACTGGAGAATTGTTTCTTCCTTTGGTTTAGGTTTCTAGATGTCACTCTATTTTTTTTCCTTGGCCACTTCTCTTCTTGAGCCTTAATAGTTTTTCTTATATAGAGATGATATAAAATAGAGGTAATCTGTTCCTTGAAAGCTTGGGAGAATTTATGTGTATTTTGAGTATAGGCTTTACACTGATGATTTCATTCAGGTTTTCAGTTTCTTCTAGAGTCAGTTTGGTAGATCATATTTTTCTGGGAGACTATTTAATCTGCTTCACATTTATGGGTGTAAATGTTTAAATCACCACTAGATCTATAGTTATTTTCCCTTTTTCATTTCTAATATTGTTTATAATTTCCTCACTTTTTCTGATATATTTTCATGAAATACATCTAATTATGAC
Organism: Canis lupus dingo; assembly: GCF_003254725.2. NCBI lineage: Eukaryota > Metazoa > Chordata > Mammalia > Carnivora > Canidae > Canis > Canis lupus. Next base: position 38,764,570 of record NC_064269.1, read on the forward strand.
TTACATCAAAGAACTAGTTTTTTATTTCACTGTGTTTTCCCATTATTTCTTTGTTTTCTGTTTCATTTTACTCTCTGGAGTAATTTTAAAATTATCTCCTTTGAGGAGCAAAAAGATTTTTTTTCTTTTTCTTTCTTTGGGTACATTCTGCCATTCTTTTTCTAACTTCTTTTTTTTTTTTTTTTACAAGTTTTATTTATTTAAGTGATCCGTATACCCAATGAGGGGCTCAAACTTATGACCCCAAGGTCAAGAGTTGTATGCTCTCCTAATTGAGTGAACCAGGTGCTTTTACTAACTTCTTGAATTTGGTGCTTAGTTGATTCATTTAAATTTATCTTTTATAATGCATGCATTTAAGACTATAAATTTCCCTCTAAGAACTGTTTTGGCTATGCTGAAGCAAGATTTTATGAAAATATATTATTACTAAATATTGTTATGTTGTATAAAATTTTGTTATAGATTAATATTTTAGTGGGAGCAAAAAGATCTTTATGTTATAAACAAGTAAAAATAACATTATCTTTATTGTTTTCCTTGGGACTCCTGGGTGGCTCAGTGGTTGAGCATCTGCTTTTGACTCACAGCGTGATCCCAGGGTCCTGGGATCAAGTCCCACATCGGGCTCCCTGCATGGAGCCTGCTTCTCCCTCTCCCTGTGTCTCTGCCTCTCTCTCTGTGTGTCTCATGAATAAATAAATAAAATCCTTAAAAATAAATAAATAAATAATAAATAAATAAATAAATAAATAAATAATATTGTTTTCCTCAACTTTATCTCATCTTTTTTTTTTTTTTAAAGTTAGAAGTGAAAATGGAAAAAAAAATTGAACAATTCTAGATAGGATTCAAAGTCCCTTTGATCAGTCTTCTCTCCCAGTCCCGTTCCTTTCTCTGCTTCCTCAGAGGTAATCACTGTTGCAGATTAGTGAGTATTCTTCCAGAACTTTTTCTTTTTAAAGATTTTATTTATTTATTTGAAAGACAGCATGAGCAAGAGAGCACAAGCAGGGGGATGAGGAGAGGGAGAAGGAGAAGTAGGGTCCCTGCTGAGCATGGAGCTGGATGTGGGACTTGATCCCAGGACTCTGAGACCATGACCTGAGCTGAAGGCAATCGCTTAATCAGCGGAGCCACCCAGGGACCCTTCCAGAACTTTTTCTAAACAAACAAATAAATTATATGTTGTATGTTTCATTAGTTTAGGGATGTTCATGACCACAAATGAGGAACGATCCCCTTCCTTTGTTAGGCTGTATGGTAACAAACAGGTTCTTTTTATATAGGAGAGAATGGAAGAGCAGAACCTCCAGAGACAGACATCTGTCAGCAAAGAATCAAGCGGATCTTTCCAGCAAAGTCTCTTTTCTTTTTTCTCTTTTTTTCAGTCTCTTTTATTTTCTACCTAAAATATTATTGAGCAATAATCAGGTGTTTCTTACTATGATCTCAGCCCCTCTCCTACCGTGAGAACCCTCTGCTTGAATTTGTCAGAGCAGGGAAGACCACCTGTCTCCCGGGAAGGGGATGAAAATCCCCACGTGCAGCATGTGGTCACGACTTCTCCCTGGCAAGGGCTTATCCCCCTCTTTTATACCTGAGGTCATTGACAGTGAGGACATCTAATTTTAACTTTTCCTTTCGTATCTAGGGCATGGCACATTATATCTGTTCTCTAAAGAAAATATTACACAAGCCTATAGTAATTCTCCTAACGCAGAGTAAGAGATTAAGCCAAAGGAACAAATCATGCGTTGGTTCTCTCAGTCATTAGAGAATTAACTGTCAGGGGTGCTTGGGTGCCTCAGTAGGTTAAGAGTCTGCCTTCGACTCAGGTCATGATTCCAGGGTTCTGGGATCCAGTCCCGCATCAAGCTCCCTGCTCAGTGGGGAGTCTGATTCTCCCTCTATCCCTCACCTTGTTCGTGCTCTGTCTCTCACTCTCTCTGTCTCTCTCTTAAATAAATAAAATCTTTTAAAAAATAAAAACATCTTGAGAAAATCAATAAAATCTTAAAAAAAGAAAATTATTTCTTGGAATCAAACAGCCCCAAGCCTGGCAATTCCATGTTCTTCCTGCAATTACTTTTTAAGGCCTATCTTTGTCCAGATAAAGAGTTCATCTCAGTCTGCTCCTAAGAAATCTCCAAAGGCCTCAGCCCAAAATATTTTGTTTTTTTTTTTTTTTCATAAAGATATATAACTTTCTAGAATTTGCTTTTTGCTTTTTAAATCCAGTAACATACCTTGGAGATCATTTTATGTTTTTTAAATAATATTTATTTATTTATTCATGATAAACACACACAGAAAGAGAGAAAGAGAGAGAGGGAGAGAGAGAGAGAGAGACAGGCAGAGAAGCAGGCTCCATGCAGGGAGCCCGATGTGGGACTCAATCCCAGGACTCCAGGATCACACTCTGGGCCAAAAGCAGGTGCTGAACCGCTGAGCCACCCAGGGATCCCGCGTTTTATGTTATACTTATGGAACTACTCATTTTGTTAAATAGACAATGGATGTACATAGGCTTTTTAGCCATTCTCCTGTTTACCATACTTCTGTTTTTTTCCCCCAACATTTCATTATTACAAGTGGTGTTGCATAGACATTTCCTACCTCCTCATACATATGGGAGTGTGCCTTTAGAATAAACATTGGGCATTGGGACCACTGAGTCACAGAGTATGCATCCTATTCACTTTAATAGATACTGGCAAGTTGCTCTCCAAAGCAGCTCTACCAACTCACGCCGACCAGCAGTGGAATGAGGACACATTTCTTCACATCCTGCCAAATTTCATATTAGCAAATCATTTTAGACAATCTAATTGGGGGAAAATGCTGTCTCATTGTTGTTTCAGTGTATGTTCTTTTGAAAGCCAGTGAGCCACATCATTGGTGGCGTGGATCTCCTCTTTTGTGACATCTTTATCCTTGTGTCACCACCAGTGTTCTAAAGTCCACTCTTGGCTCTTTACAGAATCCTCGGCTGTGTGACCTCACCTGCAGGGCCTCTGCCAATCCTGTGGAACCCTTCAGATGTTTGCCTAGGGCTGAGAATAGCTTCCTTGTGGCAAGGCTGGTCATTCCTGTCCTGTCCCTTAATAAGCCTTAGGAGACTGCAGACCTGCTCATGGGTGGTATTCCTTAGCTCATTTGTGAGATGGAAGTTGAGACATGTCTGACCCTTAGTTTCCTTTGCTTCAGTACTAGATTCCTCCCTAAAACCCTACAGTGACCCCAAGCCCAAACTGAAGGGCTCCTTGGTGCATGTTGATTCTTTTAAAGTTGAACTAAAATTCAACATTTTAACCAGTTTTATAACGTACAATTCAGTGTTTTTTAGCATTTTCACAAAGTTGGGCAAATATCACCAGTATCTAATTCGAGAACATTCCTATCTCTTGAATTAAAGGAAACTTCACACCCATTGGCAGTTTCACTTTTTCCCTCCCCTAGCTGCCTTCCCCCACCCCTACTTACACTGTTTCCTGTCTCTATAGATTTGCCTATTCTCAATATTTCATGTAAATGGAGTCATATAAGACATGACCATTTGTATCTGGTTTCTTTTACTATAGCATAATATCTTCAAGGTTTATCCATGTTGTAGCATATATCATCAGTACTTCATTTCTTTCTTTTTCTTTTTAAGATTTTATTTATTTATTCATAGAGACAGAGAGAGAGAGAGACAGAGACACAGGCAGAGGGAGAAGCAGGCATCATACAGAGAGCCTGATGTGGGACGCGAGCCAGGGTCTCCAGGATCACGCCCTGGGCTGTAGGCGGCTCTAAACCGCTGCGCCACCCGGGCTGTCCTTCATTCCTTTTTATGGCTGAATAATCCGTTGATAGATATACCACATTTTGTTTATCCATTTATCAGTTGATGGACTTTTGGGTTGTTTACACTTTTTGACTATTACGAATAATGCTGCTATCAAAATTTGAACCTTACACATACAGTATACAACTATGAGTGAAGTTGCTGGGTCATATGGTAACTCTAACTTCTTGAGGAACTGATAGACTGTTTCCCACAGAAACTGAACTATTTTACATTCCCATCAATGGTACATGAAAATTCCAGTTTCTCTGCATGCTTACCAACACATGTTAATTTCCATTAAAAAAATATAGCCATCATAGTTAGACTGGAGGGGAATCTCATTATGGTTTTGATATGCATTTCCCTAACACTAATGGTGCTAGACATTTTTTTCATGTGCTTACTGGCCATTTGTATATCTTCTTTGAGAAATGTTTATTCCTTTGTCCATGTTTAAATTAGGTTATTTGTCTTTTTTTGTTTTGTTGTAAGAGTTCTATTTATTTATTTATTTATTTATTCATAAAGATTAAAGATTTTATTTATTTATTCATGAGAGACGCAGAGACATAGGCAGAGGGAGGAGGAGCAGGCTCCCCTCAGGGATCCCAATGTGGGACTCAATCCCTGAACTCCAGAATCACTCCCTGAGCTGAAAGCAGAGCTTAACGGCTGAGCCATCCAGGCGTCCCTAAGAGTTCTATTTTTAAAGATTTGTTTAATTGAGAGAGAAAGCACATGCATGAGTTTGGGGAGGGGCAGAAGGGGAGAGAATCTCTAGCTGAGTGCAGGGCCTGAGGCAGGGCACCATCCCTTGACCATGAGATCGTGACTTGAGCCAAAAACCAAGACTTGGTCCCTCAACTGCTCAACTGACTGAGCTACCCATTCACCCCAAGTTGTAAGAGTTCTTCAGGGGTACGTGGGTAGCTCAGCGGTTGAGTGTCTGCTTTTGGCTCAGGACATGATCCTGTGGTCTGGGATCCAGTCTCACATCAGGCTCCCTGCAAGGAGCCTGTTTCTCCCTCTACCTGTGTCTCTGCCTCTCTCTGTGTCTCTCATGAATAAATAAATTTTTAAAAAATATTTTAAAAAAGAGTAAATATTCTGGATACTAGACTTTTATTTGGCATATGCTTTGTAAATATTTTCTCTATTCTATGGGTTTTTTTCATTTTCATGATAGTATCCTTGATACATAAAATAATGTTTTAGGGATCCCTGGGTGGCGCAGCGGTTTGGCGCCTGCCTTTGGCCCAGGGCGCGATCCTGGAGACCCAGGATCGAATCCCACATCGGGCTCCCGGTGCAGGGAGCCTGCTTCTCCCTCTGCCTGTGTCTCTGCCTCTCTCTCTCTCTCTGTGACTATCATAAATAAATAAAAATTAAAAAAAAAATAATGTTTTAAATTTTAATAAAGTACAATTTCTTTTGTTGCCATATTTTTCTTTTGATTTTGGTGTTATCTGAAATTTGTTGTCTAAGCCAAGATCACACAGATTTTTATCTGTTTTTTTCTAACATTTTTATGATTTTTAGCTCTTACTTTATTTTTTCTCAATTTTGAATTAAGTTTTTTTAAATTATTTATTTATTTATGATAGTCACAGAGAGAGAGAGAGAGAGGCAGAGACACAGGCAGAGGGAGAAGCAGGCTCCATGCACCGGGAGCCCGATGTGGGATTCGATCCTGGGTCTCCAGAATCGCGCCCTGGGCCAAAGGCAGGTGCCAAACCGCTGCGCCACCCAGGGATCCCAATTTTGAATTAATTTTTGTGTGTGATTTGAGGTAGGGGGCCAAGTTCCTTCATTTGCCTGTGAATATACATTGTTCTAGCACCATTTGTTAAAAAGACTATTATTTTCACATTGAATGGCATTGGCATCTTTGTTAAAATCAATTGACTATAGGTATATAGATTGATTTCTGGACTCTTGAATTTATTGTATTGATCTAAATATTTGTCTTTATGTCAGTACCACATTGATCTAACCATTGTAGCTTTTTTTTTTTTTAAGATTTTATTTATCTACTTGACAGGGGGAGAGAGAGAGAGCACATGCAGGAGTGGGAGAGGGAGAAGCGGATAAGGAGCCCGATGTGGGGCTTGATCCCAGGATCCTGGGATCACGACCCTAGCCGAAGGCAGACAATTGACAGACTGAGCTACCCAGGCAATCCTAACCATTGTATCTTTGTAGTAAGTTTTGAAATCAGGAAATGTGAGTCCTCCAACTTTTCCTTATTGTTCAAGATGATTTTGGCTATTCTGTGTCTCTTGCATTTCCATAGGAATTTAGAATTAGCTTGTCTACTGCTGCAGAACAAGGCAGTTGGAATTTTGATCAGTAATGGATTGGAACTGTATATTAGTTTGGGGGAGTACCGTCATTTTAACAATAATAGTAAGTCCTTCAATCCATGAACAAAGAATACTTTTCACTTATTTAGGTCTCCATTAACGTCTTTCAACATTTTGTGGTTTTCGGTGTACAAGTCTTACACTTTCTTCTTTATTATTTTTTTAAGATTATTCATTTATTTATTCATGAGAGACAGAGAGAGAGAGAGAGAGGCAGAGACAGGGGCAGAGGGAGAAACAGACTCCATGCAGGGAGCCTGATGTGGGACTCGATCCAGGGTCTCCAGGATCATGCCCTGGGCTAAAGGCGGCGTTAAACCGCTGAGCCACCCGGGCTGCCCCACTTTCTTCTTTAAATTTATTCCCAAGTATCTTTCCTTTTTCATGATGTTATAAATGAAATAATTTTCTTAGTTTCATTTTTTAATTGTTCATTGTTCATGTAACATGTTGACTTTTGAAAGAGGCAGTTGTTTTCTCCGGATTTGGAAGGGGATGCCTTGTAGTGTAGGTGTGTTGCTATCACACCCTGTGGGCTGTGGCTTGGGCTTACTTGGAACTTATCTGAAGTCACAGATGGAGAGTTAGATTCTGTGATGCAAAGGGAAATATATCTGACTCATCTTTCCCATTCCCCTTTTGCTTCTGAAGGCTTCCTTGACTGGAGAAGAAGAGAGTGGGTTAGTGGCAGAGGCTTCCGCCTCTCTCACAGATGCTTCTCTTGACCCTTCTCTCCTTCATGGTTTTTAGGGGCCCTACTGCAGTTATTCTTGAAGAGCAGGGATTTTGGTAGCCTCTCTTACCTGCAAATTGGGCCAGAATCTTCTCTCCTTTGGTGAGCACCTTGCCCATAGAGGAATGTTGAGGGTGATAAGTGCAGGCAGGATCCTGAATACTTGCAGTGGGAGGCTGTCAGAGGAATCTTTTGGGTAAGGTGTATAAGCATCAACCAGATGGTGAAAATCTGAGAAGTGGAGGATCAGTCAGGGTAGATCTGTGCTGTCTAGACTATGTCCAAGGCCATCTCTCTGCTTGATCACTTGCTAGCTGGGCCAGTTACTTAAGCTATGAGTCTGTTTCCACTGTAACATGAGGATGCCGATGTTTGCCTCACAGGGTGGATGTGAGCAGTTAATTGTGGTAACTTGGGGGCACACCTCGTACAGGGTTTGATGCAGAAGGTGTTAGTAAATGTTCCTTGGAGTATGAGTTGATTATCAAGTTCCTTTCCTTCTTGGGGTTGGAGCAGTGGGAGAGCTCAGGATTCCTGAGGAAGAGCTCATAATGGAAGGGAAAGGATAGAGAAATCCTTCAGGAGAGGTATATGGAAGGCATATGGGACAAATCTTTCCTTTACTAGAGCTCAGAGGTAGCAATGTGAGCTTGAAGACAGGCAATGTGGAAGTTTCTGGGGAGGAAACTCCATCACATTTCATGCCAAAGAAATGGGACAGGCTGGCTAGGGACAGTTGCAAGAAGTAAGTCATTGCAAGTTTGTATATTTTTATATTTGAAGGCACAGAAAAAAGGCTAAGCATAGTTACTAGAATTTTAAACAAATATTAGTTTATTAAAGTAATTAATTTCGGGATCCCTGAGTGGCGCAGCGGTTTGGCGCCTGCCTTTGGCCCAGGGCGCGATCCTGGAGACCCGGGATCGAATCCCACGTCAGGCTCCCGGTGCATGGAGCCTGCTTCTCTCTCTGCCTGTGTCTCTGCCTCTCTCTCTCTCTGTGGGTGACTATCATAAATAAATAAAAATTAAAAAAATAATTAATTTCAAAATATAATTTTTCTTATGCTTTTTTCTTTTTTCTTATGGTTTTTAAGTTCAAATTATAATTTTTGTTATTCTATTTTGAATCTAATAAATTTGAAAATCTTACTTATTGCTTTTCTTTAATTTCAGTCTATAGTTTTTTTTTTGTTTTATTACAGTAAAACAAAGACAATGATCTTCACTTTTGGGGAGCATGTGTTGTTTTGGGGTAAAGAACACGTAACAAAATTTATGATCCTGTTAAGTATGCAGTTTGATGGTATTAAAGACATTCACAGGGATGCCTGAGTGGCTCAGCTATTGAGCAGAGTCTGCCTTTGGTTCAGGGTTTGATCCCGGAATCCTGGGATGGGGTCCCACATAGGGCTCCCTGCATGGAGCCTGCTTCTCCCTCTGCCTGTCTCTGCCTCTCTCTCTGTGTCTCTCATGAATAAATAAAATCTTTAAAAAAAAAAAGACGTTCACATTGTTGTACAACTATTACCATCCATTATCCTCCCTTCTAATCTTTTTCATCTTGTAAAACTGGAACTCTATACCCATTAAACAAAAGCTCTCTATTCTTCCCTTCTTCCAACCCCTGGCAACCACCATTCTACTTTTTGTCTTTATGATTTTGACCATTCTAAGTACCTTTGTAAGTGGAATCATACATATTTATCTTTTTGTGACTGTATGAAGTTCGATGTGTTTATTTCTTTTATTATCTGTGCTTTTGATGTCATACCTAAGAAATTATTGCCGAGCATGTGGATATCAGTTATCCCAGTACCATTTGTAGAAAAGACTGTTCTTTCCCCATTGAATAGTCTTGGTACCCTTGTCAAAATCATTTGACATATAAATATAAATATATATAAATGCACAAAGATTTATCTGGGCTATCTATTCTGTTCCATTGGTCAATATGTTTGTCTTTATGCCAGTACTACACTGTTTTATTTACTGTAGCTTTGTAATAAGGTTTGAAATCAGCAAGTGTGAATTCTCCAGTTTATTTTTGTGTGTTGACTTTGAATCCTGCTATTTTACTGAATTAATTAGTTCTAACAGTTTTGTGTCTGTGTAGTTTTTAGGGTTGTCTACATGTAAGATCATGTCATCTGCAAACAGATTACTTTACTTCTTTTTTTCCAGTTTAGATGCCTTTTATTTTTTTTCTTGTCTAATTGCTCTGGCTAAAACTTCCAGTATTATGTTGAATAGAAGTGGTAAAAGTGAGCATTTTTAAAAAAATATTTTATTTATTTATTCATGAGAGAGAAAGAGAGAGAGAGAGAGAGAGAGGCAGAGACACAGGCAGAGGGAGAAGCAGGCTCCAGACAGAGAGCCCGATGTGGGACTTGATCTCAGGACTCTAGGATCACGCCCTGGGCTGAAGTCAGGAGCTAAACCCCTGAGCTACCCAGAGATCCCCCAAAGTGGGCATTTTTAAGGTAATCCCTTATCTTAGAAGAAAAGCTTTCAATCTTTTGCCATTGAGTATTGTATTTGTGTGGGTTTTTCATATATGGATTGTATTATGTTGAGGTAGTTCCCTTCTATTTCTAGTTTTTATCATAAAAGGGGGTTGTTTTTTGTCAAGTACTTCCTCTGCATCGAGATGATCATATGTTTTTCTCCCTTATTCTGTTGACGTGGCATATCACATTGATTGCTTTTCATATGTTGAATCATCTCTGCATCCCAGGAATAAATCCCACCTGGTCATGATGTATACTCCTTTTATTATGCTGTTGAATTTTATTTGTTGAGAATTATTTTTGCATCAGTGTTCACAAAGGATATTGCTCCATAGTTATTTTTTCTTATAATGTCTTTGTCTGGCTTTGGTGTCAGGGTAATGTTAGCATCATAGAATGAGTTAAGAAGTGTTTCTTCCTCTTAAATATTTAAAACAAAATTTGAAAAAGATTGGTATTAATTATTCTTTAAATGTTTGGTAAAATTCATCAATGAAGTCATTGGGTCCAGGCCTTTTCTTTGTTGGGAGATTTTTTTGTGGGGGGGAGGGGAGATTTTTATTACAGATTCAATCTTCTTACTAGTTATATTCAGATATTCTAGTTCTCTGTGATTTAGTTTTGACAAGTCTTGTGTTTCTAAGAATTTATTTTTTTCATCTGGGTAATCCAACTTGTTGGTATACACTTGTTCATAGTACTCTCTTGTAATTCTTTTTATTTCTGTTGAATAGGTAGTAATACTCCACTTTCATTTCGGATTTTAGTAATTTGAGTTTTCTCCCTTAGTCCATCTAACTAAAGGTTTGTCCATTGGGGGGCTTTTTGAGAACTGCATTTTGGTTTCATTGATTTTCTCTATTATTTTTATATTTTCATTTAGTTTATCTCTGCTCTAATCTTTGTTATTTCCTCTCTTCTGCTAGCTTTGGGTTTAGTTTTGTTTTCTTTTTCTAGTTACTTAAGTTGTAAGTTGGGTTGTTGATTTGAGATTTTCCTTACTTTCTTTTTAATATGAGTGTTAACAGCTATAAATTTACCCTTTTATATCACATTCATTGCATCCCAGAAGTTTTGGTGTGATCCTTTTGGCTAGAACCACCATCTTCTGGTAGTTTGCCCGAATGACCAATGTAAAGGGAAAGATGAGAGATATCCACTGTATGTTCTCCAGGCGTTTTGGAAAACATGGAGTTGGTCCTTTGGTCACATACATGTGAATCTGCAAGAAGTGTGATATTGTAGACATCAAGGGAATGGGCACTGTTGAAAAATTAATGCCCCACAAATGTTACTATGGCAAAACTAAAACAAACACATTAAGGGTATGATTCCTTCTATGAAAATGAATGTACATGTTGAGTATACTAAGCGCTCTAAGAGCCAAGATAGCTTCCTGAAGCATGTGAAGGAAAATGATCAGAAAAAGAAGGATGTCAAAGAGAAAGGTACTTGGGTTTAACTGAAATGCCAGCCTGCTACACCCAGAAAAGCACACTTTGTGAGAACTGATGGAAAGGAGTCTGAGCAGCTGGAACCTATTCCCTATGAATTCATGGCATGATAAGCGTTAAAAAAAATACCTCTAGTCTAGTCTCTAAAACTATTTCTCTTAATTAAGTAGAAGTGTGGATGTTTTCTCCCCTAAATAAATATTTAAAGCCAAAAAGAAAAAAAAAGTTTTGGTATCCTGGGTTTTTATTTGCATTTATCTCTAAGTATTTTCTTTTTTTGAAAGGAGGAGGGGCAGAGGGAAAGGGAGAGAAAGCCTCAAGCAAACTCCCCATTGAGCACAGAGCTTGATGCTGGACTTGATCCCAGGACCCTGAGATCATGACCTGAGTGAAACTAAGAGTTGATGCTTAACTAACTGAGCCACCCAGGTGCCCCTCTAAATAGTTTCTGATTGCCCTTGTGGTTTCTTCTTTGATAATTTGGTTGTTTAAAAGTGTTTTTTTTTTTTTTTTTTTTTTAAAGTGTGTTGTTTAGGGCAGCCCGGGTGGCTCAGCGGTTTAGTGCTGACTTTGGCCCAGGGTGTGATCCTGGAGACCCAGGATCAAGTCCCACGTTGGGCTCCCTGCATGGAGCCTATGTCTCTGCCTCTCTCTCTGTCTCTCATGAATAAATAAATAAAATCTTAAAAAAAAAAGAACCCACATCTGTCCACCCCCCTCCAGAGCCTGAAGTCTTAAGGCTCCAGCCCCACAAAAGAGAGAGAGGGAAACGCCTGGTGTCTGGCACCCTTGGGGTCACAGCTTAATTTCCATAATTTTGTGAATTTGCCAGTTTTCATCCTATTGTAGTCAGAGAAGATAATTTATATGATATCTACCATTTTTTCTTAAGATTTATTTATTTATTTGAGAGAGAGAGAGAGAGAGAGAGTAGTGGGGAGGGGCAAAAGGAGAGGGAGAAAGAGTCCCAAGCAGACTCCATACTAAAGATGGAGCCCATCTCAGGGGCTGGATCTCATGACCCTGAGATCATGACCTCAGCTGAAACCTAGAGTCAGTTGCTTAACCAACTGAGTTACCCAGGTACCCCAGTATGATATTTGCCTTTTAAAATCTATTGAGACTTAGTTTGCAGCCTAACATATAGTCAGTCTATTCTGGAAAATGTTCCATGCACATTTTCAAAGAACGTGTATGCTATTATTGTTGGGCAGGGTGTTCTATACATGTCTGTTAGTTCTAGTTGGTTTATAGTGTTGTGTCAATCTTCTGTTTCTTTACTTTTCTGTCTGTTTTTTCTACACATTATTGTGAATGAGCTATTGAAATCTCCAACTATCATTGTAGAACTATTTCTCCCTTCAATTCTGCCAGTTTTTGCTTCTTATATTTTGATGGTCTGTTGTTAGGTATGTAAATGTTTTTAATTGTTATATCTTCTCGATATATACTTCTTAATATATAAATATTAAGAAATATATATATAAATATATATTTATATATATTTAAGTGATTTATACTTGATATATACTTCTTCATATATACTTCTTAATATATAAATATTAAGATATATATATATATATATATATATATATATATATATATATATATATATATTAGGCTGGGCATGGAGCCTAATTTGGGGCTTGAACTCACAATCCTGAGATTGAGACCTGAGCTGAGATCAGAAGTCAGATGCTCAACTGACTGAGCCATTCACATGCCCCATCTTCTTGCAGTATTGAACTTTTTATTAACATGTAGGGTCCTTTATCTTTTGTAACCTTTTCTGATTTAAAGTCTATTTTGTCTGATATTAGTGTAGCCATCCTTGTTCTCTTTTGGTTACTATTTCCATGGAATATCTTTTTCTGTTCTCTCACTTTCAATCTGTTTGTATCTTTGGATATCAAGTGATTCTGTTATACACAGCATATAGTTGGATCATGTGTTTTTAGTCATTCTACCAATCTGTTTTTTTAAATATTATTTATTTATTTATTCATGAGAGAGAGAGAGATTGAGAGATTGAGAGAGAGAGAGAGAGGCAGAGACACAGGCAGAGGGAGAAGCAGGCTCCATGCAGGGAGCCTGGCGCGGGACTGGATACCAGAGTCCCGGACTGAAGGCGGCGCTAAACTGCTGAGCCACCGGAGCTGCCCACCAATCTGTTTTTTGATTAGAGACTTTAATCCATTTACTTTTAAAATAATTACTGATAAGAGGGTGTACTTTGGTCATTGTGCTATATGTTCCATATGCCTTATAGCTTTTTGTCCCTCATTTCCTGCATTTCTTCTTTTGTGCTTAGTTGATTTTTTGTAGTGAAATAATGAAATATTGTAGTGAAATAATGGTGTTTACATTTAACATCCCAAAGTCATAACACTTTAGTTTGAACCTGTAGCAGTTTAAATAACACAGAAACACAGATTTCCATTTTATTCAACACTGTATTTTCTTGACTTTCTCCACATCTTTAGTTCTTTAAGCATTTTATTTTATTTTATTTATTATTATTATTTTTTAAATTTATGATAGTCACACAGAGAGAGAGAGAGAGAGAGAGGCAGAGGGAGAAGCAGGCTTCATGCACCGGGAGCCCGATGTGGGATTCGATTCCGGGTCTCCAGGATCGCGCCCTGGGCCAAAGGCAGGCGCCAAACCGCTGCGCCACCCAGAGATCCCTCTTTAAGCATTTTAAAAGACATTTGTTTTAAAGTCTTTGTCTAGTATATCTGCCATTAGGTTTTTTCATGGATAGTTTCTGTTGATTTCTTTGTTTTTTTTTTTTTTTTATTTTTTATTTGAATGAGCTATACTTTCCTGTGCCTTTATATGCCTTGTGATTTTTTTGTTGTTGTTGTTGAACACTGGACATTTGAATCTAATAATGTGGTAATTCTGGAAATCAGATTCTCCCCCTTCCTCAAGATCTGTTTTATTGTTGTTATTGTTTTTGTTTTTTGATTGTTGCTAGCTCTCTCTGAACTGAATATCAGCCTGAAGTATAAACTTAAAGTCTTCTCAGGTCTTTTTTGGGTGTTTCCCTGGGCATACATTGTCACTTTCTAGTTTTCCCCATATATGCAGTTGTTTTTGAATGTCCTATTTCTTAGTGTCTCACTCCTGAAAGGGGAAAAAGTAAAAAATAAAGAGGGGGGAAAAGACACTGGCCCTCAAAATCATTTCAGCCACAGAGGGTGGACCCAGCAACAACTGGGGGAGGTGCAAAAACAATAGCCTCCTGCCTCTTTATCTGTATCTCTGTGATCAGAAGCAGCAATCAGCCATCAGAGCATAGATTGCTGATATTTAGAAGACAGTATCCTTTCTGCCCAGCCTGGCTCTCCCAGGCTGTGTGCAAGCTTCTCCAGGAACATGAGCACAGCTGTCTGACATGTGCCTAACGATAGGGAATGGGTGATTGCTACTGTAATAATAGCTGAAATCAAGCAAAATTCATCATAATTTACCATCCCAATCTCTCCCTGGAAGTTCTAGGCCTTCAACAGACTCTAAAACGGTTATATCAGACTAATTCTCCCAGTGGTGTTGTTGTGTAGGAGAGGAATCAGATTCCTGGTGCTTCCTACTCTGCCATCTTCCCCGAGTCCCCCCAATATCTTCACTTTTTAAAATTAACATTTGATTAACTTGAGTTTAACAATCTAAATTCCAATAACAATCAATTCCACTTACAACTATAGCCCACTGAATCCTTTTAAATATTTTAAATTGTATATCTAAATATCAAATATTTGATTTTCTTTTTGAGTACTTAGATGCATGACTGGACAAACTTATTGACCCTAACAAGAAAAAACTTCCTTAAATGCTTAAATATTTTTGGAAGACTTATCAATGTTTAGATATAGTGAATTATAAGTTCCCTCACACATTATAATTGTTTTCTATCAACACCTTTTACATGCTTCAATTTAGAATTACTAACTGAAAATCAGTTACACATTTTTTATTTAAAAATTTTATTGTTATCACTTACAAATTATATTTTCTCCTCTGATTTTTCCATATAATTATTTTATTTATTTATATTGAAGTATAACTGACATATAATATTATTAGTTTCAGGTGTACAACATAGTATTCAGCCTTTGTATAAACAGTGGAATCGAGTTACCATTTGTCACCATACAAAATTAATACAGTATTATTGCTGTATTTCTTATGCTGTATATCACATCCCCATGACTTATTTTAAAGCTGAAAGTTTGTACTTCTTGATCCCCTTCACTTATTTTGCCGTCCCCCGAACCCCCTTCCCTCTGTAACAATGAACCAGAGTTTTGTTTTGTTTTTTTGGATTCCACATATCAATTATACATTTTTTAATAGAACAATGAAGCTAATCTTATAATTCTACTATGTTAAATTCTTTTAAGCACTACAAAAGCTTTAAATACCAAAATTACACAGATTTTTCCCAATGATTAACTTATTTACAACTTAGCATGAGTTTGATTTGCTCCATCACTTTTGGTTTAGTCTAACTAGAGAAGAAAAACCACTACGAGTGATATGGAATAAGGAACTGGTGAAGGGGTCTATGGAGGTCTGTTGCCTCTGCATCTGTGGTAGGCCTGAGATCAGCATAGGTCAGTGGGGAAGCCATGCTGGATGTGAAGTGAGGACAGTAAGGATGAAGTGGAATCTATCTGTCCTTCATTACCCCCAACCTTGATGATCTGGGCTGTCTGCAGAGGGACCTGGTGATGCCTGGCCAGGAGTTAGAGTCTGAAGGAAGAGATCTGACAGGACCTGGAGGCCCTGCAGGACTGGCTGCTCCCCATGCCCACAAAGTGAACCAGCAGAGCTGCAATGATGTGTAGAGCTGCAGCCATCCTAGCACCCCAAGCTGACCTTTACAGCATCATGGCTGCTGCTTTGTTTGTTGTTTAATATTTATTTATTCACGACAGAGAGAGAGAGAGAGAGAGAGAGAGAGAGGCAGAGACACAGGCAGAGGGAGAACAGGCCCTATGCAGGGAGCCCAACGCAGGACTCAATCCCGGGTCTCCAGGATCACACCCCCGGGCCGAATGTGGCGCTAAACCCCTGGGCCACCGGGGCTGCCCATGGCTGCTGCTTTGATTCTGCCTTTCCACCTTCCCAATCTCTTGTGGCCAACCCTAACCTCGAACCATTAGAAAAATGTGGCTTCATCTTCGCTAAGCTGATGTTGTACAAAGCCACCATGTTCGTTCCAAACCTTCTTGGAGTTCAAAGGACATATCTCCACTTAAGGGAGCAGTTTTCCTATCTCATCTGTACAATGTATGACCATGATCTGTGATTAGTATCTCAAGAAGGTTAAAGTTGTCTATTTGCCAGAAATTTGTGGTTAGGATGCCAGACCTGGTGCCCACAAACATCTAGGTCAGTCTCCTTGACTGAGTACACGAAGTAAATGTTTTAAACTCCATTTATAAATTTGATATTTTGATTTCCTCTAAGTTCATAGTCTTCTTTTTTTTTTTTTTAAGTTCATAGTCTTCTGATGGATTTAGATTTGCATCCTGCTTTCTGTATCCAAGTTGTACCTTCACTGGAGTATATGGCAGTCTGGGATCCCCCTTCAAGCTGCAGCTACTCTTGGTGACTCTTCACTTTGGCCTGAATAAATATTACTCCTTTCCTTATTCTTGTCCGAGTGGATCACAACTGTGGAGATGTTTTAATGACATCCTACCTGCATTCCTTACAAGGCTGTGCTTACAACCTGGAAATCACATTAAGGCCTATTCTGAGCACTGGATTAGGACCCTGCAAAGCCTCAGGAGTCCTCCAGGGCATGGAGATAGAAGCATGTGCACTGTGTACACCCAGGATCAGGATCTTCATCATCTATATTACACATCCATGGTAGACCCCAGGGAGGAATGTAGGGTTCAGGGTCACCTCTAGGAAAAGGACTGAAGCCAGCAAGAACCACACACAAACTTTTGAAAAAGAGCAATGAGGCCCCTTGTGGGATACTGGGTGTGGGTAAAAGGCTTTGTGGACCAATTGTATAACAAGAGCTCAAGCTTTGGCTTGGTGCCTGAGAAACTGCTCTTGAGTCCCACAGTCAAATTTGAGCAAATGCAGGATGATTGTTGTCCCATCTGTCTGGGCTTTGGGTGCCACCTTGTGGTGGAACAGTGATTCTGGTCTTCTGAGAGTCCCATGCCCTCACAGGAAGGAACCCAATCTTCTGTCTCCAAGGCCGTTACTATTACAACATAAGGACACAGGTGCCAGTCATCCAATATCTCCCCAAAGCTTTCCTGTGTCTGCAGAGCAGGCTGGGCTTCAGTGAATCCTAGAGGTTTGGGGAAGCCACCAAATGAAGTCAACTGATATGAAGGGAGGGACTTAGTACCAAAGATTCCAGTCTGTAGCTGTTGAGGATTTTGTCTTTAATATAACTCCGAAGAATGTGCCAGAACATTATCTGATCTTAGAAGCCCCTGTACTTTCCAGCCTATTTTAGCCCAGGCTGTAGACCATGGCTTTTACTTAGCTCTTTTGGGGTCAAGGGGCTCCTCTGAGGACCCAAAGAAAGATGTGGATTTTCCTTTAGAAAATGTACAAGCATATGCGAGTAGGATTTTGGGGAGCTAGTGAACTCTTCAGGGATCCAGGGATGCCTGTAGTTTGTAAAAACCTCTATTCTAGATTCCTAATTCTGTCAGTGTTTTGGAGGCTTGATGCCTTCAAATAGATTTGCTATCATTCTGTGGAGATTGACAATGTCCGCATAAGGACAAGACATCTAGAGATGGAGAAAGGACATGGTAAAACTTCTTCTCATGAGAGAAGTAACATCACTAGCCTCAAGATGTACAAGGAGCTTCCTTGTGTTGAGAAGCAGACGTTCCTTTTGTGAAAGTATCTGAGAAAGAGAAATAACAAAAATAAATGACTCACATAATGAGCGGAAGGCAAGCCACTCTCTAGAAGGGTTTCCTAAAACAAGTCTTAACTCTATTTCAGACGTCTGAAAGTCTCTGAAAGTCTTCTGGAGGCAAGGCAAAATATTTAAGACATTCAAAAACTCACAGTGGGGCAGCCCAGGTGGCTCAGCGGTTTAGCGCCTCTCTTCAGCCCAGGGCGTGATCCAGGAGACACTGGATCGAGTCCCACATTGGGCTCCCTGTATGGAGCCTACTTCTCCCTCTGCCCATGTCTCTGCCTCTCTCTCTGTGTGTCTCTCATGAGTAAGTAAATAAAATCTTAAAAAAAAAAAAACTCACAGTGGCCTGATTCTAGAATAAAACTAAAACATATTCATCCATGATTCTTTAAATTCATCCTTAAAGCCATTTTCTTTTGGTTTGGTGCTATTCATTTGCTCAACAGATATTTACTTAATGTATATTGGTAAAGAGAAGTTTAGAGTTGGTAGGAACTTCTGGCATCTGTTATTTTGATTCCTTTTTTTCTCAGACAAGCAACACCAGGACCAGAGAGGTAAAATGTCACTCTTTCATTTATTCGTCATTCAAGCTTACCAGTCATTTCTTATGTGTCAGGGACTGGGCTTTGTAGGAGGAATAAAAGAGGAAAACGCTGAGAATAATCTAATGAGATAGAGAAGTATATAGACAAATGGCCATAATTATTTAAGTTAATTATTTTAATAGAGGCTATTAAAAAAAAACAGAGGAAGCTTAACAAAAACAAAACAAAACAAAAAACCACCCAAATCGATTATATCTGCTAAGAGTAAGATGACTTTACAGAGGAGGTAGCGCTTGAGCTTGCAACTTGATGGATGAATGGGGGGTTGCTAGGTAGGCTAGCTGTGTTTGTTACAGGCTTCAGACATAGTAACCAGATTGGTCAATGCAATATGGCACCAGACCAAGGGATGAGTGGGGCCTAAAATCTAGCCTGTACTCCACTGTGAGGAAGAGGTGCCTTTTCCTATTTTGCACAGAGGCACAATATGGGTCTCCAGTCCTAAGATGTGGGCAAAGGCACGGACATATAGGAGAACAAGGTATGTTCTGAGAACTATCAGCTCTGAGAAGCATTAGTTCAGAATTACTAGTGTAAAAGTATAGATGAGAGGTGATGAGTCCCAACAGGTGAGTATCAAGGTACTCAAGGGCTTTGTCCCTCACCATAGCTAGTAATGGTCATGCTGGGAATGGGACCTGAGTGCCTTCCTTCCAGACCACTGATCTTTCTACAACACTGAACTGTGTCTGGGTAGACACTGAGCTCTGTGCTGGGTGCTGGGCAGCACACAGGAATATGCACAGGCCTTGGTGTCAGGGTTTGCAATCAGGGAAGAACACAAGACCTACAGATGGAGAATAAGAACAGCAAAATGTGATTAGGAGCAAACAGGAGGAGAAGGAGCACAGGGCATAAGTTCAGCACCCAGGAGTGCTTTGCCACAGACCGAGGGGCAGGCCAGTGAACAGAATTCAAGGTCAAAGCTGTCTGACTCCAAAGCCTTAAAAATGCCCACACTCTAACTCAACAGCTCCAGTTCTAAGAACCAATCCTAAGGAAATAACTGAAGATACTTTCAAAACTATAAGGATGGTCTGTGAAAAATATTTTGTAACATTAAAACATTAAAAAATTAAAACATTAAACATTAAAAACAAAAGGAAGTAACATAAAAACAAAGCAATGCAAAACATTAAACATTGACCAAAAAAAAAGGGAAATAATCTAAATGTCCAACAATAAGAGATTGGGTTAGTGTATTAAAAATGATGGAATATAAGGTAGGCATTAAAAAGATGTTTCATTTTTAAAAAAGATTTTATTCATTTATTTTAGAGAGAGACAGAGACAGAGAGAGCGTGGGAGGGAGGGGCAGAAGGAAAAGAGAATCTCAAACAAACTCTACACTGAGCACAGAGCCCGATGGGGGGCTTGCTTGATCCCAGCTCCCTGAGATCATGATCTGAGCCCAAATCAAGAGTCGGACTCTCAACTGAATGTGCCACCCAGGTGCCCCCCTAAAATAATGTTTTTTTAAAAAGATTTCATTTATTTATTCATGAGAGACACACAGAGAGAGAGGCAGAGACACAAGCAGAAGGAGAAGCAGGCTCCCCATGGGGAGCCTGATGTGAGACTTGATCCCAGGATCCCAGGATCACAACCTGGGCCAAAGGCAGATACTCAACCACTGAGCCATAATATGTTTTAAATGTATATTTATTAATAGGGGGAAAGGTCAGTTCATTATTGAATGAAATGAGCAGATTAAGCTACATACTGCATAATACTGTCTTTATAAAGATATTAAAGAATTTATATCTGGTAGGGTATGGTAGTGATTAACTTTTTTTTTTTTTTTAATTCATGAGAGACACACAGAGAGAGGGAGAGACAGGCAGAGGGAGAAGCAGGCTCTCTGCAGGGAGCCTGATGCAGCACTAGATCCCAGGACCCCCAGGATCACAACCTGAGCCAAAGGCAGATGCTTAACCACTGAGCTACCCAGGTGCCCTAGTAGTGATTAACAGAAAAATGTGATGCTGGTTGACTTCTATTTTATAAATTTTTTGCTAACCTGAATCTTCCAATTTTTTCCTATAATGAATAGGTCTTACTTATGCAACAACAAATAAAGTTACGGTAGAGTATTTTACAGTTTCTATCTCCTCCCTGGTGTAAGATGGGGGCATCTGTTAGGATTAAATAAGATAAAACATTTAAACATTCAGCACAGAGGTTGGCATATAGTTAAGCATCATTAAATGTTAGCTACTAATGCTACCATAATAACAATGACAGCATTAATAATCACTGCTACTCTAATTACTAGGTCTATTATAGCAACAGTACTATCCCAAACCACAACTATCACTACTGGCTACTGGCTACTGGCTCTGGTCCAGGGTCAGGCCTTGGAAGAAGGACTGGGGTTGTGATTTTGGTTTTCAGGACACAGTCCAAGTAAGAGGCTTTGCCTCAGTAGCAAGTTTTGGGTGGGAGGCAGAGTCAGAGATTAGAAAATGAAGTAGAGACTGTTCTCAGGCCAGCTTCTGGCCTTGGTGATGTTGGGTTCAGTGCCAGGGTGCTGGGTTGGAACTGCAAGTGTCAGGTGAGGGCCAAGGCATGAATGGAGGCTGCAGAAGCTGGACACTACTCAGAGAGCCTCCCTAGGCCTATGATTGCCATGAAGGCCCAGTCATGTTTGCCTTTGTCCATATTCCATCTGAACCCATACCAACTAAGAATCCTGCTCCCCCTTTCTTGAGTCTACCCCCGTGGAGGTCTTGCCCACCAAAACAGATCCTCCTTGACCCTTTGTATCACCTCTCTCCAAGCTCTTACCCAGGTTCTCTTTCCAAAGCCAGACCTTATCCAATCTTTTCTTATTTTATTTTTAAGATTTTATTTATTTATTTGAGAAAGAGAGACAATGAGAATCAACATGGGTGTTGGGAAGCAGAGGGAGAGGCAGAAGCAGACTCCCTGCTGAACAGGGAGCCTGATGCAAGGCTCGATCCCAGGACCCTGAGATCATGACCTGAGCTGAAGGCAGACATTTAACCCACTGAGCCACCCAGGCACCCCAGACCTTATTCAGTCTTATCGCTGCTTCCCAAGTTTGCAGCAGTTTGGTGCTCTCTGGACTATCTTCCTCTTCAAAAATGGTCTCCCACTAGGAGGTATTGGACTACCCATGGCATCTTAGCCTATGCCAGCTAAATCCAACTACTTCTGGCTAATTAATTTGTAAGATCCCTAACTCATGATGCCCCAATGATAAATGTACATTCTTTGTCTCTGATAGCATTTTCTGAGAAGATGTGCAATGTGGCAGGATGCAGGGGTATTTGAAAAGAGCTTTTTTTTGTTTTGTTTTGTTTTAAAGAAGTAGCAAGTAGTGACATGTGTTTTGAAGTGTAATGTATGTGTAATAAAACAGATATTAAATGTACAGTTTGATAAATCTTGGCAATTGCGTATGCACGTGTTACACCATTCTAATCAAGTTATGGAATATTGCCATTACCCTAGGAGGTTCCTGTGTGCCCATTTCCAATGTGTCTCCCCCACTCCACCAAATACAATGATTGTTCTAATTTTTATCATCACAGATTAGTTCCGCCTGTTCTAGAATTTCATGTAAATGGAATCATTGTTTTTATCTAACTTTTTTGCCCAATGGAATGATTCTGAGATTCATCTGTGTTGCTCCTGTACCCATAATATCCTTTTACTGTTGAGTGTATTCCATCATGTGAATATATGACAATTTGTTTATGCACTCACTTCTTTTTTTTTTTTTTTTTTTTTTTTTTATGCACTCACTTCTTGGTGGAAATGTGTGTTGTTTCCAGTTTTTGGCTAATAGTGTCAAAGCTCCTGTGAACATTCTTATACAAGTGTTTTGGATATATGTTATTATTTTTCTTAAATAAATACTTAGGAGTGGAATTTTTTGGTCATAGGGTAGGTGTATATTTAGCCTTCTAAGAAACTCCAAAAGAGTTTTCCAAAGTAGTTGTAACATTTCAGACTTGCGTTAGCAATTTCATGAACATTCCAGTTCTTCTACCTACTTGCTAGTATTTGTGGTTGTCAGCTTTTAAAATTTTAGCCAGGCTGTGTTATTAGCCTTGTGTTTTATTAATGTAGCAGTGATACAAATTCTCGTTTGCCTTTAAAAAATGTATGGCTTTAAATTATGATTTCTTTTGATTATGGAGTAAATATGTGAATGATAAAACCTCATCAAAAACAAAACAAAAAACCCCACCCACAATTCTGTATACACCGCTGGGTGTATAATGGTATTTCATAAATACCTTTGGATTATTTAGAAGTGTTTCGCTTTTCAATTATTAGGGGATTTTTTTGATATTATTATTTCTAATTTTATTCTGTTAAAGTTGGATAACAATCTCTTATTTTCATTTATTTTAGAGGGAGAGAGAATGAGGTGGGGGAGGAGGGGGAGACGGAGGGGGAGAGAGATAATCTCAAGCAGACTCCCTGCTCAATCTCACAACCCATGAGATCATGACCAAAGCTGAAATTACAAGTTGATAACCCAGGTACCCCAAAAGATAATCTTTTAAAATGGTTGAGATTTGCTTAAAGACGAGCCTGTGGTATATTTTAGTGAAAGTTGCATGTGTACTTGAAAAGAATGCAGGGACACCTGGGTGACTCAGTCAGTTAAGCATCTGCCTTTGGCTCAGGTCATGGTTGCAGGGTCCTGGGATTGGGCCCCATTTCAGGCTCCCTGCTCAGCGGGGCATCTGCTTCTCTCTCTGCCCCTCACCCCACTCACTCTCTCTCACTCTCTCTCTCTCTGTCTCTCAAATGAATAAATAAAATCTTTCCAAAACAGAAAAAAGAAGAAGAAGAAGAAGAATGCATAGTCTTTTGTTATTGGGTGGAGTGTGTGATGAATTTAAGTTAGGTCAGGTTGGTTGCTAGTGTTCAAATCTCCTACATCTTTCCTGATTTTTTTGTCTACACAGTCTATCAGTTACTGAGAGAAGAATTTTTAAATCTTCAACTAGGATTGTCTACTTCTTCCTGTAATATTTTTGTTTCATTTATTTTGAAGTTCTGTTTTAAGATGTATACACATTTAGTTTTATCAATTCTTAAGTATTCATACTTAATTCTTTTTAGTGAATTGACTTTTTTATAGTTATGAAATTAGTTTGAAAAAATCTCTGTAATACTTATATTGAGACTGGCTTTCTTACTTTCAGTGTGTGCATGGTATATATTTTTTTCCATCCTTTATTGTCAACCAGTCTGTGTCTATTTTGAGTGTGTCTCTTATAAAAAGGATATAATTTGGGATTAGTTTTTAAAATCCAGTCTGATAATCTTTTACATGGAGTGTTTAATTGATTTACATTTAATGCACTTATAATATGGTTGAGTTTAAGTTTTGCAGTACTGCCCTTAGACAGAAACAAGACTGTCCAGGGTCCCACAGTACTTAGGGGGCCTTGTGCTTTGGAGTGCCTTTCTCAAGAATTTTAAGTTCTGCTGCAATGCCTTGGACCAGTGAGCCTGGCAGTGCCATCTGGGCAAGGTGCCGTTAGACCAGACATGGTCCTGTATGGATCCCTGCTACCAGAATGGTGCTGATACACTGATTTGGGGTGACTCTCAAGTTGGACACATTCAGGGCTCTGGGATATTAATATGGCTATTGCCAACCCTTGGGGTTGAGTACCATGGTGCTGCTTCTGCTCTGTAGTACCCCCTTTGGGAGAGGCATTAGCAGGCCTCCTACCCTAGTCAACCCCCCATTCTGCAGAAGAAGTCAACCCAACTCTTCTGCAGGCTCTGAACTATGGGCCCTCCCTTGTCTGCAGTTGATGTGATGTGTGATTTGGCTCAGCCTTTTTTTTTTTTTTAACCCTTTTGGCGATATAATTCACATATCATACAGTTCACCTATTTGAAGTGTGCAAGTTGATGGTGTTTAGCATATTCACAGAGTTGTGCAGCCATGCCTACAATTTTAGAGCATTTTCATCATCCCCCAAAAGAAACCATGTGGCCATTAGCAGTCACTCCCTATTTCCCCCATTAACGCAGGTCTAGGCAACCACTAATTACTTTATGGATTTGCCTACTGTGCACATTTCGTATAAATAGAATCATATGATATGTGGTCCTTTGTGATTGGCTTCATTCACTTAATGTAATGCTTCTGGGATTTATCTGTGTTATACCATCTATTAGTACTTCATTCCTTTTCATTGCCAAATAATATCCCATTGTATGACTATACCCATATATTTTTTAAAAAAGACTTATTTACTTATTTCAGAGACAGCACAAGTGGGAAGGGCAGAAGGAGAGAGAGAATCTCAAGCAGACTCTGCACTGAGCATGGAACCTGATACAGGATTCAATCTCAGCACCATGAGATCAGTACCTGAGCCCAAACCAAGAGCTGGACGTTTAACTGACTGAGCCACCCAGGCACCCCTCTTGTCATTCTTGAGGAATATGCACCCATTGCTACAGTCTATTTTATTTTATTTAAATTTAAAAAATTGTTTAGTTTTTAAAGATTTTATTCATTTATTCATGAGAGACAGAGAGAGAGAGAGAGAGAGAGGCAGAGACACAGGCAGAGGGAAAAGCAGGCTCCATGCGGGGAGCCCGATAGGACTCGATCCCGGGACTCCAGGATCATGCCCTGGGCTGAAGGCAGGCGCCAAACCACTGAGCTACCCAGGGATCCCCACTACAGTCAATTTTAGAACATTTCCATTATTACCCCCAAAAGAATGCCCATACTCCTGAGCCATCATCCCTCATTTTCCCGCAAACCCTTCCAGCCCTAAGCAATAGCTAAGCTACTTCCTCTTTCTTTCTTTTAAAGAATTTATTTATTTATTTGACAGAGAACGAGTGAGAGAGCATTTAAGCAGCAGGGGGAGGAGCAGGGAGCCTGATGGCGGGCTCAATCTTAGAACCCTGGGATCATGATCAGAGCTAGAGGCAGATGCTTAATTGACTGAGCCACCCAGGTGTCCCTCTCCTTCCTGTTTCTATGGATTTGCTTATTCTCAACATTTCATATAGATGAAATCTTACAATATAAAGTCCTCTATGAGACTGACTTCTTTGACTTAGCATAATATTTTCTTGCTTTACCCATGTTGTATTTTCTTCTTGTTGCTGTGGACACATTAATAAGAGTGCCAGTTTCTTCTTGAGCTCTATCCACCCTCCTCCCCCCACCATGCACATCATGAAAACCTGTAAAAGCCAGATAAATATAGAGCCCACTCAGCATATTGTCCTTTTTAAAATCACTAACTATCTTCCAGTTTGTACCCTTTTGGTCACTCTCCAATGTCTTCAAACAATTATTTTTTATATTTTATTCAGAGTTTATAAATATATACAGTAGCCCCCCCCTTATCTGTGGGGGATATATGAAAGCACAGATAGTATTAAACCTATATATGCTTTGCTTTTTCCTACATGTACATAGCTATGATAAAGTTTAATTTATGAATTAAGCACAGAGGTTAATAACAATAATAAAATAGAACAAATGTAACGACAACATATTATAATGAAAGTTATATGACTGTAGTCTCTTTCACATGTACACACACACACACAACACAACACATCTTGTATTCTTCTCACTCTCCTTGTGATAGTGTAAGATGATAAAATGCCTCTGTGATGAGATGAGGTGAAGTGAATGATGTTGGCATTGTGATACAGCGTTAGGCTACCTTCTGAGGATATGTCAGATGAAGGATCATCTGTTTCTGGTCTGTGGTTGAGCAGAGGTAACTGAAACCACAGAAAGTGAAACCTCAGATAAGAGGAGACTACTGTATTTCAATACCAGCTACTTTGCCGTTATCAGAACAGTGTGATCTTTTAACCTCAGTGTTAGACTTTGACTAGTCTGTGTACAAGAATATTGAAGGACCAGCTGTTTTCTGGACTAGAAAGTCCAAAATTCTGGCAGGGCCTAAATCTTAAAGGAAACTCAGCTCACTTGCTCATCCTTCTAACACTCATAGGTTCATTAAGCATGTATTTGACATTAGGCACTACGCTAGCAAGAGAAATGTCTGAGACATGGTTCCTATCTTCAAGTTTATCATCTAGCATAAGAACAAACAAACATCGGTGTAGTGTTTAAGTGTTTAGAAAGCACACATTCTGTCACATTTATTTTATTTATTATTATTATTTTTTAAAAAATTTATTTATTCATGAGAGACACAGAGAGGCAGAGGGAGAAGTAGGCTCCACACAAGGAGCCCGACATGGGACCCGATCCCAGGACTCCAGGATCAAGCCCTGGGCTGAAGACAGGTGCCAAACTGCTGAGCCACCCAGAGATCCTGATTCTGTCACATTTAATTGTCACTACAACTCTTATTTCCCCCACTTTGCAGAGAAGGAAACTCTTTGACCATAACCTCCAATTCTTGCTCAACTACTCCCACAGCGCCTGGTCTACATTCAGGACAACCAGTCCACTGCCTCTCCACTTGATTTTCAGGCATTTGCTCCTTCCATTTTCACTTCCCTGTCCATCTTAGATCCAATAGTCCACCATTACTTCTGTCACTCTTTTGTGGATTTTATAAAATCCTTTGTCTCTCTGAGCTTTAATCACACTTTTGCAGAAACACTCTAGCCCTAGATGGACTGAACTATTTCCTTCTCTATGCATACGACTGGGTCTCTGAGTACCACTGAGCAGTCTCACATGTCAGCATATATGGGTACTTCAAGTTTATGGTCACCAACTGAGCTCTCAGCACTACCTGCTGGTGATCCAGCTCCATCCTTCTGGCTATCATGCTCTTTCCCTCCATGCAATGACTACTCGCACTTCCTCCATTCAAACTTCCAACTCCTACCTCATCCTCTTGCTCTCAACAGCTGACTTAGCATCCATCTTTACCAAAAAACTAAACACTACCAAATATACATACACACCTGCATTTACGCATATCCTCACTCCCTGTCCTCCTTTACAATGGACATAGGTCCCTCCTCCTATCAATTCCTCCATATGCACCCCAAACCCCACTTTTTGCAGCCTGCTCAAAAATCATATATTGATGATTCCCTCCGTTTTGAGGTTTCAACCTCTTCTCTACTGGCTCCTTCCCCAAAACTTTTAAATATGCTCAAGTTTCTCCTCACCTTAAAAAAATACCTTCCATTCAATATTGTCAAGATAACAGTTCTTCTCAACTTGATCTGTAGATTCAACATTATCTAACCCAAATCCCAGCAAGTTATTTTATGTATATTTACAAACCAATCTAAAGTTTAAAAAGACTTGGGACACCTGGGTGGCTTGGTGGTTTGGTGTCTGCCTTTGGCCCAGGGCGTGATCCCGGACTCCCAGGATCTAGTCCCACGTCGGGCTTCTGGCATGGAGCCTGCTTCTCCCTCTGCCTGTGTCTCTGCCTTTCTCTCCCTCTCTCTGTGTCTCTCATGAATAAATAAATAAAATCTGGCTGGCTCAGTTAGAAGAGCATGTGACTCTTGATTTCATGGTTGTGATTTGTGTTGGGTGTTTTTTACTAAAAAAAAAAAAAAAAAAAAAAAAAAAAAGACCCAGAATAGCCAATTTAGTATTGAAGGAGAACAATAAGGTGGAAGAAGACTGAAACTACCTGTTTCAAGACTTACTATAAAGCTACAGTAATCAAGATAGTTATGGGATGGGCAAAAGGAATAGATACAAAATAGCCCAGAAGTAGGTGCACAGAAATATAATCAACTGATCTTTGGCAAAAGACCAAAGACAGTCAGTGGAGAAAAGATAGTCTTTTCAACAAATGGTGCTGGAACAACCAGACCTACAAAAAAAAAAAAAAAAAAGAGTCTAGAATAGACCTTATACTTTTCACAAAAATTAACTCAAAATGGATCATAGACCTAAATGTAAGATGCAAAAAAAAAAAAAAAAAAGTAAAATGCAAAACTATAAAACCACTAGAAGATAATATAGGAGAAAAATTTAGGAATCCTTGAACTTGGTAATGACTTTTTATTTTTTATTTAATTTTATTTTTAAAAATATTTATTTATTTATTCATTCATGAGAGACATACAGCGAGAGGCAGGGACATAGGCAGAAGGAGAAGCAGACTCCTTGTGGGGAGCCTGATGCAGGACTCGATTCCAGGACCCCAGAATCATGACCTGAGCCACAGGCAGATGCTCAACCAGTAAGCCACCCAGGAGCCCCTGGCAATGACTTTTTAAATACAATAGCAAAAGTAGTATTTGTGAAAGAAAAAAATGGTAAATTAGACTCCATTAAAATGAAAAGCTTCTACTCTATGAAAGATGCTGTTAAAAGAACAAAAAGATAAGCCACAGACTGAGAAAACATAGGCAAGACACAAATCTAATAAAGAACTTGTGTTAAAAATATACAAATAACTCTTTAAACTCAACAATATGAAAATAAGCCACTCAATTTAAGAATGGGCCCCTAAGGGGCGCCTGGGTGGTTCAGTCTGTTGGGGGTCTTGCTTTTTGGCTCAGGTCATGATTCTAGGATCTTGGGATGGAGCCCCACTTTGGGCTCCTTGCTCAGCCAGGAGCCTCCCCACTTTCTCTCTGCCGCTCCCTCTGCTTGTGCTGTCTCTCTCTCTCTCTGTTAAATCAATCAATCAATCACTCAATCTTTAAAAAAATAAAAATGGGACCCCCAAATGGGCAAAAAGATCTGAACAGACAACTCGCCAAAGAAGATGTACAGATGGCAAATAAGCATATTAAAAGATACTAAATCTCATGTCATTAAGGAATTGCAAATGAAAACAAAATATTATTGCACACCTATTAGAATGGCTAAAATCCCAAACACCAATCTCCAGTGAGTAAAGGGAACAACAGGAATTCTCATTCATTGCTGATGGGAATACAAAATGGCATAACCAATGTGGAGGACAGTTTGGCAATTTCTTTTTTTTTTTCAAAGATTTTATTTATTTATTGATGAGAGACACACACAGAGAGAGAGGCAGAGACACAGGCAGAGCGAGAAGCAGGCTCCATGCAGGGAGCCCAAAGTGGGACTCGGTCCCGGGACTCCAGGATCATGTCCTGGGCAAAAGGTAGGCGCCAAACCGCTGAGCCTCCCAGAGATCCCAGTTTGGCAATTTCTTACAAAGCTAAACATAGTCTTATCATAAGATCTGGCAATTGTCAACTTCAGTATTTGTCCAAATGAGTTGAAAACTTAGGTCTCCACAAAAACTTGCACATGTATGTTTTAGCAGCTTTATTCATTATTGCCAAAGCTTAGAGGTAACCAAGACATTCTTCTATAGGTAAGTGGATTAAAAATTGTGGTACACCTAGATCATGAAATATTCTACAAAAAGAGAAATAAGCCACTGAGCCACAAAAGAACAGGGACTAACCTTAATGCATATTGTTAAGGGAAAGAAGCCAGTTTAAGAAGATTATCAATTGTGTGATTCCAACCATGACATTCTAGAAAAAGCAAAACTATAGAGATAGTAAAAAGATCAAGTGTTGTCAGTGGTTTTGGGGGAGGGAGGGATGAAGAGGTGAATCATAGGGGATTTTTAGGGCAGTGAAACTACTTTGTATGATACTTTAATGATGGATACATGACCTTATACCTCAAACCCACAGAACAGCACAACACAGAGTGAACTCTAATGTAAGCTATAAACTTTAGTTATTAACAATGTATCAGTTTGAATCATTAGCTGTAACAAGTGTACCACACTAATACAAGATGTTAGTAGTAGGGGAAGCTGTATGTGGAGGGGGAGAAAGAATATATGGACACTCTCTGTACTTCCTGTGCAATTTTTCTGTAAACCTAAGCTTTAAGTAACAAAGTTAATTAATGAAATTAAGTTCAATTAAACCCAACCCAACCCAACAGTACCTCCCTTCAATTCCATCTCCCCCTGCAGTTATTGTCATTTTTCTCTTCCCATGATGGACATACTTCTTGAAAGAGTTTGTCTAAGTACTACAGAAAATAAGAATTTACATTGATTGAATGCTTATTAATGTGTTGAACATTCTATGTAGATTATTGTACTCACTTCTTACGATAGTCCTATTGCATTGGTATTATTTTTATAGATTTGGATCCTGGTGTGTAAAAAGTTTGAGTCATTGACCAACTTCAAATTGTTAATAAGTGTTGAAACCAGTGTTTGAGCACAGCTGCTGGACCTTAAGGGTAATGCTCTTAAATCACTCTACTCATGGGCTCCATTTTTTTCTCCAGGGTCTTGGCAGGCATTGCACAGCTCCAAGGACACCATTATTCTATAGTCTGTGTAAATGGTGGCTCCTGGGGCATAATTTGAAAGATGCCTTCCATAGGTCTACCATGTGGTAGCCCTGCTTACCTCCCATCCATCCTTCATCCCCATCTCTTTACTGGATCTACTCTTGCTAAGGTCAATGACTACACTTTAATACATCCAGCAGACACTTTTCTATCTTATTTATCCCCTCAGCAACAATTGACCACTCTTTTCTTTTTGAAACATTTTTTTCCTTGGTTTCTTCCTCCTTCTTTGGCTGTTCTTTCTCAGTCTCCTTTGCCAGCTCTTCTGCCTCTACCTGGCATTAAATGTGGGAGTTCTGCAGGTTCTTGTCTAGGACCCCTTCTCTCGTTACCCTCATACACCTTGTAGGCAGTCTACTCTTATTCTTCATTTGTCATCTATATATCTAGGACTCTAAAATTTATGTCTCCAACCTATCTGGGACTAACATTTGATTGTCTTACAGATATCTTACACTCAAAATGTTCAAAATAGAATCTTTCAGATCCTTTGCCATACTTAATCCAGCCCCATCCTCCTTTATTTTACTTTATGTTTGAAATATACATCCCAGCCTAAAATTGCATAAATGTGTATGTATAGTTTAGTGAATACTTACGAAGTGAAATGACTATGTAATTACCATCTACATCAAAAGATGGAGCATCATTGAAAGCTCAGAAGTCATCTCTGTGCCCCTCTCCAATCATAATCAACCTTCTCCTTCCTAGAGCAATCACTTACATGGTCTTTGGTGATGATCATTTCTTTGCTTTTAGTTACATTAATTTCACCACTTATGTATATATCCCTAAACAATGTAGTTCAATTTTTAAAAAAGATTTTACTTATTTATTCATGAGACACAAAGAGAGAGAGAGAGGCAGAGACACAGGCAGAGGGAGAAGCAGGCTCCATGCAGGAAGCCTGACACGGGACTCAATCCTGGGTGGGTCTCCAGGATCAGGCCCTGGGCCGAAGGCGGCGCTAAACTGCTGAGCCACCAGGGCCGCCCCTGTAGTTCAATTTTTTAAATGGAAAAATGAATGGAATCACACTGTATGTTTTCTTTTCTGTCTTGCTTCTTTTTCTCAATAGGATGTTTATGACATTCATGCTTATTGCCATGTTTCACTCTAGTGCATCCATTTTCACTACTATATAATGTTCCATTGTGTGACTAAACACACAATGTTTATGATTATGAATTGTTTATGATGATGACATTGGATTTATTGCCAGTTTTTGGAACTAGGATTAAAACACTGCTTCTGTCGACCCCACTGTATAGGAATCTTTGTAATAATATGCATGCATCTCTCTTAGTCTATACCTGAGAGTGGAATTGGTGGGCCACAGATTATTGTCAGCTTTGCTAGATAATGCCAAACTGATTTCTTTTTTTTTTAAGATTTATTTATTTATTTTTATTTGTGATAGACAGAGAGAGAGAAAGAGGCAGAGACACAGGAGGAGGGAGAAGCAGGCTCCATGCCAGGAGCCTGACGTGGGACTCGATCCCGGGACTCCAGGATCACGCCCTGGGCCAAAGGCAGGCGCCAAATCGCTGAGCCACCCAGGGATCCCCCCAAACTGATTTCAAAAGCAATTGAACCAATTTATTCTTCTTGGACAGTATATGGGAGTTCTGGTTGCTCCACACACTTATCAATATTTCATACAATGTACTTTCAGAGTTTTGAATTTTTGCCAATCTAGTGGGTGTGGTTTTATTTGTATTTCTCTGGTGTCTAAAGAAACTGAGCACCTTTTTATGCATTGATTAGCCATTTGGATTTCCTTTTTGGTGAAGTGAGGTTTAAGCTTTTGCTATCTCAAGGTCTGGATTCTTACTGTCCCTTCTGGGTAATTCCTTATGATCCTGTCATCTCTGTGGTGCTTTTACCATGATTTATAAAAAGTATCCATTATTTTTGGTTGCTTTCAGCCAGAGGTCTGAACTGAAAAAGCTAGTCTGTAAATACTGGGAACTGGAAGTTCTCTACTGGTTTCCTTAAAAAATTTTTTTCTTAAAAATTATTTTTTAATGAAATATTTTTCATTAAAATTTATTTTTAATGAAATATTTCTGGCATATAAAAGCATAGGTAATTGGGGTGCTTGGATGTCTCAGCTGGTTAAGTATCTGACTCTTGATTTTGGCTTCCAGGTCCTGGTTTCAGGGTTGTGAGATGGAGCCTCATATTGAGCTCTACACTGAGAATGAAGCCTGGTTAAGATTCCCTCTTTCTGGATCTTAGGGGAAGAGAGGAAAAAATAAGACAAGATGGAATCAGAGAGGGAGACAAACTGTATGAGACTCTTATTTTTTTTTAAGATTTTATTTATTTATTTGAGAGAGAGACACAGAGATAGAGAGCGTGAGCAGGGAGGAGAAGGAGAAGCAGACTTCCCCCTGAGCAGGGAGCCTGACCCAGGGTTCCATTCCAGGACCCTGGGATCATGACCTGAGTTGAAGGCAGACGCTTAACTGACTGAGTCACCCAGGTGTCTGCCCCCCACCCCCCCACACTCCAGGAGACTCTTAATCATAGGAAAGAAACTGGAGAGGGTCACTGGAGGGGATGTAGAGTGGGGACATGGGGTAATTGGGTGATAGGCATTAAGGAGGGCACTGAGCTCTACCTCTAAAACCAATAATACATTATATGTTAATTAATTGAATTTAAATTTAAAAAAAAGATTCTCTCTTTCCCTCTCCCTCTGCCCCTCCCTAACCATGCTCTCTCTCTCTTTCTCTAAAAAAAAAAGAAAGAAAAAAGTATAAGGAATAATATAATCATACATATAACCATGGTTCTGCTTAAAAAGTGAAACATTGCATGTAAAATTAAGGCCCTTTGATATTATTTTTCCCTAGAAGAAGTTAATATTTTGAATTTGGTTTCATCATTTCCTTGCACATTTTAATAATTTTTCTACAATGTACTTATATGATATTTTGCTTATTTCTTAATTTCATATAAATGGTATTAAATTCTATGTATCTTTTTAGCAACTAGTTTTATTTTGACACCTCTCTTTCTACACTCAATGTGGTGCTTGAACTCACGACCCTGAGATCAAGAGTTGTGCAATTTTCCGACGAGACAGCCAGGTGCACCTCACTTTTTCAGCTATTAGAAAACAAAGCCCAAGTCAACTTTCTTTTATATGTTTCTTTGCACATGTGAACAAGAGTTTCTCTAGATAATATACTTAGATGTGAAATGTGAACCATATGTCAGAATATATATCTTCTGCTTAGCAAGATATGGCCAAATTCCTCTTCAAAATGATTTCAATTTATTTTTCCATTAGTTATGCATGAAAGTGCTGCTTGCTTCAAATCCTCACCAATTCTTGATTTCATCAGATTTTTAAATTTTTGCTAAATCTCTATGTGTGAGGGATGCCTAGGTGGCTCAGGGGTTAAGCACCTTAAGCACCTTAGGCCCAGGGTGTGATCCTGGGGTCCCCGGATTGAGTCCCACATCGGGCTCCCTGCATGGAGCCTGCCTCTCTCTCTGCCTCTCTCTCTGTGTCTCTCATGAAGAAATAAATGAAATCTTAAAAAAAAAATCTCTATGTGTGAAATAGTACCTTGCTATTTTAATATGTATTTTCATGGCTACTGGTGAGGTTGAGCATCTTTTTTTTTTTTTTTAAGTTCTAATTTAAATTCCAGTTAGCTAACATACAGTATAATATTAGTTTCAGGTATAAAATACAGTGAGCCAATACTTCAAACAACACCTGGTGCTCATCACTACAAACACATTCTTTAATCCCCATCACCTATTTAACACATCTTTCCACCCATCTCCTGACTGATGACTGTTCTCTGTAGTTAAGAGTCTGTGGCTGGACATCTTTTTATTTTTATTAATTTATATTTATTTATTTATTTAATTTTTTTTGGGGGGTGGTTTTCTTCATTAGTGAGTTGCCTGTTCTTATTCTTGGCCTATTTTTCTGTCAGATCATGTGTCTTTTTTTTACTGAAATATATATATTTTTTAAAATTCTTTGTCAGTCATATGAATTGTAAATATCTTCACCCATTGTATCCTGTGTTTATATTGTCTTTCAGTGGACAGAATTTTTACATTTTAATATAATCAAATTTATTAACAAATAGATAAAGCAAACAGAAAAACTCAACCCCCCAAAACAAAAACAAACAAAAGAAAAACAGCAAACAAGATGGCATATCTTAACCTAACTCTATCAATAATCACTTTAGATGTGAATAATCACTTTAGATACTCTAAACATATCACTTAAAAGAGGTTAGAAAGCAAGACCCAACTATGTGCTGTACTAGAAATTCACTTTATTTTATTTTATTTAAAAAAATATTCTAGTTATTTATTCGTGAAAGATAAAGAAGAGAGACAGAGACACAGGCAGAGGGAGAAGCAGGCGCCTGGCAGGGAGCCCGATGCAGGACTCAATCACTAGACCCCAGGATCACGACCTGAGCGGAAGGCAGATGCGCAACTGCTGAGCCCCCCAGGTGTCCCTACAAATTCACTTTAAATAGAGAGTGCTCAATAGGTTAAAAGTAAAAGAATAGAGAAAGATTTACCATAAAAACACTAATCAAAAGAAAACTGGGATGTTTATATTAATTTTACATAGAGTAGACTTCAAAATAAGACCAGCTCAGGGATATCCTTTATCAGGGATAAAGAGGGACATAATATATTGATGAAGCAGTCATTTCTCCAAGAAGACATAGAATCTTAAATGTATATGCACCTAACAGTAGAGCTTCAAAATATATGAAGTAAAACTAAAAGATCTAAGGGAGAAATAGAAAAATTTACAATTTTAATGAAAATTTCAACACTTCTCTCTCAGTAATTGTTAGAATAAGCAGAAAATCTGTAAGGATATAGATACCTGAATAGCACTATCAATCAACTTGGCCTAACTGAATTGACATTTATCGAACACTCTGCTCCACAGCAGCAGAATATAAATTTTTCTCAGATGCACATGGACCATTAGCCAAGATAGAATATATTCTGTGCCACAAAATGAACTTTTATCACATTTAAAATAATGTAAATCATACAAAACATCTTCTCAAATCATAATGGAATCACAGAACAGTATCTGGAAAGTCTGCAGATAATAGGAAACTAAACCACACTCTATGGAATCACCTACAGGTCAAAGAAGAAGTCTTTGAGCAAAATGAAAATTAAAACACAACATATTGAAATTTGTGGAATGATGCTAAAGCTGTGTTTTGAGGGAAATTTATAGCATGAAACATATATATTATAAAAGAAGAAATATCTAAAAGGAATAACGTAAACTCTAACCTTAAAGAAAAAAGAGCAAATTAAACCAAAAGCAAACAGAAGGAAAGAATTAAAGATTAGGGTAGAAATCAATGTCATAAAAAAAAAATGGGGGAAAAACTGATCCAACCAAAAAACTGGTTCTCTGAAAAGATCAATAAACATGATAACTAACTGGACTGAGTAAAGGGGAAAAAAAGAGGAGAGAGAGAGGGCACAAATTACCAATAACAGCAATGAAAGAGGGATCATCCGTACTGAACTCACAAATGTAATAAAAGAAAACCAGGGACGGCTTTATAGCCACAAATTTAATGAACTGAATCCTTGAAAGACACAAACTTCCAAAACTTACTTGAGGGAAAATAGATAACCTGAAAACATTGAATTTGTAGTTAAAAATTTTCTAATGAATAGAACTCCAGGCTGAGATTAACTCCCTGATAAATTATAACAAGCACTTAAGGAAGAAATAGTCTATTCCAGAAAATAGAAGAGGAAACACTTCCTAGCTAATTTTATAAAACTAGCATTGCCATAATACCAAAATCAGACAAAGATGTTATGGGAACATAAAACTACTAATATCAATATTCTTCATGAACATAGATGCAAAATTCCTCAACAAAATATTAGCAAATCAAATTCAGTAACATAAAAAAGATAAGAGCGGCACCTGCATGGCTCAGTTGATTAAGTATCTAACTTTGGCTCAGGTCATGATCTCAGGGTCCTGGGATGGAGCCCGTGTTGGGTTCCCTGCTCAGTAGGGAGTCCGTTTCTCCCTCTCCCTTGGACCCTTCCCCTGCTCGTGCTCTCTCTCTCAAATAAATAAAACAACCTTTTTTTTTTTTAAGATTTTATTTATTTATTCATGATAGAGAGAGAGAGAGAGAGGTAGAGACACAGGCAGGGAGAAGCAGGCTCCATGCCGGGAGCCCGATGCGGGACTCGATCCTGGGACTTGATCCTGGGATTCCAGGACGGCGCCCTGGGCCAAAGGCAGACGCTAAACCGCTGCACCACCCAGGGATCACCCTCTTTTTTTTGTTTTTAAATAGGATAATTCTTCATGACCAAATGAATGCAAGTTTGATTCAACATTCAAAAATCAATGTAATACATCATATTAACAGACAAAATAGGAAAAACCATGTGATCATCTCAATAGATGCTAAAAAAGCATTTGACAAAATTAAATATTCGTTCATGATAAAAACTTTCAGCAAACAAAGAACAGAGGGGGACTTCTTTAACCTAATAATGTGCAGAAAACACTAAATCTAATAGTGACAGATTGAGTGAAGATTGGGAATAAAGCAAAGATGTCTTCTCTTACCATTCCTGTGACATAATAAAAAATATGTATTTGGTTTCTGCTCTCAGTTCCTGACACATAGCTTCTAAAACCCTTGTAATTTCTTGAGTGATAGGAATGTCTTTTGTTTTATTTTTATTTATTTATTTATGCAAAAATTCTGGTTTTATTTTTACTTATATTGGTCAGAGTTAATGTCAGAAACTTACAGGCAAACAATAACTTGTGTTTTCTACCTCTTAGCTGAACAAACAAAAACACAATGTGGCATTATCATTAAGTAAGACTTGCTATTTTACATTTCACACAAGAGTGCAAGATTATTTTTTCTTTCTTTCTTTCTTTCTTTCTTTCTTTCTTTCTTTCTTTCTTTCTTTCTTTCTTTCTTTCTATTTTATTTATTTATTCATGAGAGACACAGATAGAAAGGCAGAGACATAGGTGGAGGGAGAAGCAAGCTCCTTGTGAGGAGCCTGCTGTGGGACTTGATTCCAGGACCCCAGGATGAGCCAAGGCAGACACTCAACCACTGAACCACCCAGGCATCCCTTCCTATTTAGATTCTTCACCAAAAGATCAAATGACCTCTCTGTGAAATGCACTTGCACATTCTCAGTGGGAACGTGATGAACTCCATTTAAGGTAATGTAGATTTTCACAAATTTATCTGCTGATCCCATTCGTAATTACCGATTTTCACTGTATATCCCATTGTCATGGGAGCAGCCACAGGCAGCTGGATTTTCATTGTCAGGAAGTTCTGCTGTTCTTTGTGATTTCTGCTGCATCTTGTTCTTGATTTCTGCCTCAATCTTGGATTTTTCAGCTGTAAGGACACCATGTACTCTTTTTCTTGTGGCCTTTTCCGGCAGCACCTTCACTTCTTGATTTTTCCATAGCTCTTCCAAAGCTGGAGTCTGGGTCAGGCTGGCTCTGCAGGGCATGAGGGAGCTGCAGCCCTGCAGGGTAGAGAACAGGAAACAGCGTGGGGATCCTGCTCCAGACAGACCCCGCCCCGGGCAGGAGTCACAGGTCACAGTGCCTGCTGCCGGTGTGCACACCCGACCGGATCTGGAGCAAGCTGTGGCCCTCTTCCTACTGGCAGCACCTCTCAAGGGTGTTTTGTTTTCATGTGGCGACTCTCGGTGGGCTCCTGGATAGCTTCAGGATGGGAGCTGGTCACCAGAAGGATGAAGCCATTATTAGAAGTTTGGAACTTTCAGCCCTATCCACCCACCCTTCAGGAAGGGAAGGAGGCTGGAGATTGAGTTAGTAATCAATTCTGTTTAAGTGATGAAGCTGCAGTAAAAATCCCTAAACTATGGGATTCAGAGAGCTTCCAGATTGGTGAATGCATTCATGAGCTGGGATCCTGGTGCACCCCATGCTCCATGGGGCAGAAGTTCCTGGACAGTGCTCTGGACTGTTACAAAACTTGCCCTAGGTACCTATTTCTCTGGCTGCTCATTTGTATTCTTTATAATATCCTTTGTAATAAACCTGTTACTAAAGTATTCACCCTTGAGTTCCATTAAGATGTTACAGCAAATTATTGTAGTTGAAGAAGAGGTCTTGGGAACCGCTGATGTGTAGGCAAGTTGGATGGAAGTGTAGGTAACCTACTAGCTCTGTGTAGCTAGTGTCAAAATTGAGCTAAATTGTAGGACACTAAGTTGGTATCTGCAGAGAATTGGAGAATTTCTTGCTGTGGAAAACCCATACATTCGGTGTCACATGTGTTGTGAGTAGAAACAGATCCTATTAATTGGCTTCAGAGAAGTGGGATTTGGTAAAACATCCAGAGCTCACAGAAACTTATGGCTTGGCAAGAGAAAGGGGAGGGAATAAGGAACCTTTGATCCCTGGACAGCCACCTAGTCTCTCATTGTCTGAAACTGCAGCTGTGCTGAAATTAGTCACTGATAGAATTTAGAAATGGTGGTAGACCTGATTCTCAAGGAGTTGGCTCATTAGATATATAAAGAAATGCAAAATAATGAGAAGCATGCTAAATATACACTCCCTTGGTTATTATCTGTAATAGCTGAAGTTAAGTAAAAGAAAGTGGTAGGTCAGACTTTGATGCTGGACCATTAGCTTCAGCTACTAGCCTCAGAGCTGCCTGTAAAGAGGGAAATTATACTCTAAGGCCTCCGCTTACCATGAAGGTTGTTGAGATGGGAGGACAAAACTAAGAAACGACTAAAACCAGGAGTGTAGTGTGAAGGAGTTGTCTTATTTTGGATATGCGTATCATTGGCTCCCTGAAGAATTTTTACCTGAATGGATTGTGAGAGTAATTAATTTGGGGGCTGCATCTTTTGTTTTGAATGCTGCAGATTGGCAGAGCATGTTTGGGTTGAAACAGGACCTGCAGTTCACTGTGGAACAATCACAGATGGATGAAACACGATCCAGAAATGCACAGGATATTAGATGGAATGGCCAGTGTGGGACTGGATAAAAAACACTGGAAAGTATGTTTACCCTGAGAAGATGGTCTACCCAACTTCCCTTAAAAATACCAAGTGGAACACCCCAGATGAAGCAGCTGCTGTGGTTCACATACAAGCCATATAGGACTAGCTTTGTGGCTTTGTGATGACCAGGATATCCACTTGCCCATTACCCTTGACATATAACAAGATGTTCCTTAATGCAGGAGCCCAGTGTACTGGGAATCCAAAACCTGGTGGTGGAGTCTTAACAGGGCTTAGGATGAGATTAGGAGGATATGCAGATACGGCAGTTGATGGAATGAAATGAAAGTTGCGATGGAAATTGATGATGGGT
Organism: Canis lupus dingo; assembly: GCF_003254725.2. NCBI lineage: Eukaryota > Metazoa > Chordata > Mammalia > Carnivora > Canidae > Canis > Canis lupus. The sequence goes on from NC_064269.1 coordinate 38,804,695, forward strand.
TTGAGATGAATGGCCCATATTCTGCTTGAAAAGCTGCTGTGTTAAGACGATCAGATGGAGAGACTGATAAAAGAGGGTCATCTCTCAACGGGCTCAACTGCATGCTGTTTCCTAGTAGTGATGAAAGAACTGAACATTGGTTAAAAGCCCCTGTGTTTGGGTTTTTACAGACTCATGGGCAGTAGCCGGTGCCTGGCCATATGCTCATGGTAGAAGGGCAAAGGAAAACTGGACTATTAAGGGGATGTCTGAAAAGGATGTGGCCATGTGGAAATCACTCTGGGAATTTAAAGGGCACATTGAAGCAGGGCATGCTGATGCCCACCTGGAGAACTCCCTTCCAGATTTAGAAGGTGATTGACACCATGAAGTAGACCTTTTAGAGCACTCCCTTGAGGTGGCCACCTAGCTTTATGAGATGATTGGACATGTAGATCCTGCAGCAGTACGTAAGTGGGCTGAATCTAGACATCTTCCTCTTGCACTCTCTAAGGCACAAAATACCAACAAGAGAGAGACTGCAGATGGCTCTGGGAGAGGTGCCCCAGGGGCAGTGGGGAAGCCCTGCACATAGTTGGTGTGTGGACTACATTGGACCAATGCTGGTAGCCCCAGGGGATTATAAATAGGTCCTAACAGGAATAGCTATGCTGGACTAGGCTTTGCATACTTGATAGTAGACCCAAACATTAAAAATACTCTTAAAGGATTGGCACAGAAGACACTGCCAATTTGTGCCACTGAGAGACATTTCTTTAGACCAAGGGATACACTTTATGGCCCTTAGGGTCCAATGGAAAGCAAAAAGATATCACATCAAATAAGTAAATCACGTCACATATCATTCTCAGGGTAACTGTCCAGTAGAGAAATGTTGAAACATTTGCTGCTTGAAAGCAGGGGAGATAAAGGCATAAGGGGCTGGTTTACCTGCCTTCCTGAGTGTGTACTCACGCTTAATGTGAGGGGGAGCTATGGGCAGTCCCCTTGGATAGATCCTCTAATTCTCTTGGTGACCTGTGGAAAAGGGGGTGGGGAGGATGTTGGTGTGACTATATAGTTCCCCATATCACCATAGTTTCTTTTTTCCTGCCTGATGCAGTAGTACCAGGACCAGGGATGCAGCTGTAGAAACCAGGAGCAGGGATTAACTATACCTTTAAACCTTTATGCCAGAATTCTTAAGGGCCCGATAGGGTGGACTGTGCCTTGACCACATCTGGCAAAGCTGGGTTAACAGTGGATACTGATGTGTTGCCTAGTGGTCAAGACAGCCCACTATCTCTGCACTTGTATCACCCTTCTCTATAGGAATGGGAATGGACTGACAGAGGAGCTTGCTAAACTACTATTGCTGACAAGCAATCTGGACCAGTGAAGTGGCCAAACCCAGTGTCCTTCCCAAAGATAAAAATGTTTAAGTAAACATAAATGGAAAGAAGGAGAAATAATGGTTGAGGGTAAGGGAATGAATAAGTGGTTTACGCAAAAGAGGAATCTAATATAGTAGTCATACCTTGAGAGAGGCTCAGAGCAAGAGAATACTATTATCTTTCAGCACAATTATACCAGATGCCTGGAAAGGGTAAAGCTATATGTTTGCTGAGAGAACCCCTGCTTTTATAACCTGATGTGAAAGGACTTTAGTCTAAAATGGAACCAGGGATCCCTGGGTGGTGCCGCGGTTTGGCGCCTGCCTTTGGCCCAGGGCGTGATCCTGGAGACCCAGGATCGAATCCCACATCAGGCTCATGGTGCCTGGAGCCTGCTTCTCCCTCTGCCTGTGTCTCTGCCTCTCTCTCTCTCTCTCTCTGTGACTATCATAAAAATAAATAAATAAATAAAAAATAAAATAAAATAAAATAAAATGGAACCAGAGGATATGAAATGGAGATAGATCCTCACACATGTGCCCTCAGAACAGAACCAAGAGTCTGATTTTGATTAAATGCCTGATTTATGGAAGACTGAGACTTATCTCCTGACCAATGAACATCCAATGAATAAAGAATCTCTCCCCATATTTTTTTTTAAAAAAGATTTTATTTATTTATTCATCAGAGAGAGAGAGGCAGAGACATACGCAGAGGGAGAAGCAGGCTCCCTGCAGGGAGCCTGACTTGATCCTGGGACCCCAGGATCATGCCCCTAGCCGAAGGCAGACACCCAACCGCTGAGCCACCCAGGCATCCCTCTCTCCCCATATTCAAGCCAATGAATTTTCTGCTTAGACTCCGGCTGGGCTTCCCCCTCTTTGTACTTCTTGCCCAAAAATACAGCCCACCCCAAGCAGTCAGTGGACCTGCCTATAGCTTGCTACAACATATGTTTCCCAAATTGCAATTCATCTGCTATTCCTGAATAAACTCAATTTCTGGTAATTTGAACTGGATTTATTTTACCTCTTTTATTTAGGTTGACACCAGCAAGGGCAAATGGTAGACTACAAACCTGAGTGGGTATTGTTCTGGAGACATTCTGCTCATATGATATGATGGTGAGCTAGACCAATTGTTTTTTTTTTTTTTTCTTTTAATTTTTTTATTTATTTATGATAGTTACAGAGAGAGAGAGAGGCAGAGACACAGGCAGAGGGAGAAGCAGGCTCCATGCACCGGGAGCCCGATGTGGGATTCGATCCCGGGTCTCCAGGATCGCGCCCTGGGCCAAAGGCAGGCGCCAAACCGCTGCGCCACCCAGGGATCCCTAGACCAATTGTTAATAAATAAATCGGACTCTAATGATGTGCCACTATCTTTTAAGTCCTATCTTTCAGGCTACATCTATTACAAAGAATATTGCTTGGGAAGAAATTTCTGAGAACTACTTCCTTTTGGACTGTGTGGTATATGGCTCCCAACAGACAGATGGTTGTATAACTAGATCTTGATGATCAAATTCTTAGGTCCTGGTTATAATTGACAATATATAATGATTGCATACATAAATACTTACCACCCTTTTTTTAAAAGATTTTATTTACTTCTGAGAGAGAAAGATTGAGAGAGAGAGAGAAAGCCCAAGTGGGAGAAGAGGCAGAGGGAGAAGCAAACTCCCCACCGAACAGGGAGCCAGACATGGGGCTTGATCCCAGGACTCCAAGGTCAGTGACCTGAGCTGAAGGCAGATGCCTAACTGACTGAGCCACCTAGACGCCCCTTTATCACCCTAGTTTTTGTGGATAGAAAGCTATTAAGCAAAGTAGGGAAATATAATGGGCCCCGAAGGGATTCAAGTAGTGGGGCATCATGTGATGGGTTCTAGTTCCCTTGGAGAACGGCCCCACCCTGAGACAAGGAAGGCTGTGGGAGGCCTTGTGGCATAGTCAGACTAAATTACATCTAGGTGTGACTACCACTCATCTAACTACAGCATAGGAGACCTAACATTTTTGGGTATAAAGCTTGTTTCCTAACTGCACTTGTACCATTAGCATACAATGACAACAACACAAATGGTGGATTAAATAGCACTATAGACAGAAAAGGAACTAAGTGCCAGTCTACATATCTTGTGGCAAATGGAATTTTTTTTTGTTTTTAGATTTTATTTATTTATTTGATGCAGAGACAGAGAGAGAGCACAGAAGCAGGGGGAGTGGCAGGCAGAGGGAGAGAGAGAAGCAAACTCCCTGCTGAGCAGAGAGCCCTGACATGGGGCTCCATCTCAGGAGCCTGGGATCATGACCTGAGCCAAAGGCAGAGCTTAACCAACTGAGCCACCTAGGCACCCCCTGGAATTTGTTTTTCATAAGGAGTGATAGAGAGAAAGATTTATTAATTAGACTAATCTGAAAGCAGTTTACAGGGAGCTTTCTTGAGGAGGAAGGCAAATGATGGGAGTCAGCCTGGAAGGATAACAAGGCTTTAGCAAAGTGAGTCAGGCTGACTTAATAAATAATGCTAGATAATGCTAGAACACAGCAATAGAAAGACTTGCACCCTGGCCCAATAGAGTCCCCTAACTATTTTAACACAGGCTAAAGGAGGTTAAAGTGGTTGTGAGGTAATGGCCTTCAGTCCTAGCTTTGAGGGAGGCTAAAGGGGCACACCTATGGGAATCTTATGGAAGATTATGGAATCTTATGGCAAACTTAGGGAAGTTCCTTGGAAGCACTTGTCTACCTCAAAATAGGCAGAAATAAATTGTATCTTGTAGTATAGGTGGTAGAGATAGAAACCATTTTTTAAAAATTTTTTAAAATTTATTTATGATAGTCACAGAGAGAGAGAGAGAGAGAGAGAGGCAGAGACACAGGCAGAGGGAGAAGCAGGCTCCATGCACCAGGAGCCCGACGTGGGATTCGATCCCGGGTCTCCAGGATCGCGCCCCGGGCCAAAGGCAGGCGCCAAACCGCTGCGCCACCCAGGGATCCCTAGAAACCATTTTAAATACCACTTGTGGAATGGAAACCAGTCTCAGAAAGCCTGTGAGATGAGGTGGGATGACTGGCTTTGTCCCCATTTAACTTGGAACCCAGAAATAACCTAATAGCCAATTGAGGCAATGTCTGTTCTTAATAATATCTGGTATATGGGCAAAAGTAGTTACTGTTGGGAAGGCAAAGCAAATACCTCTGTAATTCTTACTGATTTGTTCTGTAATGAAAGCAAATTGTAATATGATCATACTGTGACATAGTGATGTTGGTAAAATTCAACTATCATGCAAATAAGTCTTGTGGTCATACTGATACTGATGATCAAATGTATTTGGGGATTGAATTAAAGCCTCCTCAGGATATAATATCTATGGAAAATGACTGGCCTGAAGAACTGGATTTAGCTAACTATTAGCTAAATTTCTATGTGAAAGAGTCCCATAAAACTTACCCTGATCCCTGGGTGGCGCAGCGGTTTGGCGCCTGCCTTTGGCCCAGGGCGCGATCCTGGAGACCCGGGATCGAATCCCACATCGGGCTCCCGGTGCATGGAGCCTGCTTCTCCCTCTGCCTGTGTCTCTGCCCCTCTCTCTCTCTCTGTGTGTGTGACTATCATAAATAAATAAATTAAAAAAAAAAACTTACCCTGAAGTACAAATTGCAGTAGATTAAGGGGGAAAAAAAGAGTAATCAAATTAGTACAAGAAAGTAAGATGTATATAATGGCTCTTTAAAATGTGTTCTTTTCTTCTATCCCTATTCTGTAGTGGCTTGTCCAAATGTTAGGCATATTTTGTTGGTACTATTGCTGTGTTTGTTCTATAAATATAAATGCTCTGACAGGTAGGATCATTTTGCTGTAAGGAATCTGTGACCAGAACACCTATTCAATATACTGGAAGTCCTGGCCAGTGTAATAAGGCAAGAAAATAAAAGTTTTACAGATTGGAAAAGAAGAAATAAAACTGTCTTTGTTTGACATGACATAATTGTCTGTGTAAAAGTCCCAAAGGATCTACAAAAATACTCCTAGAACTAATAAGTAAGTTTAGCAAGTTTGTAGGATATAAGTCCAATATACAAAAGTCAATCATATTTCCATGTATTAGCAATAGACAACTGAAATTTGAATTAAAAAATACAATTTATAATAGTCCCCTCACCTCCTAACCCCACTTAAATATTTAAGCATAAATATAACAAAGTATGGGGCAGTCTGAGTGGCTCAGAGGTTTAGCACTGCCTTCAGCCCAGGGTGTGATCCTGGGGACCAGGGATCAAGTCCCCTGGCAGGCTCCCAGCATGGAGCCTGCTTCTCCCTCTGCCTGCGTCTCTACCTCTCTCTCTCTCTCTCTCTCTCCCCCTGTGTCTCTGATGAATAAATAAATAAAATCTTTAGAATATATATATATACATATATATATATATATATATACACACACATAACAAAGTATGGGAAGGATATGTATACTGAAAACTACAAAACACTAATAAAATAAATCAACAAAGATGTAAATAAATGATGAGATATACTGTGCTCGTGGATTGGAAAATTCAATATTGTATGGATGTCACTTCTCCCCAGTTTGATTTATAGACTCAGTGTATCCTCAATCAAAATCACAGCAGGACTTTTTTATTTTTTGATAGAAATTGGCAAATGGATTCTAAAATTTATTTGGAAAAGAAAAGGAACTGAAAAGAACTAAAAAAAAAAACAGTTGCAGGAGAAATTACACTATTGAATGTCAAGACTTGTTAGGAAACTACAGTCATCAAGATAATGTGGTATTAGCAAAAGGGTAGACACGTAGGCCTGCAGTACCAATAGAGAGCCCAGAAATAAACCCACACAAATATTACCAATTAAGTTTTGACAAAGATACAAAGGAAATTCAAGACAGAAAGAACAATCTTTTCAACAAATGTTGCTGGAACAACTAGACATTTGTATGCAAAAACAAAAAACAAACTTCAACACATACCTCATATGTACACAAAAAGTAATGGCTCATAAGCTTAGATTTTAAAAATGAAATGACAAAATATCTAGTAAAAAACACAGGAAAAAATCTATGTGAACCTTGGGTTTGGTGATAAGATTTCAGGTACTACATCAAAAATGCAACCCACAGGGTGCCTAGCTGGCTCAGTTGGTGAACTACTCCATTTTTGATCTTGGGGTTGTGGGTTTGAGCCCCACTTTGGGGGTAGAGATTATTTAAAAATGCAATCCATAAAAGAAAAAAATTGATAAAGTGGGCCATATCAAAATTTTAAAACCTTGCTCTGTGACAGATATGTTAAGAGAATAAATAGCCAAATCACAGGCCAGGAGAAAATATATGCAGATCGATTATCTGATGATGATGGACTTTTTCCAGAATACATAAAGAATTCTTAAAACTGGATGAGAAGACAAATGACCCAATTTAAAAATGTGTGAAAGATTTAAAAAGACACTTCAGCACATAAGATATACAGATGGCAAATAAGCATGTGAAAAGATGGTCAACATATGTCATTAGAGAAATGCAAATTAAAATCACAATTAAGGGGGCAGCCCGGGTGGCTCAGCGGTTTAGCACCTGCCTTAGGCCCAGGGCGTGACCCTGGAGATCCCGGATGGAGTCCCACATCAGGCTCCCTGCATGGGGCCTGCTTCTCCCTCTGCCTGTGTCTCTGCCTCTCTCTGTGTGTGTTTCTCATGAATGAATAAATAAAATCTTTAAAAAAATAAAATAAATAAAATAAAATAAAATAAAATCACAATTAGGTACCACTGTTCACCTCCCAGAATTGCTAAAAATCACTACCACCACCACCGAATGTAATTGAGCAAAAGGAACTCTCATTGCAGGTGGAGATACAAAAGGATATACTATTGTCACTTTGGAGGACAGTTAGGCAGTTTCTAATCATGAGAAAACAGACAAATGCAAACTGAAGGACATTTTGTAGAGCAATTGATTAGCACCCTTCAAAACTACCAAGGGAAAAATAAGGAAAGAAATTGTCACAGATCAGAGAAGACTAAAGGGTCATGACCACTAAAGTCAATGTAGTATTTCGGATTGGATCCTGGACAAGTAAAAAGGACATTAGGGGAAAATTGGTGCAATCTGAATATAGTCCATAGCTTAATTAGTATTTCAACAGAGTTAATTTCTTAATTTTAACTAACGAATCATGAGTATACGATATTAAAATAAGAGAGGCTGGATGAAGGATATCAAAACTTTGTGTACTGTCTTTGCAACTTTTCTGTAATTCTAAAATTATTCCAAAGTAAATAATTTAATGAGGAAAGAAATCCCACAGGGAGAAATGCACTCATTCAAGTGGCTAATATTAACTGACAATCTCAAGTTTTGGTAAATATGTGAAACAATGGAACCCTCATGCATTGCAGGTGGGATTGTAAATTACTTCCATCATTTTAGAAATGTTTTAGCAGTATTAAATAAAACTATACATATTTCCATCTTATGATTTACCAGTTCTATTTCTAGGTACGTACTTAAGAGAAATGAGTGCATATGTCTGTAAAATAAATATTTGTGGTAATTTTATTCGGAATTGCTAAAAATTTGAAACAACCCTTAAATTAGAAAGAACCAAGAGAGGGGTGTGTGTGGCTTGGTCAGTTGAGCATCTGACTTCGGCTCAGGTTATAATCTCAGGGTCCTGGGATCGAGCCTCCTCTTGCCTTGCCTTGGGCTCCCTGCTCAGTGGGAAGTCTGCTTCTCTTGCTCCTCCTCTGCCCCTCTGCCTGCTTGCACTCTCTTTCTCTCAAATAAATAAATAAAATCTTAAAAAAAAAAAAAAGAAGCAAGAGCATGGACAAATTTAGGTGTATTCGTATAGTAGAATACCACATGGCATTTTTTTTTTTTTTAAGAGAGAGAGAATGACAAAGTGTGAGCAGGGGCAAGGGAAAGAGAGAGAATCCCAAATAGGCTCTATTGCATAGAGCCCAATTTGAGGCTTGATCTCAAGACTCTGAGATCATGACCTGAGCTGAAATCAAGAGTTTGATGCTTAACTAACTGAGCCACTGAGGTGCCCCTGCATGGCAAAATTTTAAAGAGAAACCAAACTATTAACGCTAGCAATAACAAGGATACATCTCAAAAACATGATATTGATTAAAAGAAGTCAGACACAAAAAGGCAAATACAGTATGATTCCGTTTATATGTAGTTCAAGTATAGGCAGCTTACTAGAATAATTGATGAGCATAAGTCATAAATTAAATAGTGAATATCTCTGGAGATATCCTGTATCTCAGATATGTTACATATCTCCCAGAATGTTAACTGAGACATAAGCAGTAAGGATTACTGAGAGGGGAGGGGCATGAAGTCTTCTAAGGGTACTGAGAATGTACTTTATCTTCTGGAATGGCAACACAAGTCTATCCATGTGTAACACTTCTCCAGGCTGTACTTAAGATCAGTACACTTTACATACTTTACCATACATATCTTATGACTTAAAAAAAAAAGATTTTGCTTATTTTTTTGAGAGAGAAAGAGAGAGAGAGAGAGAGCACAAGCAGGGAGAGGGGCAGAGGAAGGAGAAGCAGACTCTCTGCTCAGCAGGGAGCCTGATGCTGGGCTCAATCCCAGGACCCTGAGATCATGGCCTGAGTTGAAGGCAGACACTAAACTGACTGAGCCACCCAGGTGCCCCCTGTATCTTATGACTTAATAAAATGTGAAATAAAGAAGAATAAAAACTATAGTGAAAAAAACTTAAGTGGTTTGCTATTGCCTTTAAAGTCCAAAATCCTTGAGACGCCTGGGTGGCTCAGTGGTTGAGCATCTGCCTTTGGCTCAGGGCGTGATCTTGGAGTCCTGGGATTGAGTCCCACATCGGGCTTCCTGCATGGAGCTTGCTTCTCCCTCTGCCTGTGTCTCTGCCTCTCTCTCTGTCTCTCTTTCTCTCTTGGTGTCTCTCATGAATAAATAAATAAATTAAAAAAATAAAGTCCAAAATCCTTATTATAGTTTATAAGTCAAAGCGATCTGCTTCCTACTACTTCTCCAGCTTCATCTCTTTGTTCCCAAGCTCCAGCCAAACTATTCTTCCTATCATGGAGCCTTTGCATGCACCATTCTTCCATCAGGAGAATTCTCTCCTCCCCACTTCCCTTAGCTAACCTTAATTATTCTGCAGGTCACATCTTGAATTTCCTTAGGGAATCATATCCTGATCCTCAAGCTTAGATTAGGTCTCTGATTACATGGTGTGTTTCTCCTTTATAGCACTTACTTCACTGTAATTATTTTTCAAGTTTCAGAAGGCTAGATACCAGATTCATCTTGTTTGTTGTTGTATCTTCAGATGTCCAGTATGTAGTTTATATTCATCTAATGTTTACTGAATGCTAATTTTGAAAGTGAGGCTTGGATTAGTTTAATAAACCCAAGATCATCAACAAATCCTGTTGACTCTGTATCTCCAAGGGATATCTCTAAACTGTGTACTTTCTCCATCTGTCTTGCAGGAGCCTTCTATCTGGTCTTTCTGCTCCCATTCTTTATTCATTATCCACTGGATTATTACAGATAATAATGCTCTATTTTTCTATTCTCCATATAGCAGCCAAATTGATCCTTTCTAACATGAAAAGAGATTGCACTGTAATCTCTTAACTCCTCTAATGTCCCAAAGTCCTAGGGACTTTTACACTAGCTGATCCCTCTGGAACTTCCTCTTGATCTTCCTATGATTGGTTCCTTCTGCGTATTCAGCTCAGATGTTACCTCCTCAAAATGACTTCCATGACCACTCAATCTAAAGTAGCTACATAGTGACTCTCACTTTCCCTGTTTCAGTTTTCAGCATAATACTTATTCTTGCTGATTTATTTTGATCATCTGACTCATCTATTGAGAGCAGGAGTGTGCCTTTATTGTTTGTTTAGCTTTGTATCTTTGATACCTAGAGCAATGTTTAGTACATAGTAGGTGCATAGCAGGTAAATATTGGAAATTTGATGAATGCATGATACCTCAATGCCTGAGCTCTTTATACCTTTCCAGCTGTTGGTAACCACAGGCTCACTGAATCATGTTTCTCCACAGATCACTTAGAACTGTGCTGTCCTGTACAGTAGCCACTAGCCACATGTAGCTATTTAAATATAAAATTAAGTTAAATTTAAAATTCAGTTTCTCCAGGGGCACCTGGGTAATGCAGTTGGTTGAGCAACCAACTCTTGGTTTCTGTTCAGGTCATGATCTCAGGGTCCCAAGATAGAGCCCTGCATCCCGGTTCTGGGCTGAGTGGCGTCTGCTTGAGACTCTCTCCCTCTTGCTCTGTCCCCCTCCTGCTCTGTGTCTCTCTCTCTCTCAAATAAATATTTAAAAAATAAAATTCTGTTCCTCCATTGCCCTAATCACATGTCAAGTGCTCACTAGCCACATGGGGGCTAGCAGCCATCATACTGGACAGCACAGATAATAATTTTTATCATTACAGGAAGTTCTTGTTGGACAATGCTGATAGAGCTTTTACAAATGGACTAGTCCCAAAGGGAGCCTTTAAGCCTTGAGTATAACAATAATTGCCTTTTGAAGTCTTGTTGCTCCAGAAAGGCTTCTGCACAAATTGCCCTATTTGACTGGACAAGTTTCTTTTTTTTTTTTTTTAATTTTATTTATGATAGTCACACACACAGAGAGAGAGAGAGGCAGAGACGTAGGCAGAGGGAGAAGCAGGCTCCATGCACCGGGAGCCCGATGTGGGATTCGATCCCGGGTCTCCAGGATCGCGCCCTGGGCCAAAGGCAGGCGCCAAACCGCTGCGCCACCCAGGGATCCCTTTTTTTTTTTTTTTAATTTTATTTATGATAAGTTTCTTTATCAAACAGGTGTTTCCAGGTCAGTTCATAATTTGAGGATCTCAGAAGTATACTACTTGGAACAAATAAAGCTTTTCATGGTAAGTACATAAAAATGAACAGAGGGCAGCCCAGGTGGCTCAGCAGTTTAGTGCAGCCTTCAGCCCAGGGCCTGATCCTGAAGACCTGGGATCGAGTCCCATGTCAGGCTCCCTGCATGGGGCCTACTTCTCCCTCTGCCTGTGTCTCTGCCTCTCTCTCTCTCTGTGTCTCTCATGAATAAATAAATAGAAATATTTTTAAAAAGTGAACAGATACCTAGAAGAAGATCTAACACGGAACTATATAACTCTGTGCTGAGCAGAAGCATGGATGGGGGATGTGTTGATACTGGGTTGGTGGAGGTGAAAGGTTTGTAGTTCTAGATATTACACTAAATTAACTCTAAGGTATAATTCCTTTAAGGTGAACTGTTAGGGATCCCTGGGTGGCACAGCGGTTTGGCGCCTGCCTTTGGCCCAGGGCGCGATCCTGGAGACCCGGGATCGAATCCCACATCGGGCTCCCGGTGCATGGAGCCTGCTTCTCCCTCTGCCTGAGTCTCTGCCTCTCTCTCTCTGTGACTATCATAAATAAATAAAAATTAAAAAAAAAATAAGGTGAACTGTTATGTCAGAAATTTAAATATAATTATAAGGTTATGAGGAACATAAAACAGACCAATATTAGGGCCCAGTTTATTAATGAGAATCTGAGATAAAATATTAGCAAACAGGATCCCAGAGGTACATTAAAAGAAAAATACAACAAGATAAAGTGTAGGTTTTTCCAGAAAAGTAAAGATAGTTTAGTATTAGGAAACTGATTTAGATAATTCATCAGGTTGGTAGATTTAAGGAGAAAAGTAGTGCAATCAACTCTGCAAAGGCTTAAATGACATTTGTTTACTTCTCATAAAAATTCAATATCCGTTGTTAATTTAAAACCTCGGTGAAACAGTAAGTGATGGATATTTTCTTAGCATAATAAAATAAACATATATATTACAATCCTTGCTGAATGGGGAAATACTAAAAGTATTCCCATTAAAATCAGGATCAAGACAGTAATGTTCATTAATGCTATGACCATTTAACATTGTTCAGAAGGTACTAGGCAATGTATTTAGACAAGATTAAAATGTATTAGATATATAAAAACTAGGCAGTAGAGATTAATTTCATAGGATTTAAAGATGATAATCTAAAATAATCAACTATTAAAGATGATAAGAGAATTCAGTAGATAGCCAGGTAAAAAAAATTAAGTCAGAAAAGATCCTGTTTCTGTAGCATTTACAAAGATAAAACACCTAAGAATGAGCTTAACAAGAAATACTCAAGATCTATACATATTTTTTAAATTAAACATTAAAACACTACTGAGACACACAAGGAATCAATACACAGAAAGTCATCATGTTCTTGAAAGGAAGGCTAGCATGAGGAAGATGTTAGCTCTCTCTGAATAATCTATAAATCTGGTGCAATCTTAATATGAATACCAATAGAAGTTTTTTTGGGGGGAAAGGTACTAAAGATGCTGATCTTAAAGTTCATTTGGAAAAAGAAATAAGAAAACATAGAGATGAATGGGAGAATGAGGTAATTGGGCGATGGGCACTAAGGAGGGCATGTGATGTGATGAGCACTGGGTGCTATATGCAACTGATGAATTATTGAAAACTACATTTGAAATTAATGATGTACTATATGCTGGCAAATTGAACTAAAAAAAAAGAAATTCTGGAAACATTCTGAAAAAGGACCTCTAATAGATATTAAAATATAAAGCTAAATTAATTGAAAAACTGTGGGTGCTGGCAGGTAAAAAAGACAGATCATAAGAGGAGACCTGAAAATCCAGAAGTAAATTCAAGTTACACATATTTGGTTTATGAAAATGGCAGTGTTTCCAATTAATGAAGAAAAAACCCCATTGTTTAATAGGTGATTTCAGGGGTAGCAAGATAACATGTGGAAATTATCCAATAGAAAAATGGTAAGGAGGGGGGATCCCTGGGTGGCGCAGCGGTTTGGCGCCTGCCTTTGGCCCAGGGCGCGATCCTGGAGACCCGGGATCGAATCCCACATCAGGCTCCCGGTGCATGGAGCCTGCTTCTCCCTCTGCCTGTGTCTCTGCCTCTCTCTCTCTCTCTCTCTCTCTCTCTCTGTGACTATCATAAATAAAATTTAAAAAAATTAAAAAAAAAAAAAGAAAAATGATAAGGAGGGCAGCCCCAGTGGCACAGCGGTTTGGTGCCGCCTGCAGCCCGGGGTGTGATCCTGGAGACCCGGAATCGAGTCCCATGTCAGGCTCCCTGCATGGAGCCTGCTTCTCCCTCTGCCTGCTGTCTCTACCTCTCTCTCAATCTGTGTCTCTCATGAATAAATAAATAAAATCTTAAAAAAAATGATAAGGGAGATGAACAGACAGTGGAGATTAAACTACAAATGACTCTTTAACATAATGAAAATATTTACTCGTAATAAGATGAAAAAGTTCAGTCACTATAAGAAATGCAAATAAAAATTACACTGATATAACCTTTTTCACCTTTCAGATTAGCAAAACTCAAAATGTTTGATAACACACCAAAGTTGGTGTTTGCATATGGAAATGGACACTCTTAAAAAATAGGGATCCCTGAGTGGCTCAGTGGTTTAGCGCCTGCCTTCAGCCCAGGGTGTGATCCTGGAGACCCAGGATCGAGTCCCACGTCGGGCTCCCTGCATGGAGCATGCTTCTCCCTCTGCCTGTGTTTCTGCCTCTCTCTCTCACTCTCTATGTCTCTCATGAATAAGTAAATAAAATTTTAAAAAAAAGTTTTTAAAAAAATAGCTAATGTTCAGTCTCTATGGAGGGCAATTTGGCAATATTTACCAAAACAAAATATACCTACATTTTGACCCTTTATTTTGTTTTATTTTATTTTATTTTATTTTATGATATTTTTTATTTATTCATGAGAGACACACAGAGAGAGAGGCAGAGACACAGGCAAAGGGAGGAGAAGCAGGCTCCATGCAGGGAGCCCGATGCGGGACTCTATCCCAGAACCCTGGGATCACATCCTGAGCTGAAGGCAGATGCTCAACTGCTGAGCCACCCAGGTGTCCCATTGACTCCCAATTTTCTTTCTAGCAATTTTAAAAAAGATTTTTATGTATTTATTTGAGAGAGAGAGAGAATGAGCCAGGGGGAGGGGTAGAGGGAGAAAGAGAAGCAGATTCCCTGCTGAGCAGGGTGTCTGCCACCAAAGTGGGGCTCAATCCCAGGACCTGGAGATCATGACCTGAGCTGAAAGCAGACACTTCATTGACTGACCCACCCAGGCGCCTCTCTAGCAAATTTTTTTTTTAAGATTTTGTTTATTTATTCATGAGAGATACAGAGAGAGAGAGGCAGAGACACAGTCAGAGAGAGAGGCAGAGAGAGAGAGGTAGGCTCCATGCAGGGAGCCTGACGTTGTGGGTCTCAATCCTGGGTCTCCAGGATCACACCCTGGGCTGAAGGCAGGCGCCAAACCAGCCACCCAGGCGTCCCTCTAGCAATTTTTTTGATAGCAATACTCCCACATGTACAAAATGACATATAGTATTATTGTGGAACCTTTTTTTAAAAGAGATTTATTTATTTATTTATTTATTTATTTATTTATTTATTTGAGAGAGAGAATGCATGCAAGTTGGGGAGGGGCAGAGGAAGAGGGAGAAAGAGAATCTCAAGCAGACTCTCTGCTGAGCATAGAGCCCAACTCAAGGTTGTATCTCACAATCCTGAGATCATAACTTGAGCTGAAACAAGAGTTGGACACTCAACCAACTGAACCACCCAGTCACCCCTGGAATTGGTTTTAGTGGTAAAGGTTGGAAATTAATTAAAAAGCCTCAAAGAGATCTAGTTAAATGGGGCAGCCATGTAATGGGATACTATACAGACTCAGATACACAAATTAAGGAGGGAGCTTTTTGATACTGATTATGGCCAAGGTATTTTGATAAATGAAAAAGGCAAGGGGAAGGATATACAGAGAATGTGCTGCCATTTGTGGAAAAAAAGGAGGATATATATATATATATATATATATATATATATTTGTAGTATTTGTATATATTTGTCAATGACTTCTGGAAAAGCATCAGAAACAGTAACATTGATTGCTTCCAGGGAGGGTACTTTGGTGGTTGAGTGTCAGGAGTGGAAGAGAAACATTTCACCATTTACTGTTTGATATTTTCTGAATTTTGAGCTATATGAATAAATTACCCACCCAAAGAAAGAAAATGAAGTTAAAACTAAAAAAGAAAAAGAAAACTTACACTGATTTACACAAAAAAAAGAATGTCTCATGAACCATATTCTTTTTTTTCTTCCATTCTCAGAGGATTGGCTTTTTATCTCTGTGGCCCCTTCTCATGATAGCAAGATGGCTGCCACAGCTCAAGCATCATTTCTTAGCTTCCTTACTGGCCTCTCTGCACCTATGCTGTCATTGGTTGGACTCAGTGTTGGCTTTGTCCTCCATGTGATATAGGAGTGGCGTTCTCAAAGATAACATATGGGGGGTTAGCTGGATTCGACTTAATTGTCCCATTATCAGCTACTCTTGTATCTGGTTCTTTCTTTCTTTCAAGATTTTATTTATTTATTCATGAGAGATACAGAGAGAGAGAGAGAGAGAGAGACACAGGCAGAGGGAGAAGCAGGCTCCATGCAGGGAGTCTGATGTGGGACTCAATCCTGGGTCCCCAGGATCACGCCCTGGGTGGAACACAGGCGCTAAACCACTGAGCCACTCAGGTATCCCGTTTCTTTTGAAGACAACAATCAAGGGAGTGCCTGGGTGGCTTAGTCGGTTTAGCATCTGACTCTTGGGTTCAGTTCAGGTCATGATCTGAGATGGAGCCCAGCATTGGGCTGGTGCTCAGTGCAGAGTCTGCTTGTCCCTCTTCCTCTGCTCTCTCTTCCTCTCTTATAAAAAAAAAAAAAAAAAAAGATTAGGACACTGACATATAGGAGATAAGACCATCTGAAGACACAGGGGGAAGACAGCTATTGGCAAACCAAGGAGAGAGGCCTCAGAAGAAACCAACCTGCTGACACCTTGATCTTGGACTACTGGCCTCCAGAACTGTGAGAAAATAATTTTCTGTTCTTGAAGCCTTCCAGCTTGCAGTGCTTTGTGAGGGCAGCCCTAACAAATTACCACAGGCTGGTATCATCCTAGATGTGAAGGGTGTCACCTGGGACTGGGCCTTGGCACCATTTCCTTAAAAAAAAAAGGTTTCCTCCTTTTATTTTGCGGGAAATTGTAGAAATTTTTTTTTATCTAAATGCATTGGAACAATGATTAAGGATTCATGTGGTCTCGGTCTGGCATACTGGAAGAGTGGAGGGATTAACTCTAAAGATGCAGTTCACTATAACTTCTTTTTTTTAAAGCAATATTTTTAGGATTTTTTTTTTTTTTGAGAGAGAGAGAGAAAATGAACAGGAGGAGGGGCAGAGGGAGAAGCAGACGCCCCACTGAGCAGAGAGACTGACGAGGGGCTCGATCTCAGGACCCCGACTCAATCGCAGGACTGCAGCTCCATCCCAGGACCCTGGGATCCTGACCTGAGCAAAGGCAGATGCTTAAATGACTGAGCCACCCAGACAACCCAAGGCTTACTTCTTAATAAAGGAGTTTGGATCTAATACTCTCATGGTCAGCCTTAAATAACCCAACCACTCAGATGGATCGGACGGCTCCTGCAGCATGTGTTTTATAGCCACACCATCTTGATGAGCCCCAGTGACAGAGTTCTTAACATCAGACCCAGATGGTGGCCTTTTATGGAAGGAGAAGGCGGCTGCCTGTGGCTTTCCTCACAATCCTTCACGTTCAGGTTGTCTCTACCAGGCGGCGAGGCTGATAAATTCTGAGGCCCAAACATTTCCTAATCCTAATCAAAGAGCTTGAGAAGATTTAAAGTTCTTTTTCTGGAGAAAAAAAAATAAGACAAAAAAGAATAATAAACAAGTAAAAATCATAGGTGCCCCTTCTTAGTTGAAGGAGATCGGCCTGGATCTCTTCACTGTCTGAATGTGAGTGTGATCTCTCATATTTTATGTCTAAAGTGCACATCTTTCCCTTTGATCAACCTTGTGGAAAGAGCATGCTTTCACTTTGCATTGTGGTTGGCGGTGTGAGAGTTGGCCACGACTGAATGCCCACAGGACATGAAGAAGTCTGATTATTTGAAAAAACCAGCCCTTTTTGTTGTTGCTGTTGTTTTTACCTGTTCAGAGTTCTGTAAGGGTGTGGTGTGTGAAGTTTTTATCTAAGAGGCTCTGGGGCCTGACGGACTGGGTGCCAATCCAGCTTTGCCATTGGCAGCTGAACTGGGCAAGTGACTTGCCCTCTCTGTGGCTCAGTTTCCCCATTTGTTCAACAAGAATAGTAAAAGTCTCTATCCCAGGGAGATGTGGTAAAGATCGCCTAGGTTAATATTGCAAAGGCTTTAGAACACTGGCTGTTACCTTGTCAGCCCTGGAATGGTGTTTTTATGTGAATCCGTAGAAAATAAGTGATCTAGGTCTTATCTCCTCTTTATTTGCATGTGGTTACAATTTATAAATACACTTGCTGTTTTCCTCCCCTCCAAAACTCTCCCTTCTCCCTAGTAACTGTATCCAAATCCCCAGTGTTTAATGACTCCTTTTCTTGTCTGGGAGGAGAGGGGAGGGGTGGTCCTCCACGTAACTCTGTCTTCATGCAAGGGTCTACTTCAGTCCATGTGAAGTGTGGGCTCTCAAAGGGCCTCTGAAGCTGGGGGATGAACATCACGAGTCTGCTGGAGGTCCCACTGATGTCCTTGCAAGTGACCACGTGGCTGGCATCCTTCTGCGCCACACTGAGAGTTCAGAGTGTCATGATGGGCAGCAGTTAGCATCATATGTCCTGTCCGTGCTGGAAGCTGAGCTGCCGCAGCCCCAGCGGGCAGAAGGGTCTGCAATGAAGTCTCAGGCCTGCTCAGATGGTGGCAAGAGTCTGGTAGCAGGTACATGCCCAGCTAGTGGCCAGCCCTGCTCTCGGAGACGCGTCTGAGACCTGGCCCCTTGGGGTCTGCCTCTCAGGGGCCCTGCCCAGGCCCTCTGTCAATCCCATGTGGGTAGGGCAGCCTCAGGGGTAAGGTGTTCTCGCACCTGCCTTCTCCTGGCTTTTCCCAGACACTAAGAGGCATGGGTGTCAAGTTGGGTCCTTGTCCCTGTTAGAGGGCATGGCACCCCAGGGTCTCTGTTTCAGCCAGGTGCCAAGCTTTGCCATCCTCCTGGTAGGGTGTAGAGAGCCCAGGAGGGCCAGGGGCACCCTCTTCAGGGGTGGGGTATGGAGGCTCTGGGGAAGCAGGGGGGTCTCCAGGGCCTCGTGCTCCCCCCAGTACTGGCCCATTGTAGATGTAGATGTTGCCAGTCACAGTCACAGACCCGCCGGTGACGTGAATGCCATTGGTACCTGTGGGAGGGAGGCAGAGTGAGAGGGGCTGATGGTGTTTAGTCTTACTCTCTTTTAGTCTTCTCATTTCTGTCTGGCTCACATTCTTCTCCTGCCCACTGTCCCTCCCTTCCCACCTTTCCTTCCCTGCCCCCTCTTCTCCCTGCCACCTGCCCTAGGCTTACCGTGGGCCACCTGGCCTTGTTCTGGGAGCTCAGGCTCCAGCTCTCTGGCCTGGCTGAGAGGACTCTGCTGCTGTAGCATCTCTTCCTCCAGACTTGGGGGTGCTGGGAGTCTGGCTGAGGCTGAGGCCAAGTCTCCAGAGAAGGGTAGAAGAGGCTTTACCAGGTCCGGGAAATGTGGGTTGACCCTAGGAGGCTCCCAGCTTCCGTCAGCAGTATTTGATTCCTCTCCCTGTAGGAGAAAGGCAGAGAACCAACCAATGATGTGGGCCTCAGACCCCCATCTTTCTTTAATCCCCACACCCCACTCCATGCTTAGGCAGCTCACTGTTCTCCTCTATTCCACTTTATGCTCCCTGCCACAGGGCCTTTGCACTCGATGTCCCTCCTCCCGACACTTTCCCCTAGATATTGTGATGGTTGGCTCCCTTATTTCTTCAGCTCTCTGCTCAAATATTAGTTCATCAGAGAGGCCCTCTCTGCCCACTCTAAGAAAAATATACCCCCACCCTTTGCCACTGTCCCCCTACCGTGTTTTATTAGCCACTATCACCCCCTGATTTATTTAACTTTATTCTTGCTCCCCTGGCCTATAACTCTGGGAGGGCAGGTACTTTGTTTCACTCACTGCTATATCCATGGTGCCCAGAATGGTGCCTGGCACATGGTAGGCTCAATCAGTTATTAGTTGAATGGATGCTGAAGCCTGCACACTCTTATCCTGCCTACCCCACCCTGTTCACTTATGCCTGCCCGCCCCTCCTTATGCCTCCTCAGCCTTCCCCGTTACCTCTGGACGCCTTTTGAGCAGGGATCCTGTAATAGAAAATGAAATGAGGGTCAGGCCCCCAGTATAGTATGCCTGGGCCGCTGCTGGGGCTTTCACCCTTCACACCCTGCTGTGACGTTTGCCCCCCACCTGGGTTCCCAGAAGGAACGAGCTATCATTGTCCTTATTTCCAGCCTACAAAAGAAGGACAGGGTGGACAGAATGTCCGTGCTGGGGGCGAGCATCTCGAGTCTTCGGGGTGTGGATGGGCCGAAGGGTTGGCACTGGGGAAGCTGACTGTTCCTCCCACCCCAAACTCCCTCCCTCATTCAGGTGGGGACAGCCAGCTGGCCAGGCCCACTGCCCTGCTGGCACCCAGCTCCTTCCTACCCAGCTTCCTGCAGAGAGAGGGGTGGTTCTTCCAGGTGCAGGCCAGGACCGTGGTGAGGAAGAGGAAAGAGGCCAGTGGCAGCAGGATAGCCAGCACCATCACAGTTCCTGGGGGGATAGCAGACAGAGAGCCGTGGTGACATGGGGTGGGAGGGGCAGAGGCAGGAGGGAAGCTAAGGACCGGCTTTCTAGTTCTCTGGGTGACCCAGAGAAAAGGGGAGCACAGCTTTTCCCATCTAGACCCACTGTGGTTCCTAAAGGCAGTTAGAGAAGCTGTCCTTGGGTTACAGAGAAGAGGAGCCAAGTTGGACTTGGGGAGGACCTCCTGGCAGCCAGCAGAAACTCTGTCATGGATGGAGGTTTTTTGGGGGTGGTTCTGGTGGCCTGTGGGTGAGAACAGGAGTGTGCATAGGTGGCTTTCCAGGGCTGGAAGAGGTTTGCTGGGGTGGGTGGCGGGGCAGGAACGCTGGGCCTTGGGTTTGTAAGCAGACTCAGCATAGGGACATGTTTCTGTGGACATGACCATCTTAGAGAGAGGCCACTGTAGGAGCTGGGATTGCCCCTCTGTCTCTGTGGGGGTGTTTATGGGGGTGGGAGAGGAGGGACTGCAAGGTCTCCACCCCCTTGCTCAGGGCAGGTTCCGGGGCAGGGAGTCGGAAGGGAGGCTGGGAGTTGGGGTTCTCAGGTTCTGGTATGTAGCAGTGGATAATTCCTGTCTGTCTGTCTTTCTTTTAAAGATTTAATTTATTTATTCATAAGAGACACAGAGAGAGGCAGAGACATAGGCAGAGGGAGAAGCAGGCTCCCCGAAGGGAGCCTGATGTGGGACTCCATCCCAGGGCCCTTGGGATCACGACCTGAACCAAAAGCAGACGCTCAACCACGGAGCCACCCTGAAGCCCTAATTCCTGTCTTTCATAGCAGAGTCTACAGCACCCATTAAGTGTGCCTAGGCAAAGTCAGGAACACTTGGACATGTGCATACTGGGAGCTTGTCCTTTTGATCCACCTAAATCTGGGGCCTGAGGGAGGGCAGAGTGGGAGGCATGGGAAAAAACTGGACCTGGGGTCAGAGACGTCTGGGTCCTGGCCCAAGTAGATGACTATGTAAGTCATTCTACCTCTTGGAGCATCAATTTATTCAAAAATAAAATGAAGGGGTGAGGTACATATGATCTAAAATTCCAGCTCTAGAGTGCCAATTGTATTTGATACATCATTAAAAAGTAACAAAAGGACATGGAAAAAGATTTGATATACTTGAATGAAAAATCAAGTTACAAAATATTCAAATGACTCTACTTCTGGAAAAACAATTAGATGTGTAGACATACATAGAAAAATGTCTGGAGGATATATTAAAAAATATTAAGAGTTGGATAATGCTAAGTGATGATCCTGTGGATGATTTTTAGTTTTGTTTCTCTGAGTTTTCTTTTTTCTTTTTTCTTTTTTTTTCTCTTTTAAAGATCTTTATTATTATGAGAGAGAGAGAGAGAGTGAGCGAGTGCCAGCAAGAGACAGAGAGAGCATGAGCATGGGGGCGGGGCGGGGGGGGGGTGCAGAGGGAGAAGCAGGCTCCCCACTGAGCTTGGGGCTGGATCCCAGGATTCCAGGATCCTGACCTGAGCCTAAGCCAAAGGCAGACAATTAACCAGCTGAGCCACCCAGGCTCCCCATGAATTTTCTAATTTTCTAGAGGTGTGCGTGCATTCTGGCATGGGGTCTGGAATAAGAAAGAACCGAGAAGAGATCTTCATAATACCAATTACCACGTGGGTGATCTGGGGCAAGTCACATAAACTCTGCTGAGCCTCCTCCCCTCAGTGAGGATAATAATAGAACTACAGTTGACCCTTGAACAACATGGGGGTTAGGAGCACTGACCCGTGTGCAGTTGAAAATCCATGTATAACTATTGATTCCCAAAAAGTCTTAACAACAAATAGTCTACTGTTGGCCAGAAGCCCTACCAGTAACATGGTTGAGTAGCACATATTTTGTATGTCATGTATTTGTATACTGTGTTAAAGTGAGAGCAAAGAAAATGTTATTAAGAAAATCATAAGAGAAAATATATTTATAGAACTGTGCTGTATTTATTGAAAAAAAAGCCACATGTAAGTGGGCCCACGCAGTTAAAGCCAGTATTGTCCAAGGGTCAGTTGTACTTTCTAGGGTCATTAAGCAAGATTAAATGAGTTAGTGATTGTCAAGTGCTGGCAGAGTGCCTGACACACTAACTCTCACTACATGAAAGCTATTATTATAAATATTTGGTAATTTAAAAAAGGTAATAAACTTTCTCCCAACGAATAATGTTCACAGTCATTAGAAATATCCCTTAATCATCTGTTAGGCTAGGAAACCAGTAACTTCACAGAAAGAAAAAAACAAAACAAAACAAGAGTCAAATGTGGGATGAACTCTCTCATAATGAAAGTGTGTAATCTAATAAAGAGATTTTCAGGGACACCTGGGTAGCTCAGTGGTTGAGCGTCTGCCTTCAGCTAAGGGCGTGATTCTGAGTCTGGGGATTGAGTCTCACATTGGGCTCCCCGTGGGGAGCCTGTTTCTCCCTCTGCCTATGTCTCTGGCTCTCTATCACTCATGAATAAATAAATAAAATCTTTAAAAAAAGGAGAGAGAGAGGGAGAGATTTTCAGTCTAGTAAAGTAGATTATATGATGGGGGCATGTCCAAAATGATGACAATGATGTCAGTTACAATCACATATCAGTGTAGGAGTGGTCCTTGGCATGATATTATATGCAACTTACAAGTTATAATACATAACTTAAAAAGAGTATATGTATTTGTGTATATTAAGCTGGCCTAGGGATACTCCGAGTTTTCTTTAGGGAACTTCTCTGCTTGCCCCAATTCTGAGGGAGAAGGATTCATCTTTTCCCCATTTTCTTAGATGGGAGGAATTAAGGCATCTTCCCACAGTCCTCCCACCCACCCCCTCCATGTGCTCCTCAGGCCCAGGCCCCTCACCTGGCGTCTCAGAGTGCTCTAGTGGATTTCTGCAGCTGGTGTCAGACTTGGCAGTGCCTGGAACTGCCTCCACCAGACCCTGCTCTTCACACCTGTGGAGGATAGAGAGGCCCGACTCAGGTGCACACAGGGCTGGAAGTGGCAAGGCGAGCCCTTGGACGGTGAGCATAGCTGGGGCGGGTGGGGGGGGGGTAGGGGGTCAGCATCTGGGACTTCTGGGGTGGTAGGGGTATGGGGCGGGGGCGCACTCACCTTGTGTGGGGCTGGCAGCGGGCCCTGGGGGAGGAGGTATTCTGGAAATGCCCTGCTTTGCAGGGAACACAGTTACTGTTAGCCACCCCGACTTCATCTGGCAAGAGAAAAACAAGGGCCAGCCAGGGTGAGTGGCTAAGGGGAGTCTCTCCATGAGTTTCCTTTGCTCCCACTGGAGGGCCCCTTCCTGCCTGCCTACCTCATTCTGGTCTCCCTCTTGCCCAAGGGGCCTCCCCAGAGCTGAGAGATAATAATAGAATAGCTCCTGAGGCATCTGTTCCCAGTTCCAAGTCTCTGCACACCCCTGCTGTGAGCCTTTCACGGGAGGGGGCGGTGAGAGGGGGGCTCTATATACCAACGAGAACTACCTTGGGGCACCCCACAGACCCAGCACTATGCGCCCTGCCCCCTTCAGGATCACGGGGACCCAGCATCCTCCCTGCCCCCTGGCCACAGTGACCTCTGACCTGTCAGCTCAGCTTCGGTGCCAGGCGGGCAGTCAGAGAGTGGCTCGCAGTGTACACACTCAGTGTCCCAGTGTACGCAGAACATTCCCGGCTGGCAGCGGCACTGGGTTTTCTGTCTGCTGGTGCAAGGCACGGTCTCCTCAAAGCCCAGCACTGGTGGGGAGACAGAAGAGCTCAGCGGAGAGGCTGCATGCCAGGAGATCCCAGCCTCCCCAGGCACAATGCCACTCACTCTGGTCACAGGGGCGGCACAGCTGGCAGATGGAGAGATGGTTCCAGTGCTCGTTGTAGGAATTTTCGGGGCACATGGCACACACTGTGTCCTGGCTGCGGCTGCATTCCACTGAGACATGTGTGCCTAGAACGTGAGTGGGGCAGCTGGAGTGTCAGGGGAGCAGGGTCCCCCCTTGCCTCTGCTGCTTGCTGGGGTACCCTGTCCTCTCGACAACCGCACATGAAGGATGGCCAGCTGGTTTTCCTGGGAGATGGTGTCTGCCTTCCCTCCAAGGCAGAGAGGTGGGCCGGAGTCCCCTGCAACTCATCTCCCATCCCTGGCTTCCTCTGGCCCTTGCCTCTCACCTGGGGGGCAGCGGGAGCAGCAGACCTGATGCTTGGGCTCGTAGTATTCCTTCTCCCGGTCCTGGCAGGTTTGGTTCTCCGTGTGGTAGGGGAGGTCCTTCGAGGGGAGATGGGGAGCAGGGGTGAATTATTCAGGAGTCAGCTGGGGAGGGCAGAGGGACTAGAGGGAGGGCTGCCCAGACCCCTCTGCCCCTCCCCAGCCGGCCGCCACCCACCTGCATGGGCCCCTCCCTTACCGGTCGGGCCTGGGATGCTGCCAGGAGACCGCAGAGGCCCACGATGAGTGGCCCCCAGGCCAGGCCGCAGGGGGAGGCGGCCCATGGCAGGCGCATGGCGGCCAGTCGGCCAGTCGGCCAGTCGGCCAGACGGGTGGAGGCCTGGGAGGAAGCTGGGAGGCCTGCAAGTCCTGGGCAGCGGTGGCAGCAACCTCCTGAGCCCAGGGCCTGGGACAGGGCTGGGCTGACGTGCCCTGGGGGCCCAGCGGCCGGGCCTGGCCTGGCCTCCAGGGCTCCAGCGCCAGGCTCAGGAAGTGGGAGTGGAGCGAGCCGGCCTTCGGGGCGGGGACAGGGAGCTCTGGGAGCAGAGGCAGCTGTCGCAATCGGGGAAGAGGAACAGGCTTGGCTGCCCCGATGCAGGGCGGGAGGGGGCGGCCGGGAAAGCACGTGAGGGCAGCAGGGCCGGAACCGGGCCTCCTCCCTTCTTCGGAAGTCTGGCCTGGAGGGGAGGACCACGGAGCCAGGCTAGGTGGGGAGGGGGCAGCGGAGCCAGTGGGCAAGGCTCAGATGAGCCCTGGAGAGCAGGTCAGAGCTGACTTGGAACAGAGACAGACGGACAAAGCTGTGTCCAGCTGGGTGCCAGATCTGAAAGTGGAGGGCCTGTGACCCACGGACACAGAGAGTGCGGGACCCGCAGAGGACCACAGCCAGTCAGCCACGCAGCTTCTAGGAAACAGAAGTCCCAAGCTGGCATCCGTCTGGACTCCTGGGGGTTCCTGCCCTGTTGTGTGCTTTTTAAAGATAAGCTACAAAGGAATAACAAGTCAGCCGGCCCTCCCCATCCTTGACCCATCCTGGTACACACATAAGGGGGCACAGGTCACCTACAAGACATTGCAGAGAGGGCGGTGGCCCCTGATCCCCAATGCTTAGATGACAGGGAGGAAGGGTAGACCCAGTTCCCAAAGACCAGTAGGGGTGGCTGCGGGGAGCTGGGCAGCCACAGCCCTCCTTCCCAGCTTCCTCACCCAGGAGCCTCTGAATCCCTCTGAACTGGAGGAGGCTGAGATCCCTCCTATCCAGCCCCCTCCCCTCAAGGATGAGAAGACAGAGGCTGAGGGGACCACATAGAGGAGAACAGGATTCCAGGGGGACTTGGCCTCGTCCCTGCCCCCTTTCTTCCCATCATTTCCCTGCGACCCATGAACAGCACCCCCCGTGTCCCCTTATGCCAGGCTCTCCAGTCCTCAAGATTCTGTGCTCTTGGCTAGCTCCCATCTGTGCTGGAGGTCCACCAGGGCTCCGAGAAGCACCCCCACCCCAGGCCACACAGCCACCCCCCCCACCCCCAATGCAGTCTGTGACCTATTGCTTTTTGCCTCCCACCCCACCAGGCTGGGAGCTCTGCAATGACCTGGACTGAATCCTTAAGTCTGGGTCCCTGTGCTTAGCCCAGTCTGGCCCATTCCAAGTGTCCAGTACATAGTTATGGAGTAAATGGTGATGCCTTGTCCACGTCACATAGTCAATGTATGTGGAACCAGCCTAGACTCCAGAGTTCCTGATTCCCGGGTCCTGAGCTCATTCAGGCAATCATGCTGCCTCCTCTTCTGTACTCATCCTTTCAGGAGTTGGTTGGTCTGACTGGCTGGACAGCCTCTTGGTGGAGGAGCTGGGAAGTCCTAGTGTAGGAGTGTGTCTGGGGAGGAGGCTCACAACAGAGTGAAGGGCCTGCCTGAGTTTAGGCCTTTTGCTGTCCTCCCCTGGTACAGATCTGTACTGTACTGTACTCAGATCTGTAGTCTGCGGGCCAGTGTTTATATGAGTGGTCCAGGGCTGCCCAGAAAGGGACGAAATTTCAGAGCCGCATGCACCACTCAGGGCTCCTGCTCTTTCTGGGTCAAGGGAATTGGGGGCTGGGATTGGACTCACCACTGAGCCCTTCAGTGCATGAAGGTGTATGTGTGTGTGTAGGGTCCCTAGAACCTCTTTTCTCTTTCTATTATTTTTTATTTTTAAAAGATTTTATTTATTTATTCATGACAGAGGCAGAGACACAGGGCACTCCCTGAGGAGAGCCTGATGAGGAACTCGATCCAGAACCCTGGGATCACGACCTGAGCCAAAGGCAGATGCTCAGCCCCTGAGTCACCCAGGTGCCCCTCTTTTTACTTTTTATTATGGAAATTTTCACGTAACATATACCTATACAGAAGGGAAGAAAATAACATCGTGAACTGTAGCTTCGGCTCATGGCCAGTCTTCTCTCTTCCATACAGCCCTCCTCTGTTCTTCTAATCTTTCTTTAAATCTTTGGAAGGAGACCCCAGCATGTATCATTTTCATTTGAAAATATTGCAGGATTTTATTAAAATGCTAGGAACTCCATTTTTTTTTAATTGAGGTATAACTTACAAACAATGAAATGCATAAAGTATGCTAATCTTATATACACAGATTGGTGAATTTTCACTTTTGTATGTTCTTGCGTATCTCCCTAGAACACTTCTTGCATTTCAAAAGGTTCCTGCTTCACAGGTAAGCACTATCTCAGGTCTTTTTTAAGCCCAGGTGGCTGAACTCCTTCCTGCTGCCAGTCTTATGCTGTCAGTTCACCTTCAAGGACTCTCTGGATCCTAAAGAAGAGTCTTAAGATGTGGACTTTAATCCCCTCTCTGGGCCTCTTCTCCTTCTCCTTCTTTTTTTTTTTTTAATTTTTTATTTATTTTATTTATTTATTTATTTATGATAGTCACACACAGAGAGAGAGAGAGAGAGAGAGAGAGAGAGGCAGAGACATAGGCAGAGGGAGAAGCAGGCTCCATGCACCGGGAGCCCGATGTGGGATTCGATCCTGGGTCTCCAGGATCGTGCCCTGGGCCAAAGGCAGGCGCTAAACCACTGCGCCACCCAGGGATCCCTCCTTCTCCTTCTCCTTCTCCTTCTCCTTCTCCTTCTCCTTCTCCTTCTCCTTCTCCTTCTCCTTCTCCTTCTCCTTCTCCTTCTCCTTCTCCTTCTCCTTCTCTTCTTCTTCTTCTTTGACAGTCACCTACTGGTTTGCTTGCACATCTGTTCTCTAGTTTGCTCTGTTCTGGATCACTATTGGGAACTACATTTCCCGGATTCCCTTTTCCTCCAGCTTCTGGGTAGGTTCAGCCAATAGGAAGACCTAGGTTCTTTCTCCCCTTTCTCTTTGCTGTGGGACATGGGACATCACCTGTGGTTGGTTGTGCTTCTTCCTTCTTTCCTTTCATAATCCTGTCTCCTCTCAGGGAGCCCCCACTATTGACTTCCCTTTGAATGGCTCAGGAGGCCTCTGGGTCTATAAGGCTACATGACCCTGCTGGCTTTCCAGCCCTAGAGATAGAATGGACTGGCCTCCTGCTTTGTAGCTTTCTGGGTTGTCTTGCTGTCCCCCGTTGGCTTCTTATCTTCTTCATCACCCGTGTACCAATTCCCTGGGCTAAATTTCTTCCATTTGAAAGACTTGGAGTGTTTCTTGTTTCTAAGCTGGACCATGATTGACAAAACTTACCAATAAGTAGTTATTATGCCTACCCAATCTCCTCCAGAGGATAAAGGAAACTCACAGGCGGATCCATGAATTCTTTATGGGCAGGTCATTGTCTTGGTTTCTTTCCTTTGTGTTCTTTGCCAGCTTCCTTCAAGTTTTACTGATTTCCATTGGGCAGTACCAGGTGTGGACTAGTGTACCCCATAGATTCCCAGAATGTTTGGGAGTGGGGCTCTTCTCCCAGGCCTACTTTCAAGGTTACTGGTGAGAGATTTTTCTTCCCAGAGGTCCAGGAAGAATCCCAAAAGGGGGTTGGTGGGAATGGATTCTTTTAGATACTCTCTCGGTTTCCTCTTCCCCACACTGCTCTTAGCCAACTGGTATCCTTAAAAAGGGCTTGGGAAACACTGAGAGACTTATCATGGGTGAGGGCCTTCCTTCCCCAGTGTGTTGGCATTTTCACTGGTGACCATCCTTTCCAATAATCCCAAGAATTATTGGTAGAGAAATCGGGTCTTGACCCAAAGGAATAAACTTCTTTTTTTTTTTTTTTAAGATTTTATTTATTTATTCATGAGATTTTTTTTAAGATTTTATTATTTATTCATGAGAGACACAGAGAGAGAGGCAGGGACATAGGTAGAGGGAGAAGCAGGTTCCACGCAGGAAGCCTGATGTGGGACTTGATCCTGGGACTCCAGGATCGTGCCCTGAGCCAAAGGCAGATGCTCAACTGCTGAGCCAGCCAGGTGTCCCAAGGAATAAACTTCTAATGGTGAACTTCTAAGTCTCCTGCCAGGAGACTGGAGTAGGAGTGGCAAGGAGGAATTTTCTGGTGCATCCTTTTAGGTTAAGGACACCATATTAAGTCTAGATAGAAGGATCCCTGTTTTCCACGGTGGGCAGTCCAGTGTTGAAAGGCTAATTAGCTCTAAGTAGTGAGAATAAAGAGTTGCATTTAATTGAGTGACTCATTTTTTTATGCTAGAAAGAATAGAGGCTGAAATGGAAAAAGTGAAGGAAATGTAGATAAATTAATAGATTACAAATTAATGAGTTGTCAGCAGAAATCAGGATGTTGGATGGAGATGCTTTCTCATAGCCACATCATTCTCTGCCAAAGATAAACTTTGAGTCTGAAGATGTTAATTTTGCTGTCTTCTGCAGAGTAGGTCAACAAACAGTGACCACTGGACAGTGGGCCACCAAGATGAATAAGACTAGCACCTGTTCTCAGAGAACTCATAGTATGGCCTGTGCATATGCACGCACATGGATACACACAGGTACACACACACACACACACACACACACACATGCCAGGATAATAATAGTATACGGTGATAAGTGCCACCATAGAATTCTCAACAAGGCTTTCTGGGAGTGGAAGGGCATTATTTCCATCATGTCCTATTCCCCAGAGAGCAAGGAGCAGGAAGACCCTTCCAACTTACAACGCTCATCCCTTTGCAGACCCTCTGTTTTTCTTCTCTCCCTGTTGCCTTTGCACATTTTATGGCAACCCCACAGGGTCAGGGGATGGCTAGTGCTAGGAGAGAAGAAACAGGGAGAGGCTAGGGGAACTTCCAAAACAAGTACAGCAAGGCCCTAGGTCCCCCAAGGAACAAGACTCCGTTTCTCTGGAAGTCAGGGGAGCAGCATTGAGCGTGGAAAAAGAAGAGGCTCAGCTCTTCATTGGGCCTCACTACTAACTCCTTGTTGTCTGTGGGCAAGTCACTTTGCTTCTCCAGGCCTTGGCTCCCTCCTGTGTTAAGTCAACTGGAAGGGGCCTGTAGGACCATCTGGGCTGGCTCACCTTTCCTCCCTGCTGCCATTTCACTTTTTAGATGAGAATATGGGGGCCCTGAGAGATAAAGTTGCTTTTTCAAAGTCACATAGTTTAGGGGTGCCTGGGTGACTCAGTATGTTAAGCATCTGCCTTCAGCTCAGGTCATGATCCTAGGGTCCTGGGATCCTGCTTTATGCTCTCCCTGCCACTCCCCCTGCTTGTGCTCTCTCTCTGTCAAATAAATACATAAAATCTTTAAAAGAAGAAAACCACAACAAAGTCTCATAATTTAAAGGCAAAAATGGGAGTCACAGAATACCTATGACATGGTCCCATTTATGAAAAAAAGTGTAAGTTTAAAGAAATACATATAGGTCTATAAAAGCACACAAAAGATCCAGATGGACATACAGATTATGACGGCTCTCCTTGGGCCGAGGGGTGGGTAAGAAATGGGACAAAGGGGAGCTTTTGTTGGTCTGTATATTTCTGTATTGTTGGAAAGTTACGTTGTGACAACAATGTATTTGGGCATGATTTCTGCACTTTCAAAGATACTATTTAAAATGGAGCCATGAAAAAAAAAAAATAAATAAAATAAAATAAAAAAAATAAAATGGAGCCATGACTGAAGCAGAAGAGCAGGTCTTAGATTTCTATGTTCCTCACAACAAACTCGATCTGGCCCATTCCAGATCTAGAAGGACACTTCCTGTAAGCATGTGCTGCCATCCTGTACCCTGACAGCAGTTATAGGGACACCACACGCTCGAGCTCAGCCCAGACCAGTCCTTGCAATTCTTCTTACAGAGCCTTTGAGATTAAGACTGTGTGCTGTGCTGCTTTAAGCTATGGTTGGATTTCAGACACCAGCTAGCTAATACAGAAGACAGGGCAGTGCCTCTGTGAACCTTTCAGATGAAAGGAGCAGGGTGTCATATACCCTATTTGTAGGTAGGATGGTTCCTTGTTTAGGGACCTGGTTCCAGGGAGAATGGAGGTTCTAGGAGTGTCTGGGTCCCGTGGGAATGTGAGGGGACGGTGTCGAGAGATTTTCAGAGTCAGGGAGATAACCCAGGACCCAGATTGCTAATGAGCCCATGGACTCTGTGTGTGAACCTCCCTAGCTTTCAAAACGAGGTGCAAGGGGGCTCCAACTCCCCGTGAGTCTCTGGCTGGTACATCATGGGAAATAAATGGCAAATGCCCTCAGTAGACAACCCCAAAAGAGAAGAACTATGATTTTGTGTTTCACTTAGCTTCTATTTTGTTTGAAAACTGGTTTCTTTTGTGGAGGGTCAGTTTCTTCATCTAGAAAATGAAGGAAAACCCAGGCTTTCCCTTTCTAGGAGGGGTGTCCGCAGCAGGGATCAAAGGAAGGGAGGGGACCCAATTTGGAATCCTGGTTGACAGCAGCTCTCACTTTAAAAGGCCACAAGAGACCTCTGGCCTCAAGAGGAAGCTCCATAACCTGGCTGCACCCCCAATTTGGAAGTACCCTGCTTCCTTCTTATTTGCCTGGCACACTCTTTGGTGTTCCTCAAGAGGCAGCTGCGATGTTACCTCCTCCAGGAAGTCTTTCTGAGTCTCAGGGTGAGTGCCTCCCCCCTCTCCCGGCCAACCAGGGGTTCTCTCAGTACTTAGTTCTTATCTCTGCCACTAGAGTCCTAATCTCATGTTGCCTGCCTATCTTCTTCCACTGAGTCTTCATCAGTGCTCTGGCAGGGCCTGTATCTGCATGTCCCAGGACTGTTCCTCCCAGGAGGCACTGGAAGCTGGAAGCCAGGAAGCGGCCTGTGGTGGGTGGGTGCGTGGGGGGCACCGTGGCGGACACCACCTCTCTCCCCTGAGGCTCAGGGCCTGGGTTGTATGGCTGTGCCTCCTTGGGATATGTCTCTGGGCTTTCTCCCTGACCCTTCCCTTTCTGTGTCCTCACTGCTTACACTTCACTCTTTATCCTCTTGCTGGATTAAGTCTGGAGCAGAGATTTTGGAGGGAGAAACACAGCCCCTACCAGTGAGCTTTTCCTTCCTTCCTTCCAGGGCTGGTGTAGCCTTGAACTGTGCCCAACTTCTCCCTCCCTGACACCCATGCTGCCCACATCCCTCCCTGTTCCCTCAGGGCCTGCTGTCCCTAATGCTCCTTGGGCTCCATCCAGGTCTGTGCCCAAGTGCCCTGCCTGGCCCCTGTGCTGCCTCTCAGTGACCACATTCCTGCAACCCCGTGACCACAATAGGGGACATTACACATTCCTGGCCTGGCAGCCTATGGTGTGGTATAAAAAAGAACAGAATGTCCCAGGGCCCCGCCCAAGCTTCAGCTTCACCTGCACCTGCGTCCCTCCCTGGCCTGGACAAGGTAGAGGGTGGGAGTGGGGAGTCAGGAGGGCAGAGGATGGAGCAGGGAGGGTGGGCTGAGGGGCGCTCTGTACTCCAGAGCCCAGTGGGGCCAGGAGGTGTTCCCAGTTTATTGAGCAGGGAGGAGGCTTGCAGATACCCCTTCTTCTTCTACAAGACCTGGGGGTGAGGCTGACCCTCGGGTGCCTTTGGAAGGAGTCCTCAGGGAGGGGCCCCAGCTCCTGGAAGCCCACTTGGGGCTTCTTCCCCCTTGATCTCCTGCCAGGGAGGGGAGATTCCCTTCAAGGCTGGCTCCCTCCACTTCAAAGGCCTGGTCCCCACCCCTCTGCCCCTCCAGCAACTCTGCCCTCCCCTCCCAGGCCTCCATCCTGTCCTCCTCTGTGGGTCTCCCTTTATCTGCCTTCCCTGTTCTCCTGGTCTCCCCCCAATCTTAGTCCCTCTCATTTGGGCTCTGTTTCTTTGTTTTAGGCTCCCAGCTTGGTGTTTAGGATTCCTCTTCTTGTCCAAGATCTCTGGCCCTGCCCTGTCAGACTGTCTCTGGCCTCCTGGTCTGTCAGCCCCTTGCCATTACTTTTGGTTGGGGGGAGGCCTCTCGCCCCCTCCAGCCCTGAGCTCCCTGGGCATCTGCCCTCAGGAGTTCTCCTCCCCTTGGAGAACTCTCAGCTCTGACTCCTCCTTGGCCCCTCCTCCTGCCCTGCTCACCTTTAATTGAGATGCTAATGAGGCTTCTGTCGCTTCCATCCCAGCCTGGCGGGCGGGCTCCCCAGACTGCCCGCTGCACCTGTCAGGTGAGGGGGAGGAGAGGCTCGGCTGCCAGATTCAACTGGAAAGGAACCAGTCCCAGTCCAGCCACAACCTGGGAGCTGGGAGCAGGAGGCAGCCCAGACCTCCTGGAGCCCTTCTGTCCCTGGGACAGAGAGGGAGTCAGGACACAGCTGAAGGCGAGGGCCAGGGACGCAGGAGAAGAGCCCACCTAGACTGAAAGGGGGTGACTCAGGGAGAAAGAGGAAGAGAGGCAGGATCAGAGAGCCTGGCACACAGACAGGAGACAGGCCAGGAAGAAGAGAGCTGAGAAAGAGACCCAAAGAAAAGCAGAAAACAGAGAGAGAGAGAGAGAACCTGAGCTGGGACACAGGTCTTGCAGGAAGGAGACTGACAGCTGAGGAGACAGACAGGGAGGTGCTGGGACAGAACCCCAAAGGGTGGCTTCCCAGGGAAGCCCAGCAGCAGCTCTTCTGCCCGGACTCCAGCAGGTCAGCCAGCTCTGGGAAGGTGGAGGGAGCGAGGGAGGGGCGGAGAAGGGTGGGCTCCAGGCGGGATGGGGGCCTGGCCAGTAGCCTCCCTCTGGGTCGAGGTGATAATGGGAGAGGCACCAGAGCTCAGAATGCAGCACTGACCCCGACCCTCCATGACCCCTGCTCCCCAAGGCTCATGAAAGGAGAGTGTCGAGAGGAGGAGGGGCTGGGCCCCAAACCCGCGGCCCCCCAGCAGCCCACAGAGGAGGAGGAGGCCCTGATCGAGTTCCACCGCTCCTACCGGGACCTCTTCCAGTTCTTCTGCAACAACACCACCATCCATGGTGCAATCCGCCTGGTGTGCTCCAAGCACAACCGCATGAAGACGGCCTTCTGGGCCGTGCTGTGGCTCTGCGCCTTCATCATGATGTATTGGCAGTTCGGCCAGCTGTTCGGGGAGTACTTCAGCTACCCCGTCAGCCTCAACATCAACCTCAACTCCGACAAGCTTGTCTTCCCTGCTGTCACCATCTGCACCCTCAACCCCTACAGGTCAGTCCATCCACCAATCTCTCTGCCACCTCCCAGGGTACCTGGGACACAGGAGGCAGACCTGTAGACCCGCAGACCTGGAGAGGGGTAGGAGGTGGCGAGATGGGGACCGGGCTGGCGGCTCTGGCCAGCGGGGGTGGGGGTGGGGGGCCCTCCTCGCATGGCTTATCCAGAGTGTGGTTGGTTGTTGGGCCAACGTAGCCCTCCTCTTCCCTTCTCCCTTCCCTTCTGCCTCTCACAAGTGGGAAGGAGTGCTGATGAAGTGAGATGCCGATAAACTCCAAAGGGCAGGATAGAGATCATTCCCATCCCTTCCCCGAAGCAAAAGGAGGGCGAAAACAGGCCTCCTCCACCCTGAGAGAAGAATGTGATGAAGAGGTGAAGGGGTTGCAGGTGCTGTGGTGGTGGGTGGGGGATGGGAGCTGGCAGGGACTGCCCCCCTCCCAAGTGTGTTGGTCTTGGTGTAGAAGGGGAGTTTGTTTCAGAGAAAACAAGGTGGGGGTGGTGGCAAAGCAGTCTGAGAGCACTAAGGCTGGGGGTAGAGCCAGAAGGAGACCAGGATAGGATAGAAAGCAGACCCTGCCCCCCCCCATTCCAGTGGTTCCTCCCAAAGCCCCAGTTGACCCCTGCTGGGCTGTACAGCTAACCTGCCTGGGTGCCTGACCTTTAAGTGCTCAGGTGTGTCCAACAGTTTTGGGTTTCATCAGTGCCCTTTGCCAACTTTTCTCTTGGAAGCCAGAGGGGACGGTAACCATGGAGAAGAAAGGAGGGCAGGGTTAGGTGTTCATATATCCTTTTGATTTGTATTCACTCGGTCATGCAACACCTTTGGGGCACTTGAAGCATGCCTGACACGGTGCTAGGCACTCGGCAAATGAGATCATTCATCGTTCATTCCTTCTTCACTGAAGGCCAGGTACTTCGCTAGGTTCTGGGGGCTGGAAGATAAAATAAAGTAGAGACAGGCGGCACAAATAACAGGAGGACCAAAACACAAAACAAACGAAAAAACCAAAGCAGCAGGAGGACAGGGTGGTCAGTATAATAAAGACTGTGAGAGGCACAGTCTCTGCCTTCAGGGAGTGTAAGATTTCTGAGTGCCTGCGGGTGTGACCGTATGTGTGTGTGTGTGTGTGTGTGAGCAAACACTAGGTATATGTGCGATTACGGATGATGGAGATTGGTCACATACCAGGGGCGGAGGCCCCCCATGCATTCTATTGTGTCCAGGGGTGTGTCATGGGCCTAATAAGGGTTAGGACGTCCTGTGCTGCAGAGAAAACACTGCTGGCCATTTCAGGGATTGGCCTCCATATGCCCTCCTGGCCAAAGACCCACTTTCTGAGAAGCTGCTTCATGCACCAGATGCTGCTAAGTACTCTGTAGCACCCCTAACTCTCTCAGCAGCCCCAAGAGGCAGGGACTATTATCTCTATTTTACATTGGAGGAAACCAAGGCAAAGACAGTCAAGTCACAAGGTCACCGAGATAGGGACTGAGTTGCGGCTCACCCTCTGTCTGATTACAGACCCTTGCCTCTTCTTAATACCCCAGGTGCGGGACATGGAATATATGAAGTTTGTAGTCAAATATTTACATCTCATTTCCAGGCTCTCCTTTCTCTCCCCCAACCCCCGCTCATTTTTCTTTCCTGGTGCCCTGGGCCTTTGCTTCTCTTCCTCTTGACACTCTGCTGCTTCCCTGCCCTGATCTTTCCTCCACTTATTCCTCTTCACCCCTTTGGACCATGGTGGAGGGGTGGGACACTGGGACCACCCTGAGCCAGCAGGGAGGGGAAGGCAGGCAGGTGGGAGGGACTACAGGCTGGGTAGCAGGCTCTCCATAAATATTTGTGCTTGGGAGACATGAGTGGGAGACAGAGAGGGCAGGGCTCCATCTGTTGACACCTGCCTGTAGATAAACTGAGGTCCTGCAGGGTCCAGGGTCATGGGCAGTCCAGGAAAAGGCCCCAGGGAATGAGACCAGAGCTACAGGCTGGGAGGGAGGTGTCCACACAGAAAGAATCTCACCTGCATGACTGGCAGCTGCAGGGCTTAGCAGAGGAGCGCACACTCAGGACAGGAGGGGAGTCAGGGAATGTCCCCTAGCACAGGAACGATGTTGAACACCACATGCTGCCCCTACTGCTTTATAAGCACTGTCTCATTGAATCCTGCCAATTCCATGAATAAGAAATGATTATTATTTCCATTTGGAAAGGGAGGTGAAATAATTTGAGCAAGGTCACATAGCAAATAATAAAGAAATAACAACAATGATAGCTAACACTTCATGGCACTAAATGTGCACCGGATAGGTTACATTTTATATGAAGTTATTTAATTATCACAAGAGACATCTGAAGTAGGTACTAGTATTAGTCCTGTTTTATATATGAGGAGACTGAGGCCCAGAGAGATTAGGTCACCTGCCCAAGCTCACACAGGTGAACAATCACCCAGCCACCCCACCTAGCAGCCACTGCATCTCAGGTTAGCAGCTGAGTCACAAGCTGAATGTGTTTGATTTCAAAGCTCTTTCTTCCTCTGCACTTTAAGGAGGGGCTGGGTGAAGGTGCCACGGGGGTTCAGGCTGCTGGTGGGGCATGCTGGGTGGGGGTGTAGGAAAGAGCAGCAGTGAGATGAGGGATACTCAGGAGTGCTGGAGAGAGGGATCCAGGGTGCTTGGCTCCTGCTCAGGGAGGGAGATGGGGGGGTGGACAGGTTAATGCAGCCTGGTGAGTGGTGACCTGGGTGTGAATCACTGCTGCGGGCTGGCAGCAGGTGCAGGAGATGGGCTAGATGAGTGATCCCTACAGGGAAGCAGCAGGGAAGAGGTGGAAATCAGTGGATAGGATAGGAGAGCTGCTGCAATAACAGGAAAGACGCAAAGTCAGAGTAGGGATGCCCACAGCTGGCAGTAGGTGGTCCACGGCCAGCAGAGATGGAGCCCTTCTGGGCTGCTTTGGAATTTCTGGGAGAGGGGGCAAGGGCCTTCCACACTAAAAAGGGAAGTTCAAAAAAGTCAATGTGAAGGGTCGGCCAGTGCAATCCATTTCTTTTTTCGCCAGTGAAGGGTTTTTTTCATATCCACATCTGAGGAAAACTGAGCCTGAGAACATATTTTTCATCCAATTCTGGGAGAGACTGAGGCGAGACCTCAGGAAGATTTCGAGATTCTCAGACAGCAAAGGAGGTCACAGAATTCCCTTCCTAAGATGGCAAAGCAGAGGCATGGTGCAGGAGTGGGGTGGGGAGGGCTCTGAGCTGGACCCTCTGTCCCTAACCCCTCGAGGTCTGGAGAGCAGGCTCTGCGGTGGCAGGGCTGGCAGGCCCGCCTCTGCCCAGCACGAGAAGGATGCACTCCTTCTCACGTCAGGCCCCTCCTCACCTCCGTAGCAGCTGTCCTTAGAAAGTTCTTCCTTAGGTAGAGCTACTATTGACCCTGTTAGGATGTCTAGCCTCTGACCCTGGTTCTGTCTCTTTGAAGAAACCCTAAAACCATCTCCTTCATCCAATGGCCTAGAGTTCAGGTATGCCTAGGGCAGCAGCACCTGCCGAGGAGCTTGCAAAACCCACTATTGGAGTCTGATCCTTTTAACAAGCTTGTTAGATAAGGAAGGTGATTCCTCTCCCCACCCTTCCCCTGCAGAAAGATGAGAACGTAGAAAGCCTGTAGGCTTTGCAGGTTGCCCCACTGTTATGTGGAGGAGCCAGAATTGGAATCTGCTGGTAGGCTCTGCTTTTTAATTTATTTTTATTTTTTATTTATTTTTTAAAAGATTTTATTTATTTTTCGTGAGAGACACATAGAGAGAGGCAGAGACATAGGCAAGGCAGAGGGAGAAGCAGGCTCCCTGCGGAACCCCAATGCAGGACTCAATCCCAGGACCCCAGGATCATGGGGCTGAGCCAAAGGCAAACATTCAACCACTGAGCCACGCAGGCGCCCCTAGGCTCTACTTTTTTTAAGGCCACAGAGTTACATGGTGGGTAAGTGGCAGGCAGTGCTCCTGTGTCTCTGTGGCCTGCTCTTCTCCATCAAGAATAATGATAATAAAACAGCAGTGGTTGTACAGTGCCTCCTCTGCCAGATATTTGTCCTCGGGACTTTTCATGTATTTGCTCATTCACTCCCCATAACAACTATGAATAGTCCCATTTTACAGGGGATGAAGCAGAGGCAGAGAGGAGAAGTAGCTTCTCCAAGGCATCAAAACAATGGGCAAGGCTCAGACTATGCCTGGAGAGCTGATTAGAGCTTAGTTCCTTGGATGAAATGGTTTCTAGAGCTTTCACCATCCAGGCTGTCCATCCTCGGAACAAGCATTAGTTTGTGAACATCGATTGCTCCTAAAACGTTGCAGCCGGGACTGAATTGAACCTGCAATCTGAGAGCTTGGAGTTGACTCTGGAGGGGCTGACTCTGTCTTCAGGGAGGCTCACAGCTGAGAGGCTGCCCAAGGGCACCTGCCTGTGAACACAGTGTGGTGAAGGCTGAGCTCCCAGAGGCTGTGAGTGTGGGTCCCTAAGGGCTATTTGTCCATAGCCCCCTGGGAGGCAGGCTGGAGGTGCTGAGACATGGGGGAGAATGAGGCTGAGGAAGGTGCCAAAGAAAGGGAAGTCAGGGCTTCTTGGTGGTCTCTGGAGGAGGGAGGGAGGGGAGTAGGGCCTCAGAGGCACCCTGGCTAGAGAGGAAGCTACTGAGTTTCCAGGGCTCATCCTGCCTAGTGCTTCGGACTGCTGGCTGAGAATGCTTTACAAGGGTCCTCCTGGCGGGTGGGATGGACAAATCCAAGGGCAAATCCAAGGCTGGGCAAATCCAAGGCTGCCCGGTAAGAAGGGCTTTCCTGTGAGGGCTACTGAGGGGAATGGGGGAGGGAGGAGATGCACACAGGGAGGTGGCTGGGGTACAGACCCCTAAGTCTCTCCATCTCCCTGCTTCTGCTAGTCTGTCCCAAGCAGAGAAGAGAGGCTGGAGGGGAGGTGACCAGTGGCAGGGAGAGGAGATGGTGCTGCCCATTCTCGGGTGGTTCTGAGTCCGGAGTGGGAGTAGTGGGAAAAGCAGGGAGCAGGAAGTCAGACAGGCCTGGGTTCAAATCTTGGTTCAGATACTTCCTTGCTAAGTGGCCCTGGAGAAGTTGCCCCGTTGATGGATGGTTCTTAGTTCCCTCAATCGTCAAATGGAGATACTAATGCCTGCCTGACTGAATCGTGTGAGGGTTGGCCCACCCTCCAGCGTAGGGCTGTCTGCCAGCGCACATGGGAGTGGGGGTAGTGGCCATGACAGGGTAGGAGGTCAAGATAAGAAGGACTGCACTGTCTTGCTGAAGCCCCATGTTTGCATTCTTTCTCACCTCTCCAGCCCTAGGTCTCTTACCAGGGCCCTGCTGTTTGCAGAAGATCTGTTATCATTAGTGGGTTTTACCCGGTGGCACTTTTCTTAGTTCTAGGTGTCAACCGAAAGGGGCAGGGAGAGATTTGTTTTCTGGAGGGGTGATATGGGAATGCTCCCTTCCTTAAGGCTCCCCCACCAGAAGGGGAGAAGCTGACCTTGGGTGAGGGGAGCCTGTTTTGTATGGAGCCTGGCCTCTTCTGGAGGTGGGAGGTGGGAGGTGGGAGGTGGAGTCCCCTCAGAGGCCTATCAGGAAGAGGTAGGCAGGAGCTGAATAGGAGGGGGCCAGTGAGGGGAAAACTGGCATAGGGACAGCCTGTGAGGTTGGTCTGTAGGGAGGAGCAATGTAGCTAGAGAAGGTGATG
Organism: Canis lupus dingo; assembly: GCF_003254725.2. Classification (NCBI taxonomy): domain Eukaryota; kingdom Metazoa; phylum Chordata; class Mammalia; order Carnivora; family Canidae; genus Canis; species Canis lupus. Next base: position 38,844,502 of record NC_064269.1, read on the forward strand.
GACCAACTCTGAGTCGGTGATGAGGATGAGGGAGGTGCACAGAGGAGCCCGAGGCAGCTGAGGGTGATGTGGAAAGGGAATGCTCAGCTAGACATGTGGTGGCTCATGTGAAAACAACTCCAGCCAGTGTGGGACACCTGGATTCTTCCTATGTGACCAGGAGAAAGAAGTTGAGTTTCCTGGGCTTCATTCAGGCTTCTGTCCGCGTCTTCCTGATATTCAATGGCCTCTTCATTTTGTGTTTCTCACTGAACCTCCTGAGAGTTTCAGGTGGTATGCAGATCTAGTGTTATGCCCATTTCACAGATGGGGAAACTGAGGCGGGATTCAGAAAGGGTGAGTTACTCACCAACATTGCCCAGCTAGAAGTATGTAGCTGGAATACCAGGACCCACACCCAGTTAATTCTGGCTCCAGTGCTCCTTCTGGGGCAACTTGCCAACCTCTTGAAATAGCCAGAGCCAGCAGGAACAGAGTGGAAGGCAGCGTGATGGATCGAGTGCTTTCTGACATGGTTCCTGGCTCTGTAACCTTGAACTAGTCACCTGCCTAAGGTTTTTCACCAGTAAAAAGGAAGGACAATAGTATTCGCTTACAGTGGCTAATAGTTTGCTGAATTACACTGAAGATTACATGAAATCATTTGAATTCTGATACCACAGTGCCTGGCTCAGAGTAAGTGCTCAATAAAGACCAGCCGTTTTCTGCCACCCTCTTATTTTATTTTAAAAGATTTTATTTATTTATTCATGAGAGACACAGGGAGAGAGGCAGAGACACAGGCAGAGAAGCAGGCTCCTTGTGGGAGCCCAATGCAGGGAGGATCGTACCCTGAGCCGAAGGCAGACGCTCAACCTCTAAGCCACCCCGGCATCTCTCTGCCGTCCTTTTAATTACCAATCATAAGCAAGTATCTGGGAATGTCAAACACATACCTTTGTCCTGAGCTACTTTTTCTGAGGGGATGCAGGGGTAGCCGGAGCTGATACCTGGGCCCTTGCCAGCTAGACTTTATGAAGGAGAGAGAAACAGAGCCAAGTGGAGGAGACAGTGAGGGTATGGCCTAGAGACTGGTTAATGTAGCTGCACATTAGGGCCCCTGGGGTTCTTGTAAAACAACCTTATTTGGGGCCCGCCCTTTCCCACGAAACCTGAATCTCTGGCAGTGCCTGCCACACACAGGTATTTGACTTTTTTCTTTTCTTTTCTTTTCTTTTCTTTTCTTTTCTTTTTTTTCTTTTCTTTTTTTTTTCTTTTCTTTCTTTTCTTTTCTTTTCTTTTCTTTTCTTTCTTTTCTTTTTTTCTTTTCTTTTTTCTTTTCTTTTTTTTCTTTTTTCTTTTCTTCTTCCTCCCTCCTTCCCTCCCTCCCTTCCCCCCCTCCCTTCCCCTCTCTCTTTCTTTCGTTCTTTCTTTTTTTGAGAGACAGAAAGAGAAAGTGTGAGTGAGGGGAGGGGCAGAGGAAAAGAGAATCTAAAGCAGGTTCCATGCCTAGCACAGAGCCTGATATGGGGGGGGGGGGGCCTTGATCTCACCACCATCATGACCTGAACTGAAATCAAGAGTCACTCAACCAACTGAGCCACCCAGGCACCCCTGGACTTTTTCTTTAATTGAGGTATGATTGACAAATAATACCGCGCACAAATCTTAAGTCCTCACTGAGGTTTGCCAATCAAGATCCTGAACATTTCCATTACGTGGTGGCCCAGGTAATGGAAGTCCATTCTGAAGTCCATTCTCCATCTCCCATGGTCATTCTTTGACTTTCATCATCATCAATTAGTTTGACCTGTTCTCAGGCTTCCTATGAAGGATATCACACAATGTGAATTTTGGTGTTTTTCTGCATGTGTCTGGCTCAACTCACTCATTTCACTGAACTTAATGTTTCTATAATTCTCTCATGCTTTTTGCCTGTATCAGCCTCCTTTTTTGCTGAGTGGTACTGATGGACCACTCCATCAAGCCTTTGGCTATTTCAAGCCTTTGGCTTGAAGCCTTTTGGCTATTATGAATAAAGGCCTTTCAAACCTTTTGGTTATTATGAATAAAGGTGCTATGAACGTTCAAGTACAAGTCTTTATATTTTCATTATGCTTGAATAAACAGCTAGGAGTGGACTCGAGTAAAATATCCAGAAGTGAAATTGCTGGGTCATAAGGTAGAAACATGTTTAACTTTATAAGAAGCTACCAAATGTCCCTTGGCTGTGCCATTTTAGGGCTCCCACCAGCTGTAACTCCAGCTGCTCGCCATTCTCACCAGCTGCAACTCCAGCTGCTCTCCATTCCCACCAGCATTCGACCTTGTCAATCTTTTAGGTTTAGCCGGTTTTTTGGTTTTGTATTTTTTTAAAGTAGGCTCCATGCCCAGCATGGAGCCCAATGCAAAGCTTGAACTCAGGACCTGAGATCAAGAGGTGAGCTGAAAACCAAGTCTTATGCCTAATGGACTGAACCACTCAGGCACCCCTAGGTTTAGCTTTTCTAATGGATGTTAAGTGGTACCTCATTCTTTTTTTTTTTTTTTTTTCAGAAGTCTGCCTTTTTAAAAATTTGTATTTTTCATTGAAGTTTAGTTGATGGACAATATTCTGTCAGTTTCAGGTATATACCATAGTGAATCAACCATTATGGTTTTATTTTACATTTCCCCAGGACTAATTACATTGAGCACCTTTTCTTGTGTTTAGTGATTATTTATATATATCTTTTGGTGCCTTTTTACTTTTATTATTTTTTTGTTTTGTTTTATTTTTGGTTCATTTAAAAACAATTTGTCTTTTTGCTGATTTCTAAGAGGTCTATATTTCAGGATAAGTTCTTCCTAAGGTTTTATTTTATTTAAATTCAATTAATTAACATAAAATATATTACTAGTTTCAGAGAGAGTTTAGTCATTCATCAGTTGCTTCCTTAGATATTTTTTATTCCAAAAATATTTTCTTACCTCAAGGTCATGAAGATATCTTCGATGTTTTCTTGAATCTTTTTTTTTTTTTTTAAGATTTTACTTATTTATCCTTGAGAGACACAGAGAGAGAGAGGTGGAGACATAGGCAGAGGGAGAAGCAGGTTCCCGCAAGGGTCCCAATGCAGGACCTGATCCCAGGACACCAGGATCATGACCTGAGCTGAAGGCAGATGCTAAACCACTAAGCTACCCAGGTATCCCTGATGTTTTCTTCTTCTTCTTCTTCTTTTTTTTTTTTTCCTCATGTTTTCTTCTGGAATATTTCTGGTTCTGAAATTTATGTTTAGGTCTATGATCCAAACTGACTTAATATTTGTGTATAAACTGAGGTAGAAGTTGAGTTTCCTTTTTAAAAAATCTTCTCAATACAGCAGATGGTTGTTCCAGCACCATCTGTTTGAAAAAATTATTTTCCCCATTGAATTGGTGTTTTGGTCAAAACTCAGTTGACTGCATACTGTAAGTTTATTTCTGGACTTTATTGTGTTCCACGAATCTATCGCCTACCCTTACATAAGCATTACATAAGCATTACACTGTTTTGATGACTGTGGCTTCACAGTGAGTCTTGAAGTGAGGTAAAGTACTCCAACTGTGTTCTTTTCCAAAATTGTTTTGAGGGGTGCATGGCTGGCTCAGTTAGAAGAAGAGTATGTGACTCTTGATTTCAGGGTTCTGGGTTTGAGCCCCATCTTGGGTGTAGAGATCACTTAAAAATAAATAAAAACAAAATTGTTTCGTCCACTCTACATTCTTTCCATTTCCACATACATCTTAGAATCAGCCTGTCAGTTTCTTCAAAATGTCTGCTGAAAAGTTGATAGGGATTGTGTTGAATCTCCAGACCAATTTGGAAGACATGAGAACTACACAGAATTTCTGACTCATGAACTCATGTAACTCTCCATTTGTTCTGGTCTTTGAGTTCTCTCAGCATGATTTTCGGGATAAAGTTCTTGCCAGTCTTTCATTAAATTTATTCCTAGTTCTTGATGTTGTTTATGGTATTGTTCTGTGATCTCAATTTTCCATCTTTTTGTTGCTGTTTTGTAGAAATACTGTTAATTTTTGTGCATTGGTTTTTGTATCCTACCACCTTGATGGATTTAAGAGTTCTAGGTGTGGTTGTTTGTTTCGTTTTGGTAGATTCCAGCCATAAGGCACTGCTACGACGGATTTTCACGATGGAGATGGTAATAGGGCCTGCACCGAGAAGGAATGTGATGATTTACACTGGACAGTGTTTAACTTCTGGTGTTTGGGCCCCACCCATCACTTATTAAAACTGAGTCTTCGATGGGGAGGGGCCGTGCAGCATCTATAGTTTCAGAGTTCCAGGCTAAATTCTAGAAGTGCAGCGAGGCACCTCTAATTTAGAAGGTGTCAGCCAGGTGGCAGGCGGGCCCAAAAGCCTACCCGGGGGGAGGCTGAGGAGCCCCGGGCGGGATGACCCCACGGCGGCGCAGGACCAGGCCACACCCTCTCCCGCCTTGGGCAGGGGCAGGCGAGTTCCGGGTTCCCTTCCCGGCCTGGGCGGGGTGGGGGGCGGGAGGAGGGCGCCTCTCGCCTCTCGTTTCGGATAAACAGGCCGCAATAAATGCCGTCACCGCCGGGGCTCACCGTCGCCTCCCCTGCCCCCGCGGATCACCTTGTCTATACTCCCACGCCCCCCCGCCCTCCGAGAGGCCCTGCAGACACCAGAGCTATTCCTCGCGGGCTTCTCCACGATGAGCCGACCTCACCGGCTTCAGGCGAGGAAACTGAGGCCCTGAGGGGCCGGGGACTCGCGCGAGGCCGACCCCCAGCCCGAGCGTCTTCCATCGCCGCTTCCAGGTACACGCAGGTTAAAGAGGAGCTGGAGGAGCTGGACCGCATCACCGAGCAGACGCTCTACGACCTGTACAAATACAACTCCTCCAATACCCTGGGGGCCCACCCCCGCGGCCGTCGCGACCTCCGGGAGCCCTGGCCGCACCCCCTGCAGCGCCTGCGGGTCCCGGCCCCGCCCTCCGGGGCCCGCCGAGCCCGCAGCGCCGCCTCCAGCGTGCAGGACAATAACCCCCAAGTGAACAGGAAGGACTGGAAGATCGGCTTCCAGCTGGTGAGGCCCCGCCCCCGGCCCCGGCCCCGCCCCCGAGCCCCGGCCCCGCCCCCGAGCCCCGCCTCGGCGTCCGGGCCCTGCAGTTCCGCCCGCGCCCGGGACTGCGCTCCCTTTCCGGACTCCGCCTCTGCTGCCTAGCAACGGGGGGCGGGACCTCCTCGCCCCGCTGGCAAAATACAGTAGTTACAGAACGAAATATCAGCTCTGTGTGCGCGGGCACGTGGGGCCTCCTGGCCAGGGCCTCTGTGGGAGCCTCCCAGGGGCCCAAGTCACATCCGCTGTGGAGAAAGCACGTTTCCGAATCGTCAGCCTCCACTGGTGGGACCCCGTGGGGACCACCGGTAGGGAACTGGGGCTCTGCCGGCCTAAGAGAATAAGGAGACAGGAAAAAGAGATACTTTATTTTTTTTTAAAAAGACTTTATTTATTTAGTCGTGAGACACACACAGAGGCAGTGGGAGAAGCAGGCTCCATGCAGGGAGTCCGATGTGGGACTCGATCCAGGGACCCCGGGATCACGCCCTGAGCCAAAGGCAGATAGATGCCCCACCCCTGAGCCATCCAGGTGCCCCGAGAAAGAGAGACTTTAAAAAAACAGTTTTAATAAAAAAATAAGGGAGAATAAGCGGAAGTGGGAGCATACCAGAGGAAAGAAGAGAGACCCTCTTTGGGGAGAGTGGACTATACAACCAGGAGACCGGGGTGCTGTCCTCGCTCAGTTGCTGGGGCAAACCTCTTGATTCCTCTGTCTTCCCATCAGTAAAATGGGGGAGATGGAGGGTTGCCCCACCCTCTTGCAGAGGCTGTATAAATGACCCACAAGGTGTGTACAGCTCTGGGTCTCCTTGGCAGACCCCCCCCCCCCCCTCAAGCCCATGCTTTCCTGGTCCTCTCTCCTCTGGGTTCCAACTTCTCTGTGCCTCCTGTTCTGCCCCACTTCTGGCACCCACCCCTGTGTATCAGTCCTCAGGACCCCAGACCACTCCTTCTTTGACCTCAGCCTGCCCTGCAGCCTGTCCCCTGCTCCTGGCCCCCTGACACTCTGTGGTTTCTGTGTCTAGTGCAACCAGAACAAATCGGACTGCTTTTACCAGACTTATTCGTCAGGGGTGGATGCAGGTCAGGGAGTGGTACCGCTTCCACTACATCAACATTCTTTCAAGACTGCCAGACACTTCTCTATCCTCGGGGGAGGACATGCTGGACAACTTCATCTTTGCCTGCCGCTTCAACCAGGCCTCCTGCAATCAAGCGTGAGTCCTCTCCCGCCTGGTGGTGTGCTCCCCACGGGGTCTCCTTCCCAAAGCCAGCCTGAGGCTCTTATGGGCAGCACCCAGGAAATGCTCAGTGCAGGGAGCAGGGGGAAGCATCTACTTCAGGTCCAGACCTCTGTCCCATGGGTTATCCTGCAGGGCTGGGTCTGAGTGAGGCAGCCTAATATATGGATGCCCTGGGAAGGCTGGAGTTGAAGTCTGGCTTTGAGACTCCAATGGCTGGAAGCCTGCATCTCCATCTTTCTAAGGCCTCTTTGTCACTAGCACCAAACTCCAAAGTGCCTGGAAGGTCATCCTCTCAGATGAATAATGGTTTGGTGGAAATAGCATGGATTGAATGAGGGAGTGAATTTGAGTTCTTGCTCTGGCTCTATAACTTCCCAGCCAGGTGACTCCGGGCATTTCACATCACTCTTCGTAGCCTGTTTCTTTGCAAAATGGGAAGAAAATGAGATTCGTTCAATGTTCATTCAACAAATACTGTTTACTGTCTCGGCTATGTGCCAGTCACTGTTCTAGGCATTTGGGATACATTGAAAGGGAAAAATGTATAATAAGTGCCTTTTGGCACTTCTACTCAAGGGAAGAAAATATTGATTACACCTGTCTCCAAGTTCGTGTGATAAGTGTGAGGGCATTTTGTAAACTGTAGTGAGAAGTGGGTCTCATTGTTCTTGAACTCAAACAAATTCAAACAAGTGAATGTGGCTTCCCCTAGACCACCAGGCCAGCCCTGGCTAAGGATCCTTCCCACTGCGTTGCACCGCCCACCAGGCATTCCCTCTGATAGAACTCGTCATAATCTCCTTGCAAAGAAGTTGTGGCAGCTGGCAGCTCTCTAAGGCCGTAGCCTACGGCCCCTCCTACCCCTGCCTTCCCTTTCTGTTCCTTGATGTTCACATTTTCAGGCGCCATCTCTCTGCCTCTGCCTGGCTGAGAAAGGGTACTAAGGCAGCATCTCCACTCTCTAGGGGCCCTTCCCTCTCATGTCACTACGGAATGGCAGCAGGGCCAGGTGTCACCTGCTTCTGCCTCCACCCTCACCTCACACACACACACTCAGGCCAGCACACGGTTTTGTTTCTGTCTCTAGTCTTCATGTTTGTTTGAAGACCGGAGCTACCTGCTGGGAAGCTCACACCTGCCTCAAGTATCTCTAAATGTCACCTTCCCAGCCCTGTGCTCCTACCTCCCCATCAACGGAAAGTCCATAGTTCATGGCTGTCTTGACGGTTAAATCACTTCCTTGGCTCAGAGCCTCGTCATTTCTCACCTGGCTTATTATAATCTCCTTACCTCCCATTGTCTTTCTGACTCCAAATCCTGTCTTTATTCTGCAATTCTCCCAATTAGCTTAAAATACTCCGTGGTCTCTCATGGCCTTTGGAATCGAGCTGAAACTCACAATAATGGCTTCTCTCTGGAATCTTTTCTCTAATAACAGCTTGATTGAGATACAACACACCATAAAATCCATCCTTTAAATGTATACCATTCAGTGATTTTTAGTATATTCACAGAATTGTGCAAGCGCTATCTAATTTTAGAACATTTTCCTCACCCCAAAAAGAAGTCCTGCACCTACTAGCAGTCACTTCATATTCTAACCCCTCAACCCTGCCCAAGCGCTGGAAACCGGAAGTCTACTTTCTATTACCGATTGCCTATCATGGACATTTCATATAAATGGAGTCATCCTCTATGTGGCCTTTTGTCTCTGGCTTCTTTCACCCAGCACAATGTTTTTAAGACCCATCCATGTTGTAGCATGCATCAGCACTTTATTCTTTCCCTCTCTCTCTCTCTCTCTCTTTTTTTAAGATTATCTATTTGAGAGAGATGGGGGAGGGGCAGAGGGAGAGGGAGAGAGAATCTTCAGGCAGATTCCCTACTAAGTGTGGAGGCTGACATGGGGCTTGATCCCACAACCCATGAGATCACAACTTGAGCTGAAGTCAAGAGCCAGACACTGAGTCACCCAGGCGCCCCAGCACTTATTCTTTTTATGGCTGGATAATATTCCATTCCATTGTATGGCTAGCCCACATCTGATGTATCTGTTCCTCAGTTGATAGACATATGGGTTGTTTCCACTTCTTCTTGACTATTATGAATAATGTTATTATGAACATTCCTGTACAAATTTTTGGAGGGATGTATGTTTTTACTTCTCTGACACATACACCTGGGAGTGGAATTCTGGGTCATAGGGTAATTCTGTATTTAACATTTTGAGGAACTGTCAGACTGTTTTCCAAGTGACTGTCGTCCCATTTTTACATTCCCCCCTCAGTGTATGAGGGTTCTAAATTCTCCCCATCCTTCACTTGCTCTTGTCTTTTTGACTTTAGTCAGCTTAATGGATGCTTATAATCTTAATAGCAAACTTACGTAGCTCTAAGTGCTAAGCCCTGTTCAAAGTGCGATTTTATTGTTACAACACACCTGTGAGGTAAATACTGTTATCCTCCCCATTTTGCAGAAGAGGAAACTGTAGTACAGAGAGATTAAGTAACTTGGTTGGTCCCACAGCTAATGCTTGTTAAAGCTAGGGTTCAAGTGTGGGTAGTTTGGGAGTCTGTGCCCCCCCCCCCACCTTTTTTTAAGATTTTATTTATTTACTTGACAGAGAGAGAGAACACAAGCAGGAGGAGTCGCAGGCTGAGGGAGAGGGAGAAACAGACTCCTTGCAGAGCAGGGAGCCCGACACAGGGCCTGGAACCATGACCCGAGCCGAAGGCAGATGCTTAACTGACTGAGCCACCCAGGAGCCCCTGGAGTCTGTGCTCTTAACCATCACATTGTATTGCTTCCCATATATTCTCCCATTATACTGAATGTGTATCTCTTTATATGTGTTTTAGCAAAATGTGTGTGTGACAAGTGGTGGTGTCTCATTTCACCTCTTTTTTTCTTTTCTTTTCTTTTTTCTTTTTTTTTTTTTTTACTAAGCTCTGTTTTTAAGGTCCATCCATGTTGTTCCATCTAATCTGTTGATTCCACCTCCTACATGGAGACCATGGTGTGCATCCATCACATTGTACCTGTCTGTCCCCTGAACAGGGCTCACGGGCCCTTCAGGATGGGCCTCTGTTTGCTTTTGGAGACTTCTCTTCCATCCCTCCCTGAATCCAGCCTTTGCTCTGGAAATGCTGGCTTCCTGGAACTTCCCAGAATGGGCACCAGCACTCCACATCTCTGGGCCTTTGTTCTTTAAGGCCAGTGGAATATTCCAAATCACCTACTTCCATTCTCCTCATTTGACAGATGAAGAGAATAAGCATACAGAAAATGACTTGCTCAAGGCCATCTCAGCAGACCCCTCTCATCACCCCACCCTGAGATCTGACCTTCCTCCTCTCAGCTCCATGTTCACTACTGGTCTCACTGTCTCCTCTAACTCTGTTCTCTCCCATTTCTCTGCTTCATTTGTTCAACCACTATTTATTAACTACCTCCTGTATTGCCTGTATGCCAGGAACTATGCAGTCAACCCAGAGATGATACAGAGATGAATAAGATGTGACCCCTGTCCTCAAGGAGATCACAGTCCAAATGGGGAACTAAGATTTAGACATGTGAGAAGCTAGGGACACTGTCGAAGTCTTCATAATGCAACACAGCGACTCAAGAGAGGTCACAAGGCCAGTGAGGTCAGGTGGCCTGGTGGGAGGAGACTGGGCTAGAAGGTAGATGGCCTGTGTTTGTGTCCCAAGTTGGTCATCACTGTTTGTGTGACTTTAGGTTGTTCCTTGACCTCTCTGAGCCCTGGCTTTCTCTTTTAGAATATGGGGATGATACCTTCACAGGCTGTTGGTTGGAGTGGCTGAGGGAGGTGGATAAAGCTCCCGGGGCTATGTTGGCACATTGTAAGTGATCAGGAAACAAAGGTCACTGAAACTCCTGCTCTCTCTGACCCCCTATGCTTTCCTTTGTGACCCTACTTTCTCCTGGATAGGAATTACTCTCACTTTCACCACCCAATGTATGGGAACTGCTACACTTTCAATGGCAAGAACAACTCTAACCTCTGGATGTCTTCTATGCCTGGGATCAAAAATGGTGAGCAACTCCTCATTCCCAAGGTCCCTGACCTCTTCCTCAGTGCTTCCCCATGCCCTGCTCCCCTACTTCGTGCTCACGTCCTAGAGATGCCATGTGCCTCTGGTCCTCCCCGCAACATGCCTCACTCGATCCCAGAATTGCAATCCTCTCTGGTCTTTGTTCCCCGCAGGCACCGCAGAGCCCACTTCACATGTGAGAGGAATCCTGTCCCAGTTCTGCCTACCCAACCCCGAATCCAGCTCAGGGGTTGCCAAACCCCTATTTGGGTCTTCCTGGTCTTGCCCTCTCCTGGGGCCGTAGAGAATAGGCAGGTGGGAGAGGGGATGTCTGTCCCCGAACACTTGTCCCAGACTTTCCCTGCTCTGCTCCCTCTGCACCCCCAGGCCTGTCCCTGACACTGCGCACAGAGCAGAATGACTTCATCCCGCTGCTGTCCACGGTGACTGGGGCCAGGGTAATGGTGCATGGGCAGGATGAGCCTGCCTTCATGGACGATGGCGGCTTTAACTTACGGCCTGGCATGGAGACCTCCATCAGCATGAGGAAGGCAAGGGTGCTGCCTGGGAGGAGAGCTGCTGGTTGGAGAGGCCAGGGGAGGTGACATGACAGCCTGAAGACTATAGAGGGAGATCATGTAGGGTGTGTCTGGGGCAGGTCTTCAGGAGTAGAATCGGTGGTAGGGGGCTGGCAGCATTAGGGACCTTAGGAGGGACCTGGGATGGGAGTGTTGAGAAGTTTCCAGGACATGTCTAGGGTTCCAGGGCTGCCCTGGAGCCCGTGTCCTTGGGAGTAGCACTGGGATAGGCACATTGGGGGGCCCTTGGAGGGTGTTTTGACATGGCAAGGCAGACAGGAGAGGTTGGGGGGTAGGAGATATAAACCCCCTGGGCTGAGGGTAGACAGTTCAGAAAGGGGCCCTGGCCACATGCTCTGACCTCTGATCTCTGACTTCCTTGTGCACATGGGTTCTCAGGAAGCCCTGGACAGACTTGGAGGCAACTATGGTGACTGCACCAAGAATGGCAGCGAAGTCCCTGTGGAGAACCTCTATCGTTCCAAGTACACACAGCAGGTGAGACTGGCCTGTTTCTGTGGCAGCTGTTTCCCGGGCCAGCACTGTTGGACAGTCAAAAGTTAGAGGTGTGTGTGTGTGAGAGAGAGAGGCAGGTGGAGAGAGGGGTGCGGAGAATTGTTTGTCCTTCCCTCCCCTGTGTCTTCTGGGCAATGCAGGAGGGAGGGTGGGCCTGAACCGCCTTTCCCGTCATTTCCCTCTCCTCCAGGTGTGTATCCGCTCCTGCTTCCAGGAGAACATGATCAAACAGTGTGGCTGTGCCTACATCTTCTACCCATTGCCCAAGAATGCGGAGTTCTGTGACTACAGGAAGCATAATTCCTGGGGTGAGACCGCAGGGAGCCCCTGGCCCACACCTGGGCCCCAGGACTTTCTTAGAGCTGGAGTGCTCCTCTCTGGGACTCCTGGGATGCTAATTGTCTCTCTCTCCTGTGTTCCAGCCATTAGACTCACCGCTCAGTTTCCTCTCACTCTCTCTCTCTCTCTCTCTCTCTCTCCTCTATCCCTGTTCCTCCCTCCCAGCTTCTCTCTGTGTTTTGGCTTCTGTGTTTATAAAGAATGACCCTATTTAAAAATAACTTGCAGCATAAGGAAGGAAAAGCATGTGAGGAAAATCTCCCTTGTTCACTCCACACTCTGCCTGTAGCTTCCTTGTCTCACCAGGCGCTGGGCAAGGCACGAGACAGCTCACTGGGCAGCAGAAGAAAATCCTAGAAGTTCTATGTAGCTATCTAATTCCCTAACCTCTTCTATTTTATATATATTTTATAATGGACCTAATGGATCAATTCTATAGTAGCAAGTATGACATTTATGAATCAAATACAGTATGTCAGAGATAATAATTTAGGACTTTTAAAATTAAGATTTATTTATTTATTTGAGAGAGAGAGAGTGAAAGAGAGCATGGGGAGAGGGGCAGAGGGAGAGGGAGAGAGGAACCCAAGCAGACTCCATGCTGAGTGCAGAGCCCAACCTGGGGCTCAGTCTCACAACAGTGAGATCGCCACCTGAGCTGAAACCAAGTGTCAGACGCTTAACTGACTGAGCAACCCAGGTGCCGCCAGTTTAAGAATTTTTTTTTACCTACAGGAAGGCACAATCAAAAAAATTTAGAGAGTACTGAAATCCTGGTTTAGGAGTGGACACATCCCTCTTCCTTCCCGCTATAGCTGAGTTATGCTGCATGAAAACTCTGTACTAGGAGGCTGAGGGAGAAAGATAATCCCAAACAAGAAACTAGAAAGTAGGGATGCCTGGGTGGCTCAGTGCTTGAGCATCTGCCTTTGGCTCAGGTCGTGATCCCAGAGTCCTGGGATCGAGTCCCACATCAGGCTCCCCCTTAGGGAGCCTGTTTCTGCCTCTCTCTGTGTCTCTCATGTATAAATAAAATATTTTTAAAAAGAAGAAACTAGAAAGTAGAGTCTTGGCAGTCATGGCACACATGCTCTTACCTGGTGCAGCTGACCATTCCTCCCAAGGTCCTTCTTCTGGGATCCCCCTGGGCCCAGGCTGGTGGCCACTGCTGGAGGAGAGGAGCCTCCACGTATACAAGGGGGCAGGGCAGACCCCGGGGATTTGTGTCTGCCCTCTGGGTTCTGTCCCTGTGGATCTTTCTGCTCCTCCCTTCCCAGGATCTGCTCCGTGTGCATCTCTCCCCTGCCAGCACTTGGTACACCCAGCCTCCTGTTCTCATCTCTCCTACCCTAGGTCAGAGCTCATCGGAGGTGGGGAGAAGTCAGGGGCCATCTGGCTTCCCCATCTCCTTTCTCAGATGAACAAGCTGAGGCCCAGGGGGAAGCCATGATGTGATGTACCCCCTCGGGCTTGCAGAGCAGGGACTCCCCACCCACTGCTGTTCCTCGCTGCCCTCAAACAATGATTTCTAAGTGGCTGCAAGTTTGAGGATCTGTGAGAGAAAAATAACAATGCTCGTTGCTGAGAGGCCTTGAGGATGGGGGAGAGTGTCTGGGGGACACAGTCTGCTGCTTCCTAAGGACTCCTGAGTCCCCAGGGGAAAGGGCCCAGCTGCTCCCCCAGGCTTTACCATTCCAGACACCCAGTCCTGGCAGGTAGAGGGATTTGGGTCAGAAATGGAGGACTTCTAGACTGGACAACTAAAAGTAGCAAGAATGACACTGTACCCTTACTTAGAACTTGACAAATAGAGGATCCCTGGGTGGCTCAGCCGTTTAGCCCCTGCCTTCAGCCCAGGATGTGATCCTGGAGTCCTGGGATCAAGTCCCACATCAGGTTCCCTGCATGGAGCCTGCTTCTCCCCCTGCCTGTGTCTATGCCTCTCTCTCTCTCTCTCTGTGTCTCTCATGAATAAATAAATAAAATCTGTAAAATAAAAAAAAAAGAACTTGACAAATAGGGGAGAGGGGGGATTCATAGAGTCATCGCCCCTCTTTTTTAGGTAACGATTTTATTGGGGTAATTTCTATTTCAGGTAATTCACCCACTTAAAGTGCACAATTTGATTTTAGTATAGTTTTAGTTTTCAGTGTAATCATGGAGCTGTGCAGCAGCCACAGTCAACCTTTAAACATTTCCATCGCTCCCCAAAGAAACTTATTACCCATTAGCAGTCTCTGAGCTCCCCATGCCCTGCACCCACAGCCCCTTGCCTCACCCCTGGAAACCACTAATTAACTTTGTGTCTCCACACGTTTGCCTATTCTGGACATTTCATATGGATGGAACCCTATACTGTGTGGTCCTTTGTGACTGGCTTCTTGTGTTTAGCACAGCATTTTCAAGAGTCGTCCACCTTGTGGCATCTGTCAGTACTCTGTTCCTTTTCATGGCTGAGTAATATTCCAGTGTACAGATCCACCTCTTGTGTTTACACATTCATCAGTTGATAGACATTTGGGTTGTTTCTATTTCCTGTTTCTATTTTGTGTGTGAACATGTGTTTTCAGTTCTCTTGGGTATATACCTACGAGGGGTGTTTCTGGGTCATATCGTAACTCCGTGTTCGACATTTTGAGGAACTGCCCACCTCTTTTCCAAAGTGGCCAGACCATTTCACAGTCCCAGCAGCAATGTGGGAGGGTTCTAGTTGCTTCACATCCTCACCAGTACTTACTTATTTATCTTTTTAGTGGCCATCCTGGTGGGTGTGAGATGGCATCTTGTGGTTTAAGCTCATTTTTCTTTTTTTTTTTTTTTTTAAGATTTTATTTATTTATTTGACAGAGAGCGCAAGCAGAGGGAACAGTAGAGGGAGAGGGAGAAGCAGACTCTTCACAGAGCAGGGAAGCCTGACACAGGGCTTGATCTCAGACCCTGAGATCATGACCTGAGCCAAAGGCAGATACTTAACTGACCGAGCCACCCAGGTGCCCCTAAGCTCATTTTTCTTACATGACAACTGTTCCCAGTTTTCTTTTCGATTTTAGATTTTTGTCCATATCCTACTCATCTTTACATAGATGTGTCCTAGGTCATTTTTTGGTTTGGTTTTTTTTTTTGGTGCTGCCACTCAGGAAGCATCACTATAATGCTACTTGTGACGTGGGAACCTACATATCTTGGGAGATCTCTTGGGTCTAGGGTGGAGAAAGTTGAGGTGCCCCAGGAAAATGGGCACCTCTCTGCACCCACAGGTTACTGTTACTATAAGCTCCAGGATGCCTTTTCCTCAGACCACCTGGGCTGTTTCACCAAGTGCAGGAAACCATGTAGGTGAGTGTCTCCTTCCCCTGAGGTACAGATTGGGCAGCTGGCTACTTGGCTGGGTAGAAGACAGGGTCCTTGGCTAAACCTTTGAGTGGGAGAACCTCACTCCCACTCTTGCTCCTTTCTCCATCCCCAGTGTGACCAGCTACCAGCTCTCTGCCGGTTATTCACGATGGCCCTCAGTGACATCCCAGGTAAAGTGGGGAAGGGGCGGGATAGGGGACGTGTGTGTGTGTGTGTGTGTGTGTGTGTGTAACACCATGGTCTTCTCTGGGTATGTGTAGGGTTGTGTTTAATCCCACACCCAACCCCATAAGCCCGAAGAATATGGGGTGACCCTATTGACACACCCATTCTGTGCCAGGACTGGATCTTCCAGATGCTATCCCGACAGAACAATTACACCATCAACAACAAAAGGTACATCCTACCCTGATCTGGCCAGGGAGGGGAATCCTTGGGAGGGAAAACCAATCTAGGAAGAGGATGTGATTGGAGAAGGGTGTTTGTGAGGGTCTGAGAAATTAATCTATCAACATTTCTTCCTCCCCTCGTTTCGACTCCAAGAAACGGAGTCGCCAAACTCAACATCTTCTTCAAGGAGCTGAAATACAAAACCAATTCGGAGTCTCCCTCTGTCACGGTATGTCTGCAATTCTCTTGAAGGTCTTAGCGGGTGGCTGTCAGGGAAGACAAGGGGGTCCCTCTGTGGGACTGCGGAGGTCTGGGCCTGGAAGGTAGGGGGAACAAGGAAAGATGAGGGGGGCACAGGGGAGGTTGAGAAGGTCGAAAGAAGGGGAGCTTGGCTGGGTGATGAAGTCTCTCTGAGCATGTTGGGAGGGAAAGGTGTGCCCGATGGGTATGACTTAGACAGAAGATGATGGGGGTGTAGTAAGGGCCTCATGGAAGGAGGGATGGGGCTCCTCTTCCAGAGCCCACCCAGAGCCTCTGCCCTAGGGGTCACTGTGCCCTTCCTCCTCACAGATGGTCACCCTCCTGTCCAACCTGGGCAGCCAGTGGAGCCTGTGGTTCGGCTCCTCGGTGCTGTCTGTGGTGGAGATGGCTGAGCTCATCTTTGATCTCCTGGTCATCACATTCCTCATGCTGCTCCGGAGGTTCCGAAGCCGATACTGGTCTCCAGGCCGAGGGGGCAGGGGTGCCCAGGAGGTGGCCTCCACTCCAGCTTCCTCCTTCCCCTCCCATTTCTGCCCCCACTCCACATCCCTGTCCTCATCCCTGCCAGGCCCTGCTATTTCCCCAGCCTTGACAGCCCCTCCCCCTGCCTATGCCACTCTGGGCCCCTGCCCATCTCCATCCAGCTTGGCGGGGGCCCACTCCTCTGCCTATACTCTGGGGAAGCCCTGAGCAGGAAAGAGACTGTCCCTCTCCACCCAAGGCAGGCGCTTCCCCTGGTGGGAGGGGACCAGTCTTGGCAGAATTAAAGAAAGTTTGGGGACTTCCTCTCAGAGCTGCCCAACTGCCTTTGGTGTGAGGGGAGGGAGGCAGGATGGATAAGGGGCTGCAGAAATTGTCTGGCGAACAGGGGCCAAGGAACCTGCCCAGAATTGCTCCGTACCCTTCTGCCCTGTACCCTCTGGTCCTGCCTCTAGAAGACTCTGATTCCCCTTCCCCAGTGCAAACAAATCTGCTTTTCCCTTGGATCAGCCAAGCCAAACTCGGAGGTTGGACAAGGAACCTTCCTAGGAAACCACTGGTGACTGAAACAAAGCACAAGCAGGTGTGCACAAAGGCACGTGCAGGTTTCCTACCCAAAGATGACTAAAGCCAATCCCAGGCCTGGCCATGCTGTTTTCCATGACACGATTGCTCCTCTTCTTGAACTTGAGTGGGGAACCCCACCCAAAAGCCCCCTCTGCTAGTACTTGGGCAATTCCCCTTCCCAGGGCAGGGCCTGGAGCAGACCAGTCTAGTGAAGGCTTGGCCATTCCTAGTTGGCTCCAGGACTCTTCCAGCCTCCTCTACTCTGTGCCCCCACAGAGCCATACCCCAGTGTCTCTGTGTCCTTCATACCTCTGCGTATTTGCTTAAGTTATTTCCTCAGCCTGGAAGCTTTGCACACCATCTGGAGAATTCTTGTGCATCCCTTAGGACCCTGCTCAGACACCACTACTTCTGTGTGAAGACTTCTGCTCCTCTTTATCTTCCCCAGATTTGATCACTTCCCACTCCCCTGGACTTCCACTGCACGGCATAACATCTATTGGAGTGCGGATGTTTCATTATGCTTTCTTGTTCATTTGTGTCTCCCTCCCCAACTAGACTGTGCGCTCCTTGTGGTCAGGGACAGAGTCTTGTTTGTTTATATATCCTCAGGGACTAGCCCAGTGTCCCTCTTAGAGCAAGTAGGCAGGTGCTCAATAAATGTTTGCTGCATAAAGAATGTCTGGAGAGCTGTACGGGGATACTGTCCAGGGGGTAGGGAATGGATGCAAGCCTCTGGGTCACCGCCCAAGCTCCTTGGAGGTCCCACAGTGGGGAGAGGGCAACAGACTTTCATACCCTTGGCTTCACTATGGAAGCAACCATTCTTCAGGGGTGTTGGCAGAGATGAACTGTACTGCCGGCTCCCCCATGGGCATTACTGAGCATCTGCTAGATGTTCATCACCATGCTCGGGTAGGAGGGCGATGCCATGGTGCTGCTCCCCTCAGGACACCTACTGGGGAGCGCTTGCGATGACTCACCCCTGTCTACTGTTTGAACTTTCTTTCCCTCCCTAACTTTACTTACCATCACCAGACATCCACCTCTTCAATTGCTAAGTGCCACTCTACACCCAGTTGCAAGATAACGCCCTCACCTGCCCACCTCCCTACCAACTGACCCACAGTTGGGGGTGGGGGGAGAGGAGGAGGAGACTAGGGCCAGTTTCTTCTAGAACCTCAAAACCTGGTATATTCTGATTCTCTCATCATTGCAGAGAGGACAACAGCACCAACCCTCCTGCTTTTATTAAAGGAGAAACGGAGATGTGTGAGTGGAACCCCAGTTTTTTGGAATCCTGGTTCCTTCCTCCATGCTAGCCTCAGACCTGCAACCCGGAAGTCACTCTTCCTCCTCATCTTTGAGGACACCTCCCTGCTGCCTTGGTCTCATCCCCTCTTCATTACAATCTTCCTGTCCGGAGAGAGGGGCGATGGGAATCCTGGTGAGAAAGGGGGAGGTGCTGAAGGGAGTGGAGAAGTAGAAAAAGTTGTAACCAGAAACTGACATGAGGACTTCTGATTTGAGCCCATGAGGGGAAATGGTGGTGTCACAACAGACTCCCCTGTCCGAGCCCTTGTGTCCAGCCTGTCCTGGTCTGCTCTCTGCCGCGGCCCAGTCTGGGCCTTGTCCCTCCCCATCCTCAGCAGGACGAAGCTGGCTCTGTTATGAATGACAGCTGTCTGCTCTCCACCCTCACAACCCCAGGCCCACTGGAGTTTCTTCCGGCCCACTGCATTTCCATTCTGTGCTGTCTCTTCATCTTTTCCCTATATATCTTTATCTTTCTTAATCTTTTATCTCTACATACCCCTGGACCCCAGGATTAGGAGTCAGAATGTGAGTCTGAGAAGAAAGGCTTCAGGTTGCCTTTTTTTCTTATCTGATTGAAGTAACTAGCCCAAGCTCATAATTCTTACAGAACTAGCCTGGAGCCAGGTGTCCTGCTACTTATGACACATCCTGCCTCCCTGTGAGACATGGAATCAGATGACAGGGCTGGGGCTAGAACCCCTGCACCCAGACTTGGAGTCCAGAGTCCTTTCTATCTGCTGCTACGTGTGTGTGTGTGTGTGTGTGTGTGTGTGTGTGTGATGTGACACGTGATGGAGGAAGAGGGGAACCTGTGCTCTGTTCTCGTCACCTGTTGCTCCACAAGCCCTAACAGTCATTCCTTCACCTCCTAGTTCACCCCTCTCTTATGTCTCCATCTCTGCAATTCCCTCCCATTATTTCTGCTTCCCTGGAAGGGGTCATGGCCACCTTTTCACCTCCTCCATGAGACTAGTTAGCCTTTCATATTCCTACAAACACCTACCTCTCACCATTTTTTTAAGACTTAATTTTTAAGAAAGATTTTATTCATGAGAGACACACAGAGAGGCAGAGACATAAGGCAGAAGGAGAAGCAGGCTCCCTGTGGAAGGCCCACTGCAGGACTTGATCCCAGGACCCCAGGATCACGACCTGAGCCAAAGGAAGACACTTAATTTCTGAGCCACCCAGGTGTCCCTAAGACAGAATTTTATTGAACAATTTAATGCCACATTTTTCAAAATTTAAAGTACGTGCACATTTATCCTAAACAATGAAAGAAACTCTCTTTTTGTGCCAGGCTATGTATGTAATGGCTTTGACAGTTGGCACAGACTATTAAAAATTCCTCGTAACATTAAAAACAGGATATTAAAGTTGTTATTAATTGTGAATACTATTAATTGTGCAACTCCTAACATTACTACCGCTTATTGAATGCTTAATATATGGTAAACACTTCTATTTTCAGAAGCTGGAGGATGGGCTGAAGTCAGCCAGGGATGGAGGGCATCCGAGCTCCATTCTTATCTACAGATGCCCTGCCTTTGGGATCCAAGAGGGGAGGCCAGGGAGGGTGGAGTCCAATATGTGGGGTCAGCTGGTAGATCAAGGGGAGAAGGGACCAGGTGCTCTGATTCCAAGTTACAAAGACCTCTCCCTGCATCTCTAGCAACCTCAGTGGCTGGGGGACCTCAGGCCTGGGCTGGGTATTGTGAAAGTCATTGTGCCCAGAGGATATTTGGGCACCCTTGTACCCTTGTTGTACCCTTATTGTAGGACTCATCTGGGAGATATTCTGCACAAATGGGGGTGGCATGAAATACCCAGAGTATGGTATCTGACTCAAGGGGACAGACAGAAAAGTGGCAAAACGGGCACTCAACTGAAGTTAGGGTTTGGGGATTTCAGGGCTCAATTTTCTTATAAAACAAAGGGTTGTGGTAGATTACATCTAAGGTCAATTTGGATTGATATATCGGAATATCTGGTAAAGGGGCACAGAATGTACTAGTAACGTGATCCAGATAGCTGTAATTTCCAAAGCATTTTCACAGATATGATCTCATTAATCCTTATGACATCATCTTCCCCATGTAGGTGGGCCAGGCAATGTTACCCTCACCTAATAAATGAGGCTTGGTGGGGCACCTGGGTGACGCAGTCGTTGAACTTCTGCCTTTGGTTCAGGTCGTGATCCTGGGGTCCTGGGATCGAGTCCCACATCAGGCTCCAGGTAGAGAGCCTGCTTCTCCCTCTGCCTCTCTCTCTGTGTCTCTCATGAATAAATAAATAAAATCTTAAAAATAAATAAATAAATGAGGCTTGGTGGAGGTTTTGCCGAAAGTCCCTCAACTTTTTGTGGCAGAGCCAGCATCAGCAGCTGGGGGCCCTGGCCAGGCAGAGTAGATGAGCACCAGACTGGTGGGAGGGTGTCAGGGCCCCAGTCAGGGCAGAAAGCCAGGGTTAGCGTTTACTTTGAGTCTGGGTTGGAGGGATAAATACCCAAGAGAGTGGGAGATTAGGGTGTCAGTGGAGAACTCTGGAGCAAAGGGAGGACTTACTACCGACCACTGAGTGCCTGTCACAGGTCAGACACCTGTCTCAGGAAATCTTCACAGCCACCCCACGAGCTAGGTTCTCTCCAACTGGGAAACTGAAAAACAGACTCACAGGCTGTCTGTAGGTCGTTGGTCCAGGACCAGACAGCTAAAAAAGTAGAGGATTCTGAACTGGAACCCAGTGAATTAGATTCCAAAGCCCTGAGCCAGTCTACTGCTGGTCACGTGGGAAAGGTCTTGGGTGGGTGGGGTGGGGGGCTGTTCGCTCCTCCGGTCGGGGCTGGAGGGGTCGGATTGCTGGGCTGGGGGCCCCAGGCTGCCGCCAGAGCCAGGGCTGCAGGCGCCTCCGACTGAGCTCCAAAGGGTTACAGCCCTTCGCCCCCCCTCCCCCGCCTCCTCCCTCCTCCTCCCCCAGGCTCTTCCTGTCCCGCAGTTGCGACACCCCATCTGCCACTCTCTCCCTTCCCTCCCACCTTCTCTCTGCTCTCTGCTTTAATTTTCTCCCAGTTCTCGGGACTCAGCCTCCAGCTCTGGCCTTTGGGGTTGGAGGTCCCGGGACCGTCTCTCCAGTCCGCACCCGGGCTCCCCTGCCCGCCGCCCGGGCTCCTCTTGGGACCCGCCGGGCCCGCGCATCCCGGACCCCGCCGCCGCCCCTGCCTGAGCCCCGATGGGGGAGTGAGAGGCCACGGCTGGCCGGACATGGGCCTCCCCACCGTGCCTGGCCTGCTGCTGCCACTGGTGAGCCCCGGGACGGGACGAGGGCTGGGGGTGCGGGGTAGGGGCGGGTGGAGAGGGCGCCGCCCCGCAGGAGTGGGCCCTCGCCGCCCGTCCGGACCTCGGGCCGGCGTGGCCCCACTTCCAGCGCGGCCGGGAGCTGGGGTTCCCCAGTCGGCCGGCGGCCCTGAGTCGGAGGCAAGGGAGAGGGTGAAAGGCCAGCCGAGGCCAGCCAAGGAAGTCAGCTGGGGCTAGGGATTGGCTGGGAATGTGGGGGCAGGTGCTCGCTGAGGGAGGGGTGGGGCCGATTCGGGAGAGTGAGGAAGGAGTGCGGGAAGGCCGGCCAGCCCTCTGCCTCTCGGAGGCCAGATGGTTCGGAGTGGTGTCCTCCATCCGCTGGCCAGCGCGGACCCCGGCGGAGGGGAGGAGCTGGATGCTAGGGAAGGGGGAAACTGAGGCCGGGAGCAGAGATGGATTGGTGGGTAAGTTTGGGATGCTGCGTCTGTGTGTCTGTGTGGAGGCGGGTATTTGGGTGTCCGGTGGGAACTGGACAGGGGCAGGGCAACCCCGTGGAGAGCCAGGACGCCCACCTGGAGGCGCTCCCCACACTGTGCCTCTGGCTCAGCTTTTAGATGGGTGGCCTGTGTTGGACTGGGGACCCTCTCTAGCAGCCAGCACCACCTCCACCTGGTCCTGGCCCTGTGCCCCCTGGGTCCTGGCCCTTCCAGCCCCCTCCCCTCAGGCCTGGACAACAATCTCTTGGTTTCTTCTTTTACAGCTGGGTTTAGGGAAGTTAGTAGAAAGTTGTTTTCGTCACTGGAAAATGTCCCTTTCTTATGCCTCAGCCTTGTTTCAATGCTTCCTTGATCTCCTGTGCCATACCCTGGGTTCCTCTCTCCCCCTACCTGGGTGGATGTTCCTGGCCTGCACTGGCCCGTTTCTTCGGGGTCCTTGCCCTTCCCTGGCCCACGTCCTCCCCGCACTCTCCTCTCCTCTGGATCTTGTCCTGTCTCTCCTAAGCATTCACTCCTTTTCTGTCGGTTTCTCCATGAGTCTCTTTTGAGACTTTTTTCCCTGGTTCCTCCCTCTCTTCTCTGCTGAGTCCACATTTCTAGACTCTGATTCCCCAGGCAGCACCTGTCTCCATCTGGGTCTCACTGTTCTTTTCACTGTCCCACCTCCTGTCTCCCCAGCCCCCTGTCTCTTGACTTCTCTCAAGACTGTACTTCTCCCAGGCTCCCTCTGCCCCCATCCAGTGGCCTGGGCTTACTTTACTTCTCTTCTCTCTTTTGGGGGTAGATCCCTTGGATTCAAATCCTAGCTCCCTCACAGACTAGCCACCTGAACCTGGGTGGCTTCCACGTCTTAGCTTCTTTATTTCTAAAATGTAGGTAATAATCACAACCTCATAATGTCATTTCGAAGATGAAATAGATTGAGAGACAGTTGACCTTTGAACAACATGGGTTTGAACCATGCCGTTCCACTTATATGCAGGTTTTTTCCCACTACATACAGTATTATAAGTATATTTTATTTTTATGATTTTCTTTTTTTTTTAAACATTTTTTATTATTATTTATTTATGATAGTCATACAGAGAGAGAGAGAGAGGCAGAGACACAGGCAGAGGGAGAAGCAGGCTCCATGCAGGGAGCCTGATGTGGGATTCGATCCCGGGTCTCCAGGATCGCGCCCTGGGCCAAAGGCAGGCGCCAAACTGCTGCGCCACCCAGGGATCCCTGATTTTCTTAATAACATTTTCATTTCTCCAGCCTTCTTTATTGTAAGAATACAGCATACGATACACATAACATGCAAAATGTGTGCTAATCCATTGTTTATGCTATTGGTAAGACATCCAGTCAACAGTAGGGTATTTGTAGTTATGTTTTAGAGGAGTCAAAAATTATATGTAGACTTTTCACTAAGTGGGGCGGGCTGGTGCTCCTAACACCTGCATTGTTCAAGGGTCAACTATGTATTAAGTATTCAACTTATTAAATGCTGGGTCTGTGCTAGACATTATTTTAAGTGGGATTACAGTAGCAAGCAAAATCTCTGCCCCCATGGAGTCTACAGTCTAGTAGACGAATAAGGTATAGCAAATAGAAAACAATAAATGTTAGATTTGTATTGTTAGTATTAGTAGTAATTACTTGGTGGCTACTGTGTTTGGAAAACATAGGGTATGGGTAGTCTGAATTGATAAAGGAAAGCGTCTGGGGGCTGGGGAGGAGGCTCCAGCCCATGTGGGAGTGTGACTGTGAAGGGACCCAAGCTAAGCCTGGAGCTGGAGGGGAAACAGAAGATATGCAAAGTCTGAGCTTTTCAATTGTTCACCATTAATACTGAGCACTCTAGTATACCGTGTGTGGGTGGATAGGGGGAAGAATACTGGAGAGAGGGTAGTAAAGCTTATAGGGTTTTGTTGTGCCTCAAAGAGCTTATGGTCTGTAAGACATCTTACAGCAAAAAAAAAAAAAAAAAAAAAAAAAGATTTCAGAACAGTCTGGAGGGGAAGACCCACAAAAGTGTTTTGATGCGGTGCCCTGGAACACCAATGGGAGACAGACCAGGGAAGGGAATGAGCTGCCTTTTCTTGCTTAGCAGACCTCAACCGTGGTGTCGGGGCTCCAGGAGCACCCTCTGCCTAGAGTGCAGAGCCTACAGTGGATTGTCTCTGACCCAGCTGAGAACTTGACAGCGTGGGCTGTGTATTCGCTCTAAACCCCTAGAAGCCATATGGGACCTGGTGCCTAGATGGTGCTTCCTAACTCTTTGTTGAATGAATCAAGGAACAGGCATTGGTCAGATGAATGAGGAAGAGAAAAACCTCACAGATAAGTGGATTTGGAGCTGAGATTCGAAGTCACTCATTGGAAAAATGCCTAGAAAAAAGGGAGACTGGTTTGAGGGAGAGTAGGGGAATGGAGAGGTGGGGTTTTGTGTTGGGGTTGGTGGTGGCAGGAAGCTGAACGTTGTTGCTGGAAGTGGAAGGAGCATGTTGAAGAACAAGAAGAAATGAGAAAATTGAAGGGTGTTGGGGAGGGGATGAAGGAGAATCTTGAGTGTGGTCCCAGGTAGAGGAATTCATTCATTCATTCATTCATTCATTCATTCAGACACAGTTTTCTGAGGGCCCATGGCATCTGGGAACATGTTCAGAATAGTAGTGAGGTGCCTCTGCAAGTACTCATTCAGGGAAGGAGTGACCTGTGGAAATGATGTTTGAGGTCAGGCTCTGGAGAGGAAGATTCCCATCCAACCTGTGGGTGCAAGTTGAAGCATGAACACAGATAAGAAAGTGTGTAGGATGGATTGGAGCAGGAAAGAGGCTGGCAGCTGGGCAGTCAGCGGGGAGACAGTTGCAATAATCTAAGAGTGAGGCAGCCCATGGATACGGACAGGACCAAGAGATCCTGTCCTCCGAAGAAGGACTGATGAGGTGAACTGACAGACCCGATGGCCTCAGGACTGGGATGGGGCCTTGAGACGAGAAGGGTGGCAAAGTTCTCAGTACCGGAACTATGATATTTGTCTAGACCAGGAGATTGACCAGTTGAGTTTGGGGGCATGTTAAGGGTCAGAGCCAGATGAAGTGCACACCTAACAGGCTAGAGCAGGGCTTTTCAAACTCTAATCTGCCTTCATATCATTCATATCTGCTGCATGCAGTCACCAGTGATGCTCAAAAGGAGAGGAACACTGGTCAGACTCTCCAGTGGGGGAGTGTGTGTATGTGTGTGTGGGTGGGAAGGAGTGGGTATGATTTGAGAACTCTTCCTCCACCCCCTCTAATGGGGAGGGAGAGGAGATAAGTTTGTTCCTATAAGGGGGCGCTAACTACTTCCCTCTGGGAATCATTAGCTTTAACTGGAGTGGAACATAGATAAGTCATCAGATTGGCCAATCAATCTGTATTTATTTGGCTCCTCTCGTTCTAGGGGCTGAGAAGATACCCAGGAGGATAAGACACTATCTCTGACCACACAGTCTCTCAGATTGCTCATCTCATAGAGTCTATGGTCATTTGTGGGAAATCATATCTACTCACCCAGGATAATTATATTATAGTGAAAGCTGAAAGTAGATACAGTTAATTCACGTTATTGAAGTTCACAGGAGGCTGAGCAGCTAATGAGCTTGTGCGGAGGAAGTGGTGTTAATAATGGAGGGCTTCGGGGCAGGGAGGTGGGGTCTCAGCTGAGCTCTTGGAGGAGAAGCTATCCTGAGCTCCCCAAAGATTTTGACATTAAAAGAACAAACACATCTTAATTTAATGAACAAATTAATGCAGGGGAAGGGCACAGCTAAGGTCTTGAGGTGCCGGGTCAGGGTTAGACCACAGGGTCGCTCTCTGCTCTCTGCTTCTCCGCCCCCTCTGCAGCCTCAACACAGGAAGTCACACTTGAAAGTCTCCCCAGGCGGAAGTTGTGGGGGAGTCGGAGGGGTGCCAGGCCACCCCCTCAACTGTGTCTCCACAGGCACCTCCCAGTTTCCTGCCTTTCCCCTGCTCCAGATGGCAGGTGCAGGCTGGCTAGTGTCTTTGGGCTCAGAGCTCACCTCCTAATTTAGCTGGAAGACGCAGCTGCTGAGGACCCGCCCCCTAGAGCCAGCTGGTGGGGGCCTGAGGCCCTGGCTACTAGGAGTCAGAGAGGGCTGGCTGGAGCACTGCTAAGGGCTATGAGGGATCTGGGAAATGCTGTCCTCCATCCCTTCTTGGCCTGTTTCCTCACTCCTGGAAAGTGGGCCTTTCAGGGCTCTGGAATTTCTCCTGTACTGCCAGTGGACTTGGTGGGGGTAGGGCTGTGGAAGCCCAGAACTGGCCTTATTTCCTAAGGGTTGTTGGGGGACCCCAGGGAGGTCCCCGAACCCACCCCAACTGGCCAGAACCAGCCAGGCTGTGGGAATGCAGTGAACCCCGAGTGGGAGGGCAGCCTTGGTTTGCCTTCTTTTGGAAATGGGGAGTGTCAGGGGGGCTGGTTAAACCCAGAGGAGGAGCGAGGGCAGGGCCTGGTCTTAAAGGAAGGATGCTGAGGGGCGGGAAGGAGCTGAGAGGCCCCTCAGGGAGGGGTGGGTAGTGACCTGATAGGAAGAAGCCAAGGGTTGAGGAGATTTCCCTTTGGGATGGAATGGGAGAGGGAGCCGTTTCCCAAAACATGTGTGCCAAGTGGAACAGGGGTCTCTTGCCTGGCTCTCTTGAGGAGGAGGGGCGGGGGAGGAAGTATGCTCTGAGTGGGGATTGGAGGGAGAGCCTGGCCCCCAGGACAGAGGGCTCAGATGGGGTCTTAATGGCTGGCTGGTCCCCTCAGTCGTTCTGCTGACTCATGACCCTTGAGGAGCTGGGGAAGCTGCTGGTTCTCTCTCCCTTCCCCTAGCTGCCCTCCCTCCCTGGCCTGAGTCACTGGGCGGAGCTGCCGGGAAAAGCTTTTTCCCTTTCCCGGATCCGACTTAACCCCCAAAGTGCTGGAGAGGGAGGGAGACACAAGGATTGAGAAAGCCTCCCTCCCTCCTGGGACATTTACTCCTCACAGGCCAGGGGTCCCTGAAAAGCTGCCCCCTCCCACCAAGGCTGTCCCAGAACTGGAGCCTCCAGTTTTACTTCCCGACCTTCGACCTTCTCCGCTGGTCCACTTTGCCCCCGAGGTGGTGGTGGGGGGGGCTGCGTGGAATTCCAAGTGCCAGCAAACTTAGGCGCAGAGAGCCCTTCTTCAGGCATAGGATCCACACTTTCAGGATTGAGAAGCTCTTCCCATTACCACCCCAAACTCTTCCTGTTGCCTTGGACACCTCAGTCTTGTTGGGGGGGAGGTGACAGTGCTGGAGTGGGCCAAGGATGATGCTGCCATCTGGGTAGGGGAGGCGGTTTGCTGCTGTTTCCCAGGGTGGCTTCTGTTTGTGGCTGAGGCTCCAGCTTCCAGGCGGCAGCATCCCCCAGAGAGTGCCTCAGAGTGGGACCCACCTGCCCACCCTGCCTACTGGGCTGTGGGCTGCCATGCCCTCCTGTCCCATGCTGGGGTTTCTGTGATCAGATTAGCATGCTGCTCCCCAGGGTTGAACACACTTCGAGGACATCCTCTTATCTTTACATAAAGTGGCTCTCATAGCAGAGGGCAAAACAAATCAGGACCCAGGGAAAGCCAGAAAGAGGCTGACAGGAGCCCAAGGGGCAAAGTCTGGGTTGGAGCTAGACACTGACTCCTGGCTTTGCTGTCTGGGGCTCAGAAGCCAGAACAGAGCAGGTGGTTCAGTTGCTGGTGGGGTTGCCCCAACGGTATAAAGTGTGCCTCCCAGAATGCCCGTGCAGAGGGCCACAGGGCTCCCTGATCCACCCTCAGCTCTTGACTCGATAGTCCTCTGAGCAGGACCAGTGCCCCCTGGCCAGCTTTAGTTGGTATAAACTACATATGCCTTTGTCCACTCCTGCCTGCCTGAAAAACTTTATCATCTACCTCATTCCTGGTCCAGAACTTTCCCTTTTACCCCCTCCCCTTTTGCCCCTGGCCAACCTGGGGCCTTTGTGCAGATTTCCTGGTGGAAGGGGATAAGGCATGGAGCCTGAGGGCATAATCCTAAATGAGGTTCTGATAGAGATTTATAAAGAAACCCTTCAGGACACCTGAGTGGCTCAGTGGTTGAGCATCTACCTTTGGCTCAGGTTATGATCCCCAGGGTCCTGGGGTCAAGTTCAGCATCGGGCTCCCTACATGGAGCCTGCTTCTGCCTCTGCCTGTGTCTCTGCCTCTCTCTGTATGTATCTCATGAATAAGTAAATAAAATCTTTAAAAAAAAGAAATCCTTCCTTTCTACCCACTCCCCAGGAATGGTGCCCACAGAGACATCACTTACTTCCACACCAATCTGATTTTATAAAAAAACCTTTTAACTGGTATAACACAATCCAGGAAAGTAGACAGATCCTAACTCCTAACTGTTCACCTGTGAATGTTCACAAAGTGAATACACTGTCAACATAGCACCCCGATGGAGAAACACCACCTGAAGCCTTAGGGCTCCTGTTGGAAAGAAGGGCCATAATTGAGGTAAACAGCCAGTTCCCAAAAACACAAAACAAAAACATTCCTTAAACACCTGCCCTGTGTCTAGCACTATTAGCCGATATGGGGAAATAAGGATAAAATATAGCCCAGGCCTGGGGTCTACTAGCCTTGACTTGGAGGAACAAAAATTCGTAGGAGGGAAGGATTAAGCACCAGATTCCATGGGGCCAGCCAGCTAAGCTCAGAGGAGGAACATCAAGAGTGAGCAGGAGTGGCCTGGGGAGAATGTTTCACTGAGAAGGGACTTGAGCTGGGAAGGCTTTGGACTTGCCACCTCTAAGGCTCCCACCCTCCCTCTCCTGATGGGATCTCCTCTGATTCTTTCCCCAGGTGCTCCTGGCTCTGTTGTTGGAAATATACCCCATAAGCGTTACTGCACTTGTTCCTCACCCCCGGAACAGGGTGAAGAGAGCTATTCTGTGTCCCCAGGGAAAATATATTCACCCTCAAGACGATTCCATTTGCTGTACGAAGTGCCACAAAGGTAGGAGAAAGCGGTAACAGTGAATCTGCTCAGTTATGGGGTCCTGCTTCTTCCTTTGCCTTTTCCAGAAGTTCTAGAACCTGGGGTGGGGGGGTGTCTTCCACCTCCAGTCTCCTAACTTTGCTGCCTCTCTTGGGCTGGGATTTCCTCCCATCTTTCCTCTTAGAGACTTGGGTGGAAGATGGCCCCAACTGTTCTTTCTAGCCTGGGGCTCCTTCCTTGAGCTCTCACTGCCACCTAACCCTGCCCCCCCCATCACAGGGACCTACCTGTACAATGACTGTCCAGGCCCAGGGCTGGACACAGACTGCAGGGAATGTGAAAACGGAACTTTTACAGCTTCAGAGAACCACCTCAGACAATGTCTTAGCTGCTCCAAATGCCGAAAAGGTGAGTCTCAGGAGGTTGCAAGGGCTCTAAACTGTTAGGGCAGCTTGCGTGCCTGTCTCTGTGTGTGGGCAGACAGAGCTCTGCTGGTGGGTGTGAGTGGGACTGCGTGTGCATGCATGAGTGCATGGGTGGAGATGTGTGTACAGAGAAAGGCACACACGCTGCAGTGGGTCAAGGGCTCATACCCCATCTCCTCCCCACTCCAGAAATGAACCAGGTGGAGATTTCTCCTTGTACTGTGTACCGGGACACGGTGTGTGGCTGCAGGAAGAACCAGTACCGGTTTTATTGGAGTGAAACCCTTTTCCAGTGCAATAACTGCAGCCTCTGCCTCAATGGCACGGTGCAGATCTCCTGTGAGCATGGCTCTCCCAACCCCAGCCCCCTCTCTGCCCTAGGGTGTCCCCATCTCAGGAAGAAGCTCTCCACCTCTGTGCCCCAGCCCCCTGACGCAACTCTTCCCCTCCTTCCCACTCCCCTGAAGTCTGTGGGACCACCTCCACTCTGGCCATCCACCCTCTGCCCTTCCTGGTTTTCCCCGTCATCCTTGGGGTGCAGGGCAGTCCTCCCTTAGCTGTGCTGTAATCTCTCCCCACAGGCCAAGAGAAGCAGAACACCATATGCACCTGCCACGCGGGGTTCTTTCTAAGAGAGCATGAATGCGTCTCTTGTGTGAAGTGAGTATCTCTGCCAGCTGCTGGGCACTGGATTGAGTGGGAGGGGGCTTGGGTGGGATGGGGTGGCTGCAGGTGAGAGCCACCAGCAGGGCACGGGAGACACCCCAGGATGCTCCGGCTCTTAGTGACAAAACAGCAGAGTTCCCTCCACCTCTGACTTGCTTCTAAAATCTGAAGAAGTCTTTGGGGAGAGAGGCTCATGGACTTCCAGTTCTTTTAGAGATTTGGATTTGGGGATGACAGGGTATGCTGTAGTTTGATGATTCTAGGATGCACATTTTCACATTTCTGAAATCAGACTGCTTCTAACAATTGATGTGTCATGGTTTAGCTAGCAACTCTGTGTGTGTGTGTGTGTGTGTGTGTGTGTGTGTGTGTGTGTAGTGGCATGTAAATAATGGTGCTTCTTATTACTGATGGCATCTTTGCTGTGATATGGTATTTCTCCCCCAGTCTCTGTTCAGGCCTCCTCACCTCTTTTGGCTCTACAGAGCTTGTTCTTGCACACATACTTGCAAAGAAGGAAATTTCAGGGCTCTAACATTCAAGTGACCTGGGTTTAAATCTCAGCTGGGCCACTTATTGGCTGTGTGACCTTGGGCAAGTTACTTAACATCTCTGAGCCTTAGTTTTCTCACCTTTAAAATAAGGATAATGACACCCACTTGGCAAGCTGTATAGCTACAAAGTGCCTGACACCAAACTATTTGTTTTCTTTTTCTACTAAGTCCTCTCTGTTACTTCAAAGAGCTTTTACACTGATTCCATGTGGTTCTCTCTCTCTCTCTCTCTCTTTTTTTTTTTTTTTTTTAAGATTTTACTTATTTATTCATGAGAGACCCAGAGGGAGAGAGAGGCAGAGACATCCCTCCCCATGCAGGGAGCCCCATGTGGGACTTGATCCCAGGTCTCCAGGATCACACCCCAAGCTGAAGGTGGCGCTAAACCGCTGAGCCACCAGGGCTGCCCCTCCACTGTGGTTCTCACCAAGAACTTGTAAGATAGGCAAAAGTGCCTCTTCCTGTTTCAGATACCTCCTGAGAGTTCACTTTCCTGAGTTCC
The DNA here is from genome assembly GCF_003254725.2 of Canis lupus dingo. NCBI lineage: Eukaryota > Metazoa > Chordata > Mammalia > Carnivora > Canidae > Canis > Canis lupus. The sequence continues at coordinate 38,875,665 of NC_064269.1, forward strand.
TTCTAACCCCCCAAGAATTCTCATCACTCCATGCTGCCCAGTGACAACTCCTAACAGGGGAAGATGTGCTTGTTCTAGAATGCTCTTTGGCTGCCCCCCAACAATATGTATTTCAAAATTTTTCACACACATGTTTGACCCTTCTCTCAAAGTCAGGGATTGTCACTAGCAGTGTTATCTTTTTAAAAAATATATTTATTTATTCATGAGAGACACAGAGAGAGGCAGAGACATAGCCATAGACAGATGCGGGACTCAATCCCAGGACCTGGGGATCACGACCTGAGACAAAGGCTCAACCACTGAGCCACCCAAGCATCCCACTAGTACCGTTATCTCAAGAAAAAGCTCTCCAACCTCTCTCTACCATGGGATTCTCATCAGTGAAACAATTCAGTGATAGTTACCATTTTCTGAGCACATACTGTATGTCAGGCAGACTGATCTCACCTACTCCTCTATTCTGACAGGTGGGTAGGAACCTTATTTTACTGATGAGCAAACTGAAGCCTCCACAGGTAAATGACTTGTTTGGAGTCATACTGCCAGCCAATGAATGGGCTGGAATGCATGCTCTGCCTCTGATTGCTTTGATTTTTTTCTACACAGCCTCCTCAAGATCATTTCCAGTTCTAAAGTTAAATGATTTTGTGATTAACTTGTGTTTCATTCCCCTGCATCAGGACAGGTTTCATTTCCCAGGAGAGGTTTAATTTCTATTATACCAAGAGATACCTAAAAATATTTGCAGAGCAAGGAATTTCCAACAATGTGGAGGTTTTTTTTTTTTTTTCTTTTTTCTTTGTCTTTCCACCCTGTCTTCCTCTTATGGGAGGGCTCCTATCCACCTATGCCATCTCTTCTTTTAGCTGTAAGAAAAACACAGAGTGCGGGAAGTTGTGCCTACCCCCCGTGGAAACAGTCAAGGTCCCCCAGGACCCAGGTGAGGAGAAATAACCCGGTTCCCAGGCTCACCTGCCCTGTCCTCATCCCTGCCCCTCTACTCAGCCAGCCAGCCCCACTGCCTCCTGCCGCGGCTGCCTTCTGACCACAGCCTGCCTTGTCTGTAGGCTCCACCGTGCTGTTGCCCCTGGTGATCCTCTTTGGTATTTGCGTTTTATCCTTCTCCATCGGTTTAATGTGTCGCTACCAACGGCAGAAGCCCAGGCTCTTCTCCATTGGTGAGTGGTGGTTGGGGGGGAGGGGGGCCCAGCGTGCTGGTGGGGAGGTGGGAAGAGGTGGGGTGGCATGATGGACCAGCACAGAGGGAAATGAGGAGTGTCCCCTCAGTTCTCTGCCAAGAACCCTGTTGGCAGGAGGTAGCCCTGATGGCTTGTGGGAGGTCACACTGCATCAGTGCTTCTCTGGTCCCTGGGGCCGCTTTGGCCCTGAAGCATGTCACCACAAGTCCTCGCCGCCAGCCCCAGGATGGGCGCAGGGCTGAGAGAGGAAGTGAAATTTGTGACGCTTTGTTTCTTTTTTCTTAGTTTGTGGGAAACCAACACCGACGAAAGAGGTAAGATGAAACTCGGACCGTAGCCCCAATCTTCCCCGGTTGTCCATTATAATCATACCCAAATGGCCCTCGGCCACCCCTACCTGCCTGTAGCCCCAACCCCTCTCCAGAATGGAGGGTTCCTCTTCTCCGCTAATGCTGTGCCTTCTCTCTTTTAGGGGGAGCCTGAGTCCCGGGCCTCAGTTCCGGGCTTCAGTCCCACCACGGGCTTCAGTCCCGTCCCCAACCCCACCTGCACCCCCAGGTCCATCCTCACCCCCAGTCCCACCTTCACCCCTACTGACTGGCCTAACGGCAGGGCTGCACCAGTCTCCAGAGAGATGGCCCCACCGTGCCAGGGGGCTGGCCCCATCCTCACCTCGGCTCCAGCCTCCACCCCCATCCCCACCCCTGTTCAGAAGTGGGAGGACGGCACCGCCACTCCGCGCACAGAAGGTGAGCTCCTAGCAGGTGCAGAGGGCCGGGCGCCTGGAGGGCGAGGACGGGAGGGGAGGGGCGCGGGCGCGGGAGGCTCACCGCCCGCCCGCCCGCCCGCCCGCCCGCAGCGGACCCCGCGGACCCCGCGACGCTGTATGCGGTGGTGGACGGCGTGCCCCCGTCGCGCTGGAAGGAGTTCGTGCGGCGGCTGGGGCTGAGCGAGCACGAGATCGAGCGGCTGGAGCTGCAGAACGGGCGCTGCCTGCGGGAGGCGCACTACAGCATGCTGGCGGCCTGGCGGCGGCGCACCCCGCGGCGCGAGGCCACGCTGGAGCTGCTGGGCCGCGTGCTCCGCGAGATGGAGCTGCTCGGCTGCCTGGAGGACATCGAGGAGGCGCTGTGTGCCCCCGCCGCCCTCTCGCCGGCGCCCCGCCTCCCTCGATGAGGCCGAGGACCGCGGCCTCCGGGCAAGGCCCCTTCTTCTGGACCCGGCCGTGGCGGGGCAGGCGTGCTGGGCAGCCACCTACTTGGTGCTACTCTTTGAGTGTACATAGGTTTTCTCAGCAGCTGGAGCCCTTCCGGAGGCTCAGCCTTGTGTGCGTGGCAGGTGTGTGTGTGTGCGTGTGCGCGCGCGTGTGATCCCGAGAGAGGTTGAGTGTGCCAGGAGCCCAAGCTTGTGGCTGCAGAGATAGGAGGCGCCCTGACCCCCCACCCATTTTGGGCTTAGAGAACCCAGAGAGGCGGCTGAGGGGCCTCTGGGGGGCACCTGGGCCTTTTTCACAGTACATAAGCAATCTTTGTATCAATGATGTTACACTAATGGAAACTGATTGCCCTTCTGCCACTGCTTGGACAAGCACAGAGGAAGCTGAACGGTTCCAAGGCAGGGGCAAGCACAGAACAATGGGGCCGCCAGCTGGAGCAGTGGACTTTTGTAAATACACTAAAACTTTGGAATTAAAGTGCTCCTGGAAGGGCTGCTTCTGAGTGGTGGGTGTGGGAGGCTCCTGATGGCGTGGGATGGGAGAAGCCCTGAGCTTGAGCCAGACACCCCGCCACCACGATGCCAGCTGACCGAGGAGTAGCCTGTGCTCACTCTGTGACCCCCCTCCCCACCAGGTTCTCTTTCTTCCCACCCTCGTCCAGCAATGACCAGGCAGTCATTTTTATGCACAACTTTATGGGGAGCTCTGGCCGGTCTGTGGTACAAAAATGTACAGCACTTGACCCCAAAGCTCTCAGAGCAGAAGAGGCGGAGAGCCTGAGCCAGGCTTCTTAGTGGGGAGTGTGGTCCTTGAGGTAGAGTCCAGGGGTGGGGTGGTGACCAGCACTCTTGGGGGCAGAGATTTCCTCTGGGGAGAAATGCCAAAGGTCCTGAGCGTTCCTCACACCTCTCTGAAAAGAAAGGTATTATGTGGGTGTTAGGTCAAGTCAGATGTGGGGTGAAGAGTGAGGCTAAGCGCCCTTCCTTGCCATCCCCCCCGTGCTGGTAGTGCCCTCCTATCCTGACTCAGTCCCCACCAACATCCTACTCTGACACCCCTTCCCACTCCATACCAGCCCTCTTTGCTCCCTCCCAGGCCACCTTCCTTTCAGCACTTACGATGTGGACAGGGGGGTGTCCAGTTGTATGATGTAGGGCCCACGCATCCTCTGCAGTTGGCCTCGGGTCAGCTTCCGAGGCCTGCTGTTCCCAGGCTCCTGGAGGCCCTCAATCCTTTGGCTGGCCAGTTCTTCCCGGATCTCTCTGAGCATATCCTCAGCCCGGAGAGGGCGGGGGGAGGGGGTGCAGTCAGGTCCCACAAAGTGGGACACTTCTTCCTCATCCCCTGAGGACTCCCAGGGGCTTTCCCCAGCAGAGTCAGTGTGGGTTGGGGATGGAGGGTGCTGTCCCCAGAGTTGCGCCCTATGCAAGGTTTCCACTACCACATTCCCGCCCACTGAGGTCCCATCTTCTTCTTCAGACCAGGTTGGTGTATCTCCCCTGGGAAGGCTGCTTCCTCTTCGGATAACTTGCCTTGGCAGTTCAGGGGCGCTTCGGCGTTGGGGAGCTTGGGGGTTGGCAGGCCGAGGGCGCAAAGGAACATCTCGGAGGTCCAGGGTGGAGAAGGTGAGGCGAGGGTCACGCCGAAGGGCCTGTGGGCGTAGACGGCTCACATAGTGGGGCCCCTTGGGGGAGCCTGAGATCAGGGTGCCGTAGCCAGAGTCTGAGGTATCATCTGGGACCGAGGGAGAGTCTTCATCTGTGTCTTCTGTCACCACCAGTTGGGGGATGATGGTTGAAAACTCAGGAGTCCTACAAGTAATAGTAAGAGTAAATGGTCAGAGTCTGGTGCTGAGGGATCAACTTCAAGTCTAGGAAGTCTCATCCCATCCAGAAATGGCCCCTCCTCCAAACTTAACTTTGGCATCACCTTCACACTGCATGATTATTTTCTCATCTTGCTGGCTAGACCGTGAGCCCCTCTAAGGCGTTTTAGCCACAGCACTTGGGCTAGGACCTTGTATCAAGCAGGTGCTCAGGTATTTGCTGAGAGGTTCCTGAGCTCCCTTCAGGTTATCCCCAAGTGATGGATCTTTTTTCTACTTAACCGTGCTGCTGCATATCTGTGTTCCTGTGAACGAACCTCTGACTCCAGGGATTTGGACCTCCTGGGGCCCTGCAGTGAAGTATTCTGCAAATCCATACTGGCTTTCCCTCTCCATTCCTGGCCTGGAGAGCCTGCTCTTCTCAGGGAGCTCACGTCTCTTGTGTCTGTGTCCCTCACCCAGACAACGGCAGACTGGCTAACCCCCTAGGCTGTCCCATAGGCCTTTCGTGTGCCTGGGGCCAACCTGTTCTACTCCAACCCATAACCTAGGTTCCTCAATCTATTCCCAATGCCCCCCAAAGGTGTGATGACACTTCTCTGCCTGTGGGTTCCTCTTCTCTTCCTGCCCTCAGCTCCCCTACTTTGAGAGACTTGTGGTCCCCATGGGTCTTACCTCCCCTCTGCGCTGCTCTGAGAGCCCTCCGGGGAAGGCGGGGAAGGCGAGGAGGGCCTGGTGCCTGAGGACTCCTGGTCCTGGTCCTGGTCCTGGTCCCGATAGAGAGCCAGGAGCTCCCTCTTCTGTTGGACATACTCCTCTGCCTTCAGCTTTTGCAGCGTGGCCTGGGAGGGGGCATACTTTCATTAACAGCTCTCATTTGTTTGAGACTTGCTGTGTACCAGACAGGTGCTATGTGCTTTACATACATCATTTCATTTGATCTTCACAGATATGAATATACCATGAAGCCTATGAGGCAGACAGAATTTGTTACTCCTTCTTTACCACAGAAAAATGGAGACTCGGAATAAGTAACTGCCAAGGTCAATGAAGCCAAAGACAGGGGGAATGGAGCAAAAGACAGTGACCTGGCCCTGGGGGTGGCTGGGGTGAACAGAAGGCCCCTTCTCCTGCTTGTACAGTTCTTCCTGCTTCTCATGCCCCCTCTGCAAGCCCTCCATCCAGTCTGTCCCCTCCTTCAGGAAGCCCTCCCTGATGATGGTGATGGAAGTGTTCTGAATGGTTCTGGGCCTCAAGTTACTCCTCCTGCCACCAGGGAGGGTGGGGCCAGGCTTTCTCCTCTGCTATCCTTCAGAGATGAAAGCAAGACCATTGCAAGAGGAATGGAGAGAGGATACACCATATTTTTATCTTCTTCCCTCAACATTTTCACACAGGTGCCCTCAGAATAAAGTAGTGACATCTGAGAAGTGGCTTACAGGGCACCTCCACATGCATGTGGACATTTGATACACACCATCACCCTGCAGGGTGGACAGCATAGATATTGGCCCATTTTACAGATGAGAAAACAAGACTTAGAGAAACAAAGGCTTTTGCTCAAGGTCCCATGGGAAGAGAAGTGGAACTGGCACTGGGCCTTCTCTTTGAGTCCTGGTTCACCAACTGCACTGTTTTCTGAAGGGCAGCCTTAAAGGGCAAAGTGTTGCTAAAGGATGACATTTGCTTGGGAGGGGGTAGGGAAGGCAGCAGAACCTGCAAAGAGGTTGAAGGCAGAGGCTGAGCAAAATCGAGGTACTGGTGGCAGCTATGGGCAGCTCTGATATCAGTACTCACTGGTATGGCCGTATCACTGTTAAAATATTGGAGTACTTCCACAACTGGTAAGCAAAGGGCTGCTATCTGAGCCTCCTACCTCCCTTCTCTAGGACTACCTGATTCCTCAAGATCCAGCAGCTACAGGGATAATATGTGGCACAGCAGGGGACCTCTAGGACACCTGCCTACCCCTAAGATGCTCCACTCTGATTGGATGATGACCATGCCATACTTGTTGCTATATATTTTGATGATCTCCCCAGCTTGAGGTATACGAACCAGCAAATACTAGACATTTGGACTTTCCCAAAGCCTCTCCAGAAACACAAGAGGTAGCTGGGGCAGGATAGGAGACATGTTGGAGAAATGGATAAACAGGGACAGGAAAATGACATCAAGTTTATATTGCAAGTTTCCTTTCTCTGGGTCTCCAGGCCCTCACTGTTGTGAGTGACAAAGCAGTGCAAAAATTCTTAGCAGTCTCAGAAGACTAGTGATTTGGCAGGAGCAAGGGGTGATAGGGCCTGAGTATAGGAAACCAGCACACTGCGAGGCCAGGTCCTGTGACCTCCTCCCTTGTCTCCAATGTGGGATAGAACAATTAGTAAGGACAGTGGGTGGAGTTGTTCTTGGGGCCAGGGTGGAGCTGGAGCAGCCTGCTTGTCTGGCTCAGATGCCATGCCCTTGGCCCCACATGACCCAAGTTCAACTGAGTGTTTGGGAAGTCCAGGATAGGGATGGTGTGTGGAGGGAAAGAGCTGGAAGGAAGGGGTGGGATAATACAAGTATCTCCATTAAACTTACCCCTGGTCCAACTGAAGGAAAAAGAAGGGAGGAAGGGGACCTCAGGAACCAGGGAATGGGGCTGGGTCCTCCCAGACACCTCAAAGCCTCTCTAGCAACCCTGGGAGGATGTTCTCAGCTTGGGTAAGAAGAGAGACAAGTTGGGAAGGGAAGAGGAAATTGGTGCCTGAGCCAAAATGTGACCCCTCCACAAAGCCAAGAAGAGGAAGGGAGGGTTCCCCCAGAAGGAATCCTCCAGAAGGATTCTTCTTCCTTTGCCCTGGTGGAGAACAGAAGTCTTGACAGGAAATGCCTCTTCTTCCCACTTCTGCCTCTGAGGTTGCTCCTAGATTCATCTGCTCCTCCCAAAGCTCCTAAGAAGACTAATATGGATCTCTCAAGGTGTCTACAGACTCTGAACAGCAGCTATGAGGCCTTTTCCCAGGCAGTACCCAACCCTGCCTAGGTGCCACTGACCACCACTTTCTTTTAATGATGACAATAACAAACATTTATGGAGCGCCTATTAAGTGCTGGGCCTCACGCCAAGCAGCATCAATAATTATCCCATCTCTTCTGCATGGTAGTGCCACTATCACTGCAATTCCCCAGATGGGGACTGGGGTTGGAGAGGTGACATAACTCCTGTAAGAATCACAGATAACACATAAGAGCTGGGCTCTGGATATTCCCTCAGCTGCCTGCTTCAGCCTCTCTCTGGTCATTTTTTTTTTTTTACCTCCATCTCTGACAGCTTTTTCTATTCCCATCACTCGTTCCTTTTTCCTCTTCCCAGTTCCTAAACAGACTAAATTTCCCAGGATTTAGTCTGTTTTCCCTAGAGAAGCTAATTTTTTTTTTTCTGAAAGTTTAAGCTGCCCAGGTTAGACCTGTGGGGAATAAATCTACACCTACATTTCTGTGAGGGGGAGAAAGAAATAGTCCCACTCCTGGGCGGTTGCTCTATCAAGGGGACCAACAGATATTCTACTGCCCTTATCAATTTACAAAGACTGATGACAATAGAGAACAGTTTTCTATAAGAATTTGGTGTGAGACAATAGCAGGATACACTAATTTCAGTTTCTTTGTTCTTTGTTTTGCTAAATGAGGACAGGGAGCTTGTGTACTGCTTGGTTATGTATCAGAAGTGACCTCTTTTCACCTGTTAAGTAGGAGTGAGACTTCTGGAGGTAAATTAGTTTGAATAAAATCCTAAGCTTTGTAGTGGTATCCTGGGAGCTCTAAATGTATTAAAAACTATAAATTTGGAGAGTAAAAAATAAATATGAGGATTTTGCCATAAAAAAAAAGAAAGAAAGAGGAACGAAAGATAGAACCTCAAGATCTTGTGTCTTTCAGCCCTGCAGGATTGCCACTTCCTTGAATAACTAAACAAGCCACAAGGCTCCCCAGGGCAGCAGAGGGGGCCTTACTAGAGCCCCTTTCCTACACTATTTAAACAGAGACTAAACTCTGGATTTCCTTTTCTTAAACAGGCTCTCCACATTATGATATGATATTATAGATAAGATTGCAGGAAGAATGCTTTAGATCATTTAAAGATCAAAACTATTTTCACAAGGTTCAGAAGCATTAGGGCTTCTAATGTGCCAATGACAAATTATTATTATCTATTCATTAAAGCAAGCCCCACGAGAACCACTAATTTGATTTAAATTGTTAAAATAAGGGACACCTGGGTGGATCAGTGACTGAGCATCTGCCTTCAGCTCAGGGCATGATCCCAGAATGCCTGGATCGAGTCCCACATCGGGCTCCCTGCGTGGAGCCTGCTTCTCCCTCTGCCTGTGTCTCTGCCTCTCTCTCTCCACGTCTGTCATGAATAAATAAATAAAATCTTTAAAAAATAAACTGTTAAAATAATAATGAAGTTGCATTCTTTAGAAGTACTCTAAGATTTAGATTAGATTAAGATTAATCTTAATTAAGATTTCTTTCTTTGTTCACAATACCTTCTTTTTTGTAATTGAGGTATAATTGACATTTTATTAGTTTCAGATGTACACATTAATGATCCAATATTTGTATATATTACAAAATAATCACTTCGGTAAGTCCAGGTAACATCTGTCACCCTACATTTTATAATTTTTTTTTTCTCCTGGCTGAGAACTTTTAAGATCTATTCTCTTAGCAACTTTCATAATTCATCTTTTGTCTCCACCTGAACCCCAGGGCTGTTTCTATACTTCCCAAAGCCCCTAAGATACCTCCACTTGGCTATCTCCCACTACATCATTACCCTAGACCCACCCCTCCCAGGAAGCCACAACTAATCCAAAAGGTTTCTCTCTTTGTAATTTCACTTTACTCAGGGGTTCCATTGCCAAAGCAATCTTTCAAATGGGAACTCTGGGAAGGAGATTATCCTCTGTTCTCTCTAACCTGTGACCTGTATCAGGGAGTATTTACCTAGAGTGGCAGTATGCTGCCTGCTTTATCAGAATGACTTCTTTGACTCTTCTCTATGAGGCAAGGACTGTTATCATTTGTGTCCACTGCAGATGAAGAAATGGAAGCTTAGAGAGGCCACATAACTCACCTAAGGTCATCTGGCTAGGAAGAGGTAGACCTGATGTCTGAACCTGGCTTTTCCTGCTTTCAATATAGGCTTTTAATCACAGCTTCCCAAGGGCTCACCTGTCTCTTCCTCTTTAATTCTTTTCTCTACACCCACCCCCTACATGTTCCCCCCTTTTTGCAACATGTACCTAAGAAGACGGCACTAAACCTCAATATTTCACACCCAAACTGGTATAGTAAATCTCCTGCCACCAATCTCTCCCTCCCCCAGCCCACCTATCACCCTGCCAGCTCTCAATTCAAGAACACACTGATTTAATCATGGTATTCCCTTGCTCAAGAATCAATGGTGGCTCTTTCTTGTCAATCCGTTCAATTCAGCCTTCCTGTCCACACTCTTCTGTAGCTCCTGGGGGTCCTGTAGAACCTGCCCTCTCATTTGCTCACACAAACCCTTTGCTTCAGACTTAGACAGATGTGGTCATTGTCCCCAAAATAATCCAACCCAATTGCTCCCTTGATTTTTCTGCTCAGAGTCTTCCCTGTCCTTGAAAGGCCAATCCAAATCTTTAATCTTTGACCATTCTGCTCCATGATGGGTTGAACAGAAGCCTCAGAAAGATATGTCTAGGTACTTACCTCCAGAACCTGTGAATGTGACCTTATTTGGGTCTTTGCAGATGTGCAAACTTTGTCAGTTAAGGATCTCAAGATGAGATCATCCTGGATTTAGGGTGGACTCTATATCTAATGACTGGTGTCTGCACAAGAGACTGAGTGGGAGATTTGGACACAGAGACATATGAGAGGAAGGCCACATGAAGACAGAGGCAGAGACTGCAGTGACACAATCACAAGGTAAGGAAGCCACCAGAAGCTGGAAGAGGCAAAGATGGATTCTCCTCTAGAGTCTTGGAGAGGAAATGTGGGCTTGCTAACACTCTGATTTCCAACTTCTGGCTTCCAGAACTGTGAGAGAATAAGTTTCTGTTGCTTTAAGCCATTAAGTTTGTGGTAACTAGTACAGCTCCATTTGGATCTTTTGAATTCCTCTAGCCTTTATCATATAAATCTGCCCCATTAAATACCTTCACTTGCTCCTTGTCATCTATAGGACAAAGTTCAAGTTCCTTAGCAAAGCATCCAGTAGCAGGCATGATCTGAGAGTACCTACCTCCCAGCCTCTCTGCCACTATGCCTGCCTTTGGACTTTATATCCTGGTAATATGAACTACTAAGCCAACAGTTCTCTCAATACACACGATGTTTCATGTTTCTTGCATTTGAACGTTCTGCTTCTCCATTTGGAATACCCTTCTTTCCCATCCTTGTTCCCCTAATGAACTCCTATATTGTTCCCACAAATGATGCTCAGACGATAGCCTCTCTGTGAAGGTGTCTCAGCATACTTCCCTCAGCACTGTCCCTTTCCCAACCAACCCACTAGACAGAATGAATTACTCTCTTCTTGGTCATCGTTCCATTCTGTGTACATGTTTCTAATATTTGTATCCTAATTTGTCTAGCTTGGCTGCAGTGCATGTTCCCTGAGGGGGAAGAATGGTGCTTTATTATTTCCTGATTCCCTAGCACTCCATGAATGTTGAATGGAAGATGACATTCAGAAGATCATTGTTTCAGGGCATTAAAACCTTTAGGGGATGCCATCTTGGGCTCTCCCAGTGACTGGCACGGTAGCTGGCCAAAGGCTTTCCTTCATCCCCTTGTGGATGGTTAAGGCTGTGTCTCCCTCCTGAGAGGCTGGGCCAGGCTGAACCTGCATCCACCCCAGCCTCTTTCTCTTCCTCTTTCCCTCTAGTGCTCCCATTTCTGACCTCTGAGGACCCCTCCACCCCTTCCCACCTCTGGTTTTCACATACCTGGGCCTGCTGGGTCTTCTTTAGCCATTGGGCACAGTCTGTAGCACTGGGGCAGTGCACAATGAAGGCACTGGAGACACACTGGAAGTCAGTGAGATGGATCACCAGGAAGCTGTCTGGGTGGAGGAGAAGGTCTGCTCAAGGGCTAGACCTTATTTGATGCCCATCCTGACTGCTCCTTCCCCTTGCCAAGGGGAAAGGAGAAGGAAAGTTCCCCATAGGAGAGACATACTAGGGTCTCGTAGTGGTTGGCACACAAGCTTCTCCAGCATGAGTGGGGGGCGAATAACCTTGGCTCTGTCTGCCTTGCGCTGGGGTTTGGTCACCAGGAGCACATCAGAGAAGAGGAAGAGGTACACATCCAGCTGGGAAGCATGTGCAGGAGAGAGAAAGGGTCAGCTGGAGCAGGGGAAGGGTGGGACACAGATCAGGCTCCTGTGTGGTGTGCATGCATGGGTCTGCACGTGCACAAGGGACAAGTTCAGAACCGTGGAATGCTAATAGCTGGAAGGGGTGGCACTTTGGTCCCACCTCTCCCTTTGTAGGCAGGGAACATGGCTGATTCAGGGACATACAAACAACCAGAGCTCAGCCATGCCATGTTGTCTTCCCAACACACATAGACACAGACACACACACAGACATACAAACACAGCTCTTTGCCCACTCCCAGCATTTCTAACTCTTCTTCTGTCTCCCAGCATCCCTCCCTTCTCTTCAATCTACCTCTCATCTTCTCCAACCTTCCTCACACCCCTTACCTTCCCTTCTCGCCCCTCCTTCACTCGCACGGGTCCCTCCAGCAGCAGCTGCCTGATGTGCTCAGAAGCAACTCCTAGCATGGGGGACATCAGGTCCAGGGTGCAGAATGGACGCAGGTTCTGAGGGACATGGGGTAGGGTGGATCGTGGGGCTGGGTAGGGTTGCCTCCCTCTCCCAGCCACAGTGGTTCTATGTTCTGTCACCAGAAACTCCTCCTCTCATCCTAGCCCTCTTGGAGGGAGAGGAAACATCCAGTACTTCCTTCTCACTCTTTGGAACTTCACCTCTTAGGCTCTCCTCATGGGGAAAGAATGCTGGGCAAGGCCCTTCTGTGGCACCTCTGTCCCGAACCCTCCAGGCCTCTGCTAATCTGTTTCCCTGCGGGTCTTGCTTTTTCTGAGCCTCCTTCCCTCTGCCCTCCCTCACCTTCTCCACCTCCTCACTGGACGGCTCCAGCACTTCATAGGGTCCGATGCGCTGGGCTGCGGCCACCAGGCTCTCCTGCTCTTCGCCCTGGCGAACCTGTTGATTGATGTGTCGCAGGAATGACTCCACAGCAGCAATCTATGTGACAGGCGGGGTACGAAAGGAGGAAGAGCTCAGCTCCTTACCCTGTACATGTAACCCAATCAATGACAACACAGGCGGCTAGCCAGTGCCACGTGCATATGAAGAAAGAGACCTTTAAGACTTCCTGGAAATCAGTTCCCACACATCAGTCCCCAGCTCCCAAGGGCATGGCCCTGCCAGGCCACCTACCATGGTGTTCAGGGCCTCTCGGGCATGTGCCTCAGGACTCCTCTTAAGCACAGCCTGGAGCAGCAGGGGGTACTTGGTGATGCGCTGGTGGGGCTTGATGAGCAGGTCACCCAGCATCTGCCTTCCGGAGCGCTTGTGCTTCTCACACCACTGCCAGCAGGGGAGGGCAGGGGGGTAAGGGGTCTGCAAGTCCCCCTGCTCCCCCATTCTAGTGATGGACTCAGCCTTGGACCCAGCTGGAGATCAGGGATGACCTGGTTGTCTAGGATCCACCCCAGCCCCTTTCCCAGGCTCCCTCTTTCCCACCTGCACAAAGGCATGGAAGAGAGGATTATTGTCTTGCTGCTCCGGGCGTATGCCATGGTCCGCTTCACTTGTAGGCAGTATTGGACATAGGGCTGGAACCGCTGGCTGAACTGAGGGACAGATATGGCAGGCAGGGGAAGAAGATCATGAAATCCAGCCTCCAGTTACAGAACAGAGGGAGCAGGGCGGAGAGAGCCTCTCACTGACACTTAGTTCAGCTCGCACCAATCCCTACCCCCCATGACGCTATCCCCTGGGACTGCCAGTTCCTCTCTCTGGATTCCAGGGAGAAACTGAGGTCCCAGGGTGGCAGGCCCTGCCACCCTCTGAGCCCCCATGCATAACCCCTGCTGTGCCCTGCCGCTCTGGACGTACTCTCTCATCATCAATAATTCAGCTGGAATGTTTTCAGAGCTGGACACTGCAGGTCCCATTTCACACAGGTGGTGGGTAGTGACCTGAGGTTTGCCCAGAAGCCCTGATCCTGTGGAAAAGGACTGCCTGTGGCTCCAGGAGACTATCCCTTCCACCTCTGTACCCCATTCCAGCTCTGCAAGGCCCATAGTTTCCCAGCTGGGTAAAATTGTGGAAGAAAGTCTGATTCTAGGCCTCTTACCACATTTCTCCATGCTCTGGGTGCCCTATAACCTTTTGCATCCCCCTCCCCTAGTCACCCAGGGGATGCCTTGCTTAGGCTCCAGTCTTCTCCCAGCTGTTTGGCAATGGACCTCTGGCTAAGAAGTAAGATTTTGTAGTTAAGAGATTAGGTATAACCCTTCCCTGAGATAGCTGCATTTCATTTCAAAAGAGTCACTAAAAGACCAAAGAACCTTTGGGACAGAGGTCATATCTATGGAAAGAAGGGCAGGAGGTGAGACAATATTCTGGGATGGGGGCTATGCCCTCAGACTCCCTCAAGTCAAATGGAATAGGCATGCCCTGCAGACAGGACTTCTCTGGGATCTCCCAGGCCTGCCCCAGCCAGATATGGCCCTTTGTCAGGTCTCACCGTCAAGAAGCCATTTTGCAGGCTGACAGGGTCCAGAGGCCGGCCTGAGGTTCGAGTTTCCTCCAGGGTGGGCCCCAGCACCTCCTCCCAAAAGCTCTTGTGGACTCGAATCAGGCTGGGGATATTTCCAAACAAGGTCTCAGCTGACACCTGGAGGAGGGAGCAGAACTTAGCCACAAGCCTTGGGAGGTCACTGTCAGGCAGCCCTGGCTATGGACAGGTGAGGACCCATAAACTTGGCTGGCAGAGGGTGGGGTCAGGGATGAAGCCTGCAAGGGAGCTGAGAGATCTAAGGGGCTGGGGCTTTCCCTTCTACTCCTCTGGCACTTCAGCTGAGCTCTTGCTGAGTCCTGGAAAATAGCAGAGGCCAGCCTGCTTGGGGTCTAGAGCAGGAAGGGGAGTAGGAGGGCACTGGGTGTCCTAGAAAACGGGGCCATGGGAATTTGGACAGAGCAGCCTGTGGGGCTCTCTGGGATCCCACTCCCCTCCATGGCCTCAGAGCTTGGGATGTGCTGGATTCTCCTGAGCACCCACTTACCTCGGTTAGCAGTTCCACTCGCTGCAAGTTCAGCAGGCCGGAGACAAGGAGCTGGAGGCAGGGAAAGATAAGGGTTTCAGTGCTTGACCTCCTCTTGGGACCCTAACCTAGCCCTTCTATGTGTCCCCACCTCTGGCTTGACCACTGCTAACCAGCTTCCCAAAGATCCCCAGCAGGTCTCAAATGGGGGGATCTCTTGGTTGCCTGTCTCCCCCCTTCTCCCCACACTCCTCCGTGGCCCTCCCTTCCTGCCCTGGGGGAGTGGGGGACAAAGCAAAGGAGGTGGGTGGATGGCTGAAGCAGGGGCCTGGTCTGGAGCTGAGGGAAGCTCACATCGGTCATGATCTTGAGCTTCCGCACGTAGGTCAGCTCGGTGGTCAGCAGTTCCCAAATGGCTTCCTGTTGGTGGCAAAGCTCCCGGCTCATCTCCTGGGGTGGGGATAGTGCTGGTTCAGTAGGGGTGTGATAAAAAGAATGGCAGCTACCACCTGTCAAATGCTACTAGAATCTACTTCATAGATGACCTTTTAATCCTCAAGTGTGTAGGTGATGTTATCCCCATTTTACAGATGAAGCAACTGAGGCCCAGAGAGAGGTTTCCTGTCTCCATCCAGGTGTCACTAGTAAGCAGCAGAACCAGGAGCTGAACCTAGAGCAAGATGTCTCCAACCCATTTCTTCAGGCCTTTCCTTCTTCCGGGCCTGAGGTGTATACGTGCATCTACAACACCACAGGGACAGACACTGTGTTCCAGGCCCACCTTGTGCCCAGGAACCAGCTCCTTCCAGGACTTCTCAATGACCAGGCCATTGTCGCTGCCCTCTCCTATCTCCCAGTATCGCCGGTCCTCAGGGGGCAGGCGGGGCATCCCAAACATGCTGAATGTATGCAGCCTCATCTCCAGCTGGTGGGCATTGGTGACTTCCTGGGGGAGCCGAAAAGGGATCAGTCCTGGCCGTTTCCTGGGCATTCAGACCCCTGGCCTGGGGATGGCTGTCCACGCACATGTGTGTCTGGGAATGGGAGGTGGCAAGTAGCACTGTGAGTGGGGACACGGAAGCCTGGGGTATAGGGGAAAGGGTGTTGCTGGAACATGAATAGAGAGGCACCTTGGTCTGGCAGAGGAGTCTGACCTAGGCTCCCTGACCAGAGAGATACTTTCCAGGGCTCTTCTGAGATAGACCCCTTCAGAGGGATCTTCAGGTAGAGACTAGAGAGGGCTAGGGAACCAGTGGTCTCAGGCAACATTTTGACATTTGCCTATAAAATGGACACTTTTATGAGGCAGCATGGCTTAGAGATGCATCCCTGAGAGGATCTCTACACAGAACCTGAATCCAGCTTCTTGGAAGGGCTGGCCATTCTCTCCACCCTGATCATCTGTGGAGGACACTACAGCTCAGGCTGTGAGCATGAGGATGGGAGAAGAGGGACCCCTTACCTTGACTTTGGGGGAGTGTGGTGGGCCAGCCCCAAAATGGCCTCCATGCTTCTTCTCGGGCTCTGGTTCTCGCAACTTCAGGGGAGACACGCTTCGGATGTGGCCAGAACCCTTGGCAAAGGGGACGTAGCCCTGGAGGCGTCGACCACTGGGATCCTGGAGGACGGAGAGAGGGGTAAGCTCTTGGGGCACCTCCCTTCCTCCAGAAGTCTCAGAGAGGTAGTGAGGGCCAGGCTCGACTCCAGATGGTGTCCCCTACCGCTGCAAGTGGGGCTGGCTCACTTCTCACCTCAAACCAGTTTGGGCTGAGCCACTCCTGCCCTGAGTCACAGCAGCTGCTGCCAGGGAGGCCACGCTGAGCTGGGCAGGGGAGCACCATCTTGGCTCCCCCAGTGGGCCCGGAGCTGGAAGTGGGGGCCCCTAGACCAGGGGCATGGGCACTTACACACCTGAGCCCTGCTGTGGATAATCCTCCAGCATCCGCCCCCTCACACATGTGCTCCTCGTACTGTAGGCTTGCACACACAACACACAGTGCACACTGCGTTCTGAGTCCCTCACAGCTTCCCCCCACTGGGAGTGGCTTCCCTCTCATGTGGGGATAAGGGCACACACATGTGTGGCCTCCTCCCCGGGGGGCATGGAGCCCTGTCCTTTCCAGTTGGGAGTGGCTGCGCTTCTGCATGAGAGACAGACCACGGCCACAAGTCTCCTGGGCAGGCCTGGTCACATTCCTTGATCTGCCTGTGGCCTGACTAACACCACATACTTCCTAGTCTCCCTTCCTGTCCTCATCCTGGGAGAGTCCCCAACTGTCCTGCCCATCTCCCAGGGCCAAATCCTCTTCTAGGAAGGTAGGGGATACCCCCAGCTGGAAGCAGAACAGTCCCCAAGGTGGAGAGGAAGCTTGGAGGCAGAGGGAAAGACTATGTGGCCTCCACACTTCTTTCCTTGGTCAGTATTTGAGGTGAGCCAGGAGGGTGGAGCCACAGAGAAGCCAAGGCAGGCCCCTCCACTCCTCCCCACTTGTAGAATAGGGACACCCTAACCTTTGCTCTTCCTTCAGTGTTGACTCAGAGGGAGCAGGTCTCTGGGAGCTCACAGGCTCCTCCCATGTAGAGGCGGGAATCTGGGAGGTGCCCACCCCAGCAGAGTGGTTCGCTTTCCCTCTCAGCAACCCCCCCCCCCCCCATTCTGCCCAGCTCCAGGCCTCAGACCTGTCTAACAGCACCTCCTCTGAGGGAGGGCCTGGCTTCTCCTGGCTCTCTGCCTCACCTGCTCCATCTGCCAGGGATGGGTGTGGAGTCCTGGGAGCCTGGCCCAACACTGCCCTCCTCTCCCTTGAAACCCAGGAAAAAAAGCAGGGGTGAGGGATAAGAACAGAGCAGGGCTTCCAGAGACCCCATATCCTCCCTTCTGCTCCAACCAGGTCACTTTTGGGGCAATCTGGACTCACCAGCCCAGGACCTCCTCGGAAATAGGGACCTGCCAGGAAAACTCTGGTTGGAGGCCTGATGCCGGCCCCCATAGGTCTCAATGCGGGAGGCCACAAGTCCTCGAAAGGGACTCTCATCTGGAGGAGCAAAGGTCTGCATCTCTTCTCTCCCAGGTCACCTCTGAAGGGTCATAGCTTCAATGTCCAGGAGAGAAGGATCCCCTGAGGCTGCAAAGAGAAAATAAAGGAATGGAAGGGCCAGCCTTGATCAGGGGGAGGGAGGAGGGAAGGATGATGGGGTGGGGGATGGGGAGGAAGAGCCAAGGCCTTGTCACTTATCTGGGAGCAGAGCTGCCTATCTGTGACTTAATGGGGGTAGGGTATGACCCCGCACGCTGGGTAGAAAGCCCCTGGGAGCTATGCCTTCTTCCTCCCATGTATGCACATTTGGGGTACAAGCTCCCTCATGAGCCTCAAAGGATGCTGCAGTCCTAAGAGTAGCTGGGAGCAAAGGTCACAGGCAGGTCCCCAGGGCTTCCTGGATGTCCCCTCTTCCCACAGGGGTATTCCCTTGGTACCTAGCCACACCCTCCCTGAAGCCTAGAGTAAAGCTGCAGGGAGGCCATGGGGTGGGGAGCATCTGGAGACAGCACCACCTGCCCACTATTTTTATACAGCTCCGAAGCTAAGAATGTTTTTTATGTGTTTAAATAATTGGAAAACATCAAAAGAAGAATATCCCATAACGCATGGAAAGTATATAAAATTCAAATTTTGGGGACGATAAATAGAGTTTTCCTGGAACACAGCCACATTTACTCCTTTCCAACTGTCTACCACTGTTCTCTTCCTAGTGGTGATAGAGATTGTTCCTGTAGACTTCAAGTCTAAAATATCCACTATCTGGCCCTTTACCGAAAGTTTGCCCACCCCTTACCTGGACCCTCCTGGCCACAGACAGGGAGGAGAGGGAGGACAGCTATGAGGCCGCGGGGCTTAGCGACGAGCCAAGTGACAGCAGGCTATGTTTGGTCTTCCCCAGGCTTTGGGAACACTCCACGGAGCTGGGAGCCAGGTGGGGGGCTCCATCCCTTCGCCCTAAACCTGGGTAGAGGACCCGCCCTTTGAGTGGGCAGGGCTTGGAGAGCAGAGGCCTCCTGAGCAGGTGCTTGTCCCCCTTTGGAGGGGCCTGAGGACCCTGCTCAGCCCTTTCCTTACGTTTCTCTGATTTAGGAACCAAAGAGGAAAACGTTCATGGTCTCCCTGACCCCCTCCCGATAATTCTCCCTCCGAGGGCTGGCTGCCTCCCTCTGCGTCTCCCTCCCCTGGGACCGCGGCTTCCCTTCGCTCTCGCCCCCGCCCCGCCCGCCCGCCCCGCCCCGCCAGCCCGGCCCCCGCAGCCGCTCACCTGGGCCCGCAGGTGTCCCGGCGCCCGCCGCCCGCGCTGCCGCCCCCCGCCCGCGGGGCTCCCGGTCGCCGCCGGCTCCCCCGCGATGCCCGCCCCGCGGCGCGGCCTGGGTCTGGGACCGAGAGGCCCGCGGGACCCGGGCAGCGAAGGGCCGGGCCGGGAGGGCAGGTGGCGGGAGAGGGGCGGGGACAGCCGGCGGCCCCGCCCCCTCGCCGCGGGCCGGGGACCCCGCCGCTCCCCGCCGGCGCCGCTGCGGCCCTGGGGGACCCGGGCCCGGTGCCCGGGGCGCAGCCGCCGCCTCCCCGCCGCCCGACCGGGAGAGCTCGCTGCGCAGGGCCCCGTTCCCCTCCCGCCTTCGCCGCCGAACTCGCCCGCCGCCTGGCCTGTGCGCAAGGCCCGAACCGCGCGCCCCTCGCGTCCTCCCCTGGGGCCAGACCCTTGCCGGCGCCCGAGTACTGAGGCACAAGTGGGAGGCTGGGCGTCGCGGGAGGAGGTGAGGCTGACGAGCCGGGGACCTGTGGTGTCCGCCTTGTCTGCAGGTGCGGTGGGTGGCCAGCTCCCCGCTCCTCCCCTGCCAGCAGAGGAGGGCACGGGCCACGGGACCCTGGGGGCCCTCAACGCCGAATCTCTGGCCGAGTCCAAAGTGTGACCCTTATCTCTCACATGCCCGCCCTGGCCACCGGGTGGAAGGCTATCTCTGGACTTTGCCTTTGCTCCAGGGATGGCGCCGGGTGCCAGGCTGAGGCCTGACCCAACACTTCGCCCGCTCCTGAAGACTAGGGGTGAGAGGGACGAGGGTATCAGATGGGGGCGTCCTCACACTTCCCTGCAAGACAGGCACGGTTTAGGCTTCTCCAAAGTGCCATCCCAGGACCTACAGCGGCTGCTGACATAGACACTGGAAGGGCCCTTTCTGCGCATGACATGAATGGACCACATTTTCTCATCCCTAAATCTTGACACATCACCTGACAGAAGCGCTGGATATTGGTAATCAGGAGTGTCCACGGATGGGGCATCGTTGTAATCTCAGGGTCCCAAAGCCAAAGTCAGTAGTGGTGTGGGCTGGGCAGGCCTGGGTGCCTCCTTCCCTCCCCCCGGCTGTGGTCTTCCTCCCACTAATCAGCTGCGCGGTGATTGATTTGACTCCTTCCGTTTGTAGAGCACTCTGGAATTTATGAAACACTTTCAAATGCATAATCTCATTATTAGTCCTAGGGAAAAGGGTCTCCAGCCACCTCTCCTGTCTGCCACACTTCTTTATTTAAGATTTTATTTACTTATTCATGAGAGACACACAGAGACACAGGCAGAGGGAGAAGCAGGCTCCCTGCGGGGAACCTGGTACAGGACCCCGGGATCCCGCCTGGAGCCAAAGGCGGACGCTCAACCGCTGAGCCACCAGGCGTCCCTCCCATCTACCACATTATGCGCATTAGGGATTGCACATGTTTGAATCCTCACTTGGACTCTGATGACTCCATTTTGTTTGGCAGAGAAATCTTTATCATTGAATGGTTTCTAATTTTGTCTGCCCTCCTCATATTTTCCCTCCAAAATTCTCTTTTTTCTGAGCTTGCTGTTATGTGATTGCTCGGTTGTTTCAGAAGAGTGCCTCCAGCATCCTGCATCCTACCTCCTGCTTTCTGCCTCCAGTGGATCAGCATGGATTTTAGGGAGAGGAGTCGAATGGAGCAGGAGCCCTAGTGAAGAAAAGCCTTTTTGTCTTCCATTCACAGCCTGTGTGTGTGTGTGTGTGTGTGTGTGTGTGTGTGTAAGAGAGAGAGAGATTGAGGGGGGGCGGGAATAGAGATTCAGGGGTGACAAGAGTAGCCAGGAGGGAGAGGGAGCTGATAAACCAGAAGATGGTGATTACCGGCAACATTAAATGACACCCCAGAGAGAGCTGGTGCCAAGGGGCCCCTGGCTTCTCCTCCCAGAATCTCCCAGAAGGAGGTGGAAGGAGGAGTAAGAGCAAAATGGAAGTTGAGAGAACACCAGTGACAGGCCTGGACTTACAGCGCTCTGGGGTGAGCCGGCTGGACTGGCCTAGGGGATGCAGGGAGAGTTAACCCTTTCACTTCCCTCCAGTCTGAGATCCAATCTCCACCCACCACTTCCCCGGGGGCCTGTCTTCAGCCTCTCTGGGAGGAGAGGTTCCCAGGCAAAGCTGGAGTCTGAAAGCTGGAGGTGTGGCTGGGCACACTGCTGTGGGTGGGCCAGGAGGCGGGACTCCTGGGATCTAGCCTTGTCAGATCCTTGCCCTCACAAGCCTCCCCTCAGCGAGCCCCAGCTTCTGACAGGCTGAGGGGGAACACAGCTCAGGGAGCTGAATGAAGCCCAGAGAGCCAGGGGCTTGAAGGGTGGCCTCTACTGTGGGGCCCTGGGGAGCACCTTGTCCTTGGCCCTGAGAGGGGCACCTGGATGCGTGTCTGTCCTACTGGCCAGCCCAGACTTTCCTTGCAGCTCTAGCCTGAGTCCTCTCCGTCCTCTGAGCCTGAGTCAGTTTCTCCTTTAGTGTGGGTGCCCTTCACCAGGGTATTTCCCGGCTCCACCCCACAGTTGATGAGAAGGTGTCTGTCTCTGGGGCCATCTGGGTTAATGAAGTGCTCACAGGGGCATCCTCCTTGGCCCAGGGTCAAGGAGAGGAAGGGAGCCTGAGGCCTTGAGCTGGGAGGCACCAGGGCACCTGAGGCAGCTAATCACCAGGAGGCCCAGCCACTGGGCACCTGCCAGTGCCTCTGACCAGAACTGTTGCCCTATTTCCCTTCTCCACCCCGCTCTCCCACGCCCCCCCCCCGCCCCCGCCTTCCTTCCACACTTACTGACAGGCTTTGTCTGTACAAGAAGGTACTAGGAGTGTATAGAACACATATTCCCAGTATGAGGAATATATTGTCCCCTTCCTAGTGTAAGAGACAGTCCCTGGCTTCCAGGAGGCTACAGACCAGTGGAGAGAGAGACGGACGGTGAAGAGAACACTGATCTGCGAGTCATACATACAAGGAATGAGCCAGGAGCTCCAGGAGCACTGTGGATGGACTAGCAGCTGCATGGAAGAGCCAGGGAATCTTCACAGAGGAGACGAACTTTGTATGGGTCTTGAAGGCTGAGTAGGAGTTTGATCCCCAGAGAAGAGGAAAGGGCATTGCTAGAGGAGGGAACGGTGTGAACAAAGACACTGGCATGTGGAGGAGCATGTTTAAAAAGAAATGGGGGGGGGGGGTGGAGTGGTGGTGGTGCCTGAGTGGCTCAGTCGGTTAAGCATCTGTCTTTGGCTCAGGTCATGATCCCAGGGTCCTGGGATTGAGCCCTGCATCATGTGAGGCCCTGTGCTCAGTGGGGAGTCTGCTTCTTCCTCCGTCCCCCACCCCCACTTGTGCTTGCACACACGTGCTCTCTCTCTCTCAACAAAATAAAATAATCTTTAAAAAAAGTCAGGGAGAAGGGCAGGCTTTCCCAAAGGTGTCCTGAAAGTCAGCTGTGGTGGCTGCCTGGGGATATCCTACCCTCCAAGCAGCTGATCTTTGGGTGGTGGCTAAGGAGGACAAACCCTCTTTCTGGCATTCAAGGACCTCTTCAATATGACCCCAATTACACTCCCTGCCTTCCACTTCCTTCTTCCCTACTCCATCCCAGGAAGTGTGCCCAGTCTCTGAGTCTGCCTCAGTGGCCCGGATTCCATGACTTTGTTCAAGGGCATGAGCCCTTCTCCTCAGCTGGCATGTTCTTGCCCCCCATTCCCCCATCTCCATTTCTGCCCCTTTCAGGGACCTTCCCAGGGGGCTGCTTCCTTCATGAACCATTTCCTGCTAGTCTCCCAACCAGAGGGATCACTTTCCTTCCTGCTTTCAATGGCCTTGGCCACTGTGTTTCTTAAAAACACACCACTCACACCCTGCCCAGTACTGTTTTTTTTTCTTTTTTTTTTAATTTTTATTTATTTATGATAGTCACAGAGAGAGAGAGAGAGAGAGGCAGAGACACAGGCAGAGGGAGAAGCAGGCTCCATGCACCGGGAGCCTGATGTGGGATTCGATCCCGGGTCTCCAGGATCGCGCCCTGGGCCAAAGGCAGGCGCCAAACCGCTGCGCCACCCAGGGATCCAGTACTGTTGTTAATCCATATGCCCATGTCCCTCACTAGACACCAAGCTCCTTGAGGGCAAGACCTGGGAGAGGACAGGTAGCCAGTGTCTGTGGGATTGAACTGCATTGATTCGCTAGAGGATCCAAATAGATTCAACTTATAGGGGGCTCAGCGGCTGAGTGTCTACCTTCAGCTCAGGTCATGATCCCACGGTCCTGGGTCGAGTCCTGCATCAAGCTCCCTGTGGGGAGCCTGCTTTTCCCTCTGCCTGGATCTCTGCCTCTCTCTGTGTGTCTCTCATGAATAAATAAATAAAATCTTTAAAAAAAAATAGACTTGTGGGTGGACTTGCCTAGTCTGTAATCTCTCCATCCCTGATCAAAGGAGCCACCTTTTTTTTTTTTTTAAATATCCAGGACTCTTCCATAACTTCAGTTTGGCATTCCTGCTCTTTCACCGTAGCTTCAGCACTTCCTTGATGCTCCCGCTAAAAGTTTCAGCCCCGTTAGGACGAATACACCGTGTAAGTTTTACCTTGCACATCACTGCTGATAGATTAGTAGTGGTCTCCCTAGAATATTATGCCAAGAAGGATCCTGTGGATGATGGGGGCTCAGGAGAAAGAACCCCAAGATGGTTTAGCAACATGTGCCATGTGAGGAGGCAGCGCTCCCTCTGCCTTCTGTTGGTTCATCAGATACTTTTCTCACATAAAGCCAAGACTGGGGCATTGTGAGAGCCTGGGTGGAGCTTTTGCCTTTGGTGGAAGCTGAAGGAGGAGAGTGAGCAGAAGAGGAGCTGAGGTCTCCAAAGGTAGATTTACCCTCTTGAGATTTCCTAGAGCAAACCTTGGAGTCAAGTGTCTGAATGTCTGGGTCTATGTTCTTACTGTGCCTCCTCCTGATCTTGACATGATCAGTCCCCAGAGGTGGCTGTAGACTCAGCCAGACCAATAGGGCTTCGTGGTTCAAGATCCCCAGCAGATTCCTTAGCAGGTAAAGCGAAGGCGATAACACGGGGCTCTCCACCTGTGGGCATGTCCCTGATTCCTCTGTCTTCCTAGGCAGCCAAGGCTCCTCCAGAATGGCTCAGTCAGTAAAGCGTCCAACTCTTGATTTTGGCTCAGGTCAGAGTCTTGAGATCTAGCTCTGTGATGGGCTCTATGCTTAGTGCAGAGTCTGCTTGTTCCTCTCTCTCCACCTCTCTGCCTTTTGAGTGTGTGCGAACTCTCTCTCTCTCAAGTAAAATAAAAATAAAATCTTTTAAAAAAGTTTTAAAAGAATGATAAGAATGTATCAAAAGTGAATAATATCTAGGGCAACCTGGGTGGCTCAGTGGTTTAGTGCCACCCTCGGCCCAGGGCATGATTCTGGAGACCCAGGAGGGAGTTCCACATCGGGCTCCCTGCATGGAGCCTGCTTCTCCCTCTGCCTGTGCCTCTACCTCTCTGTCTCTCTGTTTCTCATGAATAAATAAATAAAATCTTTTTTAAAAAAGTGAATAATATCTAGAGATTATATCTAGAGAATAATCTCTAGATACTATCTAGAGAGTTATTTCCCAGCTTCCTATCTTTGCTCCATTGCACCTGGGGGCCATGGTCTCCCCTAGTGGCATTCCCTGGAAACCCTATGACTTGGTTTCTGCGACCAGGAGTGGACACACTCCCAAGCCTTGCCCTTCCCACTTGAATGGGACCCATGTGTTCTTGCAACCCAACATGCCTCTTCAGGCAAGAACACCGGCTAATGACTTTGGCAGATGGCCCCTGCTGCTACCTGATAACCTCCAGCAATGCTGCTCCCAATGTCTGTGCCTTTGTTCAAGTGGTTTTGATTAGTGGAGTCATTTGATTTCCTCCTTAGGGTCCATACTGACAATGGGTCTCCACCTCTTCAGCCTGAGGTTAACTCAAAAGTACTTGTAATTGTGAAGCATAAGGCTCCAGTTGGTCTTTGTAAATGTTCTCCAAGTTAGTACAGCTTCGCTCCCTGCCATGCTCAACTTCTAGCTCTGTGGCCCTCATTACTTAGTCTCGGATTACGGAAAGGCCTTGCTCATAGCACATGTATTTTGAGGCTCATGTGCCCAGGATGGTTGGCTGTTTCGTCCCATCTCATTATGATACATCTTGTGCAGATCAGAAGCACGGGCAGATATTTTACTCTTTGAGTAGATGCCAGCACCACAGTCCTAGATCATTTTTTTTAATTTTTATTTTTTTAAATATATGATAGTCACAGAGAGAGAGAGAGGCAGAGACACAGGCAGAGGAAGAAGCAGGCTCCATGCACCGGGAGCCCAATGTGGGATTCGATCCCGGGTCTCCAGGATCACGCCCCGGGCCAAGGGCAGGCACCAAACCGCTGCGCCACCCAGGGATCCCAGTCCTAGATCATTATTTCTAATTTCATTTGACAACCCAGATTTTCAGGAAGTTCCTTCTCATCTCTGACCCAAATACCTCCTGCTCAAACTTAAGATAATTTCCTCCTACTCCCAGAACTGTCCTTCTGCATGAATCCCTTTTCAGATAATTGAATTTGGGTCATTTTAGAGACTATCCTTCAGAGACACTAGTTCTCTCAGTTTAGGTGGTTTATGTGGATAGGCACCTAGGTCTGTGTGCCAGGTACTGTGCTGGATGCCCCAGTGTAGATTAATCAATATTCCCTTACTACAACCCAATGAAACAGGTATGACTGGGATAGTCCCATTTGATAGATGCAAGGCTGAATCTCGGAGGTCAAGTAACTTGGCTAAGGTCACAAAGCCAGCATGTGGAATGACTGGGATCTTATCCCCACATCTAACAAGGCTTTAGAGCTGGGGGTTGGTTCAACCACTAGCCTCCAAGCAAGAGACCTCTGTGTGCATTTAGGAAAGATGTCTTCCTCTGACTTTACCCCCACTTTACATTGGTCTCCACCCTAATTTTGCATTAATCCTCTCTTTCTGCTTGAACGACCTTCTGTCATAGCCTCATGCATTCCTTCCTGCTCTTTGTTCAATGTCAGCGTCTTTGTTCAAAGGCAAGCCCTTCACCAGAGTTTCTGGGGCAAGAGGACTTGACTTCTTTATATCTTCATCCTTATATGTAAATGAAGATAATGATACTAAATTTTAGGATAATTATTAATAATAACAGCTAATGTTTTAAAAAGCAATTATAGGTGCAGGCATAATTAAGCACTTGACATGTTTCATTTTATGTAATCCTTGCAAAAATTCTTGAGTTAGATATTACCCTCCTGGAACAAATAAAGAAACAGGCTCAGAGAGATTACGTAACATGCTTCAGATGACCAGGATTTGAATTCACATTTGTCTCTCTCCAAAGCCTGCACCTTTTGCCACTCTCCTTTGAGAAAATAAATGGGTTGTTCTGTGTAGCTTGCCACATTGCAAGAAAACCAAGGAAAACCCACTGTCTTGTTTCAATCCTCAAGGTCATCTCAGCATTCAAAGAAACAGAAATCTAACTCCCAAAGCCTTGAGAAGTAACATTGGCCCTTGCTAAAGGCTGCTGACTTGGAGCACAGGGTCTTGTGGCTTACCACGCAGCAACATTTCCTAAAAAGAAGCATCTTTGCACAGTTATTCCCTGTCCCCAAAAGAACCCTCCTCATGGTATCTTTTCAAACCTCTCTCATCTTCTTTTGTCTCCTTCCAACCCCTCTGCCTGCCCTTCCCTCCCTAGCTCCACTTCATTCCCTTTACAAAGCCATTCATTCTCATCTTGCCATCTGCAACTCTGTCCACCCTTCTGCTCAGTAAAACCAATGATTTTTCAGAGCCTACCATTCTCTAAAGGGGGGCAGTAAACCCATATGAGTTGAATAGGATTGTCCTTGGCATGCTGAGCACTGAATGCATGCCCGAGGGAGGTGGAAGGAAACCTTAATGAGTTGATGACACAATGGAGAGGGGAGTTAGAAACTGACTTTCCCATGCCTGGGTGGCTCAGTTGGTTAAGTGTCTGCTGTCTGTCTACAACTCAAGTCCTGATCCCAGGGTCCTGGGATGGAGCCCCAATTCCGTCTCTTATTCTCCCCCTCCTTTGGTACCTGGCAGAGGGAGGAGGAAGTGGAGTTATTTGTGCCTTCTTATTCACCGGCTGACTCAGTGCTGAACATTGTGCAAGACTCAAATAAACCTCCATCCGGCCTTCCTCATGTTTCCAGTGCACAGTGCCCTTGCCTACCTTTGATTCCCGTTGTTTCATCCCCATACGTCCCCGTACCATTTGTCTTGCCTTTACTGTCACCAAGCCTTCCAGGGTGGTGTCTCATCTCCTTAACGAGACCGTAGGCTCCTTGAAAGTAAGACCTTGTCTCTCCATAGTGCCTACCAACATGCTGGGTACATGAAATGAAGGAACTTAAAATAGATACTACAAAATATTGGATAGGGAGGTTGCTGGGAAATAAGGTTAAGAGAGGTCTCTGAAGTTTGCCTCCTTGCTCCATCACTCTGGCAGATCAGCCCCAGGGTTTTCATGCCTCTGTGGCTCTCTGCCATCCAAGAGCACCCTCCCACACTCCCTCTGGGCTCAGCCTGGTGATTTGCTTTGGCCAATAGAGTGACAGAAATAACGATGCACTAGTTCCAGGCATAGGCCTCAAAAGGCTTTGTGCACTTTCATTCTCTCTGGGAACCTTCCCACCATCATGAGAATAAGCCCGGGGTAGCCTCCTGGAGGATGAGAGACCATGCAGAGTAGAGTCGAGTCATCCCAGCTGAGGCTGCTTTACACCATGAGTCCCCTGATCCATGACTGCAAATGCCTGAGTGAGCCCAGAAGTGAGTTTAGTCTGGCCCAAATCAGCAGAGTCTCTTAGCCTACCGATAGACTCATGCACAAAACTAATTACTATTAGCCTGTTATTAGAGGTTTTGTGGACATTTGTTACGCAGCATTAACATGACAATAGAGAATTGATACAACCATTTACCAGCTCTGTGACCTTGGGCAAGCTATTTAGTCTCCATGTACTTCAACTTCCTTATCTGTAAAATGGGGATGCAGTGGACACTGTTGACAGCTTGCAGCTGAGTTTCCCCTTTCATGGTTTGTTTCAGCTGAAGAGCTGCCTTACTCAAGTTTCTGCCCTCTCCTCTGGGACAGCCTATATCGTGACTGTCTGATGTGGAAGTATAAAGTTCCAGCCCTCTTGTTCCAATTTGGGCCAACTCTGCAGGGTCATCGTTGCTCCAGAGCTGCCTGTGGGATCAACTAAGGCTTTTCTTGCAACTGTGTTGTCTCCCTACTTCTTCCCCAGCCTAGGCCTGTTTCATTTGTCCTCCACAGGAGTTGAGGCCAAGAGTGCCTCCAATAAACCTCTTCCATTTCATATCTTTATCTTACAGTCTGATTTCCCAGAACTCACCCGTGGGAGGGGCCGGAAATGACCATGTGGTGAGTTATGGCCAATGAGGTGGAATGGGAAGAATCACATGGCAGTTTCCTGAAATGTTCCTTGTTAAGACTATTGTCTTCAAACTTTGTGCTTGTTCCCACTACCAAAAGAATTTTGGAAAACTATATACCCCCTTGCATATTTTTAAGCTTAAATTTTTTCCTTATAGTTTTAAATGCAACTTTTAATGTATTATTAACATAAAAAAAATTCACTTTTATTTTAACTTATTTTAAGACATCTTTTTAAAGTTGCAAAATAATACAATGACTTCTTATATACACTTTCCTTAGATTTATCAGTTATGAATATTTTGCCCTGTTTGCTCTCTCTCATACTCTTCACATCAGAATTATAGTATAAAATTGATCAAATAGAAATATATTTCAAATTCACATTAAACTTAAAAGTTTATTGGGATTGTACTTTCCTTCCTAAGTAAGATGGACAGAGCTTCCCCCTGACTTAAATTTTTTTATAGAGGCAGCATAGTGCAGTTGTTTAGCTCATGAATGGAATCAGGCAGCCTGTATTGGAAGCCTGGTTCTGCTACTTAGTAGCTGTCTGGCCTTGGGCAAGTTATTTCTCTGTACCTCAATATATAATAATATATGTTATATATTATTATAGATAATAATATCTGTCACATATAGGTTGTGATGAGGACCCAATGAGTTAATATTATAAGGTACTTAGAACTTTACCTGATGTATTTTAAATGCAATTTATGTGTATAATGTAAATAGAATGCATCAATGGACACATAATTATTTATTGCTGAAATAATGAAGATTCTGAGCAAATTAACAAGACAATATGGCTTACCAGTAAATTGGACACTTATGAGAGATGTATTAATGATTGTTGTTGAATGCATTATTTATAGGAGATCACATCACAGATGTTATTAAATTAATCTAATAGAAACATGGTTGGGATAAACAAATGAGCTGAGAAGTGACTGATAATTGACAGCAAGTGGGAGACTCCTGCCCAAATTAAAAAAAAGAAAAGATCATGACTTACCATCATCCAATAATTTGGGGGCAAAAGTTACTGAAAATTTTTTCTAGAAGTCAATAAATGTTTACAAAAATATAAAACACTGAAGTGCCTTTGATATATGCTTTTTATTTAAAGATGTAAAAATAAATTAAATAAATAAATAAATAAATAAATAAATAAATAAATAAAGATGTTGTGTTCAGCTGTTGAAAGTAAATCTGAAACTTTTCACTTCCTCCTCCTTGAAGGAATGTGCAAAGGAGAAGCGACCCAGATCAGATGACTGACAGAGCTGGCTGGCCACTCTTTAACCGCTGGTGGCTCAGTGAAGGCACGGAGTGCGCTTCATAGCAGGTCAGCATTGACCAGATCCTTTTTTTTAGGAATCACAAATAGATTTTTTTTTAAGATGTATTTATTTGAGAGAGAGAGAGAGAAAGAGAGGAGGGGCAAGAGGGAGAGAATCCTCAAGTAGACTCCCTGCTTGACTGAGGAACCTGTCGCAAAGTGGGGCTTGATCCCAGGAGCCTGAGATCATGACCTGAGTGGAAATCAATAATTGGGCAACGAACTGAGTCCCCCAGGCGCCCCATCATTAGATTTTTAAGTACTCTCTACACCCAGCGTGGGGCTGGAACTCACAACCCTGAGATCAAGAGGCCCAGGCTCTACCGACTGAGCCAGCTAGGCACCCTTAGGAATCACGCATAGTTAAGATGGATAGATCGGGCATGGAGCTCTGCTATGAGTTTGGCGTCTGCATGACTAAATGCCTTTAGTATTTCATTGCTTTGTGCTCAAAGGATTCTCCTTCAGCACTTAGGCATTCTGGGACAACTCGGGGCACATAGAAATTAATACTGCCACCCTGCTGCCCTGCATGATACTATAACTGAATCCAGAACATCTAAACGTAGGCCATGATATCTTCCTTTTAATTTTGCACTGTGCCTGTAACAAAAATATACACATGATAATAGAGAAGGCATGAAGACCTATCATAGGTTTGTGTTGATTACAAAGAGATTCACCAAAACCCATATTTTGGCATCCGTTTTTTGCAGGGGGGGGGCGGGCACCAAGCTTTTCCACTCTAAGCATTATATCTTAATAAAAATCGGGAGGGATGAGAGGCTGAGGCTGAGGTGTTTGACAATGGCATGGATTATTTTTAAACACCTTTCTCCTCTTTTAGACAAAATTATTTTCTGCAGTAATTGTGAAATGAAATGATTCCATTTCATGCCTACTCTTACTAAACAAAAAAATTCCCACTTGGAATCTGTCCTTCTTTTCACTGTTTAAATTTCAAACACAAATAAGAAGTCTAAGTAGACAGGTGCAAAATAACTCAATTTACTTCTTTTGTCTTTACATCCTCAGTGCTGTCATTCCTTCCTTTGAATCTCCTGTTTAAACGCAGAGATAAGTAGTTTGCCCAGATGGATGTGCTGACCTAGCATGAAGGGGCCGTATGATCCAAAAGGGGCCCACTGGGCCTGAATCAGGAGTCGGTGGGGGAGGGGGGTTGTATAACTGGAATTTCCAGAATTGAAATTCTCTGTAGAATATAATGTTTCCTAAAAAACACATTAAAAAAATGCTAACTTGCTAATCTATTGTTGAAAGCCAGTGATAACTACAGCACTAGTTTAGATTTAGAACTTAGACCAACAAAATGTTTTCTCAGGAAAGGAATGTTTTTCCACTGATATTTAGAATTGCTGGTTGAGGTGATAAAGAGCAGCTGGCTTTTGGTTGATCACTGTTTTAAAATTCTCCACAACGCGCCCCATAGCCTGCTGTTGGTGGTGAGACCACAGCTGGTGAGAGGTCTACCTTTCTTTTCTAGAGTGGCAAGACAGTGGTGCATGCCAATAGACAGGTGGGACAAGAGAATTGGCAGAGGCCTTGGCTGCAGGCAGGAGTGTCTTAGGAAGGAGGGACAGGGAATTTGAGCTGGTGGAAAGCAATTGCCTTCCAATGGTGCTGAGTACCTGTTGGCAGATTTAATGACCTGTTTTACACGGCAGCCAGCACAAGCCCTTGTTCCTGTCTCCCTTCTGCTGTCTGGAGCAGATACTGCCATCCTGGATCATGAGGCTGAGGGACTCACCTGTAGGGCTGGCAGAGTGGGAAGGAGCCTGAAACCTCGAGGATTCCATGGAGAGCACCCTGTATCTCCAGACCTTATTCAAGTGAGTGAGAAATAAGATTCCATGTTTTCTGGGGTTCTGGGAAGGCCCTGACATTTAAGGGACCTGATACCTAAAGGATGAATAGGTGCTTTCTGAGTAAAAAGAAGAGCATTTCCAGCAGCAGGAAGCTCAGGTAGGAAAGTCAGGAGCCAAGAGACAGCATGATGAGTTTGAGGAATGGAAAGAAGCTCAAGTTGGAGAGACACCTGGGTGGCTCAGTGGTTAAGCATCTGCCTTTGGCTCAGGATGTGATTCTGGGTTCCTGGGATGGAGTCCCACATCAGGCTCCTGGCAGGGAGCCTGCTTCTCCCTCTTGTGTATGTCTCTGCCTCTCTGTGTTTCTCATAAATAAATAAAATCTTAAAAAAAAAAAAGAAGAAGAAGAAGAAGCTCAGGATGGGGAAACGCAAAGTTCAAGGGGATATTGGGGGTCTTGAGAAGAAACTCCAGAAGAATTTCAAATGATTTATCTGTGCTTGTTAGCCTTCCCGAATATCCGATGGGAGCTCTGCTGTTCTAGGAAGTTCTCAGAGTCCAAACCAGAAATCTAGGGCCCTGCCCTCCCAGGGTTGTTCCAGGCAACTTCTGTTAGTAAAGAATCCTGTTTATTACCCTCTGACTCACAGTCATCTGTGGTTTCCATGGTTGCCACCAACAATAAAGCATAAATCTAGTCCTGGAGAGTGGGGAGTGCAGGTGGGGCTATTCTCTCGCTTGTCTGGCTCAGCACCGCAGCAGCTTTGTCCAGGATATAGCAGAGGTGATTGGTGGGGAGAATGTGTGTCTACAGAATCTCAGTTTCCTTGGGAGAAAATGAAAGAGAGGCTGGGGTATGGAGCTAGGGGTTAGGAACAGATCTCTGTAGTCAGGTGTGGGGGTACATACAGTGTGTGACAGAGAACTGTGCAGCTCCTGTCTTCTCCAAATACTTATGGGAGGACTCAGGAAATGGAGAGACAAGGAATCTTGGGACACAGAAGAGTCAGAGCAGGATTTGGGAGACCTTGGGCAACCTTCACCAGGGACAAGCAGGGTTCATTCCCTATTGTGGTGGATAGGCCAGATTTACAAATGCAAAGCCAAGAGGAATGGTCTATTTGACAACTGCTGGAGATGTACACAAAGGAACCGAAAGAAGGGAAAACCAAAATATAGATTTTAAAAGATTATCTCATCTCATACATTTGCATAGTCTTACAGGTTACAAAGCGCTTGTTTATCCATTGTTAATTTGCTTTTCACAGAACTCCTGGGAGGAAGCCAGGACAACAAAGAATACCAGTCTATTCTAAATGGGGAGACTAGGGCTAACAGAAGCTAATTAACAAAGCCAAGGTCAAAACTAGGACTAGAATCTAGCCCTCTTGGCTCCCAGCCCAATGTTCTTTTTACTTAATCAGTGTTTCTCAAACTTTGGCATCCATTAATGGATGTCTGGTACACACAAGTACCTAAATTTTTTATACACTTAAAAAATCATCACAAATTTTAAAATAATGTAATAAAGCACTTACAAAGTAACATCAATGGCTTTGTTTTAACTCAATGAAAGAGATATATTCGTGATCTTCACTAAAGTATCTATATTCAGCTTGGTATCCGGTATCCAGTATATTTTTTGAGCCATGGCTCAGATCTTGTATCCAGTATGGGTTTTTTTGTTTGTTTGTTTGTTTGTTTGTTTGTTTTTAAGATTTCATTTACTGGGATCCCTGGGTGGCGCAGCGGTTTGGCGCCTGCCTTTGGCCCAGGGCGCGATCCTGGAGACCCGGGATCGAATCCCACGTCAGGCTCCCTGCATGGAGCCTGCTTCTCCCTCTGCCTGTGTCTCTGCCTCTCTGTCTCTCTCTCTGTGTGACTATCATGAATAAATAAATAAAATCTTTAAAAAAAAAAAAAAGATTTCATTTACTCATTTGACAGAGAGAGAACAAGCAGAAGGAGTGGCAGGCAGAAGGAGAGGGAGAAATAGGCTCTCTGCCAAGCAGAGAACCCAATGTGGGGCTTGATCCCAGGACCCTGGGATCATGACCTGAGCCGAAGGCAGATGCTTAACTGACTGAGCTACCTAGGCGCCCCTGTTTTTTTTTTTTTTTTTTTTTTTTATAACCATTTCTACCAAGTTAGAAAAATGGAAGGAATGGCATCAAGTGCTTCATCAGACAGTCCTTGGTAAGCAGATTAAACTCAGACTCAGAACTGTGGAGAACATTTTCAATGAAAATGGTTGGTCAAACTACCAGGACCTAGGTCTGTAAGCACATTATGTACAAAAGTTGGAATATTGACTGTTTTAACCTAGAAGTTGGGGGCAAATGGATTCCTTATCTAATTCTTGGCTCTGTTCAACATTGGAAAGCAACTTCTTATCATGATGTACAATCTCAAGACTGTGTGTGTGTGTGTGTATGTGTGTGTGTGGTAATATACATAACATAAAGCTTTCCAA
This sequence comes from Canis lupus dingo, assembly GCF_003254725.2. NCBI lineage: Eukaryota > Metazoa > Chordata > Mammalia > Carnivora > Canidae > Canis > Canis lupus. Next base: position 38,909,716 of record NC_064269.1, read on the forward strand.
GGCACCTGGGTGGCTCAGTGGTTGAGGGTCTGCCTTTGGCTCAGCACATGATGGGGTGGGGGGGAGGAGATCAAGTCCCGCATCAGGCTCCCCACTGGGAGCCTTCTTCTCCTTCTGCCTATGTCTCTGCCTCTCTCTCTGTGTCTCTCATGAATAAATAAGTAAAATCTTTTATTTTTTTTATTTTTTATTTTTTTAGTAAAATCTTTTAAAACACACACACACACACAAAGTTTTCCATTTTATCAAAGTGGTTTTAAATACACCCAATAGCATATTTTTTATTTCTTTCTCAAGTAAAGCAAATATTGGGAAATAGTAAAACTTTGATGCTGCTACTGTGCCAGAGTTCTAGTTTTGAGACATCCTGATATTGTATCCCCAACATGGTGAGATTTTGGTCTTGAGTGATAGGTTCTGACATATCACTAAAGTACATTATGTGAGTAGGCCATTTGCAATTGGAGAAATATTCTTTGTTGGCATTATCAATGTCATGAAGTGTCACCTTGCATTTCAAAAACTCATGTAATGAAAAGGAAGCAGTAAACTATCTTTATTGGCAGATGAAATGATCCTATATATAGAAGACCCTAAAGAATTTACAAAACACCAATTACATACAGCTCATAAATAAATTCAGCAAAGTTACAGGATACAGGATCAATATACAAAAACCAGTTGTGTTTCAATACAGTAGCAATGAACAATCTGAAAGGGAAATTAAGAAAACAATTTTCATTATAATAGCATCAAAATAATAAAACACTTAGGGATAAATTTAACAAAAAAAGTCAAGACTTGTACATTCTGAAATACTGTTAAATTAAAGATCGTCTATGCAAATCTAAGAACATCTTGTGTTCACTGTCTGAAAAATTTAACATCATTAAGATGGCAATACTTGCCAAATTGGTCTCCAGATTCAAAGCAATCTCTGTCAAAACTGCTTTTTTTCCCCCAGAAATGGGCAAGCTGATCCTAAATTTCATATAGAGTCACAAGGGACCAAGAATAACCTGAAACAATCTTGAAAAAAAAAAATTGAAAGACTCACACTTCCCAATTTCAAAACTAATAATAATCATGACAGTGTGGTACTGGTGTAAGGATAGACATATAGACTAATTGAATAGAATTAAGAGTCCAGAAACAAACTCAGATATTTACAGTTAATTGATTTTTGACAAAGATAGGAAGACCATTCAGCAGGGAAAAACTTTTTCAACAAATGATGCTGGGATATGTGGATATCCACATGCAAAAGAATGTGGAAGAAGGATTTCTTTCTTTCTTTTTTTTTTTTTAAGATTTTATTTATTCATGAGAGACAGAGAGAGAGGCAGAGACAGAGGCAGAGGGAGAAGCAGGCTCCCTGAAAGGAGCCCAATGTGGGACTCAATCCCTGGACCCCAGGATCACGACCTGAGCTGAAGGCAGACACTCAATTGCTGAGCCACTCAGGTGTCCCATGAATTTGGACTTCTATCTCATATCATACACAAATCTTAACTCAAAATGAATCAAAGATCTAAATAAAAGAACTAATGGGGGGAATCCTGGGTGGCGCAGCTGTTTGGCGCCTGCCTTTGGCCCAGGGCGCGATCCTGGAGACCCGGAATCGAATCCCACGTCGGGCTCCCGGTGCGTGGAGCCTGCTTCTCCCTCTGCCTGTGTCTCTGCCTCTCTCTCTCTCACTGTGTGCCTATCATAAATAAAAATTAAAAAAAATAAAAATAAATAAAAAAAGAACTAATGGGATGCCTGAAAAGGTTATAGAATTATCATATGACCCAGCGATTCCATTCCTAGGTGTATATGCCTAAAAAACTGATTACACATTCACACAAAAACTTTATGAATATTCATCGCAGTGTTACAATAGCCAAAAATAGAACCAACACAAAGTTTGTCAAGTTACTAATGGAGAAGCAAAATGTGATATAGCCATATAATGGGATATTATTCAGCTATAGAAAGGAATGAAATATTGATACATGCTACAACATGGGAGAACTTTGAAAACAGTATGCTAATTGAAAGAAGCCAACCCCAAAAGACCAAATACTGTATGATTCCATTGATAAAAAAATGTCCAGAGTAGGCAAATCCATAGAGGCACAAAGTAGATTAGCAGTTGCCAGGGGGTTGGTGAAGGCAAGGAATTTGGACTAACTGCTAATAGGTGTGGGGTTTCTTTGTGCGGTGATAGAGGTGTTCTGAAATTAGTAGTGATGTTTGCACAACATAGTACATATACTAAAACCTTTGGAGGGTACACTTTAAAATGGCAAATTTTATGTTCTGTGAATTACATCTCAATAAAGAAGTTAAACTAGAACAAAACTAATTCATGTGAGCACCTTTGCCCCACAGAGTCAGAGTACTTTCTAGGCTTTGGGAGAAGGAAGCAGTTTCTCTTCTGTGCTGCTCATTTCTACCTGAACACATTGGAAAGAATGTATCCTTGGTGACTGCATTATGAATCACCGGGAAATGTTTCTATTTCCTTCAACACTGAATTGCATTCAGGAGGCATACTGAAGACTCTCAGAGGTTCTCTGTGAATTAAAATGTTTCAAACTGACCTTCAATACTAGTGACCAACAAAACTAATCTTTACTGAGCACTCCATATCTGCCAATCATTGTACTAAGTAAGCCCTTCCTATGTATTTCTCCACTAATCCTTACCCCAACTGTATGAAATAGGTATTATTATTATTACTACTACTGATCATCATCATTTCCAATGTTTATTTTTTAAGGATTCTAGTTATTTTTTTTGTTGTTTATTTCAGAGAGAGAGAGAGCGAGAGAAAGAGAGAGCACAAACAGGGAGGGGCAGAGGGAGAGGGAGAAGCAGGTTCCCCACTGAGGAGGGAGCCCAGTGCAGGGCTCCACCCCAGGACCCCGGGGTCACGACCTGAGCCGAAGGCAGATGCTTAACCAACTGAGCCCCCCAGGAGCCCCCCATTTCCAATTATTTAGAGGGAAAAAAAACTAAAGCACAGGAAGGTAAAGCTTCTTTCATTACATCTTCAACCTCCTGCCTTCTTGCTCCCCAAACCAGTGCTCCATCTGTACTGATGCCAATGCGTCCCTTTCATTCACAAAACAATCTCTAATAACACAAACTATTTTTCTCTTGTAGGAGAGATTTTTAGAAAGAAACAGAACAAAACTTCGCTATTTTGCCATCATCAATGTTGTCCCCATTCCAACAGCGATTTTACAGTCTGTGTAGCACCCTGTCTGCCAGCTACATGATCTGCATCCGTGGCCTTTGATAAAGCTGCTCTCTAAGTATTTAGGTCATTCATCTCACACTGCTTTGTCTATTGTTGTGGGACTTGGACCTGTATTCACTCTGAGGGGGGAGGACAACTTTGAGTGATGTGCCATATTTCTGATGCGTTCTTTTGTCTTTAGAGCAAAATTAAATTTTTATCTGGGAAATGCTATTTTGTGCTTATTTTGAAAAAGAAAAATCTGTAGGCTCTGGCCATGACAAATTTTAATGACTTTGAGCCACTATTTGACATTTCATAGATGATAATGCATTGGGGACAAGGAGTGTACAGTCAGTAAAACATAGTTTCCAGGTAGCTCCTCTCTGGAAGTTTTTTTTTTGCTTGATGTGCAAAATAATCACTCTTAACATTTTCCTTTGTCTCAATATATGCACACATATTATATGCCCACTGAAATCCTGCTCACTGAGCATGGATGACATTGTTCTGAGTTGTCAGATTTATGTTGCTATCATCATTGCTGCTTTTATGACTCCATAAAGCACTTTTGAACCATTAATGACTTTTTATAATTTGGGGATATAACATAGCACAACAGTATGAATACAGAGAGTATATTTTAAAACATAAACAAAAACATGCATAAGCTGGTCCCTTTAGTTACAGCAGTCCTGAAATCTTCAGGAGTGTAATACTTATTAACATAATGAGATGTCTATGACAGCCATAAGTAATGTCATGTTTCAAATCTGTGAAACAGAAGGAACAAAATCATTTATCACTGTTCTCCCCTGAACCTACCAATTTACAGTTGATAAAACTGTCGTTGGAAACATTCTACTGCTCCAAGAGATTTTTATTTTTACTTTATTTTTATATTTTTAAGAGAATTTATTTGTTTGTTTGTTTGTTTGTTTATTTATTTATTTATTTGAGACACAGAGAAAGGCAGAGATACATATAAGCAGAGGGAGAAGCAGGCTGTCTTTGCAGGGAGCCCTATATGGGACTCAATCCCAGGACCCCAGGATCACACCCTGAGCCAAAGGCAGATGCTCAACTACTGAGCCACCCAGGTGCCCCTCCAAGAGATTTTTAATTCCTATTAGATGAGCTGCGAGGGAGGTGATTGAAGGATAAATAGGGAGACAGAGGCCACGTGAAGTGTTGAGGGTAGACTCCCAGGGTGGAGCATAATCCCAAGGAACCCTGCCTTCCTCGGCGGGCCCGGGAGTCCCCCGCCGGCGGTACAGCCCACCACGAGGGGGCGCTGGACACCTAGGGACGCCAGCCTTGTTCAGCGAGTCCGTTTAGAATCGTTTGCTCCAGGCATTCTTGAGCGCTATCCAAGCTTCAGCAATTTAATCGTATTCATTTGGTCTTCCTCCTTCATAGTAAAGTTTTCCTTTTTTAAAGATTTTATTCATTTATTTGACAGAGAGAGTGCACAAGCAGGGGGAGTGACACACAGAGGGAGGGTGCACAGCAGAGAGCCCATGCAGGATTAGATCCCAAGCCTCCCACCATGACCTGAGCCAAAGGCAGAGGCTTAACCCACTGAGCGGCTGAGCCACCCAGGCGCCCCTGTATAGTAAAGGTTCTTCACCTGGTGACTGTGGTCAGGCCTCTGATGGTCGGTGAACATCTAGAATTTATATATAAAATATGTGTGCCTGGGATGAGCTGTATATTTTGGTTAGAGGAAAGTTTTATAGTGTTAAAACTTTCGAAAGGACTTGTGACATTTTCCCTCCCACCCCCACCAACCCCAAAAGCAATACTATCCCGTTGAAGGCATAGAATGTAATGCATCCCCCTGACGGTATAGAATGCATGATGTTAGGTACTAATCTGTTGACATCTACCAGGGGCAAGCATTTAATACATGTTATTTAACATAATCCTCGGAACCACCTTGCCACATAAAGAACCTGAAGTTCAAAGAGGTGAAAGTACTTTGCTCCAGACCACACGGCTACCTAGTGGGGAAGCTGGGATTTAATTCCAGGAGTGGTTGACTCTCACTGCGATGTTGCTATTCCCAGAAAAAAAAAAAAAAAAAAAAAAAAGCAAGAGAGACTTGCTCACCAGCAAACAAACATACAGGAATACTGGCATGTGTCCAGTGGTGTGCTGGGTGTCGAGGGTAGAGGGGGAAATGGGACAGACTTGCTCCCTGCTTTCCTGAAGCTTAGTGCCTGGAGGAGGTGCTGGTAGTGGTGGTCACGTTAGCAGGGAAAGAGTCAACATACATGCAGGCAATTGCAAAATAAGAAAAGTGCTCTGAAGGAAACGCTTCAGAAGAGGACAGCTACATAGAAAGGGGGAGAGACATCTGGGTGGTTGAGCATCTGCCTTTGGCTCAGGGCGTGATCCCGGGGTCCTGGGATCGAGTATCGGGCTCCCCGCATGGAGCCTGCTTCTCCCGCTGCCTGTGTCTCTGCCTCTCTCTGTGTGTCTCATGGATAAATAAAATCTTAAAAAAAAGGGGGGGGGGAATCTTCAGGTAGGATGGCTAGGGGAGGCCTGTGGAAACAGCGATCAGCTAAGAGTAAAGGATAGAAGGGGGCAGTTCAGTGGGTTAAGCATCTGCCTTAGGCTCAAGTCCTGCTCGGGGTCCTGGGATCCAGCCCCGCCACACCCCGCCCTCGGGCTCCCTGCTCAGCGGGGCGTCTGCTTGCCCCTCCTCCTGCGCGTACCCTCCCCAGCTCATGCCCTCCCCCAGCACACGCGCTCCGCCCCCCCCCCAAGTTCTCTCTCTCTCTCTCTCTCTCTCTCTCTCTCTCTCTCTCTCTGTTGACGGAGCAGAAGGCGAGCTGAGGACAAAGCAGAAGCTGCCTGCAACCCCCGCCCCCCACTCCTGGGTGGGCCCTGTGCGACACTCCTTCAGGAAGCTCCCTACTCTCTTGCCTCCCTAGAGGGAAAAACAGCCTTAACTTGACAATGGCAAGGCCTCCACTGGCCTGGAGGTCCTCTTTAGCATATGAATATTCTTTCAAAGGATCCTTGGGCGGCTCAGCGGCCGAGCGTCTGCCGTCCGTCCCAGGCGTGACCCGGGTCCCGGGATGGGTCCGCATCGGCCTCCTTGCGGGGAGCCTGCTTCTCCCTCTGCCCGTGTCTCTGCCTCTCTCGCGAATAAGCAAATACGATCTTAAAAAGAGAGGGAGAGAGAGACCTGGGTGGCTCAGCACTTGAGCGTCTGCCTTCCTCTCGGTCGTGATCCTGGAGTCCCAGGATCGAGTCCCACATTCGGCTCCCTGGATGGAGTCTGCATCTTCCTCTGCCTATGAATCTGCCTCTCTCTTTGTGTCTCTTATGAATAAGTAAATAAAATAAAATAAATAAAATAAAATAAAATAAATAAAATAAAATAAAATACTCGGGATGCCTGGGTGGCTCAGTGGTTAAGCGTCTGCCTTTGGCCCAGGACGTGATCCTAGGATCCCCGGATTAAGTCCCACAAGGGGCTCCCTGCATGGAGCCTGCTTCTCCCTCTGCCTATGTCTCTGCCTCTCTCTCTCTGTGTCTTTTATGAATAAATTAATAAAATCTTAAAAAAAGAAAATTCTTTCAAAAGCTTCCCTTCTCCATACCTTCCCCAACTCCCAAGTCTATAATCAGCCACCCCTCACAGCCCCTGGAGGAAGCAGCTCTTTCTGTCCGTGGGTCCTTTCCCCATGCATTAATAAAACCACCTATTTTTACACCAGACGTCTCAAGAATTCTTTCTTTGCTGTTGCCTCTGGACCTCACCAATGCTACTCCAAAAAACAAACTACCTCAATATTCTCAGGGAAATGAGAAGCCATTGTAGGATTTAAAACAGGGGAGAAAGGCCAGCTAATTTATATTTTTCTTATTTTATTTTTAATTGTAAAAATAAACACATAAAATTTACCATCTTAACTGCTTTGTAAGTTTACAGCTCAAGTAGCTTAAGTACATTCATACTGTGCAATTCTAGAAGTCTTTTCATTTCCCAAAACTAAGACTCTCCACCCATTAAATAACCACTCTCCCCCTGCTCCCACTTCTCAGACTCACCACTCTATTTTCTTTCTGCGAATTTGACTACTCCAGGGATTGCCATGTAAGTGGAATCATACGGTACACAAGTATACTGTATTTTTGGGTGACTGGCTCATTTCACTTAGCATTATGTCCTCAAGATTCATCCATGTTGTAGCATGTGTCAGAATCTCCTTCCTTTTTGAGGCTGAATACTATTCCATTGTATGTATGCCACATTTTGTTTACCTAAGTCATCTGTCCATGGACACTTCGTTGTTTCCACCTTTTGGCTATGTGAGTCAAGCTGCTGTGAGCGTGAGTGTACAAATATCTCTGCAATACCCTGCTTTCAATTGTTTTACTTTTCTTTCTAATTCATGTTTTAGAAATGATAATACATGAGTCTGACACAAATTTCAAAAGAGTAATTTTACTATGTCTGGGATGGAGAAGCACTGGAGACCATCAAAAGTGTAAGGATGTTATGTGGTCCCAGTCAGCAACCGGGTAGCCGGTCCTGAGAGGGCAGGCCTGCTGATGGGGAATAGTGGACTGTGTTGTTCCATTTTTAAAGTCCTGGGAGTCCTACAAGGGGCCACGTCAAGTAGACAGTTGGGTATGAGCCTTGTGGGCAGGAAATAAACTCTGGGAGTCTCTGTGACATAGATAGTATCGGAGGGCATGGGGATGGTAAGGATGGCCAGGGCAGAGCAAATTGGAGACATTGGGGGCCTAGGACCAGACTTTGATGTTTACAGTTGGCTGGAGGAGGCAAAAGCTGAGGACTAGAAGGAGAAGGAGGAAGTATAGGGCCTAGGGGCCAGGAGGAGGGAGTGATCCATTACGGGGTGGTCGCTGCCGTGACAGTTTTTGGGCCGGGGGGATCAAGGGGGATCGGGAGGCACCAACAAAATCGTGGCAGACCTTCCTGCTTGTTGCCCCCACCTCAGAACTTTCTCATCACCAGCAGACTGCCCAAGGACACGTAATCAGGGGGAGACTGGACCTATGCAGGAAACCTGAACCATACTTACCCAGACCCCATATAAGGGCACGGGCAGTTATTGCCCCAGGCCGATTTCACCAGTAATCCACCTAATACCAATCATCCCCTGCAGACACACAACTCTTTACCCCCCTGCACACCCCCCCCCCCCCCCCCGCCCCCTGCGAGCCAGGGAACCCTGCCCCAGAGTGCATCCCATTAAAAGCCTGTCTAGACCAACTTTTGCCTGGCCTCTCGATTGATCAGATTAAACCTGACAACAGTGAGAAGGCAGAGAAGCAGTGTACCCCTGGCCTGGGCCACATGGATCTGTTGGTCACATGGACTAGAGCAGTTCCAGCCCAAGCTAGGGGCAGAGGCCAGCAGAAGGGAGAACAGGTGTGCGAGCATGCAGACAGTGCTATCAAGAAGTTAGGCTCTGGGATCCTTGGGTGGCTCAGCGGTTTGGCACTGCCTTCGGCCCAGGGCATGATCCTGGAGGCCTGGGATCGAGTCCCACATCAGAATCCCTGCATGGAGCCTGCTTCTCCCTCTGCCATTGTCTCTGCCTCTCTTTCTCTGTGTCTCTCAAGAATAAATAAATAAAATCTAAAAAAAAAAAAAAAAGAGTTTAGGCTCTAGGGCAGCCCAGGTGGCTCCGCAGTTTGGCGCCGTCTTTGGCCCAGGGCCTGATCCTGGAGACCCGGGATCCAGTCCCACGTCAGGCTCCCTGCATGGAGCCTGCTTCTCCCCCTGCCTGTGTCTCTGCCTCTCTCTCTCTCTCTCTCTCTCTCTGTCTGTCTGTCTCATGAATAAATAAATAAAACCTTTAAGAAAAAAAAAAAAAAAGAGAGAAGTTAGGCTCTAAAGATGGACAGAGAAATGGGCAGTCCTGAGCAAGAGGGATATGGAAAAAGAACAGAGTTTTTGGTAGTTGTTTTGGCTTTTAAAATGCATTCCACTATGGAAAACAGTATGAAAGTTCCTTAAAAGTTTAAAAATAGAAATAGCATTATGATCCCATAATTCCACTGTTGGGTATTTACTCAAAGAAAATGAAAACACTAATTCAAAAAGATATATAGGCATCCCATGTCTACTGCAGCATTATTTACAATGGCCAAGATAAGGAAACAACCTAAGTGTCCATTGAAAGATGAACTGGATAAAGGTGTGGTAGATAGACAATGGGATATTACTCAGCCATAAAAAAGAATGATATCTTGCCATTTGCAATGACATTGGCATGGGCCTAGAGGGTGTTATGCTAAGTGAAATAAATCAGACAGAAAGGCAAGTACCATATGATCTCACTTACATGTGGAATCTTTCTTTTTTAAGATTTTATTTGTTTATTTGAGCATGTCGCACATGCACATGTGAGAGAGAGAGAGAGAGAGAGAGAGAGAACAAAGGGAGAAGGAGAGGGAGAATAAGTCTCCCTGTTGAGCACAGTGCCCAGTGTGGGGCTTGATCTCAGGACCCGGAGCCAAAAGGCAGACACTTAACTAACTGAGCCACCCAGGTGCCCCCGATATATGGAATCTTAAAAACAAAACAAATAAACAAAAAAGGAGAAACAGACTCATAAATACAGAGGGCAAACTGGTGGTTGCCAGAGGGGAAGATGTGGAGAATGGGTGGAGCATATGAAGGGGATTAAGAGGTACAAACTTCTAATTATAAAATAAATAAATCATGGGGGTGAACAGCATAGGGAACATAAGCAATAATATTATAACTTTGTATGGTGATAGATGGTAACTATGCTTATGGTAGTGAGCATTTCATAATGTATAGAAATGTAGGATTACATGTTGTACACCTGAAACTAATATAATGTGTGTCAACTGTACTTCAATAAAAGTAAAAAATAAAGAAAACTGGGGCTCAGTCAGTGTTGGAGGGAATGATGGGGGTGGCAGAGTGGGGTAAGAGGAGAAGTCGAGAGGATGGGATCCAGGGCTCCTGTGGACTATTGGTCTCTGGGAGAAGGGACCCATTCTCTGGGGTGTCAGGAGAGGAAAGGAGATGGGGTCTGGTGTAGGTGGGTGAATTTGGTCATAGAAAGTTGGGAAAGCTCTTGTGTGATGGCTCTGTGTTCTGGAGAAGTGAGAAGAAAGCTGTCAGGTGAAATTTGGGAGGGACAGGGGGCCAAGAACAGTTTTGTGGGACAAGGAGAGTGGGAGAGAAAGCTTGCTTCAGAAATGTCTTAGGGGGCAGCCCTGGTGGCGCAGCGGTTTAGCGCCGCCTGCAGCCTGGGGTGTGATCCTGGAGACCCAGGATCGAGTCCCACATCGGGCTCCCTACATGGAGCCTGCTTCTCCCTCTCCCTGTGTCTCTGCCTCTCTCTCTCTGTGTGTGTCTCTCATGAATAAATAAATAAAATCTTAAAAAAAAGAAAAAAGAAAGAAATGTCTTAGGATCGCTGGCTGCCACTGGGGTCCGCTGGAGGGTGGTAAGCAAGAGATCATAGCAATGTCATCTGCCTGATTGATGTGTGCTCTCCAGCAAAGCTTGACTGTGTGGCCTGGAGAAGTTCATCTGGGGCTGAGATTTTGTTAGGTGATTATGATGTGAGGGAGGAAAGGGGATTGAGGATTTGTGCAAGGGAGTGACCAATGACGATCCATTAACCGTCTGCTGGTGGGGAGGGAAGAAAAGCCAGAGGAGGGGCGACAGGCTGGAAATCTCTATGACACCAAAGGACTGGTTTACAGGAAGTCCTTGAGCAGGTGACCGGAACTGGGATGATGGGACAGGTGCCTGGGGAGGCGGGGCAGTTTCAGGTACATGATAAGATCCAAGGTATGGCTCAGTAATGGGAAGTTGAAGGGGGAGGATTGTCATCAGGAAGGAAGAGGCCCAGGATAACAGGTCATATGTGTGGATGTTGATGCTGCCTGAAGGAACTGGAGGAGATGGGTGGAGAACTAGATGCGGACCAGGAGCTAAGTCTTCAAGGAAGGGAGGGGAGTGGCCAGGAGGCCAGATGACAGCAAGAGGGAGGACAGGGTACTAGAGCTGGATGCCCAAATTCTTCAAGGATGTTTATAAGGGATGTCAGGGGTGGTTGTTGGGACATAACTTCTGGAAGCAGCCATGAAAAGCCAGAAGGCCACCAACCTCACTTCTGGCCCCTAAAGTATGTGGGGAATGTGAGCGAGAGCATGTTCAAGGCTAGATCTGAAGAAGAAAATTCTGACCTTGACAGGGCATGAGGCATGAAGACTGGCAGCTGACAGAGCCCTAGAAAGTGTCCTTTCTTCCTGGAGACGTTTGGGAGCAGAATTGTCCCCCACTTCCCAATGCTTCATTTCGCTATCTTCCAATTTTTTTGAAGTCTGCTAGGGGCTGTTTGGCCTCATCTGGTGTAGAGACTTAATTCATTCCACATAATTCTACAGAGCCTCAGATATGTAGACTGTTCTAGGCATTGCAGAGGTGACAGGGAATATAACAGAGAAAAAGAAATCCTGGTCCCCAGGAGCTGGGTCCTTAGCAGGACGATTTGTTTAGTTTCCCGCCCCCCCCCCAAATATTTTATTTATTTATTTACTTGAGACAGAGAGAGAGAGAGAGAGAGAGAGAATGAATGGGGACTAAGGGGGAAAGGAAGAGGGACAAGCAGACTTCACGCTGAGCAGGCAGTTGGATGTGGGGCTGGATCTCATGACCCTGAGAACATGACCTGGGCCCAAATCAAGTCAGCCCCTTAATAGACTGAGGCACCCAGGTGCCCCTGTTTAGGTTTGTTTTTTATGCAAAAGCTACCAGCAGAGTACATTACTCATGGGTGCTGGAATCTGGATGTGGAGTGCATTAAGAGAGTGAGTCACTTTTGTTGCTTGGAGGTAGGAAGAAGTGATGGAAAAAGCACCAAGGCTCAGTGTCCGAGGGCTGGAGCTGTGTGACCTTGAATAAATCATTTACTTTTTTAAAGACCTGTCCTGTTGGCTGATCTGTAAAGCAGGGGAATGATCCCTCATTCCTTGGATTGTTGTGGAATTAAATGAAAGTGTTGCCTAAATAATTAAGTTCTCTACAAATTGTCATTATGCTATTAACTCTTTATCTCTTTCTTTGAGGATGGACACATAAGAGCACCTACTTCCACCAGGTGGCTTTAATAAAATTTATTTATTTAAAATGTAAATAAAATAAAGCACGTAAAAGTCTTAGCAAGATGTTTGGTACACGTAATGAGTAAAGGCTGGCCTCTATCATCAGTCCCCTGTTCATCTCCAGAGAATTCTTTGCTGTTTGATGACCAGACTCCATCAGGAAGGGGAAATGGGTAGTTGTGTCAGGCTGAGGGCTGGCGCTCAGGACCCTGGGGGCCAGGCGTGGGATCCCCCTGGGCTTGACATGGTGAGTGGGCAATTGGGGGAGGGGGGCTGCTCCCGGTAGTGCTTCAGTTCCTTGGGGATGAAGCAGGAGGAGGCGGCCCATTGATGAGGAAGTCTTGTGAGATTTCTAGGAATAAGTGTAGCTGGAGGAGTGGGTGGGGACCCCTGCTTTCTTTTGCCTGCCCCTTCCCCTGACCTCCAAACTCCCTCACCCATTCATTCATTTGGTACATTTTCATGGAGGGTCTACTGGGTGAAAATCCTGCGATTTGCATTGGCAGAGTGGGGGAGTGGGGGGGTGGGGGTGGGGGTTAGCCAGACAGGCTCACTGTTCTCTGGGCCCACATCCCATGTGGGGACAGAGGTGAATAGGAGTGGTAGGTGGTAGCCTAGGTCATTGGTCTTCTCCCTGGAAGCTAAGGGTCTGGTCTTTCCTCTTGGAGGTTGGGGTGGGTGGGGAGGACCTCTCGGCTTCCTGCTCCAATGTGGCATTGGCTTGGGGTCCCCGAGAGGGTGCAGAAATTCATCTTTTTTTTTTTTTTAAGATTTTATTTATTTATTCATGAGAGACACAGAGAGATGCAGAGAGAGAGGCAGAGACACAGGCAGAGGGAGAAGCAGGCTCCATGGGGGAGCTGATGTGGGACTCGATGCCGGGACCCCGGGTCACGCCCTGACAGAAGGTGGATGCTCAACCGCTGAGCCCCCCGGGGGCCCCAAACTCATCTTTTGAAACGACAATGCACTGTGAGAGAATGAGAGATGAGAGAGAGAGAAAGAGGAGAGAGAGAAAATGAGAGGAAGAAGAGACAGGGGAGGAGAGAGGTCCCTGCCCAGCGGCAAGAAGGAGAGAGAAAAAGAGAGGGCGAGAGAGAGAGAGAGAGAGAGAGAGAGCGCGCGGGCGGGGCGGGCGGCGGGAGCGTGGCAGGGGCGAGACGCGGGCGGCACCTCCCCGTGTGGCCGCGAGGGGGCGCCCCGGGCCGGCCTCCGGGACCAGAGCCCGCGGCGGGGGGCGGCGGCTCCCGCGGGTGACTCACCGCGGCGGTGGGAGGAGGAGTCAGCTGCCGCCCCCGGCCGGTGCCCCCTGTGCTCGGCCCGGCGCTCTCGGGGCTCCCGCGGGGTGCGGCCCGGGGCTCCGGGGCGGGGCCGGGGCCAGAGCTTCGGGAGGGAGGCGCGGGTGCTCGCCTGGGCCCTGCGGCGCGGGGTCCTCGGCCCCCGGGGGCACCTGCTCCAAGAAGGGGGCCCGGCCTGGGCCGCCCGGGGTCCCGGCGCCTGCCCAGAGCCTGCCCTGCTCCCCGGGACAGCCCCGCGCAGCCCTGCTCCCAGGAAGCGGGAGGGAATAGGCGCCCCTGGGTCCCGGCTGCAGGTGGAGGACGGCGCCGGGAGAGCGAGCGCAGGAGGCGGGGCGGGGCGCGGGGCTCTCCTGTCCCACTGCTGATCATCCGTGTTGTCCCAGGACCTGGCCTCTGGCCGCCACCATTAGCCCTGCTGGTTTCGTAGGCCACGCTGTGGCTTTAAGCGAAGTTACCTTTAGCAGAGTTTCCCAAATACTTGCCAGCAGAGTGAGGTGGACTCAAGGCCCATTAGAATCAGTTAGGGAGCATGATAAGCACACAGACCCCTCACCCATGGGAGAGCAGAGATTCTCAAACTTGGTCGTACGCTGCTGCTCGATGAGTATCCTTCAGGACTTGAAGAAAGCCTGGGTTCTTCCCTCTAGGGACTCCCACTGGATACACCCAGGAGTCAGCCTGGGCAATAGGGACGATTCTGGTGTGCAGCTGAGATCGAAAACCACGGCTCCAAGGACCGAGTGAGTAGTGTCAAGGTGGCGCTAGGAACCTGTAATTTTACGAGACGGCTCCTACAATTTTCTTGTGTAGCCCTGTTTGCCCAATTTCTTCTTTTTTATTTTCATTTTTCTTTAAGAAAAATTTAAAATTTAAACTCAATTAGCCAATATATCATTAGTTTCCCATGTAGAGCTCAGCAGTTCATCAGTTGCATATCATACCCAGCGCCCATCACATCACTGTGCCCTCCTTAATGCCCAGTGACCCCATTCCCTCATCTTCCAAACCCATTTTTTTTGCAACTGACTTTGAGCAGTGTCCCAGATTCTTTCAATGGAAGCATCTGTATCACTCCTTTGGAGTCATGTCCCTTCTCAACCTCTCTGGGCCTCTGCCTCAGGTTTATAGGATTTGTTTCTTTACCAGGCACCAGCCTTTTCACCCACATAGTGGGGTTCACTTCTTGCAGGTCCTGGGCAGGGCGGTCATGCCTCTGAGCTTCTCAGCTGGGGTTGGGACCCTTGGGCTCTGAGAGCTCAGACCAACATGCTGGCAGCCCAAAGACCTTAGTGAATCTTCATATTTGTCTTCTTTCCCCCAATTTCCAGTAGATTGTGTTATCAAGACATGTGAGTTGGGCAGAGTGATGACTTTCCCTCCTCCTGGGTCACATTGTTTATCTCTCTCTTTCAGTGTTGTATTCCAATCTGGAGTAGAGTTGTATCTGTCAGCTCCCAGCTTGATAGCCTTTTTTTGCTTGTCTTTGGATACTGGGTGTAATATTGTCAATCTCTGCCTTTTTTGTTTTTGAGAGAAACAGAGGGTGAGAAGGGGCAGAGAGAGAGAGAGAGAATCTTAAGCAGGCTCGACTCCCAGTGCAGAGCCTGATGTGGGGCTCCATCTCACAACCCTGAGATCATGACCTGAGCTGAGATTGAGAGTCAGACACTTAACTGACTGAGCCACTCAGACGCCCCTGGATACTAAGTGTTAAACCGGATCCTAGGTGCACATACTATAGTAGGTGTTAGGCTAGGAGACTAGGGACCTGTGTGTTGAACTAATTATGTGTCCTGAGTCATATTACTTAACCTCTCCGACCCTCAAATTCTGTATCTGTCAAATGGTCACAAAGTTTCTGTGTGGTTCAAATGAGATAGTCTACAAAGGTGTGCTTTGGTAACTACAAGTCAATCATGATGCCAATGTCATCTGTATTCATTGAGTTGGATAAACTGAGCTTTCTCATACCTGGTTGGCAGAGTAAGGGGTAATATATACCCTTTCATAGGGAATACTCATGTTGTCAGCAGCTGATATTAATGGTATATCCTAGAAGTTTGCCTCTTGTCCTCATTGAATTGGAGTGCACTGACTGAGAGCCTACCCTGTGTACCAGGAATGGAATTAGATGTGAAAGGGTTCTAGACTTTTTGTTAGCAAGTCAGGCAATCCACATCAAAAAAGAAGTGGGTAATGGTGGGTGAAAACTCAGTACTATAACCACTGCATGCTTTGGAATTTCAGAGAGAGTGTAGCATTAATGACCAGAGCTTAAATCCTTGATGTAGATAAAGAATTACAACCAGCCAAGTCTAGAAGGACAGGTTGGAATTGGATGGAGGGAGGGGAGGATGCAGGGAAATATGCTGTGAGAGATGCAGAGCTGGGATGAGGAGAGGCCTGAGGGAGAAGTATTGCATTTACAGGCCACCCCTTGTTGCCCTGATTTCTATAGTAACGAAGCTCAGCAGGATTGACCTGGACATGGAGGCCTCTTAGGCACCAGCGTCACAAAAGGGTGTCATAAGCAGTTGTCAGACAAGGCTATGGTTCCTTCCCTTCCTTTTTTTAAGCAAAAAGGCACATCCTTCTTCTAGTAGTCTCTGAAGGGAGACCTGTTGCCATGCCCCTCTAGAACCTGCTGCTCACTGGTAATCATTTTCGGTGCACTGACAAGGAAGGATGAATGAAAGCCTCCTTCCTCCCATCTCACCGGCAGGGTGCAGAGGCAGGGCAGCCACAGTTTGATACGTGTTTATGTTGCCAACACAGTAAAAGTTGCTTATTGACAACAGTTTAAACATGTTAGGTTGCCAGGTCACCCCTCATAGATAACTCCCCCATAACCAGCTCTCCTTCACACTGGGTTCTCTGTCACCCCCTGTGCCACCTCATTGTTATTTCCTCCCAACATAACATCATTTGTCCCAACCCAAAGTCCCCCCCCCCAGTGCCCCCCATCCCTCCCAGAGCTGCCATCCATTGTTCTCTTAAAAACTCTCTTTGGGAATGGATGCAACAAGGGAAGTTACTCTGGAACTGAGGAGGAAGGAAAGAGGGACAGGAATGGAATGGGTGGGTGATGGAAAAAGTGACTTCCAGCCATTCCCAGGGCTTAGGTCTGGAAGGCAGTGCAGTGGTTGCTGTGGTGATGCTCAGAAAAGCACACAGCTGTTTGCTTTCTTCTCAGGACTGAATAATGTGTGTTGTGCCTTTTCCTCACTACTCTAAAGCCTCAAGCCCGTGCCTCATATGGAGTACAGATTCCCCAGGTTTAGCTGCTTGTGCTTCAGTTTCCCAGCCTGACCAAAGGAAGACAAAGAGAGTATGATAGATATTCCGTTTGCCCCTCCATACCTGCTCCCCACCCTTCTCCACTTGCTCTGCACCCCAGAAGCTTTACCACTGTGGATCTCCTCTAGTGGGTTCCTCTGCCCTCTGGCTTCTCGTCAGCCCATGGGAGGCGCCTCAGGACCTGGAGGATGAGAGGAGAATGGGATGGGCACTCATCCCCCTGGCTCACTTACCACTGGGCTGCTGATGGGCAGTGGCTTTATTCCTCTCCTGAATGCCCCAGTTCCTATTAGGTAGCCCTCCTCTGAAGCTCCAGGCCTGGCTGGCTCCTGCTCCCTTCCCCGTGCTTCTCCATACCTCGGAGGGGCAGTGGCTTCCAGCTCTTGCCAGCCCCAGAGTGCTTTACCATCCCTCAATGGTTTCCTTCAACCCTGCCTGGCCCTCTATGGTTAGCCCCTGCATTAAACTCTTCACAGTTACCCTCTTTGGATGCATTTCTGGTTTGCTGAGATCTTGGCAGATACAGAGAATGTCTCAACAATGAGGAAGGTAGGTGGTAGTCTCAGGACTCCTTTGTGGTCAGGGCTCTGGCAGGGTGGCTGTGTGGGTGTGGTAGTCTCCTCTGTGTAATTTGAGACATACCCAGATGACTGTCTTGCTCAGAAATAGCCAGGCTAAAATCCTTAAATCAGAGGGCCATTCCTCTGGATTAAAATGTCTATCTGTAAAGAGGCCACACTTTCTAGCAAGGTGAGCACGTTATCTAGTCATTCATTTCTCTACGTGTCTTAGTTTCATCAGATAACACGCTTTACAGTAATTTTCATAAATTCAAGGACTGTGTCTGTCTTCATTGTGTAAACATGGGTGGCATAGGGTCTGGTGTCTTAAATATCTAAATATCTGGTGTATAAATTTGTTCACCATTCAGTGAATGTTTCCTTGTTTTTTTTTTTTTAAGATTTTATTTATTTTACAGAGAGAGAGAGAGAGAGAGAGAGAGAGCCCTAGTAGGGGGAGGGGCAGAGGAAGAGGGAGAAGCATGCTCCCTGCTGAGCAGGGAACCTGATGTGGGGCTCAATGCAGGGCTCCATCCCAGGACTCTGGGACATGACCTGAGCCAAAGGCAGATGCTTAATTGACTGAGCCCCCAGGTGCCCCTAGTGATTGTTTCCTGAGTGCCTACTGTGTTCCAGGCACAATTCTAGGTGCTTGGGATATATTAATGAATGAAATAGACAAAGATCCCCCTCAGGCAGAGAGACAGACAATAAATTATATGTATGTATAATGTTGAAGATGATGAATGCCATAGAAAAATAAAAAGAGCAGGATAAGGAGAGGTGCCTGGGTGGCACAGTTGGTTAAGCATCTGATTCTTGGTTTCAGCTCAGATCTGATCTCAAGGATGTGGGACTGAACCCCAAGTCAGGGTCCACACTCAGCACAGAGTCTGCTTGGGTTTCTCTCTCCTTCTCCCTCTGCCCTCCCCATCCCCCATCTCTCTCTCAAATAAATGAATAAATCTTTTTAAAAAAGAGGGAGCAGGATAAAGGAGATAAAAGGTGCTGGGGCAGGTGTTATTGAAATTTTATGTAGGGTATTTGGGGTGAGCGTTACTGAGAAGTTGACATTTGGGCACCTGGGTGGCTCAGTCAGTTAAGTGTCTGCCTTTGGCTCAGGTCATGATCCTAGGGTCCTAGGATTGAGCCTTCCCATTGGGTTTTCTACTCAGCAAGGAGTCTGCTTCTCCCTCTACCCTTCCCACCTGCTCATGATCTCTCTGTCTCTTACTCTGTCTGTCAAATAAATAACAAAAAATCTTAGGGATGCCTGGGTGGCTCAGTGGTTGAGCATCTGCCTTTGGCTCAGGCGTGATCCCAGAGTCCTGGGATTGAGTCCCATATCAAGCTTTCCAAAGGGAGCCTGGTTCTCCCTCTGCCTATGTCTCTGTCTGTCTCTGTGTGTCTCTCATAAATAAATAAAATCTTTTTAAAAATAAATAAAAAATTAAAAATCTTTAAAAAAAGAGAGTGAGACAGAAGTTGATATTTGAGCAGACCTGAAGGAGTGGTGAGGATCTAGGCAGCTACTGGAAGGAGAGAGTGATATACATAAAAGGAAGAGCCAGAGCAAGGGCTCTATATCTGGACTCTGCCTGGCACCTATAAGACACAACAGTGTGTTTGGAGCAGAGTGAGCAAGGGGGAAGTGGTTTGCCATGACGTCTTCTTGCTCTTCTTGCTTCCTTTCCTGTGTCTGACCTACATTTTAGGGTCTCTCACACCAGCTTTTAGGCCCCACTGAACCCCACTGAACCCTCTAACCCAGTACAGACTTCCTCTGTTCCCCTTGCTCAAAGTAGCCAAATCTCCTCCTGTTTCCTTAGTATATCTGATCTCATGGACTGTTGATAAGGAAAACAAAAACTCCTAATAAATGCAACAAATGTTGCTCCTAGGAGTCTTTAAAAAAAAAAAAATCATGAAAGACATACACAGAGAGGCAGAGACTCAGGCAGAGGGAGAAGCAGGCTCCCTGTGGGGAGTCTGATGCAGGACTTAATCTCAGGACCCTGGGATCATGACTTGAGCCCAAAGGCAGATGCTCAACCACTGAGCCACCCAGTGGCCCCTCTCCTAAGAGTCTTTAAAGTGGATATTTTAGAATCAATTCCACACTGGTGAAATTTAATGCAGTGTAACAGACTGTATTAAAAACAACCAGGTATTGTCTGGTCCAAGATGGCAACATAGGAGGCTCCCAAATTCACCTCCTCCCATGGACTCACCTAATCTATAGCTACACTTGGAGCAGTTTCCTCTGAAAGAAATCCAGGAATCAAATCAGTGACTTCTATACATTGGATGGATGAGAAAATACCCACCTCAAAATGGGTAGGAAAGTCTGGGACACAATCTTGCCATAACCCTTACCCCTACCATGGCATAGCAACATACAGTTGGGAAAGAATTCACAACTCCCAATTTCTCTTGAGGAGCAAAGGCATGGACCCAGTATCTTATGCCCTAACTTTTAAGATTTCCACTTGAGGGCCAGGGTCCCCAAATACCTAGCTAGGAAAAACAATGGGGCTTGTATCTACAGGACCCACAAGGGTATAGCAAACAAAGAAATGGTTCTTAATGAGATGCCCTCCAGGACTCAGAGTAGAGAGAGCAGACAGAAATGTCTACCTCTGTATTTCCCAGAAAGAGGCATGTTTGCATACTTTAAAATTTGCTGCCTAAGGGGCAGCCTTCTAATTTAACACACATCTAGGGGCTAACTTGTGATCCTCCCAGAAAGCAGATGTGGGGAGGCTGGCAGAGTTTTCTCCATGTTCACCTTCTGGCCTACTCCAGGTAACCTATATCTCCTTGGGAGAGCTTGTGCACCTGTTTGGTGCTCTGGCTTTTGCAGCTGCTAGTTAGAGGATGCAGCCCTTGATCACTTGGCTCTGGTGGCTAGCAAAGCTTGTGTTTGTGGATCTCACAGGATTGTGGCAAAAGAAAAGAAAAGAAAGAAAAGAAAAGTAAAGTAAAGAAAAGAAAAGAAAAGAAAAGAAAAAAGAAAGAAAGAAAGAAAGAAGAAAGAAAGAAAGAAAATTGTTCTTTTAAAAAAATATATTAATTTTGGAGAGAGAAGAGGGGTGGAGGGAGAGGGAGAGAATCCTCAAGCAGACTCCCTGCTGAGCATGGAGCGTGATGTGGGATTCAATTCGAGGACCCCCAAGATCATGATCTAAGCCAAAATCAAGAGTTGGATGCTAAACCAACTGAGCCACCCAGGCGTCCCAAAAAGAAACAGTTCTTTTTATTATTATTATTATTATTATTATTATTTTATTGGTGTTCAATTTACTAACATACAGAATAACACCCAGTGCCCGTCACCCATTCACTCCCACCCCCCGCCCTCCTCCCCTTCTACCACCCCTAGTTTGTTTCCCAGAGTTAGCAGTCTTTACGTTCTGTCTCCCTTTCTGATATTTCCCACACAAAAGAAACAGTTCTTAACCAGCTATTGTCCTAGGGCTCAGAGGGAGCAGATAAAAATATTCATTTCTCAGTCTTTCTCTGAAGGAGATCTATTTGCCTACTTTAAAAGCTACTGCCTAAGGGTCCAGCTTCTAATAAGCTTGCATTTAAGTGATAAGATCCTCCCCTCTGGGACACTGACAGGTCTTGGTACATGCTAAACTGCTGGGAGCCACTAAGAACAAAAAAGGTGGCTTAACAATCACGTAGTTTTGAGAGACAACTAAGGGCTCAGGATGGACTGAACAATAAGGTTCATCTCCTCCTACATGATACCAATCCTTCAAGACTAGAAGTGAAGGCTGTTTTATCTAATGTGTAGAAACCAATGCAAAGAGTCAAGAAAAGGGGTGCTTGGGTGGCTCAGTAGTTGAGCGTCTACCTTTGGCTCAGGTCATGATTTCAGGGTCCTGGGCTCCAGTCCTATATCAGGCTCCATTCAGGGAGCCTACTTCTCCCTCTACTTATGTCTCTGCCTCTTTCTCTATGTCTCTCATGAATAAATTAATAAGAAAAACTAAAAAAAAAAAAAAAAGAGTCAAGAAAAGTGGAGAAACAGAGGAATATGTTGTGAACAGAAAAACAAGGTAAAACTCCAGAAATAGAACTTAATAAAATAGAGATAAGAGATTTTTTTGTATAAAGAGTCCAAAAAATAGCCATAAAGGTGTTGTTCACTAAGGTCAGGAGAACAATGCATGAACAAAGTGAGAATTTTAACAAAGATATAGGAAATATATGGAAGCACCAAACATAAATCATAGAACTGAGAATACAATTACTGAACTAAAATTGAGGAGAGGTTCAGTAGCAGACTAGATCAAGTGAAAGAAAGGATAAGCAAACTGAGAGACAGTGAAATTCATTTAATCAGAAAAGAAAAGAATGAAAAAGTAAAGATAGCTGAAGAGACTTATGGGATACCATTATAGAAGTCCCAGGAAGGAGGCAGGACCTGGTTGCACAATCAGTTGAGCATTTAACTCCTGATTTCCACTCAGGTCGTGATATCAGGGTAGTGAAATCAAGCCCCATGTTGGGCTCTGTGGAATCTCCTTAAAAGATTCTCAAGGGGAACCCTCTTATACTCTTGGTGGGAATGCAAAATTGTGCAGGCATTCTGGAAAACAGTATGGAGTTTTCTCAAAAAGTTAAAAATAGAACTACCCTATAACCCAGCAATTGCACTATTAGGTATTTATCAAAAGGATACAAATATAGTGATTTGGAGGGGCATATGCACCCCAATGTTTATAGCAGCAATGTGCACAATAGCCAAAATATGTGATATATCACATCTTATTTATCCATTCATCTGTTGATGGACATCTGGGCTCTTTTCATATTTTGGCTATATGTATACATATATACATATATAATGGGATACACACACACACACACACATGTATATACATTTATATGATGGGACATTATTCAACTATCAAAAAGAATGAAATCTTGCCATTTGCAATGATGTGGATATAACCAGAGGGTATTATGCTAAGCAAAACAAGTCAGTCAGAGAAAGACAAACACCATATGATTTCACTCATATTTGGAATTAAAAAAAGATTTTATTTATTCATGAGAGAGACAGAGAGGCAGAGACATAGTGCCCCTTATATTTGGAATTTAAGAAACAAAACAGATGAACCAAGGAGAAGAGAGGAAAAATAAGATGAAAACAGAAAGGGAGGCACACCATAAGAGACTCTTAACTGTAGGCAACAAACTGAGAGTTGCTGGAGGGGAGGTGGGTGAGAGGATGGGATACTTAGGTGATGGGCACAAAGGAGGGCCCTTGATATAATGAGCATTGGGTGTTATATGCAACTGATGAATCACTAAATTCTACCCCCGAAACTAACAATACAGTATATGTTATCTAAATTGAATTCAAATAAAAATGAAAAAAAAAAGATGCTCTCTCTCTCCCTCTGCCCCTTGCCCCCCACTCTCTCTCTCAAATAAAAATAAATAAACCTTAAAAAAGAAGCCCCAGGAGGAAAAGACAAAGAGAAAGGGGTAGAAATATTCAAAGAAATAATGGCTGAAAAATTCCCTAACCTAGGGAGAGAAACAGACATTCAGATCCAGGAAGTCCAGAGAGTTCCAAACAAGAAGATTCCAAAGAGACCCACAATAAGATACATTATAATTGAGTCATCAAAAGTTAAAAACAAGAGGAGACTCTTAAAAGCAGCAAAAGAAGAAAAAAAAAAAAACTGTTACATAGGGAACCCCATAGGACTATGAGAAGATCTTTCAGCAGAAAATTTTCATGCCAAAATAAAGTGGCATGTAGGAATGCCTGGGTGGCTCAGCGGTTGAACGTCTGTCTGCCTTCAGCCCAGGGCATGATCCTGGAGTCCCGGGATCGAGTCCCACATCAGGCTCCCTGTATAGAGCCTGCTTCTCTCTCTGCCTGTGTCTCTGCCTCTCTCTTTCTCCGTGTCTCTCGTGAATAAATAAATAAAATCTTAAAAAAAAAAAAGTGGCATGTATATTCAAAGTCCTGAAAGAAAAAAAAAAAAAAAAACAACCTGCCAACCAAGAATACTGTACCCAGCAACAATGTCCTTTAGAATTGAAGGAGAGAGTTTTCCAGACAAACGAAAGCTCCCCATCACCACTAGGCTAACTTTACAAGAAATGTTAAAGGGATTTTTTAAAGCTGAAATGAAAGAGGGTACCTGGATGGCTAGGTTGGCTGTGCATCTGACTCTTGATTTTGGTATGGATCAAGCCCCATGTCAGGCTCTGTGCTCACTGCAGAGTCTACTTGAGATCTTCTTTTTCCCTCTCCCTCTGCACCCCCCAGCTCATGCTATACCTATCTCTCTCAATAAATAAAATCTTAAAAAAAAAACACAGCTAAAATGAAAGGATTCCAATTAGCAACAGGAAAACATAAGAAAGTATAAATCTTACTGGTACAGGTAAGCATATAGTTAAATTCAGGATACTCTAATGTAATGATGGTGGGTTAATCACTTATAAATGTAGTATGAAGCTTAAAAGGTAAAAGTATTAAAAACTATAACAACAACTTGTGAATGGGTACACAAAGCAAAAAGATGTAAATTGTAACATTAAAAACATAAAATGTGTGTGAAGGGAGAAAAAAAGTGTAGAGCTTTAATATGTGCCTAACCTTACTTAAGTTGCTATCAGCTTAAAATAGAGTGTTATAAGATGTTTAATGTAAGCTTCATGGTAATCACAAAGCAAAACTCTATAGTAAAATACACAAAAGACAAAGAGAAAGGTCTCTAAGCATACCACTATAAAATATCACCAAATCACAAAGAAAGTGAGCAAGAGAAGAAGAAAGAGGCAAAACAATTACAATTATAGCTAGAAAGCAATTAACAAAATGACAATAAGTTCTTACTTATCAATAATTACTTTAAATGTAAATGGGAAAAATTTTCTAATCAAAAGAGATAGAGTGGAGTAATAAAAAAAATAAGATCTAGCTACATGCTGCCTCCAAGAGACTCACCTTAGGTTTAAGTGTGATCAAGTGATCACACTTAAACTGAAAGTGAAGGGATGGAAAAAGATATCCCATGCAAATGGGAACCAAAAGAAAGCAGGCATAGACAAAAATAGACATTAAGCCAAAGAGGGCCATTATATAATAATAAAGGGGGTCACTGGAAGTACCCAAGTATATAAAGCAAATATTAACAGACCCAAAGGGAGAAATAGACAGCAATATCATAAAAATAGGGGACTTCACTACCTCATTTTCAACAATGGACAAAACATCCAGACAAAAAATCAATACGGAAGCATAGCACCTAAATTACATGTTAGACCAGATAGACCCCACAGACATTTACATCATTCTATCCAGTAGCAACAGAATACACATTCTTCTCAAGTGCATGTGAAACATTCTCCAGGATAGATTACATGCTAGGGCACAAAACAGGTTTTCATAAATTTTAGAAGATTAAAATAACCTCAAGCATCTTTTCTAACCACAATAGTATGATATTAGAATGAATTAAAAGAAGAAAATTGGAAAATTCACAAATACATGAATATCAAAAACACTCCACAAAAAAGAGAGAGGACTCAAATAAAATAAAATTATAAATGGAAGAGGAGACATTACAACTAAAACAAATGATCATACAAATACAGAAGACCATAAGACACTACTATGAACAATTATATGCCAATGAATTGGACAACCTAGAAGAAATGGCTAAATTCCTAGAAACATACAACCTACCAAGACTGAATCATGAAGAAATGGACAATCTTTATTTTATTTTATTTTATTTTATTTTATTTTATTTTATTATTTTATTATTTATACATTCATGTAAATATTTTATTTTTTGGCTTTTTAAATACATTTTGTATTTAAAATTTTTAATAATAAATTTATTTTTTATTGGTGTTCAATTTACCAACATACAGAATAACACCCAGTGCTCATCCCGTCAAGCGCCCCCCTCAGTGCCCATCACCCTTTCACCCCCACCTCCCGCCCTCCTCCCCTTCCACCACCCCTAGTTCGTTTCCTAGAGTTAGGAGTCTTCATGTTCTGTCTCCCTTTCTGATATTTCCTACCCATTTCTTCTCCCTTTCCTTCTATTCCCTTTCACTATTATTTATATTCCCCAAATGAATGAGACCATATAATGTTTGTCCTTCTCCGATTGACTTTTTTCACTCAGCATAATACCCTCCAGTTCCATCCACGTTGAAGCAAATGGTGGGTACAATGGAATATTACTCAGCCATTAGAAATGACAAATACCCACCATTTGTTTTGACAATATTTATTTTAAAGATTATTTTTTTGAGAGAGGGGCAGAGGGAGAGGGAGAAAGAGAATCTCAAGCAGGCTCGATCCCACAATCCTGAGATAATGACCTGAGCTGAAATCAAGAGTTGGATGCCCAACCGAGCCACCCAGGTGCTCCAAAACAGACAATCTGAACAGACCAAATACTAGGAAGATGATTGAACTGATAATCAAAGACCTCCCAACAAAGAAAAATCCAGGATCAGATGGCATCACTGGTGAATTGTAACAAACATTTAGAGAAGAATTAATGCCAATCCTTCTCAAACTCTTCCAAAACATAGAAGAAAAGGAGCACTTCCAAATTCATTTTGTAAGGCAGCATTACTTTTATATCAAAATCAGATAAGTACACTATAAGAAAAGAAAATTGCAAGTCAATATCCCTGATGAACATAGATACAAAAGTGCTCAACAAAATATTAGCAAACTAAACTGAGCAATACATTAAAAGGATCATACACAGTGATCAAGTGTGATGTATTCCAGAGATGCAAAGAGGATTCAACATCTGAAAATCAATGTGATATTCCACATTAACAAAATGAAAAATAAAATCATTATGATTATCTCAATAAATGCAGAAAAGGCATTTGACAAAATTCTGCATCCATTTATGATAAAAACTCTTAATGAACTAGGTATAGAGGGAACAAACTTCAAAACAATATTGGCCATGTATGACAAGCCCACAACTAACATCATACTCAACAGTGAAAACTGAAAGGTTTTCTCTCTGAGATCACAAATGAGACAAGAGTGCTCACTCATAACACATTTATTCAATGCAGTGCTAGAATTCCTAGCAGAGCAGCTAGGCAAGAAAACAAAATAAAAGGTATCCAAATTAGAAAGGAAGAAGTAAAACTGTCTTAACTGCAGATGACATGATATTATATATAGAAAATCCTAAAGACTCCACGCCACCAAAAAACAGTTAGAACTAATAAACAAATTCAGTAAAGTTGTAGGATACAAAATCAATATACCACTGACCCTTGAACAACATGGGTTTGAACTGTACGGATCTGCTTATATGTGGGTTTTTTTCCCCCTAAATAAATACTGTAAATGTACTTTCTAATGTACTATAAATGTATTTTCTCTTCTCTATGATTTTCTTTTTTTCTCTATGATTTTCTTAATAGCATTTTCTTTTCTCTATCCTACTTTATTATAAGAATACAGAAAATAATACATATACAAATTATGTGTTAATTATTTATGTTATTGGTGAGGCTTCTGATCAACACTAGGCTATGAGGAGTCAAGTTTTGGCGGAGTTAAAAGTTATACAAGGATTTTCAACTGTGTGGAGGGTTAACACCTCTAACTCCTGCATTGTTCAAGGGTCAATTGTACAAAAATCAGTTAAGTTTCTATATGCTAATAAAGAACTACCAGAAAGAGAAATTAAGAGAACACTTCTATTTGTGATTTGCATGGGTAGGTCAGTTGGTTAAGCATCCAAATCTTGATTTTTGCTCAGGTCATAATCTACGGGTTGTGATCAAGCCTTGTGTTGGGTTCCATGCTGGGTGTGGAGTCTGCTTAAGATTCTCTTTCTCTTCCTCTGCCCACCTACCCCAAAAGAAAAGAAAACACTCTCATTTACAATCACATCAAAAAGGATAAAATGCCAAGGGATAAATTTGATCAAGGAGTGAAAGATCTGTACATTGAAAATTTTAAGATGTTGATCAAAGACATTAAAGAAGCCACCAGTAAATGGAAGGATAGTTCATGTTCATGTATGGAAGAATTAATATTGTTAAAATGTTCATACTACCTAAAGCAATCCTTATCAAAATTCTAATGAATTTTTTACAGAAATAGAAAAAACAATCCTAAAATTTGTATGGAGCCACAAAAGACCCTGCATAACCAAAGCAATCTTGAGAAGGAAAAATGAAGCTCTAAGCATCATGTTTCCTAATTTCAAACTATATTGCAGAGCCCCAGTAATCAGAACAGTTTGGTATTGGCATAAAATGGGCACACAGATCAATCAAACAGAATAAAGAGCCAAAAAAAAAAGAATAAAGAACCCAGAAATAAATCCACACATATTTAGTCAATTAATTTATGGCAAAGAAGCCAAGAATACGCATTGAGGAAAAGATAGTTTCTTCAGTAAATGGTGCTGGGAAAACTGGACAGCCACATGCAAAAGAATGAAACTGGATCCCTAACTCACATCATACACAAAAAGCAACTAAAAATAACTTCAAGATTTGAATGTATCTTCAAATACATTTGGATGTAATTTAGACCTGAAACCATAAAATTTCCAGAAAAAACATATAGCAGGTAAGCTCCTTGATATCATCCTTGGCAATGATTTTTTTTTTATTTGACACCAAAGCAAAGGCAACAAAAGCAAAAATAAACAAGAGGAATTGCATCAAATGCAAAAGCTTCTGCACAGCAAAGGAAGCCATCAATAAAATAAAAAGTTAATCTATGGAATGGGAGAAAATATTTGCAAATCATACCTGCTAAGAGGTTAGTATGTAAAATATATAAAGAACTCATACAATTCAATAGCAAACAAACAAACAAAACCCACACACAAAAAACTCCTAATTGGATTAAAAATGGCCAGAGAAACTATTCAGTATTTTTCTAAAAAAGGCATATCGATGGCCAGCAAGTACATGAAAAGGTGCTCAACATCACCAGTTATCAAGGAAATGCCACTCAAAACCATAATGAGATGTCACATCACACCTATAAGAATGGCTTTCATCAAAACAAAACAAAACAAAACCAAAAACAAGAATAAGTGTCAATGAAGATGTGGAGAAAGAGAATCCTTGTGCCCTGTTGCTGGGAATATATTGGTGCAGCTACTGTGGAAAACAGTATGGAGGTTCCTCAAAACTTAAAAATAGAATTACCTTATGATCTAGAAATCCCATTTCTGAGTATTCATCTAAAGGAAAGGAAAACAAGATATTGAAGAGATATCTGCACTCCCATGTTCATTGTAGCATTATTTATAACAGCCAAGGTATGGTAGCCACCTAAATGTCCATCCCTGTGTGAAAGGATAAAGAAGATGGGATGTGTGTGTGTGTGTGTGTGTGTGTGCTTGTGTACATATACACAGAGGAATATTATTCAGTCATGAGAAAGAGGGAAGTCCTACTGTTTGTAACAGCATGGATGGATCTTAAGGGCATTATACTAAGTGAAATAAGCTAGACAAAGACAGACAAATACTACATGATATATGTGGAATCTTAAAAAGAAAACGAAGTCAAACTCACAGAGACAATGTAGAAAAGTGGTTGCCAGGAGCTGGAGGCTGGGGGACATAGGGAGAAGTTAGTAAAAAGAGAGGTAAAAGGAGAGGTTAGAAAGACATAAACTTTCAGCTATGACATGGATAAGGTCTGAGGATGTAATGTATAGCATGGTGACTATAAGTAACTATAATATGTTGTATAACTGAAATTGTTAGGAGTAGAACTGAAATGTTCTCACCAAGAAAAGAAAAGAAGAGGGGGGACTCAGTGGGTAACTCAGTGGTTGAGTGTCTGCTTTCGGCTCAGATTGTGATCTTGGGGTCCTGGGATCAAGTCCTGCAACAGGCTCCTTGCAGGAAGTCTGCTTCTCTCTCTGCCTATGTCTCTCTCTCTCTCTCTCTCTCTCTGTGTCTCTCATGAATAAATAAATGAAATCTTAAAAAAAAAAAGTAAAGAAGATAGAATGGAAGGAAGGATAAATATGTGAGTATGTGGGGTGGAGGTGTTAGTGAACTAGAATGCGTATGTATATCGAACCACAGTGCATATGTATATCGAATCACCACGATGATCTACACTTTAACTATCTCACAACTTTATATGTCAATTACACCTTGATAAGGCTGAAAAAAAAAAAAAACAATCAGTGTCCTTAGTTGCATATCTAGTAGCAAATATAGAAGTCATTCCTGTTGTGGTCGGAAGAGACATTTGTTTTGGGATATTTGATTCCTGGGGAACCTTGGGGAAGACCAGGGAAACTAGTTTGTAGGCTACCCAGACTCTATGACTACATCAGGAAGGCCTGCCACCCTCCCTGGTCACAGGTAGTACATCTCATCCTGTTTGTACTGGCTCCCCTGACACTCTCCAGCAGCCCCCAAATGCCGAGCCTCCACCTCCTCCATCACCAGGCCATGCATCCCCTGTGGTAGCTGTGTCCTTCTGCTCTATTTTCACCTACAAGTTAAATTCATCTACTTACCTCTGGTTGGTGGGGCATGGGTCACATGCCTTTGTACCTAGCTGCAAAGGAGGCTTGTAAAGCAAGTTTTCTGACTTATACCTTGGGAAAAGGGGAATTCCTCAACCCAGGGAGGGTATTCAAATTGTTGCGTAGCGAGAAAACATGACAAACGTCCCCCCAGTATAGAGCTATGTAGGGGCTGGGAAGTGAGAGCAAGAAGGGGTCACAGGCTCTCTGAGTCTGTGTTCTCAGCAGCAGCCAAAAGAAATGGACTCTGGTCAACCTAAGCCAAGCCCATTTATTGCAGAGTGGACGGAAGAGGAAACGTGCATGCAAAGGAGGAGTAAGAGTCACTAATGGAGCATCTACCATGTGTTTTGTCACACCTGTCCTTTATTTTAACTCTCCTGTCAATCCTGTGAATTCGATTTTGTTGCTTCCTCTTCGCAGATGAAGAGACTGAGGCTCAGTGAGGTTAAGTGACCACAGATCAGATAGCTAGGAAGTGACAGAGATGTAACATTGAGATCTTTCTGATGTAAAATCCCATGCTGCTTCTGTGATTTATTTTTCTTTATTTTTATGTGCAGGGAGTGTCCAAAATCTCCAGATATTTTCCTGACTGCTGAGGCCTGGCAAAGGTGGCAAGTGGGGGTGGCCACCAGAGGCTGTGGTGGAGGAGAGTGGAGGCAAGGGTATGCATGTGTGGGCTCTTTGTAGTCAAGTATTTATAAATCTGGACCTTTTCTCTTGTAGCAAATATTGGAGCTATTTCTCCTGGCGCTTAGACTCGGGAAGGTATCCATGCCACTGTTCACAGGAGCACATCCAAGAGAGGCAGGGCTGGGGGTCAGGTGAGGCCAGGCCAGCCTGGAGGTGTCCTGGAGACTTCTGGATGTACCATGTGACCACCGTGCCCTCAGGCCTTCTGGGAGAAACCATGCTGAACCAGGGGCCTGGGATGGGGCTTTAGGGTCAGGGCTGTGCCCACCTGGGAGCGCTGGTGATGGGCTGCCAGAAAGGGGACATAAGCAGGAAAATGCCTAGAAGGAGTAAAGTGGCGGCTCACTGGAGAGGTGATCTGGGCTCTGAAGTGCCCTGGGTTCTGAGCACTGTTCCCCTTCCTGAATTAGAAGGCCCATGGTATGGCTGTTCTGGAATCCTCAGACCCTTCTTGCTGTCCGTTTCTTACGAGAATTCCCTCGGTGTTAGATCTACTGAGTGAGAGTGATTGTGGCAACCAGAAGAGGTGCACGAGGACAGTCCCTGATGGCAGAGCCCCATGTGGGCTGCCCTGTCACATTCACAAAGCCTGCGCCTGTGGCCTGTGGCCACCCACACTTGAGTCACTGGTTCCTGCAGTTCATAGGGAGGCCTCAGGGCCAGAGCCTGATGCAGGGGTAAGATTTGGACCAGAAGCCAAGAGGGAAAGGAAGGGCCAGGCCTGAAGGACCATGAGGCGGGAGAGTGAATTTCTAGTTGTGACATGGTGGCATAGCTTAGTGGTGGGGTGTGTTTTGAGTGGTATGTTACTCATCATAGTCAAAGTATGGTTTGTATTTTAAAGCATAGATTTACTTATTTACCTATTTTATTTTGTTTTTTAAAAATATTTTGTTTATTCATGAAAGACAGAGAGAAAGAGAGAGAGAGGCAGAGACAGACAGAAGGAGGAGATCCCTGCAGGGGGCTCCAGGATCATGCCCTGAACCAAGTCAGCCACTCAACCTCTGAGCCACCCAGGTGTCCCTATTTAACTATTTTAGAATTCAAAAGGCACAGAAGGGGATCTAAGGAAAATTCTCCCTCCTTCCAGTCTGGCGGCTCCCTCCCCTGAGGTAACTGTTGTAGAATTTTTGGCCTCCTTCCAGAAGTGCTTTATGCACATATAAGCAAACACAGTCACATACAGATTCTTTCTCCCCCTCTTATGACATAAATGTTAGCATCCTATTCCCATTGTCCTGCACCTTGTTTTTTTGTGAATGGTTAACTAGCTTCTCCCCTCATTAGAGTAAACAAGGTGGTCCTGGCTCATTTGCATGCTCTGCCAGGGTAGGGGTGGGGGTTGTGGGGGGTTTTTATGTGTGTGTGTGTGTGTGTGTGTGTGTGTGTGTGCATGCACCACCACCAAGACCTGAAGGACAGAGTGCAGGGGCCCCACTCAGAAAACCTGGCTTTAGGCCTAGTGTCCTACTACCAAGCTGGGGCCTTAGCCCCTCTCAGGCTGATTCCTTCCTGCAAAGGGATAACAGGAATATTTCTTGGGGTTGTCGTGGGGTAGACCCAGGAGAAGGTGAGAAACAGTCCTGTAAATTGTCAAGTCCTATGAGGTGAGGGGTTATCCTTAGCCTGATTGAGTTGGAAGTGGTTGGATCTTCTCTGCTTCCCTCCCACGCACCTCCTCATTTTGAATTGGTGGTGTCATCTCTGCTTCAGGGAGTAAACAGGAGGCCTCTTGGGCCTTCCATCCTCACCCACCTACTCATTTATAGGCACTTCCCTCCCACCCTCTCTTGGGCACCTGAACCTGGCTCCTCTGTACTCCTCAAATCTTCAAACTCTCTCTCCTCTGGCTCCTTCCAATCAGCTCTTAAACATGTTCAGATTCTTCTTGTCTTAAAAAAGTAAACCCTACCTTAATCCCTCATCACCTTCCACTGTTTTGCTCTGCCACTTCAGAGTCCAAACTTTTTGAAAGATTAGCTTACACTTGGTACCTCCCCCTACCCCCAGATCCATTCTCTCTCCTCCTTTCTTGATTGAATATTTATGGAGCTCTATGTGTCAGGTGCTGTTCTAAACACTTTCATGTACTGATCTTTTGAATCCTCATAATGATCCAAAGAGGTAGGTACTACTACTTGCCCATTTTACAGACAAGGAAACTGAGACTTGGAGAGGTTAAGTGTGATCACACCGTGTGCGATCCCCTCATAGCAAGTAAGTAATTCTGGTTTCAAAGCCAGGCCGATGGCCTTCAGAGCATGTGTGCTTAGCCATGTCACTACCTGCCTCCTGTGGGAAATGGTCTAGTAAACTGATTTGTGCAAGGTCAGTGACCTCTGCTAAAAAACAAAATCCAACCAAGTAAATTTGAAGGTCTAATTGGCTTTATGAAGTGTTTTAGGAATTTGGCAGTGTCCCATCTAGCAAGCAGAGGGGAGCTCCCAGGAGTTGTACAAAATGCAGGGTTTTTAATTAGAAAGGAGGGTGGGGCAAGAATGTTACTAGCAAAAGTAAAGATTGTTTCAGGCCAGGTCATCTTCCTTCCTTTATTTATTTTTTAAATAAATAGAGCCACAACATGGGGCTGGAACTCACAAGGGATCAAGAGTCGCCTACTCGGGACACCTAGGTGACTCAGCGGTTGAGCATCTCCCTTTGGTTCAGGGCATGATCCTGGGTTTGGGGATCCAGTCCCACATCGGGCTCCCTGCAGGGAGCCTGCTTCTCCCTCTGCCTGTGTCTCTCATGAATAATCTTAAAAAAAAAAAAAGAAAGAAAAGTCGCCTGCTCTACTGACTGAGCCAGCCAGGCACCCCCCAGGTCGTCTTCCTGTAGGGGGAAGGGCAGGGGGTCTCATTAGGTGGATTTCCTCCTCTTCTTTTCAGGGATGGAGAGGGCCCTTGTGATAGATGACCCCATTGGAGCTGACTGGAAAATCCCAGATTGACTGATTTAAAATTCCACTCCTGGAGAAATTGAAACTGCAGTTAATCTCAGTTTGCTGTCCTGGGGGCAAGTGGGTTTCAAAATGTAGTGGACCTGGGTTCAAATCTCAGCTCCACTACTTACTGCACTGTGATCTGGAGAAAGTTCCTTGATCTGTTTCTCAGTGACACAAGTTACCTGAAACCACTCAGCATGATGCCAGTGGGCCAGGGCTCTGCCCCTGGTTCTGTCCCTAGCTGTCCTATGCAAATAGCCTCTCCTTCTGTGCCTCTGTTCTCCATTTGCAAAAGAAGAGCAGTGGCCAGGGTGTTTCCAAAGGCACTTCCATATATTTTTAAAAGTTTTTATTATTTATTCGTGAGAGAGGTAAAGCCTCTCTTTAGAGAGGCAGAGACACAGGCAGAGGGAGAAGCAGGCTCCATGCAGGAGCCCCATGCAGGACTCGATCCCAGATCCCAGGATCATGACCTGAGCCCAAGGCAGATGCTCAACCACTGAGCCACCCAGGCATCCCAGGTACTTCCATATTTAAGCCTCTTTAGCTTGAGGTATACCTCTCAGATTGTACACATTTAACACAGCAGGGAGCATCTCTCTTAGAGGAAAAAGATGGTGATCTTCCTACATCCAGCAATCCTATCCCCATGAGAAAGCATGCCCCTGCTCACCAGAGGAGCAATTAGGGAAGTTTATGCAGATGAAACAGCCTTCATGACAGTCTACGACGGTCTTTTTTTTTTTTTTTTAAGATTTTATTTATTTATTCATAAGAGACACACAGAGAGAGGCAGAGACATAGGTAGAGGGAGAAGCAGGCTCTCTGAGGGAGCCCGATGTGGGACTTGATCCCAGGACCCTGAGGCAAAGACAGATGCTCAATCCCTGAGCCACTAGGTACCTCCCTACCATGGTCTCTTTAAAGCTGCTTCAGAATCACATGAACTCTGCATCTCACCAGCAGGGAGGCAAGAAGAAGTGATAAGACCCAGAGCTGATAAGCCCCAACTTTTGTGCAATGCTGGTCTCCTTTCAGTTTCACAGCAGCCCTGGGGGCAGAGACTCTGACCACACTCTTATAGCACGCTGGGTATGGGGAGGGTGTTTAGGGCTCTTCATATACATATGTACATATGTATATCTATCTAGATCTATCTATCTATCT
The DNA here is from genome assembly GCF_003254725.2 of Canis lupus dingo. NCBI lineage: Eukaryota > Metazoa > Chordata > Mammalia > Carnivora > Canidae > Canis > Canis lupus. The sequence continues at coordinate 38,944,607 of NC_064269.1, forward strand.
ATCTATCTATCTATCTATCTATCTATCTATTTATCTATCTATCATCTACCAAGAGAAAGTAATTTGTTTTAGGAAATTGGCTCATGTGATTATGGAGGCTGACAAGTCCAAAACATGCACAGTGGGTTCTCAGGGTAAAGAGCCAGGAAAGAGCAAAGGTTGGGCCATCTGCTGAAATTCTTCTTGCTCAAGGAGGTCAGTCTTATTCTATGCAGGCCTTCAATTGATTGGATGAGGCCCACCCATATAAAGGAGGGCAATCCGCTTTACTCAAAGGCCAGCAATTTTAATGTAAATCTCACCCAAAAATAGCATCACAGAAACACCCAGAATAATCTTTAATCAAATATCGGGGGCTGCGGTCAAGCCAAGTTGGTACATAGAACTAACCATCACAGAGCCTTTCTCTCTAATCCCTATGACCTGGGAGGTAGTTATTGGGATCCCTAATTGATGATGAGAGAATGAAGACTCAGAGAAGTAACAAGGTTAACTCAGGGCCACAGAGCTGTGGTGGCCTGCAGTCATCAAGGAGTCATCTCCTACACAACTGGACCCAAGAATGCTTTCTGGGTGAGATACTTTGAAAACCAGTACCCTGGTGACCAGAGCAGAGATATGTGTGTAGTCACGTTCGACCCAGATGGAAAGTATGAACACACTTTTACCAGAAAGGTGGCAGCGGGGCAGCTGAGTCATCCAACCTCTCAATACCAGGATCAGATTGGCTTGTTCTCTCATCCCCATTGTGGAAAGTCCAGCGTCTTCCTCAAGATTTCTCGGATTGCAGGGGGTGGAGGCGGGAATCCTTTCTCTGTCATTTGGCCCTGGGTCCTGGCAGGCAGCGATCTTATCACGACTGCCTGGGCAGATCCTGTTTGTCAACCTTGCAACTTTTTTCTTTTTTTTTTTCTTTTTTTTTTTTCAAAACTCACCTCTTCACCTCCCCACATGACCGTGAAGTGTCTGTGTGGCAGGTTTCCCTGATGGCCTGGGGAGATGGAGAGAATTTACAGGGCAGCAGGGAGGACTACAAATTGGGTCTTAGACCACGTGTTCTCCTACAGGCCTCGTGTGGCCATTTCTATAGGCCCGGCTCCAGCTCTGTTGTTGGGCATTCCCCCTTCCTCGTCTTCCTTCCTCTGCCCTCTGTTGTCACTATCCTCTTCCTCTCAGAAATAAAATTAACTCCCTCACATTTCTCTTTCTTTCTTTCTTTTTAAGATTTTATTTATTTATTTGAGAGAGAGAGCACACAGGAGCAGGGAGAGGGCAGGGAAGGGCAGAGGGAGAGGGAGAAGCCGACTCTCCACTGAGTAGGGACCTGACGTGGGACTCGATCCCAGCACCCTAAAATCATGACCTGAGCTGAAGTCAGACACTTAATCCACCAAGCCACCCAGGTGCCCCCACATTTTCTTTCACAGGGGAATTCCACCGTCTTTCACCGTGAGTGTTCATTTTGGCTCCAGGCCTGGCTCAGGGGGTCCTGGGAGCGGGCAAATGCTTTCTGAGAATTCTCTGAGAGTCAGCGCTGCCTTGTGCTCTTGTGCTGGTTGGGGTCTGGCTCTTTCTCCCACAGGAGCTGGGATGAGACAGTGTCTGAGGCCAACCCTGGCACTGCCCTTTCCAGGACTGGCCAGCTGAGAAGGTCACCTCTACCTGTCTAGCTTGTGGCAGGTGAAACTCTGCTGTGAGGACAGGTCCCCAGTCTACCATGGCAGAAGGCTCCAGGCTCTGATCCCATAGAACTCTGCGTTTTGTCATCCCCTGTGACTTGTCCACAGTGAGTAAGCACCCTGACCAGAGGGCAGGAGGGTTTGGTCTGAAACGGCACCTGACAGACTCTGCTCAGGTGCACACCCACCTTGAAGTCCACAGTGTCCCTCTCCGTCTGGGGCTCATGTATTCAGAGCCCCTTCGATGCCTCCTAGGAATCTTGCCCTGTTCCCTGCTATGGGCTTTGAAGTCTACACGTGAAGCTCTATAGAGGTCAGATTTCCAGGCTCTGGTGGGCTTTGTATTCCTGAAAAATGTGGGGTATGGGATGCTGGTGCTGTGAGTTTGGGAGGCAAACGGACATGCCTAAGTCCTGACTCCATCTCCATCATTTACTGTGTCAATTTGGGCCAATGACTTAAAATTTCTGAATCTTAGTTTCTCCATTTGTACAAAGAGGGATCACAACCCTTTCGTCATGGGGGCTGCTCAGAGGACTAGGAAGGTAAGATATGACATGCACTTTGCAAGAGATCCCCAGGTTCAGGTCAAGGTCCAGGGAGCAGAGAGGCTGGCCCTGCCCTCTAGAGCCTCTGGCCCCTAAGAGGAGTGGGGCCTCACTGGGTGCCCCCACCTATCCTCCAACCTGGCTTCCTCACTAGACACCATTGGGAGATTTGATCTGTGCTTCCAGCTAAGGTCCCTAACGAAGGCAGAGTGACTGCATCACCTATGTGAGTGCTGTAGGTTGATAGCCTGAGCCCTGGAGGCCAGAAAGCTCATACGTGGATGCTGAGATGCTCTGCTTCCCTGAATGACACCTCCAAATGACCCAGCCCTGGGCACGGACAGGGGCCCTTCTGCTGTTCTCTGTGTCTACCTCTCTATGTGAGCTGGTAACCTGTACTCTGGGGTGGGGAGCCAGTGTTTGGACAGAAGAAGAGGGATGGAAAAAATCAAGTTCAGGGTATTCACTGAATAATTTTTAGTGATACATTCTGTTCACTGGGCAGTACCACGTTTAGACCCGGGCCCAGTCTCCACTGCCCTGCTTCCCACTCCAGTGTGCCCTCTGACCCTCTCTACCCTACACATGAACTTGACCCAAGGAGCTCTGGGACTCATGCCCAGGGGCCCTTGGGGGGCTCTATAGCCAGACCTCAGTTCCAGGAGAACAGCCTAGAGTCAGCTCGCTTCTGTTGACAGGTGTGGGATCACAGAAGATTGAGTTGCCGGAATGGTGCCAACATGTTGATTTTATGTGACTCAAACTGTTTATCTAGACAGTGGCCCAGAAAAGGAATCTTTGCCCAGGACTGCCTTGCCTTGCCTATACTGGAGGTGGCCTCAGTGCCGGGCACCTTGCCAGGCACTAGAACAAAACAACATTCCACCTCCCAGGAGCTTTTATTCTCGTCAGGGGAGGAAAATCAGGGTGATAGGGGCTATGGAAAGACAGCAGACAGGTTAAGGGAGATAGATCACAGTAAGGAGGACTGTCTGGGAAGTCCTGACTGAGGAGCTGGCATGTGAAGAACAGTGGGGAAGGTGCCTGTATATATTGGGGGACGAGCTCTCCAGGTAGAAGGGACAGGAAGTGGAGGCACGCACCTGTGCACCTGCTTGTCCTGAGCCAGAAGGAAAATGATGAGGATCTCAGCTGTACACCAGAGTTTGCAGGTCCTTCTGAAGACTGGCTTTCATTCAGAGAATGAAAGTTGAATGATATCAATGGTACTTCCTGTGGCCTTCATTTTCACTGCCCTGATTACTGATGAAGCTGAGCCTCTCCATCCTCATTTAACCAGACCCACCAGCAGCCTTGGACCAGAGTCATCATTTCTTCCTTTTGGGAGCAGTTTCTCTGCTGGCATTCCTGGATCCTACACTCTTATTTCTCCCCTCCTCTCACTGGCTGCTTCTTCCTGGTTTCCTTGGCCCCTTTCTCCTTGCCTGCCTGACCTCCTGGCCCTGTCCTTGGATCTCTTCTCTTTCCTATTGTCACTTATTCGTAGGTCCTCTCATGCAGGCTCTTGGCTTTCATATCAAGTATATGCTAATGTCTCCCAGTTTGGCTGCTTCCCAGATCCCCCTCCCAAACTTCAGGTATTGAACTTCTGACTGTCTTTCTCTATTTGGATTTCTAACTCTTGTATCTAAAATTCAACTCCTGAATCCTTCATTCCCTAGACTTCCTCCTAAGGTCTTCCCGTATTGGTAGAAGACAGCTCCATATTTAAGACTTCTCAGGCCCAAAACCTTGGAGTTATCTTTGACTTTATCCCATCAGCAAATTCCACTAGGTTCCCCTTCCAAATGATACCCACTTCTCACTGTCTCCTTTCCTACTTCCTTGGTGGAAGAGCCACCATCAGCTCTGACCTGGATTAATCCAATACTATCCTAACCTGCATCCTCCTCCTTGGTTTTCCTACCATCCATTCTCCAACCAGAGAGAAATCTTTAAGACATGAATCAGATCAAAGCACTCCCTCTGCTCTACTCAAATCCTGCAGCGACTACCCATCTCATTCAGAGGAAAACCTGCCATCCTTGGAATGGCCTATGAGACCACCTGGCCTCTTGCTTCCTTCTGACCTCCCCTTCTGTTACTCCTTTGCTCACTCTGCTCCAGCCTTACTGGCCTCTGTGCTAACCCTGGGACCTGTGGGCATCCTGGCTGTTATACTGAAATAGCTTCAGTGCCTTTGCTTATCGTCTGCCTCCTCCCAATAAAAAGCTCTTTCCTGGCAGGGCCTTTGTTTTCTTTACTGCTGTGTTTCTAGCACCTAGAACAGTACTTGGTACAGGGTGGACAGCTAATTCTTGAATAAAAGCAACTCATAGATTATTATTATCAGGAGCTGTGTAATCTAAACCAGATAAAGAGTAAGTTACGGAACTCTACATCATGAGGGGTGAGAGTCAGGGAGAAGGCGGTATGATCAATGCTTAGGAGGCTCTGGGTGGTGTTGGGAATTTATTGCTTCTGGACTATGAGAGACAATGAGTTTCAGTGATGGAGAGAGATTAAAGAGTGTGATACCTGGATTGAGTGGATGAAGGTTTTCTGTTCTTTTGCCTCATTAGTTACTTCACCTCAATCTCCTTTGTTGGTTTCTCTTCAGCCTTTTGATTTCCAAAACTCGGAGTGAAGTAATGAATGTTCTAGGGCAGTGTTTTTCAAACTGAGAGACATTGCCCATTAGAGAATCATAAAATTAAGTTAGCCCATCTACAAAAATGAAGTAGAACAGAATAGGAAATAGCAGAGGACCATGCATGTAGCAAGGCTAAGTATCATATTATAAAACTTTATTTCATTTGTGTATATGTGGATGTGGGTTTTTATGTATGATGGGTGTTATACTGAGTCACATGTATGGTTGGGTCATGGACAAATAAGTTTGAAGGCCATGAGAGTGGGTGAGGAGGTCAGACAACTGACAGTCAAGATAGTTGGGCGGATTTTATTGTGAGTCCTGAAATCACGAAGACTTTATAGAGGTAGTACTAGAAAGATACTTTACCAGGGTCCAAACTCTTCAAGAAATGTCCTGGGAGTCTGTAGATGATTGTAATTGAGTGGTGCTTGCTCCTTTCTGTAAGACTTCTAGTTCTAATCCTTATCTGTGCTTTCCCAGCCCAGAGCCTGCTGGCTCTTTTTTCCCCACCAGCACATTCCAACCTGCCTCAGTAGTCCTAGCAATCTGCTCCTAACTCCTGGGTCACAACTCCAGGGGCCAGATTCCTCACTCATCCCTCTGAGCATGCTCATTAGTGATAACAGCAATACACCATCAAGGTTAGCCATCATTTCCTGAGCCCCTCTCCGTGCTCTATAGTAATCCTGCAAGGTACAAATTCTGCCTCGTTTTAAGGAAGAGAGCTGGGAGTTCAGAGGTTAAATGACTTGGCCAAGATCACTCAGTGGCAGAGCTAGAATTTGAATTCAGGTCTGTTTTCCCAGTGAAGGCTTTGCAATGCAACCCTGTGGCCACCCTCAACAGTTGATTTATTCACTCTTACAGACCATCCTCACAGCATGAAATTCAGATTTCATGCTTCAGTGCAAGTATGTATCACTACATTTCATGGAGGTTGGATTCTACTATTCTGACACCAATGCTGATGTGTGGTTTTTTTCCCTACACCAAGTAATTCTCTGACACCAGTGGGGTGTCCTACAATTCCATTCAATTCTGACATTATCCAGAGACAGCATCAGGTGCCACAGGCTGAGGCCTCAGTCCTGCAAGACTGCCTCTCTTTGCTTCAGACCCCAATCACAAGCCCAGATTGTTATTTGTACCTCTGACTGACTGGTTATAAGTGGGAGGTACCCTTACAGAACTTAGGAAACCACTTTATTTCCTAGATGACTGGCTATTACAAAGGATGTTAAAGGATAGGAATCAGCCAGTTGAAGAGATACATGGGACTTCTGTCCCCATGGAGTTTAGGGCCTGCCTGACACAGTAGCCAATGGAAATGGTCTTTTCTACCAATGTGGAAGCCCTCTGAACCCTATCCTTCAGGTTTTTAATGGAAGCTTCATTACATAGGTAAATTGATGAAATCATTGGCCACTGGAGATGAATTCAACCTCTAGCCCTTCTGCTCTCCCCCATTGTCAAGGGGGTGGTACTGAAAGTTCCAACCCTCCAATCACATGGTTGACTCTCCTAACACCCAGCTCCCACCCTTGCATGCTGTTCCAAAAGTAACCTCATTAATATAACTGCAGGTGTGGTTGAAAGGAGTTTACTATGAATATCAAGACATCATTATTGTTCTTATCACTAAAGAAATTCCAAGGAGGTTCCTGAAGGAGGTCAATGCCAGAAATGGAAAGAATGCCAAATATATATTTCTTTTTCTTTTTTTTTAAATTTTTTTAAAAATTTTATTTATTTATGATAGTCACACACAGAGAGAGAGGCAGAGACACAGGCAGAGGGAGAAGCAGGCTCCATGCACCGGGAGCCCGACGTGGGATTGGATCCCGGGTCTCCAGGATTGTGCCCTGGGCCAAAGGCAGGCGCCAAACCGCTGCGCCACCCAGGGATCCCTCTTTTTCTTTTTTTAAGATTATTTATTTATTTGAGAGAGAGAGAGAGAGAGAGAGGGAGAGAGAGCACAAACAGGGTGGGGGCTGGTGAAGGGCAGAGGCGGAGGGAGCAGCAGACTCCCTGCTAAGCAGGGAGCCTGATGTAGGGCTTAATCCCAGGACCCTGAGATCATGACCAGAGCAGAAGGCAGGCACTCAACTAACTGAACCACCCAGATGCCCCCCAAATATATATTTCTTATGATAACTCAATCCGCAGGTTCTTTCATAGAGTTGAAATGTAAACATCAACATTCTTTGATTTTTATTTTTTAATTAATTGAAAATTATTTATTTTTATTATTTATTTTTTTAAAAAATATTTTATTTATTTATTCATGAGAGATACAAAGAGAGAGGCAGAGACAGGCAGAGGGAGAAGCAGTTTCCCCGTGAGGAGCCTATTGTGGGACTTGATCCCAGGACCCTGGGATCACGCCCTGAGCAGAAGGCAAATGCTCAACCACTGAGCCACCCAGGCATCCCTTGAATTAATTAGTTTTTAAAAGTAGGCTCCACACCCAGTGCAGAGCCCAGCATGGGGCTTGAACTTATGACCCTGAGATCATGACTTGAGCTGAGATCTAGAGTCAGAGGCTTAGCTGACTAAGGAGCCATCCATATGTCCCAATATCAAAATTCTTGAATGGCTACTGTTTCCACTGAATGCCACCCTTGTACCCAGAGCTATATTGGGATTATAGGGAAAGAATGAATGCTGGGCTTTGGCCTCAAGAAGTTATAATCATGGGGACTTGAGACCTTAGAGATTCTCCACATTTAACAAATGACAAAACTGAGGCTTGGGTCATAATGCAGGAAAGAATTAGAGCAAGGATTAAGGATCACCTCACTGTAGTCATTTATAAACTCTTTGGTCACTCCTCATCATTTCTTGAAGTTTTTAGTATCTGGTGAAAAGTGTCTCTAGCACTATCCCTATAAGATCTTGGTAGCTTCAGAATCCAGGTCTCCCGTCCAGGTTGAGATAATAAAAGGACAGTATGGGACATATATGAATCTGGCTCACAGTGTTAGGGCCTACCTAATCACCAGATCCTACCCTACTCCAGGTGTCCAGAGGCCATGTGCCCCAGATGAGGCTGCCATCCCTCCCAGCCTAGGCCCTGGGAAATGAGTCTTGCTTCCTCTGACCCACTTACTGTAATTCCACTCCACTTGCCTTGATTTAACAATGAGTGTGTTGGGCAGCCCGGGTGGCTCACTGATTTGGCGCCGCCCTCAGTCCGGGTCGTAATCCTGGAGACCCGGGATGGAGTCCCACGTCGGGCTCCCTGCATGGAGCCTGCTTCTCCCTCTGTCTGCCTGTCTCTCTCTCTCTCTGTGTCTCTATGAATAAATAAATACAATCTTAAAAAAAAAAAAAAAAAACAATGAGTATGTAATCAAAGAGAGAGGTGGGAGGAGGAATAAAATGAGTGAAGGTGAGCGAGAAGTACAGGCTTCCAGTTAGGGAGTGAGTAAGTCACAAGGAGGAAAGGCACAGTGTAGGGAACATAGTCAATGGTATTGTCCTAGCCTTTTATGGTGACAGATGGTAGCTACTCTCATGGTGAGCATTGTGTGACATAGAGACTTGTTGAACCACTATGTGGTACACTTGAAACTAATGTGACATTGTGTGTCAACTGTACTTAAATTAAACATTTTTTAGGGATCCCTGGGTAGCGCAGTGGTTTAGCGCCTGCCTTTGGCCCAGGGCGCGATCCTGAAGACCCGGGATCGAATCCCACGTCGGGCTCCCGGTGCATGGAGCCTGCTTCTCCCTCTGCCTGTGTCTCTGCCTCTCTCTCTGTGTGTGTGACTATCATAAAAAAAAAAAAAAAATAAATAAATAAAAATAAACATTTTTTAGAGGGATGCCTGGGTGGCTCAGTGGTTGAGTGTCTGCCTGCGGCTCAGGTCGTGATCCCGGGTCCTGGGATCGAGTCCCACATCAGGCTCCCTGCAAGGAGCCTGCTTCTCTCTCTGCATATGTCTCTGCCTCTCTCTCTCTGTGTCTCTCATGAATTAATATATAAAATATTTTTTAAAAATTAAGAAAAAATTTAAAAAGTAGAAGTATTGGAAAAAAAAAAGAATGAGTGTAATCAATTTTGGCCAATGAGATGTGAGAGGATGTCTTCTGAGGGAATTTAGGGAATAATTGTCATGTTCTTAAAAAGAAAAAAAGACATGCTGGGGATCCCTGGGTGGCTTAGCGGTTTGGCGCCTGCCTTTGGCCCAGGACATGATCCTGGAGTCTGGGGATTGAGTTCCATATCGGGCTCCCTGCACAGAGCCTGCTTCTCAATCTGCTTGTGTCTCTGCCTCTCTCTCTCTCTGTGTGTCTCTCATGGATAAATAAATTAAATCTTAAAAAAAAAAAAAAAGAAAAAGACATGCTGACAAAATATTTTCTTTTCTATCCTTTAAATATAGATGTTGTGGAAGGGGATGAAGCCTTAGGTTGGTTACAGCCACCTTGTGACCATGAAGGGATAAACTCTAGGGTGAAAGCCTCTGTGTTGAGGATGGTCAACCATGGAGCTGTTCTACCTCTGAATTCCTTGTGTGTAAATTCCTTCTTGGTTAAGATTTTTGAGTTCAGTTTCCTGAAATTTGCATCCCAAAGCGGCTTAACCAGTTAAGGTAGAGTTTGGCATCAGGTGGCCTTGGTTCTGAGGGCTGTGGAAGGTCCATGGCAGCCAAAGCTGTAAGCTAGAGGCTATTGCAGGTAAACCTGGAAATTTGGGTTTAATGCAATACAAATTATTTTTCCCTGTGTTACTGGCATTGTATCAACCCAACAAGGTGGCCTTTTGTGTGGTGGTTCAGGGACCCAAGATCCTTTCTTCCTTCCTCTCTGTCCTTGGAGTTTAGCTGGTAGGTGGGGGTGGGGAAGGCACACTTGCTTCTTAAATGCTGGAGGCTGGAAGTTATACTCATCACTTGTATTTTTATTTCACTGGCTAGAAGTGGGTACAAGGAGACAAGGGCAGCCCCTTCCAGGAACAACTGCATCCTCCAAGAGGGGAGTATGGACATTGACAATCAGCGGGCCCTCTCTGCCTGAAGCTAGGATGATGGGGTTAATGAGGGTCTGGGCTGGCCCTCCAGGAGGGAGGGACCTGGTGAAGGAGGGAGAGAGGGGCCTTTAGGGTGGAGGTCGGCACAGTGTGTATTAAGGTAAAAAAGCTAATTCAAAGGGGACCCAGTTGGGGTAAGCCCTGCATTTAGTAGAGAGAATGAGACCAGAATACAAGGAGCCTCACCTGTCTGTGCCGGATTTGTTTTGTGTTCCCCAGAGTGGAGTTGCACTGTCATGCAGGTAGGCTCTATCTGAGTCCCTGCCATTTAAGCATTGGGATTTAGGATGAATCCCACAATATTCCATAACATGGATAAAGGACCAACGGGCTTTATTTATTGAGGGGTGGGGAAAAAGAAAATTTACAAGCCCAGGGTCAGCAACACCAAGTTGTCATGTTCTAATGAAGAGACCCTGGCCCTTTTTAGGGGCAGATACAAAAAAAGCAACCTTGTCAGTGGAAACACCCACAGGCCGCTTGGGGCCAGCCAGTCTAGATTTGGGTGCTCACTGTTGGCAATAGGGGGTGACCTGGCACCTGCTGATCTTAGATCCATGGGATGTTAAGTTGTGGAAAGCTGAGTCTGGGGCAATCCCTCCAACTCAGAGAAGCAGATCCCAATGAGCTGTGTCCATGCTACCCAGAGTGGGCTCGCAGGGCCACTTTCAGAAGGCCCTGGTCCTAGCACAGTTGGTATCTGAGGGTTTTGTAGTCTTTCATTGAGGTGAGGATCTAACATTCTTGAGTAACATTGTGGGAGGAGTCAGAGCCCTTGGATTCAGTAATAACAAGGCCACTCATTATGCAGCTACTACATGCTAGATACTTTATATTTTGCACTTAATAGGTCCAACAAGGGGACGCCCAGGTGGCTCAGTGGTTAAGCATCTGCCTTTGGCTCAGGGCGTGATCCTGGAGTCCCTGGATCGAGTCCCACGTTGGGCTCCCGGCATGGAGCCTGCTTCTCCCTCTGCCTGTGTCTCTGCCTCTCTCTGTGTCTCTCTCATGAATAAATAAATAAAATCTTAAAAAAAAAAAAAGGTCCAACAAGCAGGGCCCATGTAACCTTACAGCCACTCTCTTTTGTCTCACTCTGTTCTTTTTTTATTAGTATTTTATTTATTTAAAATAAATGGAGAGAGAGAGAGAGAGAGAGAGAGAGAGCACACAGAGGGAGAGGGAGAAGCAGGCTCCCCGCTGAGCAGGGAGCCTGATACAGGGCTCAATCCCAGGACCTTGGGATCATGACCTGAGCCAAAGGAAGATGCTTAACTGACTGAGCCACACAGGCACCCCATGTTTTGCCCTGTCCTTAAATTGTGTTCAGTGGAAGCGTTCATCTTTGTCCAGGATGGATGTGTGGCAGTCTTGTGACTATCCTGATGACTTTCGGGGTAAAGTCTTAAAGTGACTTTGAGTTGCAAAACACAATCTTCATTCCAGAATTATAAGGTTTAGTCACAGGTGATAGTCAAAGCTTCCAATTAAAGTTATGGCTGCTTTCCTTGTGTTGGAAAGGAGTGTGGCCAGCATTTCCTTTCTTACTTGCTCACCTCTGCTCACCTAACTGCATTTTCTGAGCTCCCAGTTGGAGAAGGTTTTAGATATCCCAGGCCAATTATCAGAGGCATAGAATCAGTCTCCCCGTAGCCCTTGGGGTGCCAACAGCAGTGGGGACATGGCCTCTCCTCTGAGCTTCTAGAGTCTATAGCCTTACCTCCTCCCTCTGTTCCCCCACCCCTTACTTCTGTGTTCCCTTTTTCTTTTTTTCAGAAAAGATGTGTCTAACCAACTCTCTGTATTCAATTCTTTCTGATGAATTACCTATTAAAATTCTGTCTTCTTGGTCAGATTTTGATTATACATTTGTTATTTAATGATACCCAACCAGCCATAATTAAAAAAATTTAAATTATATTAAATATTATGGTCAATTATATGGAGAAAAGAATATAACATATGCTTATGTAAGGCAGGGTTTATTTATTTATTTATTTATTTTTAAGGCAGGGTTTAATAAGGTACTGGTCTCCCTGGAAGAGATTTGTACTTAGCTGAGTACTATGACCTTCCTTCTCTGCCTCTGCTTTAAACCCAGAGGGCACCTAATAAATCATTCATGGACCAAACTATGAATACACCTTTCATCACATCAGCATCATCAATAGGATCTGGAAGTGAGGAGGAGATGAGGGACTCCACTCTGGTCCAGAAGGAAATGAGGAGAGGCAGCCTGATACAACGGGTGGCGGCCACTGAATTTGAGTCTAGATTTTTCTAGGGCCAGTGGGGGCAGGAGACATGGTGGAAGAGTTGAGAAGATATTCTCCCTGGGTCCCTCTTGACATCATGGGGTTGGGTTTATTTTCAAGAGATTCAGAAGATTCCTAACTTCAATTTGTTGAATATCATCTTTACATTTCATCTTCATTCTCTGGTTCATTTAATTACTGATAACTTCTTTAAAGAGGAAGAAAAGTGGACCAAAGAGAGGTTGCTCCTCTTTATTTCCAAACCAAAGCAAGGTAGCTAGGTAAATGCTCTGGCTTCTGTCCAAATGTTAGAACAGTTGTCTGTTGTTGACTCCACTCCTCACTGTTTCACTGGAGTCATGTACTCTTGCTCCTTCTCCCTTCTCTTACTCCCATCCTTTCTCCTCTTTCTCTCTCTCTCTTCCTCTTCCTTCCCCTCCCCTCCACTCTCCCTTCCTTTTTTCTTCCCTTCTTCTTTCCTCCCCACCTCCTCCTTTTCCCTTTACTTCCTCCTCCCCCTTTCTCCCATTGACCTCCTCCTTCTCCACCTTCTTTTCTCTAATGCTTTTTAACAGACTTTGTTTCATGTGTTCCACACTTTTGGCCAGAAGCTTCAAAAATTACACCACCTTTACTGCACTGTAAACAAAGCTATAACTTTACTATCAACCTTGATCAAAGCTGTCTCATCCCATATGTCAAAATCGGTACTCTGGGTGTGCCTGGGTGGTTGAGCATCTGTCTGTCTTCGGCTCAGGTCGTGATCCCAGGGTCTAGGATCGAGTCCTGCATCAGATTCCCCGCAAGGAGCCTGCTTCTGCCTCTGCCTGTGTCTCTGCCTCTCTCTGTATCTCTCATGAATAAAAAAAAAAGAAAAAAAAAAAAAAAGAATCATTACTCTGAAGGTATCCAAATTGGCAAGGAAAAAGATATGATACTGTATATAGAAAACCCTAAAGATTCCACCAAAAAACTACTAGAACTGATAAATTAATTCAGTAAAGTTGTAGGATACAAAATAATGTACAGAAATCTGTTGCATTTCTAATAATAAAGCAGCAGCAGGAAGTGAAATTAAGAAAACAATCCCATTTATGATTGCACCAAAACCAATAAAATAGGTAGGAATAAACTTAACCAAAGAGGTGAAAGACTTGTACTCTGAAAGCTATAAAACATTCATGAAAGAATTTCAAGACGATGCAAAGAAAGGGAAAGACATACCACGTTCATGGGTTGGAAGAACAAATATTGTCAAAATGTCTTTACTACCCAAAGCAATCTACATACAGACTTAATGGGATCCTTATCAAAACATCAACAGTATTTTTCACAGAGCTAGAACAAACAATCCTAAAATTTGTATGAAACCACAAAAGACCTTGAATAGCCAAAGCAATTTGAAAAAGAAAGACGAAACTTCAGGTATCACAAATCCAGGTTCAAGTTATATTACAAAATGGTAATAATTATAACAGGATGGTACTGGCATAAAAATAAACACGTAGATCAATAGAATAGGACAGAAAACACAGAAATAAACCCACAATTATATGGCCAATTAATCTATGACAAAGGAGGAATGAATTTACAATGGGAAAAAGACAAATGGTTTTGGGAAAATTGGATAGCTACATGCAAAAGAATGAAACTGGACCACTTTTTTTTCACCTTACACAAAAATAAATTCAAAATGGATTAAAGACTTAAATGTGACACCTGAAACCATAAAAAATCTAGAAGAGAGCACAGGCAGTAATCTCTCTGACGTTGGCTGTAGCAACATTTTTCTAGATATGTCTTCTGAGGCAAGGGAAATAAAAGCAAAAATAAATTATTGGGACTACATCAAAATAAAAAGCTTCTATGCAGTGAGGGAAGCAATCAACAAAACTAAAAAGCAACTAATGGAATGGGGGAAGAGACTTGCAAATGACATATCCAGTACAGGGTTAGTACCCAAAATATATAAAGAACTGTTACAACAGCCAAAATCCAAATAATCCAATTTAAAAATGGGCAGAAGATATGAACAGGCATCTCCAAAGAAGACATCCAGATGGCCAACAGACTCATGAAAAGGTGCTCAACATCACTCCCCATCAGGGAAATGCAAGTCAAAATTACAATGAGATATCACTTCACGCTTGTCAGAGTAGCTAAAATAAAAAACACAAGAAACAACAAGTAGAAGTAGATGGATCCATAGAAAATGTTTACCTGGCACTGCACTGTGGAATCTTACATCTAATGTATCTTGATGCCTGAGTTGAAACCTCCATGTTATTATCCTGTTACATACACATTAACATTTAAAAATTGTTTTAAATTAATAGACTTTGTAAGAGCAGTTTTAGGTTCACAGTAACATTGACTGGAAAATACAAAGTTCCCAAATACCTCCTCCTCCCCAATACATACAATATAACCTCCCACACCATGAACACATATAACCTTTAACATTGGCATCAATGTGGTACATTTGTCACAACGGATGAACCAATGCTGACATATCGTCATCACCCAAAGGCCATAGTTTACCTTGGGTTACTGTAGCTCACCTTGACATTGTACATTCCATGGGTTTTGACAAATGTATTATGCCATGTATCTACATACACTATCCTTCACTGCCCTAAAAATCCTAAAAATCCACTGTGCTCCACCTATTCATCCTCTCCCCCTTCCTAACCCTTGGCAACCACCGATCTTTTTATTGTCTCCTTAGTTTTGCCTTTTCCAGAATGTCATATAGTTGGAATCACATAGAATGTAGCCTTTTCAGATTAGCTTCTTTCACTTAGCAATATGCATTTAAGGTTCCTCTATGTCTTTTCACAGCTTGGTAGCTCACTTTTTTTTAACACTTTCAATTTTCAAAACATCCTTGTGAGATATGCTTTATCAGCTGCTACTTAAGCATGAAGAAACCAAGGCTCAAGACCATGCTAGTTGAATGCTACACCATAGATCTGTTTCAGTGTCTCCCTCTGAACTTCCCCCATAGCCAAAGGGCTTCTCTAGGCTTGACTGAGCTTTGTGGTCCTGGGCAAGTCACTGCCTCTTTTCTTTGGCCCTCAATGTTAAGAATATAGAATTTGTTAACATTTCTTTGGCCTATGTGTTAAGAATAGAGAATATTCCTCATGTTTCCCTAACTCCCAGGGCAGTGCTAAGGATCAGTTGGACCACCCAAAGTCTGCTATGAGCTCTGTAGGTACCAGTGACTATCCTTGCAGGGTGTGTTGGAATAGCCCCCTGGGTCCCTCACTGCCTTGCTTGGCCAGGGCAGCTCTGGCTCCTAGAGCCCTGCAGCATAGTAGAGATTCTACACTGGGATAAGATCTGATCCTGTCTGCATTGCTACGGGGAAGCAGATGGTTTGGTGAAATCTAATTTAAAAGTGAAGAAATTGAATTAGCTCTCCAGGGGTCTGCTGGCCAATGCTTGAGTAAAAACTATTACATTAGCTTTTCAGGCCTCTCCAAGCCAGCATTAAAACTGAGGGCGGGTGGGGTGGGCTGAGGGGAAGAGGAGAGAACTTAGCTTGGTGGGGTAGAAGTCCTTACCTTCTGATGATCTCTGGCTTGGGACTAACAAACCTGTAGCTACTTCTGCCATTAACTTTCCATGTTCACAGACCCTCTCTGTAACTTCCCTTTTTCAGAGACCCACACATATAATCCTATTTCTCTTGGAGCGTGGTCACACTTGCTTAAGGAGAACATCCTCAATAGGCATTTGACTCTGAGAATTCCATTGCAGATCCCCTTGGGGTAAAGAGGACGAGCAGGGCTCATCCAGGGTGGCTGACCTAGGTATCCTTGAGCCAGTTAGCTCTGATCAGAAAAGTTGTCCCTGGGAGTCTTTTCTGCCTAATAGCCTGTGCTTGGAAGGCCATCCAAAGGGCATCCTGAACATTAACACTACTCCCTTGGCCACAACCATAGAACCAGGGATGGGTGTCTTGACAAGAGATGCCAATGATGATGCTTCTTTCTGGAAGCTTGAATGTGAGATGCAGGGAGAAGCAGAGATGCATATGCAGAGCCATGATGAGCCCATCTCAGGTCTCTGCTAGGTCTGTTGCACTATCCAGGCTAGAAGTGCAGAAATGCAGAAGTTGTGGTTTGGCTGCTGAGCTGTTGAATATCCTTTTAACAAACCCTATTATTTAAGGAATGAGGTGCTCTTTTCCTTGCATCTTGAAGAGCCCAACAATGGCACTGAGTATGGAAAAAATGCAACAGTTTCAGATATCAAATGCTATTTTGAAATATTTGCAGGTTGCCCATGAAAATATTCACGGTTCTATTACTATAATCTTTATGAGAGGTCCACCAGTCCCCCTTTTCCCCCTCCCCGCGAATAACGAAAAGAAAAACACCTACATAGAGAACACTGGTTTCCTGATGGAGGGGCCGAGGGCTGGCAGCACCAAGATGGGCTACTTTGGCATGAACAATATTTTGAGTTAAAAGCAATCAAAACCCAGCAGATTCAGGAAAAGCTCTCCCCCTCCCCCTCAACTGACTGTTTATACCATGAAGTGAACTATTAAACAGAGTCCTCTTTACCTAAGACACTTATCTACATAGGGCAACCTTTGTTTTCCAAACATCTTTCACCTTCCTGGTCTTTCTCCCCTTTGGATCCTCAGACCCTTACCCCTCTCCTTAGCTCATACAAGTATCATGTTGTCTGATGGCATGTCCATGTCTGTGTGGATTCCCTGTATGTCTGCTATTAAATGTGGCTTTCTCCTATTCATCTGTCTCATGTCAATTTAATTCTTAGTCCAGCTGGAAGGACCTTGAAGGGCAAAGGAAATTCTTCTGCCCCAACTCTATTTGCTTGGAGACTTACATTCTGTATACTATCTTAGAGATGGGAGGGATGTAGGAGTTCCTCAAGGCCCCATTGTTGCAGGATTTGGCACACCCCATCTCCAGCTTCTCCTGGAGCCTCCTTCACACTTTGGAGCCCACTACTCTGTTCAACAACCCCAGGTTCTACGGAGTTTTCTTTGTATTAAGCCAACATTTCTTCTCTGTGAATTCTATCCTGAGTTCTCATTGTGGCCTCTGGGACATTATGTCCCTGATCCACCTTACATCCCTTTAGATATTTGAAAACTAAGAGTGTTGTGTTGCTGGTTCCCTCCATCCTACCCAGGTTAGAATCCCTTGGTCCTTCACTCTTCTCTTGGATGGCATGGTTTTAGGCCCCTCCCCAATAAGGTCTCCCTTACCTCCAGGTCTTTGTAGTTGGCTCCCTTACTTTTTGAGGAGATGCCTCAGATTAGAGCAACATATTGCCCTGGGGCCTGACTGCTGCCCCTGTTGTGGTTTTATTATCTCCATCCCTACCTGCCTCTCTGGATGGAACCCATGACAACCTCATCTCACAGTTTTGGCTTCTTTTAAATTTGTGGTGAGCTACATTTCCTTGTCTCTTTTTCATTTTCATTTTTTTTAAGGTTTTATTTATGAGAGACACAGAGAGAGAGAGAGAGGCAGAGACACAGGTAGAGGGAGAAGCAGGCTCCATGCAGGGAGTCCGACGTGGGACTCAATCCCAGGTCTTCAGGATCAGGCCCCGGGCTGAAGGCAGCGCTAAACCGCTGAGCCACTCGAGCTGCCTATATATATATATATATATACATATATATATATATATATATATATTTTTTTTTTTTTAAGATTTTATTTATTTGTGAGAGACATAGAGAGGCAGAGACATAGACAGAGGGAGAGGCAGGCTCCTCGCAGGGAGCCTGATGGGACTTGATCCCAGGACAGGGATTACGCCCTGAGGCAAAGGCAGACGCTCAACTGCTGAGCCACCCAGGTGTCCCCCTGGTCTCTTTTTCAAATGAAATTCTTTCTCCATCCTGCATTTATGTAAGGAGTTCTTCTAATCAAACAGTATGTTCCTGTTAAATTTCTTCCTATGATATTAATCCTGGAGGCACCACTTGGGAAATGTGCAATAAAACTGAAGATGGAACTGGGTTCAAATCTGTATCCAATATGTTAACTGTACAATTTGGGGGCAAATACTTCAAACTTCAAGTCCTCCAACTTTAAAATGGAGTAAAACACAACTCATTTGTCCCTTCCCATCTTCTTCATAGATTGGAATAATTAATACTCATGCTCTCACCATCTTTGTAACTGAGTACTCTTGTGACAGATTTTGGTCCATGATGTACAAATCTAAGTCACCTTCCAGTCTTTTGGGGGAAGCTTTTACATTTTAGATAAAAGGGATACTTGTAGTGAGCATTTTACCTTGTCCCCTATTTCCTGCTGTGAATGTAGAGATGATTGGAGCTGTGGCAGCTACCTTGTGACAGGGGGAGAAGCCAAGAGAATCACAGATGTCATCTTTGCGAGGGCCTAGCTGCTAAATCAACACCTGTGATTGCTTCCAGACTTCATGTATAAAGGAAAAAACCCTATTATCTAGCCAGCCAAACATGTGGTTAACTTATTACTCAGCTACAAGTGTAAGGATGAGGAGCTGTGTTAAAACATATTATGTAGGGATCCCTGGGTGGCGCAGCGGTTTGGCGCCTGCCTTTGGCCCAGGGCGCGATCCTGGAGACCCGGGATCGAATCCCACGTCGGGCTCCCGGTGCATGGAGCCTGCTTCTCCCTCTGCCTATTTCTCTGTCTCTCTCTCTTTCTCTCTCTGTGACTATCATAAATAAATAAAAATTAAAAAAAAACATATTATGTAGACTGCTTGATTTTATTTATTTATTTCTGGTAAGATACATCCTTTGGGTGTCATAATCCATTATTCCAGATCCTGTGATCTCTTTGAACTATAATTCTGTTACTCAGATTACTGGGTATTCTTCAGAGCTTTGTGAAACCTATACTATTCCTATACTAAAAATAATATTTATTTAAATATTTAATTTATTTGTTCATGAGAGACACACAGAGGCAGAGGCAGAGACACAGGCAAAGGGAGAAGCAGATTCCCCAAGATGAGCTTGATGCAGACCTTGATCCCAGGACTGCGGGATCATGACCTGAGCCAAAGGTACTCAACCACTGAGCCACCCAGGTGCCCCATATTCCAAACTATTTATAACACTGACTGGATAGGGCAAAGCAGGGCCACCCACCCAGCAATGGATCTCTCTCCTTATATGGGAGTGCTCACCCAGTTATAGATCTGTCTGATCATGCTATAAGACCACCCATACTACCCCATCCTGTGCCCAAGCAGCTCATGAGATGCTCTTATTTTCAGTGAAAGAAAAATACAGTGCCCTTTGGGAGTGTCCTAATGCACTAGTTAAAACCCCTTCCCCAGGGAAATGGCAGCAGCATGGAAGGAATGCTGGGATGCCTGGGGTCTTGCCTCTACCCTTGTACCTCTCAGCTCCACCCTAGGCAGTCCTTGAAGGGCACCAGGTAAAGTAACAATCTTTAATCACTCTTACTATCCACTTGTTTAGGTTCAAATTTATTGCCTCAGCACTGCCTTTTATTGTTGAACCAAGAAGCCAATACACCCAGCTATGTATCCATTCTTCTGCCCAAGGAGGTGCTTTCTGGACCCGCAGCTATTATTGGTATTGGCAATCTATTACTGCCTTTTTGTGACCTAGAACTTCCTAAGGCCTTTGTTCCAAAAGCCCTTCAGGCCCTGAGAGCTGTGGCCTACTTTGGTTTTGCCTTAGATGCAGAGCTTCAACTAGACTCATCTACCATGAGTCAGGGTGAGCTCATTGGGCTAGACGGAGAACAGCATGGGCCAACTGGCTCTAGTTTTCTTTTCTTTTTTTTTGTAATTTTTATTTATTTATGATAGTCACAGAGAGAGAGAGAGAGAGAGAGGCAGAGACACAGGCAGAGGGAGAAGCAGGCTCCATGCACCGGGAGCCTGATGTGGGATTCGATCCCGGGTCTCCAGGATCGCGCCCTGGGCCAAAGGCAGGTGCCAAACCGCTGCGCCACCCAGGGATCCCTGGCTCTAGTTTTCAATGATCCCTCCTCTTCTGGTCTCAGGTAGTCCATAGGTCAGAGGGTGGCTAACTGTTTATGACAGGCACCCCTCCACTCACCTTCCCACTGAGGAGTCAGGTATAGATATTGTACTGAAAATTGGGACAGATTTCTCCTGAAAATTCAAGTGAGGCTACTGGAGGTTGTCTGTGTAAACTTGGGGGTTGAAGACCAGCCCTTTTTCCAAGCCATGTGAGTAGCAGAGATAAGTGGTCTCTTTGGAGAATAAAACACAGCACTCAGAAGTGCAGAGCTGCAGGGGTTCCTGGTCCATGGTTCTAGCAACTTCCTATGGCTCAACTGTGTTTTCACTCTTGGGTTCCAGGAGATACCACTTGTGTTCTTAAGTTGTCACTTCAGCCAGCCAATTGGCCCATTATTTATGAAAACTGTTTAGACAGGGTACAAACCCGAGGTATTCCTTGATTTAATAGTAGCAATCTGTTATACTCTGACCCCATCCACTCTTTGGCAAAGAGGCAGAGTGGAAAAGCATGTAGATGGGACCTGCTTTTCCTAGAGGGAGCTAGCAGTCATGAACAGGGCAGATATTAGAACTAATCAGGGACTGTGATGCCTGACTTAAGATAGGCTCATTCACACTTTCATAAAAAGAACAGTTGATCTGTTATTTCCATATTAAAACAGTACAATTAGCCCTTAAATGCTCAGATTAATAAGGCTCTTGGGGCCACAGAATAGCAATGTGATGCAAGCATGTTAACCTTGGTTTTCCCCCTTCCTCAGCCTGGAAAGGCAATGGAAGCAGCATTTTGCAGCTCACACAAAACTGTTGCTCTTTTGCGGGCTCATGTCAGCTTCTTCAGCTCCTGGCCAGTGTGTGTTTAACTCCACTCCATAGGGTTCTGGCTTCTGCAGGACCCACATGACCATCAGAGGAACAAGAATTGACACAGATTTGTCTGTCTTCATGGGTGCTAGTTCCGTGCTTGAGTTCTGGCCTATTGCTGTCTCAAACTATATCCTTCTGTCTTTCCCAATGTCTTTCCTGTGGGCTTCAAGTTCCATGGTCAGACGCAAAGACAATTGTCTTAAAGAGACTGCGTTACCACTCTAATGATTGTACAACGTCAAACCCCTGTAGCAAATTACACATATACACATATATAAAATGTAAATTATAATATATACAATATTTAACACGTAATATTCTGCTTCCCTGATCAAATGCTGATAGGTACACCGCCATTTATTCAACCAACAAATATTAATTGATGACAAATACTTATTAAGCACTTTTGATGCGCTAGACATAAGGTTCCAGGTGCTGGGGGTTCAGCAATGAATAAAACAAAGTCCCTGCCATCAGGGAGCTTGCCTTTACTATTGTCTTCCCAAGATACAACCCAATGCTACAAGAAAAAGTCAAGGGCTGGGATCTGGTGTGTATTCTCTATTAACAAATTGTGTGACCTTGGATCAAAATCCCTTCATCTCTCGCTTTCTTCATTAATCTAGTAGGGAGACCAGCTTTCCAATCTATTTCTCATATAAATGCAGTTAGAGCAAATAGCAGTTGGAAGACATCTGAAAAATAAATAGCTCTAAAAAAATAAAGGAAGCAAAAACCAAAAACCAGTCCAGGATATTGTCATCATCATTTATTATGTATCAAATTGTCTTCAACATAAGTTACAACCTGATTAAATTTGATAGACATTTTTTTTATCTATTTAAAGACAAAAAAAAATTCTCTTTATGTACAATATCTCTTGTCTAGAGTCTAGCAAATATAGTACCTTTCATTGCAGGATTTCTGCTTAACATAATCAGCAAAAACAAACAACCAAAAAAATATAAACTAAAGCCAACCAAATCCCCAAATCTCTCAACTAAAAATACCAATATTGAATAAAGCATTAAAAAGACAAACATGGAATAACCTTTTTGTTTAGAAATGCAGAATGAATACTAAGGTTAGTGGCAAAAAAAAAAAAAAAATCAACAAACAAAAACAACACACCAAAAAAACAAAACAAAACAAAAAACCCCAACCCCCCCCAAAAAAATATCCAAAAACACACAAAAAAACAAAACCCCAAGAAAATAACCAACAATCTTTAGGGGTGGACTTTCCTGCTCAGGGGTGCAAGCTGACTCTAGACCATCTCTCGGCTCCTGCGGATAGCACAGCACAGGATCATACTGAAGATCATGCCAAATATCTAGAAGACAGAAAGGGACATGAGGAACAGGGCAGTTTTGCTGAGGGAAGGTTGAGGGAGGAACAATGTGAGTCATTCCGGCCAAGACAAACAGAAAGAATAGTGACCATGCGGCCAGGCACGTTGAAGGGTGCCCAAGTAGGAAAGATGAAGGCTGGGTAATGGGAAGAGTCACTGACTGGTGGGATACGGTGGGTCTGTGGTCACTTGCTCATGTAAACTGCACAAGCCACCTCCCTGAAGACATATCCAGAGTGTGACAAATAAGCTCAGAGCTAATTTAATGCTCACATGCTAGATATTCCAATGATCCACACAGGCTTGTCCTTTGCATCTTTGTGTGCGTCTGTGTTTTATATTCTATTTTAAAAGGTACCGTTAGGTCTTTTACTGTAAGCGGCCTCAAGCTTTTCTTAGGTGTAAATAATCACTCAGAGAGGAAGCAATTTTCACTTTTGGGATAGTCTTACCTGGGCAGAGGGCCAAGTCCCTCACAGGGTTCTTATCACTCCCTCTTGGGGCAAGGAGGTGGGGGTGGTGACCCCAGGGAACCTTGTTTGCCCTTAATGGTTTTGAGGGGCTGATTAGCAGGACATTAAATCATCTGAAGCCTGGAATCTTCCTTCTGGCCATCTACCTTTGGATGCCTTTCAGACTATGGGTATATGTGTGTGTGTGTGTGTGTGTGTATGTGTTTATGTGTGAGAAACAACTCCCACCCATGTAACTTTTACTGAACTACTTTCTCTGGAAAAGAAAAGCAGGCACATAAGGAATACATGTCCTGAAGATTATCCCAGGATAATAACAGGTCTGGGGGATCTATACCCTCGCTACTCAAAGCATGGTCCGTGGACCAGCAGCACCAGCATCACCTGATATTTACCCCTGAACCTTAACAGTTAAGACAATGTGTTCTGGAGATGCACAGAGCTCAAATCCCAGATGCTTCACCCATGAGCTCAGAGGCCCTGATCAACTCAACCTCTCCATCTCTTGACTCCCTACCCTATAAATGAGGAATACCAATAGCTCCCACCTTATAGGTATGAGGAGGATTAAATTAGTTGATAAATGAACTGATTAATTAAAACAGTGCCTGGCCAGAGCGTGTGCTTAATAGATGTTAACTGCTAAGACAATCATTCCCTCCCAACATCCTCAATACTCACCATCACTACGGCAATCCCGATGCCCACCGCACCAATGATGTGGAATTTGTTTTGAAAGACCTCTTTTATGGCCTCAGGGCAGGGCTGAGGGGGGCAAACCAAGACTTAGGTCATATACAGTCCCTGTTCCGGCACATCTCCTCCCTCCCATAGTACCTGTTTCACATAAGGAGCACCAGGAGTCCCAGAGAAAGGGCTAGGGACAGGAGTGCCCAAGCGTGCTGGCTGGGGGATGGAAAGGAGAAGTGAGGGACACGGAAGTGGGTATCTAAAGTCTGGGTAAGAAATAAGGGAAGCAAGGAGAGTAAGCCCCTGCTTTGGGGTCTAGCTCTTATCAGGCCATTGGGTTATTTCCTATTATTCTGGAGTCTGGACATTAGCTCTAGCTTACAATCATGAGCTATTTGTACGTCTAAAAAGTGAGACTCCAGAATTCAGAGCACACCCGTCCTGATGGCTTGAGGGCTGGGGGACATGGAACAGAAGGAAGCAGTGGGCACTGAAGGCAGCCCAAGCACTTTGTTATTTCCCTGGTCTGGTCCTTGTTTTGCTGCCCTTGGGGAAACAGAGGCCTCCGGGCTGGGAAGCAAAGAGATGGCTACCGTGGGGCCTGTTCATAGGTAAGCAAAGTACTTCTGAAGCCCTCAGAAGCCTGTCGTCCCAGAACAAGAGGGTAAGATTTCACCTCAACTCTTGTGGGACTTGTCCAGAGCAAGTGGGCAGGGGCACGAGAGTTTACCTTCACTGTGATGGATGACAGCACATCCTTTTGGGGGCAGATGTCGGAGATAAACTGTTCCACTCCACCAACCAAACCACAGCAGTTCAACTGCAGAGGGAAGGGCAGGGATGGGAGGAAACAAATGAATAAAACAGATGACTGGGACAGACATGGACATGCCTGGCACACCAAGTATAACCTGTGTGCCCGCGCGTCCCAAAGGAAGGCCAGCAGGGTGGGAGTGTTTGGGAGGGTGACGTACCGCGTAGTGGATGGCCTTCAGGGTGTCCCGTTGGGGCTCGTCCTTGGACTTCAGCTTGCTGTAGGTGTCCTTGTAAAACTCCTGGACTTCCTTAATCACCTATGATGGACAGACAAGAGAGGGGCAGATGTGATTTTCTTAAACAAATAAATGTCACCTGTTCCATCTGGTGCGTACTCAGCCAACAGATTCCTGTGCTCAAAAAACATCATGGAGCAGACTGAAGCCACCAGACTGGTCAGGCCCCTCCCAGCGCCCCCGGGACTTTCTCGTCTCCACCCACATCCCTAGGAACCACTCTGACCATATTCCCTTCCTTTACACCTCTGGCTGGTCTCTTCCACCCAACATGGCTCCTTCCCATCTACTTGTGAACAAAATGGACTCTCCTCCATCTAAGCAGTAGTAACACCACCACCACCACCACTAAAATCCTACTTCTGACCCAGCTAGTTTCTCAGGGTTCCATCCTCTCTTCTTCACTTAGAGGCTGTGTGACTTTTGGCAAATTACCAGACCTCTCTGTACCTCTGTTTCTGCATATGTAAACTGGAAATTACAGCAGTCTGTGCCTCACAGGTGACTGTAAGGATTTACAGGAAATATTGCATGTTAAGCTCTTAGCACAGTGCCTGGTACAGAGTAAATTTGGAATAAGTATTAGCTACCAAAATATGACGGACAATTGTTCTGCATTTGGGTACCTGTGTGCAACCTGGTTTAACAAACTCCTGTCCCTTGCCCCCAATTAACTGACCAACATCCATAATCTCTCTTTCAGCAGGCTTCCACTAGCATCTATTCCTATGTCTACAGCTCCAGCATTTATATCTGAATAGTTAAAAATCTCTTTCTTTCTCAACAGGGTTCCTGAATCTAGACTCCCTGCACTCCCTACTGCCGAACATGCCAAGATAGCCCTTCCTAAAACACTCTTCTGACGGCCCATCCTGGCCCACAACTCTTCAGTGGCTCCCTGTGGCAGCCCACATTCAGCTGTCTTTAAAGTACGCACTCCCTGCTCAGTGGGGAACTACTTCTCCTTTTCCCTTTGCCACCTGCCCCCTGCTCATGCTCACATGCTCTCTCAAATAAGTAAAATCTTAAAAATAAATAAATAAATAAATAAATAAAGTATTCAGTCTCCCACCAACTTTCCTCCTGAAATCCTATCTGCTATCCATGGTGTAGGTCAATGCCTGCTTCTCTAGGAGGCCAGAAGAGATTTCCCTTTAGCATGCCACCTTCTTAGACCTCATGGAATTTCTGGATATAAAGGACTTTTTTTTTTTTAATAAAGGACTTTTATGACACTCATCAAAAGCATAGCTTTCTCCCACAGGTAGGTGGCAGTTTTTAAAGCAGGGATCACAGCTTGCCCATCTGTGGACCTACATGGGGGTCTGGCCAGCACTCAGCTTGCGGTGGCTTATACTCATAGACGAGGTGAAGCAACAGGGTCCAGCCCACACTAAGCCATCCTTCCAGAGGAGATGGGGGCAGAGCTGCTGAGGTGTGAGACAGGCCCAGTGAATGTTTCCTGAACACCTACTATGCACCAGCACCACTCAGGAAACCGGAAGCAGTGCTCGGCACAACACCCACCTCCCCTGTCCCTGGGGGAGCTCATGTGGGAATGTGGTGAAGTAAGAGGAACGTTTGATGGATGCAAGCTGAGTGGCCCAGAGTGGCCAGCTGGGACACCCTACCACCCTCATCACTCCCACCTCCCCAATTCCCAAAACTGTTGATCACTCCCAAGAGATCTCATGGGAGAAACCTACCTCATCTTTGTGGGAATATCCCCAGATGGCTGCAGCTATCTCGATCGCAAATATCACCAAGAGGAAGCCAAAGAACTAGAAGGCAAAGAAGGGGTGGGATGAAGAGAAATCCCAGTCAGCCAATGAGAGCAACCACATGGTATTCTGGAGACCAAAGAACAAGTCTCGGGGCGGGGGGTGGGGTGGGGTATGGCATCTGGTGACACAAATGAGCAGCCTGGCAGGGACGAGGAAGATGTTCACAGGACTGTGAGCATTACGCCAAGGTGAGGAGTGATAGCGGTAATAGGAAGAGATTCCTCAGGAGGAAAGAAAAGGGCATGGCCGACCCCAAAATTGCTATATCTTGGGTGTTAATTACGAGTCAGTGACAAAATGCCATTGCTCACTCACAAAAGCCATAGGGAGCTGAGGAAACAAAGGGAATACACTTTGGAATTCAAAGAAAATCACAGCAAATTTTAAAATAAGAGAAGGCAAAGGTACCTGTGGATTCAGGGAAATAAAGCAAATGTGGTCCTCGAAAGAGGGGAAAATAAAGTCCTGGCATTTAGTCGCCTACGGAAGGGATAAGACAGAGGCAGCTCCAGAAAGGAAGAGGAGCAAGGCCTCACTGCAGGGGAGAAGCTGAGGAGAGCTCAAGCCCTCAGGGTACCCTCCTTCACCCCACCCCACCCCACCCCACCCCTCCTGTTCTGTGAGATCTCGGGCCTGAGGCCTGGGGTCAGAGTGGCTGAGGGGGGTGGAAGGGGTACTCACCAACCCCAGCATGCACTGGGACTCTTGCACGGCCCCACAGCAGCCCAGGAAACCCACCAGCATCATGAGGGCACCGGCTCCAATCAGAATATAAACTCCTGAGGGGAGAGGACAGAGGGCAAGGCATGGAGTCATTGTGTGGAAGCCCGGATAGGACCTGGAATTCCTTTTCCCCTTCTGTGAGAACCTGTGTCGCACCCCCATCCTTATTGCCCCTCTCTCAGGGAAAAAGTGTCTTATCCCGACAAACAGCCTCCTCCACATCTGCTCTTAGGTCTCCTTCCCAACGATCTCTCTTCTAGGACCCCACCGCATCAAGCCCTCATTCCTATTTTACCCACGCCTTCCTAGAAGGTGCTCATGACCCCCTATCCAGGAAAAAGAGATCCACGCAAATCCCCAGATCTCATGCAGGACACAAACTGATCCAGTCTGTCAGATGTTTCCAGCAACACGAATCCACTGACACTAATTAAAATAGACCCTCCAAACTGGGGCTAACTTCCTGGGACACTGATGAGCCTCCTGCTGGCCTCTACTCAACAGAAGACTCTGTCAGGGGCACCTGGGTGGCTCTGTGGTTGAACAGTCTTGCCTTTGGCTCAGGGCTTCTGGGATTGAGTCCCACATCGGGCTCCCTGAGGGGGGCCTACTTCTCCCTCTGCCTGTGTCTCTGCCTCTCTCTCTGTGTCTCTCATGAATAAGTAAATAAATAAAACTT
Organism: Canis lupus dingo; assembly: GCF_003254725.2. Classification (NCBI taxonomy): domain Eukaryota; kingdom Metazoa; phylum Chordata; class Mammalia; order Carnivora; family Canidae; genus Canis; species Canis lupus. The sequence goes on from NC_064269.1 coordinate 38,972,412, forward strand.
AAAAAAAAAAAAAAAAGAAGAAGAAGATGACTCTGTCAGAGCAAGTTTTCAGTAGGAAGGGGTAGTACACCATGCTCAGGATGGGCCAGCTCTGTCTCACTCCCGGGAGGGATGCTTCCCTGCCCCGCTTGCAGTGAGTGAGTAGGTGAGTGAGTACTTGCTCCAGTGCAGAGAACTCAAGCCTGGTGTCAGAAGACCATTGCTTTGATCTCAACTCTGTGACTAAGAGCTGTGTGATCCTGGTAAGATGGCTTTCCCCCTCTGGGCCTTGGTGGTCTCTTTATCAGTAAAATGGGAGCTTGGTGGCTAGAAATTTTAAAGCATCCCATAAAGGGCACTGAAGGGATCTTAAAGTTGCGATTCATTTTGATTAGTTTCCTCCAGGAGGGAGGGTGAAAAGGCTCTGCCTTTAAAGGGAGGGTGAGTACACTGTTCCGAAATCCTCAATCTGAGTGACTGAGGGGGAGGTGGTGGTGAGAAGGGCAGTGACTGCTGCCTAGGCCCCACTCGATGTCAAACCCTGGAGGGGAACACGTAGAGCCTGGCCCTCGTCATTCCATCATCACCCCCCAGGGAATACCCAGAGGGGCCCGCCTTGTGGTTGTATTCTTGAGAAGCCACAGCTGTCCTGCTCCCCAGCACTCAAGCCCCGTGGGGAACCTGGCAGAGAAGCCCTGAGCCTCCCTATGTTGCAGGCGTGTTCTGTTCAACCCTGGGAAGGGGGGCTCCTGTCATTTGTCGGAGAGCATGTCCCTGTCACATGGCTGAGAGCATGTCCTGGTCTGAGAGCAGCTCTGTGACCCTGGGAAAGACACTTCATCTCTCTGTGTGATAATTTTCTATCTGCATAATGGGGATGGTGACGATGCCTGCCTTAGGCGTCTGCCTTAGGCATCGTCGTGAAGACTAAGGGATAGGACCCAAACGTGCACAACAAATGCTAGCTGCTGTTAATCTGAATAATACGGAGGATGGATGACAAGCATTCAGAGCCACAGTGATGCATTTTTATATACTTGCTGATCCCTCCCCCTATCAACTGGGCCTGGGGAGACTTCCCTGAAGTGCAAGCTGAAATGGGGAGTGTCTGTGATGTTTCCACACAATGCACAACAGGATAGTGTGCAGTGAGAACCTTGGCAGGTGCTACAGTGACTTCACTGTGCCACATCTGCACCCCCAGTCCAGAGCCGGGGCTTTGCAGGCAACAAACTCTGTGGCCCGCCTGCAGCTGAGGCTCACGGGCAGCCCGAGCAGAGCGCACACAAGGGAGCATTTGTGTCTCTCTCCTTTCCCCCCACATCTGTCGTGATGTCAAGTCACGTGGGCTTTCTGGCAAACCCCTATGCTGTATGAATATGGGTATTGTTCTCGTGCATGCCTGGCCCAGATTGGGCAAGGGGACAAATGGAGGTTGTCCCCAAGTCAAGTCCTATCCTCCGGGGCCGTCCAATACTGCAGGGCCTCAGGTGGGACTCGGGTGGGCAGTGCAGCCCTATGCACTGCACAGGTGCTGGAGGGGCAGCCCCACTTGGCTCCAGGCTCTGCCACAGGGACGCTGGCCAGCCGCGGCAGTCAGGTGGCCCCGGTTTCTCCCCATCTCATCGGGGCAAGACAACGAAGGATGAGGTCACTCCTTTGAGCTCCATAGCAGGCGCTAAATAAATAGGAGGTATTAAGAGATCAAAAGGATTTACAAACACATGGAATTGAGTCGAGTAGGAATGAACAGACAGACATGTTTTCTGTAAGTCCAGACCTCGGCTCATAAGCCAGGACAGCCCTAGCAGAAGGCAGGGGAGCTGGGTCAGCAGCAGTAGTAAGCTACTAAAGGAAAAAACATTTCCCATGCACAGAGAGAGAGAGAGAGAGATTCTCCTCCTTATGGACATCTTGATTAATGGTAATTATTCATTCTTGGGCTCAGCAGATGAAGATTGTAGGACAATGGTTGTTGGTTTTAAATCTTGCTTCATGGGATCCCTGGGTGGCGCAGCGGTTTGGCGCCTGCCTTTGGCCCAGGGCACGATCCTGGAGACCCGGGATCGAATCCCACGTCGGGCTCCCGGTGCATGGAGCCTGCTTCTCCCTCTGCCTGTGTCTCTGCCTCTCTGTCTCTCTCTGTGTGACTATCATGAATAAATAAATAAAATCTTTAAAAAAAAAAAAAAATCTTGCTTCAGTAGGGCGCCTGGGTGGCTCAGTCGGTTAAGCAAAGCATGACCCCCTTTGGCTCAGGTCATGATCCTGAGGGCCTGGGAACGAGCCCCACATGGAGCTCCTTGCTCAGTGGGGAGTCTGTTTCTCCTTCTCCCTCTGCTGCTCCCCCTGCTTGTTTTCTCTTGCTCTGTCAAATAAATGAATACAATCTTAAAAAAATAAAATAAAATAAATCTTGCTCAGGTAGCTGCAGATCTGGGGTGTCTTGGCTTCACTCTTTCCAGTTGGAGATGAAGGTAAGCTATTCCCTGGCAGCTGTTTACAGGGATCTGAGCAGTGGCCATCAAGCCAGAGGGCAGCTCATCTGCAAGCAGCCCCCCTGGAAGCCATGGAAGCACTGGCGGGCCTGACTGCATCTTAGCAGGGTCATGCAGGCCTTCCCTCTGGAAAGGCTCCTCCAGCCTACATCCTGAGCTTGTTAGCAAAGGCTGGCAATGATAAATGACAAAGCGTTCCCCTTTATAAAACAAGTGAATGTTAGCTTTCTGTCTGACTCATGGAAAAAGTTATTCGTCACGGAGCCTTCTCTGGGATTACTGTATTAATTTGCTTAAGGGCCTGTTTATTCTTTTTTCAGGCTGACATTATAGGCCTAGGCAGAGAAGAAAAGCCTTTGGTGGAGCAGAAGCATATGCCAGGGTGTCCTTTATACACAAAACTGAGCATTCTTTTCACTGGTGCATCAGGCAGGGCTTTGGGCTTCAGCTCCAGAGTGATACATCCGCCTCGTGTCACCATCTCAGCCCCATCTTGCAACTTACAAGAATTTATTGTCTCCAAAATACTCAATCAAGGGCTCAGAGGAACCCTGCGCCGTTCTCCTGTGGCTCTCTCTTGGTCCGGCTCCCTCCCATCGATGGCTGTTCCCACTAACAAGCACCACGGGTGGACTCGAGTTTGCCTAGCATGGTACTCTTCTGTCTCAGAGAGGTGTAAGTGTGTAAGCTCTGTCAGTGTCAGGATGGGGAGAACTGGGCACTGAGCAAATAAACAGGCTGCCCTAGGCCACAAGCTCGCTGAGGGCAAAAGCCATGTATCCTAGAAATTACCAGGCACCTTGTCATAAAAAGAGGGATAGTCCTAGGGAGGGGTGGACATGCCTGACTTCTGGCTGGAGCCCCCAGATGCCCTCACTCGGTGGCTATGGTTCTGGAAGGACACCAAGGAGTTAAGAAGGGCTGCTGGCCTGGGACCAAGAAAATGAAGTTCCCCAACATGTTTGTGGCCTGGGATTATGGATACTGCTGATGGGCTGAATCTCCCAGGGCCTGAATTGGAGAAGGCCCATATAAGGCTGTCAGCTGTTCTGGATTCACTAGCGACTGTTCTGAATGTTGGAAAAGTTTCTTTTTTTTCACTTGCTTCTTCTGCCTGGTTATGCATTCTTTCTCTATTTTAAAAGCCATCACCCCCTCTGGAGAAAAGACACCCCTGGGTCTTTCAAGTTTTCTGAAGGGTCAGTTGTGTGGTCAGGCTGGCCTGTGGGCTGCCCTGCAGGTGGTTAGGGCCCCAGTGCAAGGTACGGTCACCCCATGATACCCAGAGTATCAGCAGGGGCGGGGCTGGAACCCTGCCAGAGGAGGGGCCACAGGCCAGTACAAAGGCTGGTGTCACAGCTCAAGGGGGAAGGGGATACAGAGAATGAAGCCTCCTTGGCCCTTTGCCCATGAATGACGATGATTCACTTTCCCAGCGCACTCAGTGAAGTGCATGGCCCAGCCACACCCAAGTGGTCACTTGTTGACTGATGCTCTAGTGTCACTTGCATTGCCCTACTTTGCTGGGGCTTCTGCAAGCAGAACAGTCTCCAAAGCTAAGCCCTTTCCTAGGGAAGTGGAGTGTCAATGTTCCTCTGTTAGAGCTAAGGGGACAGTGGCCACTGGTCACTTTGGGTGGGACCACTGGCCATTGTGCATCCTGTGATTCCCAGAGGCAGGCTGTGGCTCTTTAACCACCGTGCTCATCACTTTCCTGCCACCTTGCAGGACTTCCCCACCTGTCATCGGCCAGCTAGGGCCACCAGTGCTGGGGGCTCCTTCCCCTAACTACAATTTGGGTGAGGTCAAAGGCCAAAGGAGCCTCCTCCCTGACCCTGCCCACTCCCAACCCCCAATGGGGAACATCCAGTCAGCGGAGATAGTTTCTCTTCCTACGTGGGGAGTGGAGTCCTCCCCACAATCTAGCATGGATAATCCGAGAAGCAGCTTTCATAGGCCTGGGTTCAAATCCCAGCCCTGTCTCTTGCCAGGTATGAAATCGGGCAAGTTCTTTAACTTTTAAGCCTTCATTTCTTCGAATATAAGATGGGAATCATTCCATGTACCCTAAAGAATTATGAGGATTATATCACATAACAATATGTGTGAGACAGTGAGTTACACACAAAGAAGACCCTTCCTCATGATTCCTCCACTCGCCAATGAGGTTCTTGCCTCCTACATCTAAAAACATGGGGAATTGGCCAGGGTCCTAGAAAACAAAAGATAGAAGCTGGTCTGTTGGCATGGGTGCAGCCAGGCACCTTGTGGAGAACTATGGCAGGTGGAGCAGGAGGCCTGGCTCTTCCCAGGGCACCCGGCCCTGACCACTGCCACTCGAGTCCACACTCCTGCACAGATCTACTCTCCTCTCTCCTCCAGATGGTTCACAGCTCCCCCTCAGCACAGCACCCTTATGCTGCTCCCTGTGCATAGGGCAGCATTCCAGGCCCTCGTTGCTACAGCCCTGCAAAAATGCTGTTGCTAAAACAAGTCAGGGCACGCTGGAAACCTGCTCTCTAAAAACTTCATGCGTGCATGCTTGTGTGTGTGTGTGTGCGCGTGTGTGTGTGTGTGTGTGTCTGTTTTTTTCAAAAAACATGCTTGTGTTTTTTTCCCCTCACTTTCTTTCTGGAAATAGAGGGACACACCCTAAAAAAACACCCCAAAACAATAGCAACAGGCAGCACAAGCAGGGAAACTTCCACAGGGCCTAGGCGCATGCAGCCAAGGCAGCCAAGAGGGCTAACGCAGGCCCGCAGGCCTGGCTTAAGTGGCCTCTGGGAGGCGGGTAGGGGGTCTGTGCGCCTGCCAGCCGCTGTGTCCTTCCAGAAGGCCTGGGGGAGGACTCTCTCTAGACTGTACTCTCCAACTTTTCCTTTTCTTTTCTTTTTTTTTTTTAAATAACTTCTTTGGTGCGTAGGAAGGAAGTAACCAAACTTACACTTTGAGCTGATGACAAGGCAACATCATCCTAAAAATAGGGGTCTGCTCGTTTCTCGTAAATGAAATGTTTCCTGTCCCCAAAACAGAAAAGACAGCTACGGATTTTGTGAGTTGACTAGAAACTGAGGAATTGCATTTGGTGAGCCTTGGAGGAGAGTGGAAAGGACAGAATAATTCTAGAAAAGATAAAAAGATGCCCAGGAGCCACTTGTAAGCTGCTAAATCTATTTGTATTTAAGTTGGAAACATTTGCCCTAAAGCAAAAGCACCCTGGAAAACAAACAAATAAGACCAAATACCCAAGGCAGTTACCAGCCCAGGGGTCTGCTGGGCTGGCATCTCTGCCAGTCTCTTCTTCCTTTTGACGGTTTTATCCAGGAGGCAGGTGTTTTGGGTCTCAGCACCCCTATCTGCACAGTGGGGAGGTTTTGCCTCTCCTAGTCCTGGCACTCTGGATCCCCAGGACAAACTTTTTTGAATTAAGGAAAACGAGCAAGTTTAAGAAGACTATATACATTAAGACAGAGTCAGGGACAAGCACAGAGGTTCTTAAACCCTCAAGAGTGGCAGCAACTTTGGCAGAGCCAACTTCCTATTGGGGGGACGGTCAGAATGCCAGACTTAGTCAGCATGATAAAAGAAACCACATCAGTCAAATGCAAATTCCTGGGCGCGACTACACAAAGCAAAGCTTGAAAGGGACATGACAGGCCAATGTGGCCAGAGCAAAAGTCTTTCCCAAGGCCAATCCCTGGATCAATACAGAATGTCTACAGTTAGAGGAAGTACCAAGTACCCCCACCCCCCAACCACCTCACCTGTGTAGAAGCTAGAAGGCTGGGTGTCTTGCTCAAAGATGCTCTTGGTCTGAGAGTCGAACCGGAGCCATAGTCCAACGGCAAGGACTGCAATCCCAGCAAGCTGTAAGACAGACCAGACGTGGGCATTAGTCCTGGCTGCCAGGGGGAGCACAGTGCCACAGCACGGGAGGGGAGACTTGCAAAGGGCTCTGGGACCACCCTTGGCCTCTGCCTCTGTCTCTCGCTGTCCACTTCTGTACAAGCGATCCCTGTACACATCCAGACACCACACGTCTGAGTGATCCCCCAATCTTCCAAAAATTCCATTTCGTAGGTGGGCAAGTTGATACTAGACCCTAGGGCAGACTTGGCCGCTAAGGAACAGAACCAATGGGACAAATCCTGGCCCGGCATTGTTGATCTAGGAGCCTGTGCAGGCAGACCCCTACCGAGTTGTCCTCCACCCCTACTGCCTCTCACTGGGACCAGGACTTGCTTGAGGTGGACTCAGGCTGCAGTGCACGTGTGACTCACACGTGGGACAAGTGAGTGAGAGAGTGGCTCTGGGACCCCCCTTCTTGCCAGAGGCACCATATGTCAGAGCACTGCTCCTCAGGGGGCCTGGTCCTCTGCCCTGGGAGCTGGGACAGCCCATGGGGTGGCTAGGTCTCTCTCTAATTGTTTGCTCCTTTCGTTTTGCTGGGGGCTTGGCGGTGGGTGTAGTGTGTCAGGTGGAGGTAGCGACTGTGGCGACAGGGCCTCTGTTTATAGTAGGGTCAAATCCTTGCTCACACCTCCAGCGATGCGATTCCACAGCCAGGCTCTGGAATTCCTGGCTCAGAGTTCCACTGCCTCAGTTTTCCAATCTGTACAACAGGAATGGTGAGATGCGGCCTTCCTTGCTTTTTAAGTATGGCTCAAAATAAAGGAGGTGATGTGAGAAGTATTTCTGAAGGAGGTACCAAGTGGGCATTGTGAGAATAACTTGATCAGCCCTCAGGTCACCAGTGTCACTCTCCTCCCCACGGAGGACAGTCATTCACTATCTCCCGAGACCTCTTAGCTCCCATCTGGTGGAAGGCAACACCAAACGTCCGGTAAGAAGTATGTGACACCAGATGCCTCGTTTCTACACAGTGAGGAAAGGAAAAACTCCTAGATGCCAGGCTTTTCTTCTGATTCACACAAGACTTGCTGGTGAATGAGGGTCTCCTGGCCTCATCAAAGACAGCAGACATGGCCCTTTAGGGGAGAAGTAGGGTCTCTCTCTCATTTCTAGCCTGGGTACCCAGTTCGGACTGTGTGTTTGAGACTTGGGAGTGCCACCTTTGGGCCCAGTTGGGCCCATATGTGGGACATCCCCGTATGCTGAGTTCAGGACAAGCCCGCATTAAGTGAGACTTGACAGTGGTAGGCAGGCCCTGCCTAGCTCCCCTGGGGTCCTGGAGAGTTAACAGAAAAAGGCAATACTTTCTCCTCTCCCTACACCATATGGAAGCCCAGTGAGACCCCTGGGCAAGGAGACTGTGGCCGCTGGCCTCATTGTGGATGTGATGGTGTTAACCTGAGAATACCGTAGGCAGGGGCTTCACGTGCACTGGAGGGAGGTCTCAGTTTCAGTCAGCACTTGGCCACAAACCTTGTCCTTGGTCCTCCCTCCTGCCCTCATCTTGCTGAGAATACCTGGGGCCTAAGAGAGGCCTCTAGCTCTATGCTTTCTTAGTTAGACTCAATCATTTCTCTCTGGGAATGATTCCATGGATAACAATGGGGTACCCAAATAAAACCCACCATGGTTTGGCCTCTTCCATTTTATAATTTTAAGGAGCCTAGGCCAATGTGTAGAAGTCCAGCCAATTATCTGGTCTAGGCAAGGTGGTGGCAAGCAGAACATTGTGCTGGAGAACTGGAATCAGAAGAAAGACTTCAGGTCTCCCTTGGGGTGGGGAGGTCCCACACGTTTGGATCCCACCCAAAACCTAGCATCATCTTAGCATCAAAGCCACAGAACTTCACTAAAATGAAGAAGCAGCAGCTGGCTCTGGAGAAATGGAAAAAGCAGTCATTGACCTCAGTTTCTTATGCCTATAAACTCACCAAAGGGAGGTGGGGGAGGAAGGATCAAGACACCAAAGTAGAAGGCTCGGGCAGGCCGGGGAGCACATGGCTTACAAAAATCAGAGCGAGCCCTGCTGCCTTTCTGGATTGAATTACTGAGTTAATTGGCCTGAGAGGAAGATACGTAAGTCATGAGCTGCCCTATTTTTTTTCTAACACTATTGGAGAAATTGCATCGGTTGGCTGGGTCTCCATGGATGGCCCGGGGTCACAGGGCCACACAGAACTGGCACCACCTAATAATGGCTCATGGTTGTACAGGGGGCACTATCTATCCTCCAAGAATTCGCTTTTTGGTGTGGCATGGAGGGGTGCCCAGCCCACCCCCACCTGGCTCTCACCCCTAGGAACTTGGAATACCGGGAGAAAATAAATGACAAGAACCAGAGAGAGCCATAACTCTGGAAAAAGGGGCACTGAGTCCATTACGAAGGGACTCCATAAAACAAGAAAACAGGGGTCTGGAAGGCCAAGAGGGTACCGGTTTCCTCCCAGGTTAATGAGCTGACATGTGGCCAGAACACTGGCCTGTACAGTTACCACAGCTGCCATCTTGCTCGTGCAACAATGCAGGGATCTGAGCAGGTCTGATGGAGCAGGTCTGTTGGCCAACTCTAGCTCACTCCTCCCCCACCCCCGAAAAAGAGTGATCTGCTCAAGACCACAACCTGTGTGGTGGGGATGGAAGTGCAAAGTCCAGAGCCTCTATTCCCCGCCTGAGGCACGATGGAGTCTATCTGGTGACCTCCTTTCCCAAAGGAAGCCAAAGAGAAAATCTTGGTTTTGCTGAGAAAAGCTCCTTTGCCTTCAGGCCAAAAATGGTGTCCTATCCATCCGACAGAGTGCAGAGAAAAAGGATAGCTACCCCTCATTGTTCTATTGGGAATTCTTAAATTCTTCACATGTGTTGGTTTTTTTCTTAGAAGATAACCATGAGAAAAACCTAAATTGAGCACATTCTACAAAATACTTGGCCAGCACTTCTCAGAACTGCTAAGGTCATCTCTGAGACACCAGGGAAGACAAGTGTCCCAGATCAGCGATGAAGACATAGTAATTGTCACATGGGTCTCGTGGATGGGACCCTGGCACAGAAAGAGGACCTGACTGATAAACAAGTGAGAGCCGAATGAGCCTAGTTAACAGTAATGTACCACGTTGGTTTCTTAGTCATGACACATGGAGTGCGGTAGTAGAGGTATTAACCATAGGGGGAATGGTGGGGGATAAAGAGGCTCTCTATACTCTCTTTGCAACTTTTCTGTAGATCTGAAACTGTTCTAAAACTAAGAATATTTACATATACATACGTGTATGTGTGTGTGTGTGTGTGTGTGTGTATTTGGGACTTCTCCGAAGCTTCCAGGTCTTTCTATCCAAAATTCCAAACAGAAACTTTCTCTTCCTCTAGGCTTACTGCTCCTGGCTGCTGAATGTTCTGATACCTGCACCTTAGCTGGTGGCTTACAGCCTCCAGGTCCCCAGAAAGTAGTCACCGTATGACACACCAAGCCTGCCTCCCGCCCTCCATGTGGGAGCGCAGCCATTGCCCAAGAGTCTTACGTGGCTTAGGTCAGTCACTCAGTTTTAAGTTTTAAGGCATTAACTGTGTCTTCAGGTTTCCTGAGGTCTCAGCAGCATGACTCTGCTGAACCCTGACCCCACATCTTCCTCAGCTGCCCCTTAGATGGTATCACTCAGGTTCCCAAATAAGTCTCATGTGTTCTCACCTCTGCTCACGCCAGCCCTCCCTCCTGGAAGACAGTCTTGGCCACCTAGGCCTGCTGCTTCCCCATCAAGATGTCCTCAGTCTCCCCCTAAGGGAACACAATCCCATGAGCTTTGAAGGTGTTCTCTCCAGTGCCCTTCCCTCTCATAGGTGTGCTGGGGTCAGGTCTCACTAGAGCACAAGCTCCTTCAGTGCCTGGCTGCTTCTCAGTCCTTCTAGTCCCCTGCTCTATCCACATCTCGGTCACGATAGTGAGTAATGATAAATCGGTGAACAAAGCATCAATCAATCAATCAACAAATATTTATCCAATAAATGAGAGGATTACTTCAATGGGACAGAATCTCAAACTCCCACGAAAATCCTCTCTCTCTCTCTCTCCGGTCCTCTTTACTTCAACAAGCCTCCTCTCCCATCTGGCTTTTCATTCAGATCCAACTTCTACTGTCTCACCACCATAGGCAGAAACTGCCAAGAACAGTAACTTGTCCAGAGAAAATGCTGAGAAAGACCCATGAGGGCATGTGATGAATACTGCAGTGAGACTGAGGACAAATCCATGTGAAGTCTTTTGAAAATGAGAGTTTATGAAAAAGCCATGAGTCACTGTCCTTGCGCCACAAAAAAAATCCAGTTTGACACTCCCATCTTTGCTGAGCGCACAGGTAACCCAGTCCCCCACGGCTTATGCCAGTTTCAGGGAACATGAACACCTGGCAGGGCCCCCACTTGGGCCCTGGTCATCTCCTCGGCCACCACCGAAAGCATGACTTGCTAAGGGCACCCACGCCAAGATGAACACTCCAGTGAGTCACACCATAAACCTGACTGGAGGGCTAGGCCCAGAAATCTTTTTTTTTTTTTTTTCTTCAGGCCCAGAAATCTTACACTAAAACACACCTGGAGTTATGGGAAATGTCTTTTAATCCCAAAGGAGGATTGAAAACAAATCAAAACGTAATGCCACTTAGGGGCACCTGGTTGCTCTGGACCCTATGCCAAGTTTGCAAAACTAGTTCTAGTTAGAAACTGAGGAAGTATTTACATATATTCAGCTCCACTATCGGAAACGCTTGAACAAAACCTGCACAAAGATATGACAATAAGGAACAGTGCGTGTGTGTACGTGTGTGCGCACGTGCAGGTAGCACTGCATCCCACCCCTCAGGTGGAAAGGGCCCTGTTTGCCTTGGACAGATCCCACTTCAAAGAAAAAATCTTCTCATGGCAAACAAACTGGGTGGTCTTGGCGAGGCCCCCTCTTTCCTTCTGTAATATGACCTGACTGGTCAAACTTTCTTTCAAGGACAAAATACTCATTATGATTTCTCTAACCAACTGCCTTAGGAAGCCCAGAAGAGGCAGAGTGGATCATTCTCCACACCTGGTTTCTGAGGCTGGCCTCAGACTTTCAGTAGTCACACCTGCACTTTGGTGGGGTTGGAGGTAGGCAGCAGTAGGACAACAGGGGCAGGGGAAGGAGGGGTACTTGCTCTCCTGCTTCCTTTTCATTGTCCCTCTGGAAAACAATGCCCGTTTTTGTTACTTTGGTGAACCTGTGCTCAAGGAGATGCTACAACATTCTTCCGGAAGGGGCAGGTGGCATTACAGAAAGAATGACAGAGCAAGGAGTAGGAGGCCCTGGCTCTGCCACCTGTGCCACTCAGGGCCTGGTCTACATGCGGTGGGTGTCGGAGTCCCCGGAGGGAATTCTATATGTGTGCATCTGTCTCAGTCCCCCATCCTGCCAGGAGAGTCTCTGGCACACTTCTGCCGAGAAGTCCTGGATTAGTGGCAGGCAGTGGACTCTGGATCTAACTCTGGTCTGCCACCTAGGTGCTGTTTGACACTAAGCACTTTCCTTGGCTTCCCCGAACCAGGGTTGAAAGGGGAGGATTAAATGAGGTAATGCATGTACAGCCCTCTGAAAACCACGATGTGGCATAGCCAGCCAGATTCTGTAAGGAAAAGGACAACAATAAACCTTGAGAAAGACAAAAGACGACAGAAGGGCGATTCCTGGCACTTGGTGGCTGTCTGTTGTGTCCCTTTAAGATCTGAGGAGGTGGCTGGGCAGGAGGGAGCAGGGCAATTTAAGGACACAGGTTCTGGTTTCTGTGGGTCTGTGAGAGTGCCCTGTAGTGGAGGGACGATGGATAAATTTACCTTCCCCACACCCATACATGCCTCCCAGAGCTCTGCTAGGATGAGGCAGGAATGGTAATTTGAATTACCTCCACGGGAAGGAGGTATTCATGGAGCAGACCAGAGAGGAAGGGGATTTTACCTCTTTACTTCCTTCAGAAAGATATGCCAGAAAATAAGTCTTCAGAAGGATATTTTAAGTTTTTTAAGATTTTATTTATTTATTTGACAGAGAGAGAGAGAGAGAGAGAGCGAGTACACAAACAGGGGAACAGTGGGCAGAGAGAAAGGGAGTAGCAGATTCCCCCTTCAGCAGGAAGCCAGATGCGGGGCTCGATCCCAGAACCCTGGGATCATGACCTGAGCCGAAGGCAAAAGCTTCACTGATGGAACCACCCAGAAGTCCCTTATAAAAGATAAAAAGATAAAAATCTTTTGTAAAAGGTACCAAGCTTGGGAGACCTGTAGGCACCCAGGTGGCACCCAGAAGTCAGTAACAGACCCAATAGCAAGGATGTGAGTTTCCCCTACCAACATTTTCTGGGCCCCAAAATACCAGTCACGTTTTAAGAAAGCCTCAGAAGTGGAGATAAGGGCCTCTATGTTCACGCAGGCTTCAACATTTAAAAACAAGTCAGGCCACCCAGACCTGTGGGCTTGGGCCTCACCCATCTCCATGGTAACCCTGGCTCACCGCTGACTGCCAAGCCTTGGACAGGCTGATTCACTGTCAGGAGGCTGGGCCAGGCACTCACTGCAAGCACAAACAGGAACCCAGTCCCTACCACCTCTTCTGATCCTCTCCTGGCACGCTCCTCTGCCACCTCCAAATGAAGGCAGACGCTGTCATCTTTGGAAGGACGAAGGCACCCATCAGTGAGCAGCGGCTAGAGTCTTCCTGCACCCAGGCCCACTGTGTGGAGACACCACAAAAGCCAAACCCTGCTCTGCTGAGCAGGAAATACTGCCATGACTTTGCTTTCACTAAGGATCACTAGTAAAATGTTACTTCCCAGCAGAATTTAAAGATATCAGCAAGGGTTTGTTATTAACTTTAGTTTTATTAGAGGCAAGTAGAAAAACCCCAGAGGAGACCGACAGTCCTGGAGACTAAGTCTCTCCAGGAGTAGGATCATCCTAGAAGTCATCTCAGCCCTCTTGACAGCTTCTGCTCTGAGGCTTTTACCAAGCCACCCATCTGGGGACAGTGCTCAGATCTCCAGAAGCTGGGCCACTGGGAAACTTGTTTCTAGACCAGCAGATCACACCATGTGGTCCCGGGCCAGCTGCTGCAGTAGCACCTGAGAATTCATTGGACATAAAAATTTACAATCCCTGTCCTAGACTTAACTGAACTAGGAACAGGTGGGGTGCGGCCCAGCAATCCTCCCCAGATGATTCTAATGCCTGCTCACGTTTTGAGAACCAATGCTCTAGGCCTTGATGTAAACACTGAACTATCGAGAAGGCATAGAGAACCTTTCTCTGGTGGGGAGTTCTGAACCCAGAGGCTAGCTTTCTAAACGCCAGGGCTAAAGGGCAGGAAGCCATGGAGGGAGGGTGGGGTGGGGGTAGCGATCTGGCTGGGCTCAGCTCCCACAGGGAAGAATTTCTCCATTCCAATTTACACCGCAATTTACAGTGTGGTCTCAGCAGTCCCCCCTGGTGCTGTAGAGCCACAGGACCACCCCCAGACTGCTACAAAAGGACAGCTAAGGGGGAAGATACAGGACAGGTCCACGGAAGGAAGCAACAGGTATGAAAGAGATCACGGCTGGACAACTCCAAGTTGAACCCTGTCAGCCTGGGAAGGCATAGTAGACGGGTCAAGTTAGAACCTGTGTTTGGCTTCCAAGTAAGGTTTCGCACAGGCTCAGCCCTGTGAACTCTCCTCCCCAAGAAGCCCAAATGCCTTCCACAGCCTCTGCAGCAGGGAACTCTTGGTAAAAACTTCCTCCAGATTTCTGCAACCTGCGTTTTCTCTAGGCTGGGCTGCCATTATGTACAAGCGGATTCTTCTCCTCAGCCAACCCTAAATTTTAGGGGGAAGAATTTTTTTAAAAGAATACATGCAGAGGCTGATGGGTAATGGCATTGTAGGTGAGTGTTGGGTTGACCTCTGGCAGGCTTTTCTGTCCGTGAGCAACTCCTTCAGAGGCTAGAGAAAGGATAATCAATAATGTAATCCCAGGAGCTGTTGTTCCCCATGAGAATCAATCCATGCATGTCCCACATTACAGGAAGTGACTGGCCTACACCATCTCATTTAATCCCCTCGTCACCTTTATTTTATAGATGAAACAGGTTCCAGGAGGTTAAGTAACAACTCTCTCAGAAAGACACAGCCAGCAAGAGGCAGCGCTCACACTGAGTCAGACCACATAAGACATCTCAGAGCTACTATCCCTCCTGACACTGTGCTCCCTCCCTGCCCAGCTGGTGAATGGGAAGACTGGAAACCCCTGAGAACTTTCCTTGGGGCATAAGAAGGGCCTCTGGACGTGCTGAATTTGGCAAGATGCTCTGCCTGAAACCTTAACCTGCCTGCTGCAGTGATGTGATTCTAGACCCAGGGCACTAGCTCCAGTCTAGGGGAAGGCGAAGGGGGATGGAGCACACTGCCACTCACTTCTCCTTGGGGTTCCTTCTCTCTCCTTCCCCTCCCCCTCTGTTGAGGGTGGGAGAGGTGGTGGTTTCAAGCCCCCCCATCACCAGGTAACAGGGAAAATGCTCCCTTCAGGGACAGCTCTGCCTTCTTTTTTCCTTCCTGCACAGTGTCTACACAGAAGCCACGGTGACTTGGGCTCAGCCCCACTCGAGGTATCAAGAAAGTTCTTGATCTACCTCTTTTTGGGAAGCATGGACAGTGAACAGGAGAGGTGTTGAGGCCACCCTTCCTGGTTTAGAGGCAGAGATTTCTTCTCCCATGGCTACTGTTAAACTCCCAGTTCAACTCCACGAAGGGGAGGCCTCTGCCAAATGGCACCAAGGCTGGGGCCACATGCAGCTAAGGGCAAAGCTGGTCCCCCTCCTCACCCACCTCTCCCACACAGCAGGAATCTCTGAAATGGGCATTTTGTGGACAGGTGGAAAGATGAGTTCTCTAATTCACCTTCTGAAAGGGATGGAGCTTCATGGTAACATTTCAGCCAGGAACAATCCTGTGTGATGCAACGGAAGCAAGGAGACATGGGGGAATGTGAGTGTTTAGGACACTTCAATCCCTGAAATGTTCTGAGAGGCAGTAGTAACAGTAACTAACAGCCATAACCGCCGAAAGGAACGTCTGAGCTCTTGCTCTGAGCCAGGCACTGTGATATGCTTGATATTAAATATGCCATCATTGGGGCACCTGGGGGGCTCAGTCAGTTAAGCCTCTGCCTTAGGCTCAGGTCATGATCTCAGGGTCCTGGGATTGAACCCGGCACTGGGATCCCTGCTCAGTGGGGAGCCTGCTTCCCCACCCCACATGCTCTCTTTCTCATAAATAATCTTAAAAAATGCCATAATTTTTAACAACCCAATGACTTCGGTGGTATTACCTTCACTGATCAGATAAGGAAAGTGAGGCATAAGCAGAGTCAACATTTGCTGCCTCCCCCAGGAATCTGCATTTAGGACAAGTCAACTCCTCCCATCCCCAACCACCACCTGGGTCATCATAAAGCGCCCTGCCACCATGTGCTGCTCTTCTACCATACGTCAGGGTGGACCCTCCAGGAGGTCAACAGCAAACCCAACCATCCCTGAGAAGCCAGGCCCCTGGGCAGGCACACTTCTGCCTCCTGCGACCACTTACTGCCCTCAATACTGAGAAAATGATGACACCTATCCCATCCCCTATACAATTCAATATTAAAAAAAAATCAGAATCATAAAATAAATATGAAGAAGTTAAAAAAAGTGCTGGTCTTTCCCATGAAGCTTGGGCATACCTGCATTGCTAATGTCCTGAGCACCTGCTTAGGTTGCCTGCTGACCTTGCAGAGATTCACTTTCTGGGGATTCTGTGTACTTTGGGGGGGGGGGTGTCGGGGGAGGGGCTCCAGGGTGGAGGGGTTCAACAGCTATAGCATATGAGTGCCATCAGTTTGCTAAGCGTGGCTCTTTGGGGCCAACATGTATTCCAGCCTGGCCTCAGGCTGGTGTACGGCTAAGAGGGGAACCTGCTCTATAGGAGCAACAGTGGGATTTCCCAGGGAGAAGAGGAATATGAGGGAGCTAGATTTCTTTTTTTTTTTTTTTTGAGCTAGATTTCTATGGTAAGGTCCTGCTGCCCCTTCTGAATCTAAGAGGGCTGGCTGAACTGAAATAGTTATGATCATCTCTTGAAATAGTTATGATCATCCCAGTTGGAGATGAGGAAATGGTCTCAGAGAGGTAAAATAACTTACCCAAGGTCACAGAGCAGGTATGGAGCAACTTAGCCATCAGCTCTCTCCTTCTGTCACATGCATAGCACTGGCCACACAGAGGTCAGTTATTTGACTGCCTGTCACATTCTTGGTGGAAGGGAGCTAGCGAGGTCCCCTCTCTGGGGTGTGGCAAGGGATGAAGGGCCTTGTAAGCTTTTTTTCAGCACACCTTTATGGTAATGAGGCCGCGACCTGGTCTGAACAAGTTCAAGAGTTGAGAAATCCTCCCTTCCAAAGACAAAGTCAGCATCATTTAAAAACCAGAGCCCTGGGATCCCTGGGTGGCGCAGCGGTTTGGCGCCTGCCTTTGGCCCAGGGCGCGATCCTGAAGACCCGGGATCGAATCCCACGTCGGGCTCCCGGTGCATGGAGCCTGCTTCTCCCTCTGCCTGTGTCTCTGCCTCTCTCTCTCTCTGTGTGACTATCATAAATAAATAAAAATTTAAAAAAAAAAAAAAAAAAAACACCAGAGCCCTTATTCTGACCAAGAGAGGAGAAAAGTTTTAGCTAATATGGTATGTTAGAATTAAGTAGTTTGGGGATGAAGGATCCAGAGGGAGGGCCTCTGCCCAAGATAACCTCTTTCTAAACAAGAAAACTCATTGCAAGTTTCCATGGCCTGCTTGCCAGACATGGAGCACACATCAGCCAGCCCATAAATCTGTTTTCTGCTGAAAACAGGCATTTTGATCTTAACCAAAATCATCTGATGTGGGGGATTGTTTTGGGGATGTTTTCCTTTAAATTCCAGAATACCACACATTTGTTTTCCATTGTGTATGCCTAAGATGCCTGGCGATTACAAACACACACACACACACATACACACACACATACACACACACACACGCTTTCTCTATCTCTTTTGTTTATACACTTTAGCCATGTGGACCAGCTAGCTTTCATTCCATCTGTGGGATTGGTTACCACTTGCTTGCATGGCCCTGAGTGGTGGGAGATGCCCCTTTGTTTATATCTTTTAAGCAATGCCATGTGGTGTGTGGATTGGCAGTGTTCGCAATAGGCACAGCCAGCACGGCTCAGTTCAATGGCCCTCCTTCCCCATCATGGGGTGTTCTGAGCACAAAGCCAGGGGAGGGGCAAGAGCTGAGGTCTCCCAACTGCTGTGTCCAACCTATAATCTATCGTATCCCTTTGCCATGATCTCTGTCTTCATTTCAGGTCTCTTAATTATAGCTGCCATTTGCACAAGGCGGGTTTCAACTTATATGCAGATTTTGGGGATAAATTTAGTACAGTCCTGTAAATGTGTTTTCTCTTATGATTTTCTTAATAACATTTTTATTTCTCTGGATTGCTTTATTGTAAAAATGTAGCATATAATACAGTATACAGAGTATGTGTTAATTGACAGTTTATGTTATTGGTAAGGCTTCTGGTCAACAGTAGGCTATCAGTAGTTAAGTTTTTGGGAAGTCAGAAGTTATAAAGAGATTTTTGAGTGAGTGGGGATTGGTGCACTGTTCGAGGGTTAACTGTGTGCTCCTGGGCAGCCAGCACTTTGATACTTGCTATGTCCCACACCCTGCCTGCAGCATTTCACTTGTACTCTTTTTCACAATAGACCCACAAAGTAGGCAATATTTACTTCCATCTTTTAGATGGGAAGACTTGGACACAGCAGCAGCTCATCTGAGATCACGTAGCAAATAAACAGCTGAGCAAGAACTTGAACCCCGGACAGTATGATTGCAAAGCCCAGTTTCTCTCTGCTAAACTGTCTTTTTGATCAGTGTCGTTAATTTCAGAGTCAGAATTTTGTACTTTTGTCCTGTCTCCTTCCCGGCCATATCTGATCTCATTTCAAAACTGTACCTTCTATTCTTAAAGGTCCCAGGAGAGCCCACCTGGAATAGCAGAGGGCTCTACCTTCTCAGGTTGGGAAGGCACCTGCAATGGCCACCTGGCCTGGAGGTGTAACCTGACCCTGGTCTCTCTCTGAGCCCGGCTGCATGACAGACAGAGTTGAGAGAGTTGAGAGAGAGACAGACAGACAGACAGAGATAGACTGAAAATGCATTTCTTCCTGCTGGCCTCTGGCCCAAGAACCTCATCCACACCCTTGCTGCGTTGGCCAGAAAGTCAGTGTGGACACAAGCACTGTTCTGGGAAACAGATTCCCCAGAGTAACTTAACATATCTTCTTCTCATCCCATCTTAGCTACTGGTGCAAGTCTGGCTGCCCAATGGCCACCGTCCTCGTGTCCCCTGTAGGAATGGCCCCAAGGGGAAGGCCAGAACCTCTGCCCTTTCCCCATAGCACCATCCTGCCAGTGAAGGGCATGACCATAAGCCTGTGTTAGAGCCCCGGCTATGGAGTCCTGGGAGCCACCTGCCCCCAGAGGATAATGCCAGCTTCTCATACTAACAGGTGGGCCCTCCTCAGCACTAGGAGAGGAGCTAATTTGTTTGAAATAAGCTTTCTAGGTCTCTTAGGGATTATCTGTCTTAGGGAGTCAGAGCTAGAATATGGTGGGAGTGGGGAAAGTAGGACCAGAAGATGGCCTGAGAGGTGTTCACTGGAGCCTGGAATACACACTGAACATAATAGTAACATGATTAAGCTTTGAAGGCTGACTTTCCTAACAGAGCCAGCAAAAGTCACTGTTTCAGCATCCCTGTACAATGCCCGGCATGTGGACTGAACAAGAAGGACCTTTAAAACCCAGATTTCTGGGGTACCTGGGTGGCTTAGTCTGTTAAGAGGCCTGCATCCGGCTCCCAGTAGGGAGCCTGCTTATCCCTCCCAGAGCTCTCTCACTGGCTCTCCCTCTCTCTCAAATAAATAAATTCAGATCTTCAAAAACAAAAACCAAAAAACCCAGATATCTGATTTTTCTCCAAATCAATAGTCCTCATACCTCTCTACCCAGGGATCTTTGCTAGGATCAAATGAATCCAGGCCCCTCTCCATCAGAGGGCTTCACCTACCCTTGCTACTCAATCAAACTGAATATCATCTCCTCAGGAGCCCAAATCCCTAAACAATCCACACCTCCCCCCTCCCTTTCTAAAGTTCTCAAGGGGAAGGCCAGGAGAGGTTGGCTGATTTTAGCCTCTATTTGGTAGGGAAAGAGGCGGAGGGAAAGTCAGAACTCAGTTCTTCCTAAACAAAAACAAATCACCCAAGCTATGGGAAAACCCTAACCCAAGAAGCAAAACTTAGCTAGAAGCTCATAAAGTCAGATTCTTCATGTGGACTGGAAATACAGAACACTCATTAAATTAATCGAGAGTCAAAGCCACTCCTTGGGCAATGATTAAGCTGAGAGTCAGAGCAAGTATGGGTGGGGAGGCTAGCTCTCCAGGCTAGGCTGCTCTTGATCATCAGGGAACTTAGCTTTTCTCAAATCACCCCCAGTCTCTGGGTAGTGGCGAGGCAACCCACTGCTCATGGCTGAAACATGGGATTCAGAACAGAGAAGAGGCTGCCTGGAGACCAAGAGAGAAAAACTAATATGAGGTGTTCATTGGCCTTCAGAAAAAAGCCAAAAAAAAAAAAAAAAAAGGCATATCATTTTTCTGGAGGCAGGTCTTACTGATTTTGTAGAATTCCCTTAAAAAGTAAGTTAAGGTCCATGAGTCTAGGACGATGGCACACAGTACTTAAAAACCTATTCAGAACTAAGTACTTTTTCGGGGTGGTGGAGGTGGTTGGGGCAGTAGAGGAGGGGAGCTGGAATTACCGGATAGATGTAATTATTATAAAATTATCTCATCTGGAGACAGGATACTGCTTTCCACAGCTGCATGCCATCACTTGATGGAAAATGAAAATGTCCCGGGACCAGCATTACTTTTTCCACAGAATGCAACAGGCAAGTGATCTGCAGTCAGACTTCAAAACCATAAATTAAAAAAAAAAAAAAAAAAGTATTGTTGAGATTAGCCCTTCTGGTCTCCTGATTTCCATCTGTCCGTTGCAGAGGACATTTCCGAGGAGTTGAGAACATGGGGCCAACAGGCTCTTACCCAGAGTTTCAAAACCCTGGAACAAGGAAGTATGGAAGAGATGGAAAAGACTGCTTCTGCACCTCTGTGGTGGAAAAGACCTGCGGGGGGGGAGGGGGGGGGGCAACAGCAGTCCCACTGACCCCCCCCCACCTGGAGAGTGGGGAACGCAGAACAAAAGCACACACCTCCTCAAACATCACTCTTTTCCTGGCTGAACGGACACAGGTCTGTTGAGAATCCTCCTTGTCTACCAACGGGACAACAGGCCACAGAAGTCACGATAACCCATGGCCTCAGGTCCCTTATCCTGACCCACAGCCAGGTGCACCCATACCCAGGAAAGAACAGTTAAGGCTCCTGTTTTCTAGAAGAAAAGGTGCTTTTGCAGGTTCATAGTGTAACTATGAAATTCCAAACGGTGCGACCCAAAGCCACACCTCCTTATAAAATTGAATCGTACCGGAAAACAAACACACAAGTCAAACATGGGACACACAGCTCTGTGTCTAACAGAGAAGATTCACATCTAATACAGAAGGGTGTGCGGAGGCCGACTGAGGTCTGAAGCCACAGACCGACTCATTTAGCTGAGTTGGGTGCTCTGGCAAGGAAGGCCCTCCGTGGGGCTGCTTACTAAAGTGGTTCAAATGCCAGGGCCTCTTCCTTTGAGTACAGAAGAGTAAGGTCCAGAATGGTGCCATGGGCCACTCTGAAAGGAAAGGGGTAGAGTGAGGAACCCCACTCCCCACAAAATCAGGAGTCAGAGCTTTGTTGTTGACAACCATTACAGAACAAAGTGAGGGGCAAGCCATCAAGATTCTGGGGAGGGGAGCAGTCCTATTTTCCTTAGCAGATGTAGACACCTGGCCTCGCCTCACCCCACCTGTCCCCAGACCTGCCGGCCTCAGTACAAACACGGCCAGCTTTACCAGGGCTCCTGCTGTCTGTGTGCTAAAGGTGGAGAGCCATTTTAGGCAACAGTCCCAACTGCTGGCTCAGCCCAACCACCAAGGCCAAGAGCTTCTGGAGAAAGCAGCCCCTGCCACTTCCCTGGGGACATCCTCTGCCCTGACCCCAGAGCCTGAGGTCTTGGGGTCTCTCTGCGCTGTGGCTTATTTTCATAAGTGGGGCTGCCCCACTGTCAAAACATGGTACCACACATAAAATGGAGAGGGTGTCCTGAAGTGGGAATCCCGGAGGTAGGGTGGGGATCATGAGGCTGGCAGCGATTCAGGAAGAGGAGCAAAGGAAGGGGTAGGAGGATGTGTGTGGAGTGTGGATTCCTGCCTACATCCCTGGTTTCAATTTCTACCCTCCTCTGGGAAGTGCTCCCACCCTCCCCACTGCCTAAATGTACTTCCAGCTGTGGAGTAACATCGGCCACAGCTGGAAGTTTATGGTGTCTGGGGCGAGGCTACTGTGCCAAGGGCATCACACACACTCTGTCATTTAACCCACAGCAGCTCCATGGGGTAGACACCAGCTCCAGCCTGGTGATGGGGAGGCTGCATCCAGAGCAGCCCCACCCAGGGCGACAGAGGGAAATGTGAAGTTCACAGGAGAGAGACCAAGAATCAGGCCCCGGAGGTAAAGGCCCAATGATGCCAGGCTCTGAGGACAAGTCTTGGTAACAACCCCTGTGCATTCCCATCTCCTGACTCAGATTTTGGATTGTGTGGCAAAGTCCCGAAAGGGACGGTTTGCGACCATTTGTTTCAACCCGTTGGTTTTACAGATCAGCAAACTGAGGTCTGGAGCACACAAACCACCTCCCCAAGGTGTTCAAGTGACAAGAGGACAGAGGTAGACCAATACTCAGGTTCTTGTCCAGATTTCCACTGTGTTTTTTGGGAGCGGGGGCGTGGGCAGTGGAGTAGGTAGGGCAGTCTAGAAGAAAATACAGAAACAACGGAGAGCCAGGAAGTTAGAGTTGTGGGGATGTTGGATGAATAGACTGGTTGCTGGTCTGGCTGTGAGCATCAGAGGCCCTACTTGGGGAGGCCAGAGAGGGTAGGTTTAGCTGTCACCCAGGGTCCCATAGGGCTGAGGCCAGGGCTGGGGCAGAGGTATACCATCTTTCCATCCTGATCATCCCACTACCACTGAGGTAGGCTTCTTCTCTCTGGGTCCTGCTAGGCCACCCATCTCAGCATCCTTTGTTCATGAGCCACTGGCCTCACAACTCCTGTTTTTCAAGGCCCACATCAGATCCCAAATGCCAAGTGTATAAATTCCTGGTCTTGGGAGAAAAAGGTAACTGGTGCCATCATAACAATCCAACCAGGTTCCCTTTAAAGATATTTTTGAGAGCTTGTTTCTACCCAGCTGACCATGGCAGCAGGCTGGAGGGGAAGTACACTGGACTTTAAGCTAGTAAGACCTCCCTTCAAACTTCTGATGCTATCCTGCCACATGTCCCTGGATAAGTCACTTTACCTCTCTGGCGACTAGTTTCCTGGTCATCAGTACCATGGGGATAATGCTTCTAGCTCTGGCTTGTATCATGGGACTTGGAAAAGGCCTTTGCAGACTGTAAAACGCTGCACAAGTGGATCCTTATCTCCTTTATTCTATCATTTCTACAAGGACCTTGACACAGGACTACTGAACAATCGTTACTTCAGAAAAACGTAGCTTCCTTCCCCAACACCAGCCCATTACCAGGTCCCCTTGTTGATTTCATGATGGAGACCGAAGAGGGCGGGACTCAAGTGTGGTTCGGTCTCTGTGATTCTGGGCCCCTCTTTGGTTCTCCGTTTCCTCACTGTGGATACGAGGGGCGGACTGGATGATCACTAAAGTCATTCCTAATTCTGGACCCAAACATTTCCAGATTCAGTCATGTCCGTTTTAGATGACATAGCTGACCAGCAGCGCCTAGCCCAGGCAGGGGTAGCTTTGAGTATGGGTGGGGTGGTAGGCTGGAGACAATAAAAGACTGAGCAGACACCAGAGGAGCCCTGGAACTTCCCAACAGACTGTTGCCTGTGCCACAGGGCAGATGGGGGTGGAGGGTTGGGTATGAGGGCCTATGGGAGTCTGTGGTTCCTTCCCCGCCTGAAAGCCTGATGCAGCCTAGGCAGATAGATGAGGACGATGCAACAGACTGGTGGGTGAGATTGTGCTGGGGAGGAGAGAGGAAGAAGACTCCCCAAAGGACAGGGGTGGGGTGGGGCTTATCCGCCTTCTCACATTCTTTTCTGGTGCCAGAGGTTGGTGAGGGGAGGAAGCCAAGCCTGGGAGTGAGCTGGCTGGCTGGCTGCTTGTGGGAACACCAGGAGGAAAGAATGCCCACCGCTGAGGCAAGGTAGGGGTGGGTGGGTTCCTTAAAACAGGCCAAGTGTTGGGCAGGGGCACGTCTATGTGCCATCCTCACTAGAACACGTGTTGTGTATGGTGACTCTTGCAAGGGCAGGTCAGTCTCTTACTGGCAGCTCCTGAGAGAGAATTAAAATCTCAAGAGGTTTGCTCCGAGGTTCCTGGGGACCCCAGTGACCAGCGCCAGGGGAGCAAGTACCGTATAGTTTTTGTTACAAGGCTCTGGTGGCATGCCCGTTTCTAGAGCCATCTCCCTGGTGGCATAGGGGCTGGGCTACCATTCCAAACTCCCTGACTGCAGAGGAACAAACACTGTCCATCTGTGTGCAGGGGATGTGGCCCTCAGACTCAGGACACACAGGTCCCCTGTTCCTTGCTTCTTTCTGTCTCAGGGTGGTCTCTTAATCCCCCCAAGAGAAGGCGCCGAGGGGGCATCCCCTTTGGCACTGCCTCCATCAGACTTTGCATTTGCAGAGAGGGGTGAGCACGGCCAGCAGTGGGAGTCGGGCAGCTCCCGGCCTGGCCTGGCGTCCTCTCCGGGGGAACCGCCACTCTCCCAGGCCGCGCCTAGCCCCTAGGTGGGCTGGCCTGGGGGTGTCCGCGAGGCGGGAGGGCCCGGGCTGCCAGGGGGCCGAGGGCACCTGATCTTCCCCCCGGAAATGGAGAAACACAGGACTGAAAGCGCCAACGGGCAGCTGCCTCGCCTCTCCCCAACTCTGAGCTCTCTCCGCTTCAGATACTTATCGCCTTTGGGGGAAAAAAAAAAAAATCCAGACAAGCTAGTCTTTCAGGTAGTTTCGAGGGAGTTCCGACTTTCCCACGGCGGCTCAGAACCCGGCCTGCAAGCACCTCCTCGACCGTCGAGGGGGTCCCCGACTCTCACTCAGGTCGGGGTCCCAGGCCTCGGTCCTGCAGACGTGCCATCAGCTCTGGGCTGAACCCTCCCCGCCAGCGCCCGCATCGCCCCCTCGCGGGACCCCACCAGGTCTCGAGCCGTCCTGCCCCCCCCGCCCCGAGGGGCTCCGCTTCTCCCGCCGCCTTCCCCCGCCTGCACTCGGAGGGGCTGGGAGGCGAGGGGCAGCCGCGGGCCGCAGCGCAGAGCCTCAGCGAGACGGGGTCCGCGCCCCCCCCCGCCCCGCGCCCCGCCCGCCCCGCCCCGCCCGGCCCGGCCCCGGGGAGGGCGCAGCTGCGGCCGCGGCGCCCCGTGTCCCCCGCTCGGCGTCCCCCGGCGCGGCCAGGTCCCCGACGGACAGGTGGCGCCGAGGAGCGCGCGGGCCGCTCGCCCTCACTCACCCAGAAGACGAAGTTAAAGCCGAAGAGCAGGTATTTGATGCACTTGGTGCCTCCTTTGACCGGCATGGCGCGGGCGGGCTGGCTGGGCCGGGCTGGCGTGGGACCGGGACGCGGCGGACGAGCGGCACCACACTCGGGGCCGAGGCGGCGGCGGCGGCGGCTGCGGGCGGGCCTCGGGGCTGCACTTTTAAAAAGTGCCCTCCTCGCTGCGCGCGCCCGCCGCGGTGCGCATGTGCCGCGGACCCCGCCCCCGGCCGGCCCGGCCCGGCCCCACCTGCCCCGCCCCGGCCCCCAGGCCGCTCCCGCCCGGCTTCCGGGGCTCCCGACTCCCGCCCGGCCCCCCCCCGCCCCGCCGGCCCGGCCCCCCACCCCCTCCGCCCCCCCCCCCCCCGCCGGCCCGACCCCTCCTCCCAGCCGCCCCGGGATCGCTCCGGGCTCCCCTCCCCCCGCCTTCACCTAAGAGCTCTGGGGCGCCTCGCCCTTCGGTGCGGGCCTTGCGGATTCTGGGCTTCCCGCCCGAGCCCCCCACGTTGGGAGCCCTCCCTCGGGGTCACTGGGGTCCAGTCCCCCCACTCAAGGCAGGCTGGCCGCGGGATGGGGACCCCGTGCTCCGAGCTGCCCGTGAAGGGACGCCGCCTGGCCTTGCCCCTCCCTGAGGCGGCTCCTTGCAAACTTGCTTGGCGGAGCCCACCCTTGCTCGCACGTCGTGCGGGGGAGCAGGAATCAGAAGCTGGCAGTCCAGGTGGGAAGAGGGGTTGGAGGCTTGTAGGAGTAATTTTTCAAATGTGATTACCCAACAGTAACAGGGCTGGGAGTGTCGGGTGGTCCTGGAGAGCTCCGGGGCCTTGGGGTGTGCGTGCCCGGAGGGGAGAGAGCGTTTGTAGCCGGGCTCCGGCTCCTGCTCTTGCCTCTACTCCACAGCACCCTCCCTCTTGCCCCTTGGCCTCCGATGCTGAGCTCTACACCTCTGGATGCTGAGTTCTGAGCTCGGCTCTCCTCAGCTCAACAACTTTCTGTAACTCCCCAGTGTTCAATGACCCAAGGCGAAACTGCCCATCTTGCATTCTGTCCTTTGTCTTGTGTCCGTGCCCAGCACCGCTCTACCTGGACCACGCCGCCCTCCTCAGCTCCCCGACTCTGACTCTGCGTGGCCTAGCCCTCGCTGTGGCATGTGGTGTGTGCCCTCTGGCTGCCTGGCCCTACCCTCTTCAGTTGTAGAAACTATGAGGCTCCTCAAACATTCCTTTCCTGTTTCTCACCAAAGGATGAAACGATTCCCTCTTCTTTTGAAGTCCCCAAGCCCCTTTGTATCTTTTTTTTTTTTCAAAATGAAGTTTCCTTTACAAAAGCAAGAAACATCAGAAAATACCAAGAAGCAAAAAAAGAACATAACTCAAATTTCACCCACCAGAAATGGAGGGTGTCGCACTTTGTGGCTCTTATATTAATGCTTATGACCACTCTCGGTTGTCTCATTGATTCATTCAAAAACATTGTTCAGCATCTGTTCATAAGGGGCATCATTAGGGGCAGGAGCTGGGTGTCCACTGGTGGAGGGATTCAGGCAGCCAGACAATGGGAGAGAGTACTGTTCGGGGTCACAGAGATAGAGCTGGGGCTGAGGGAGCTCAAAGGAGGGGCCTCTGGCACAGGTTGGAAAGTGATGCTGCTGAGCCAAAGGAAAAGTCGCTTCACAGGAGAATCTTGGGCAAAGCTTGGGGCTGGAGCTCATAGTTGGGGGAGATCCGTGGGAAGTAGAGGTGGAGACCCAGCTGATGACATGACGGGGAGCCTCCCCTCGCACACTTTGCACTCTGAGGTCTGGGGCCCCTGAGGGGTTCAGGTAGGGAGCGAGTTCCATCTGCTGTGTGATTTAGGTTGATGGCTACCTGTATTTTAGGTAGTTGCGTGGGGGGAGGGCAGGAGGTGCAGGCGGCAAGCCCCTTGGATAAGGATGATTGTTTGTCTGTTGAGACCTTGGCACAGAGCTTTGAGGGATTACATGGAAGGTGACGGGTGTCACGTGATGTCAGGGGCCCTACAACTGAGTAGTGTGAGGGGAGCATGGGACACAAAAGGTGAGGTGAGGACATGTGGAGAGTAGTTAGGAGGCTCTAAAATGGGTCAGGTGAGAGACAGAGTGAAGAGGATGGGGTGAGGGGGTGTAGGCTAGAGAGTGCAGCCAAACCAGAAGAGAGGACAGTGTGTGTGTCTGTGTGTGTGTGTGTGTGTGTGGGCAGGGGTTGGTGGGGAGGAGAGATCCCAGCCAGAACAGCAGGAGCTGGATTCTGGGGAACTCCATTCACGTGTTCTAATGCTTCTTGGGAGCCTACTGTGATGAGTAAGGAGAAGCAGAGAGACCAGGGTTCCCCTCCGTGTTGCATAATACCAAGAGTGGCCAAGTGGAGGAATTTTGGTAGTGCTTTGTCACTCACCCTAATCTAGTGTCCACTGAGGATGGTGGGGGCAGGCAGCGTGTGGGAGTGGTAGAAAAATCAGACAATGTCCCATTGTGCTGCTCTCAGGCAGAGGCCGCCTATCTAGAATCTAAGGAAAGAGGATTTTATCTTTTTATATTCTTCTCTCCTCTACTCCTCCCACCCTGCCCTTTCACCAACATAGGTGAGAGGAGTTCAGTAAATATTTAAGCTTATGATAGAAACTACTTCTTAGGGTAATGTGCATATTGAATGAGGTAATCCACTGAGACGGCTTAGTACAGTGCCTGACACACAAGTGTGCTAGAAATGTTAGCTATTGTTACTATTACTGTTCCTATTTATACTCCAGAAATAATGGAGGGGGCTATAGTTAAATTCCAAATTACAAGCAATCAAGGGAGTCCCTATAATGTGAGTGTGGAGATCTGAATTCTTGATCCGACCCATGGGTTTATTTTGGACAAGTCGCTTCCTCTCTCTGGGCATCAAGCTCCTCACCTGTAGAACGAGCATTTTGGATTAGGAGATGGCAGGGTCCCGTCCATTCTGACGATCTATGGTGCCTCTGAGCCAAAGTGTGTTTATTACAGGCAGTTAGTTCTACAGACAACCAGGAAGGGGAGAGATGGAAAAAATATGGTTTGCTTTAGCTGGAAGGGGAAAATCTGGGTAAGCCCCTGAGTCAGAGATCACATGGAGGCAGAGAGGGCTTCCAGACTTTGTGGTGCTGGGAGTGGGGAACGGTCCCTCCCTTCCCTCAGGGCATCCTGTTTCTGGAAAAACCCGGATTCAGGCTGCGGGTCCACTTTGGCTTTTGTGCGCCCCCTGGTGGTAAGATTTGAACCGTCGGGGGCCAGGCGGGCTAATGCCACACCCATCTCCCCGGGAGTGCTCATCCCTCTAGCCGCGGGAGGCAACCGCAGGACCCGCACTCTCACTGGCCCCCAACGCCCTCCTGGCCACCCCACCAGGGGTCATTCTGGGGGTTCGCTTTCTCCCTGCTCCTGCTGCTGCAGCATTTTACCCTGCCGACCATCCCTTCTTTCTAGACAGTTCTCCCTCCGCCTTCCCAGTGCTGTACCATGTTGGTTCACTCCCTTCACTTCTAGAAACTTCTTCCCTGCTTCTCTTACTAAGTTCAAATGCCGTCCCTTCATGAAGCCTTCCTTGAACGCCCCGGTCTTTTCCTCCGTGGATTACCTTGTTTGCATCTCCCTCACGTGTGACTCTTGACTTTCCTCATGTTCTCTTGTGTGTTCTCCTTTTGGTGGTGAGCTCCTCTAAGGTATACTTCACCTGATGAACTTCTGTGTTCTCCGAAGCAGCCAATCCCTTGCTGGCGGGTCAGCGCCCCCCCTCCCCGACCCGCTCCCCAAAACCTGTGTGGAAAAACTGGAGGAGTGGGCCTTCCTCAAGCTTTGCTCCCTGCCATGTGCTCTCCTCTCAGCTCTCCGTGGGCACTCCCTCCCTCTCATCATTTCTCTTTGGAGCTGCCTCTCTCTAAACTCATCGTGTTATCCGAGGGCCTATTAGGCATTTCTCCTTTAATGGCCCTTCACATCCCAATCCCCCAAATGTGTGAGGATGTGTCACCTTGTACACCAGAGGGCATTTCATGCATGTGGTCAAGTTAAGGATTGTGAGATAGAGGGGTTATCCTGGATTATGCAGGTGGGGCAGGTGTGATCCTGGGAGTCCTTATGAGAAGAGACAGGTAGGTCAGAGGTAGAGAAGGAAATGTGAAGGTAGAAGCAGAGGTCTGAGTGATATGCGGCCATGTGCCAAGGAATGCAGGCAGCTGCTTCCAGAAGCTGGCAGCAACAAGGAACCTGATTTTCTCCTAAAGCTACCTGAAAGAACAACTCATTTAAAGATTTTATTTATTTGACTAGAGAGAGAGAGAAAGAGAGAGAGAGAGTATGAAAACTAGCACAAGCAGAGGGAGCAGCAGAGGGAGAGGGAGAAGCAGGCTCCCTCCAAGCAGGGAGCCCAAAGTGGGGCTCAATCCCAGGACCTGGGGATCATGACCTGAGCTGAAGGCAGATGCTTAACTGGCTGAGCCCCCAGGTGCCCCAGAACAACTCATTTTAGACTTCAGGCCTTCAGGACTGTAAAATAATGTGTTATGTTAAGCCACTAAATGTGTGGTAACTTGTTACAGAAGCAATTGGAATTTCAAAATAAATATCCAGATCAGAGTTCATGACTTTGAGGGCCTCTCTGCTCCAGAAGCCATGCTTTTCACCCACTAGCTCCAAAATTCACATCACCTGTGACCGCTTCTCCCTCCAATCCCATACCTGCTTCACGAATGTGAAGTATCTCTTGTACCACTCCTGGCCGTGACTGCAGAGTTGTCCAATTTAGAGATAAGGAAACAAGCATAAGGCAGGAGATAGTGACTTACAGCCAAAGATCAAGGCTTCAGGTCTTCTGCTTCCAGCTCCCAGTGGGTTTCTCAGCCTTCATTCCTCCCCCCCTGTAGGCCAGGCCCTCAGAACTCTTCCTAAGCCCAAACAACTGTCCTACCCTTGTCCTGACCCCCTGTCTTCACTTGTCCACTCTGCACACATCGCTCCACCCATTGCCTTGCACTGTCTCTGGGCTTGGGCTGCCCTGGGTTGCTCTACTCCAGCCGTACCTTTCCACTGCATTAAACACGAATAGTCAACGTGGGATCACCCACGTATAGTGGGCAGTTCATGAGGATGCCATGGGGCGCTGGATGAGAAGAGAGAGGTTGCAGGCCAGAGCACGCCATTCTAAAAACCCTTTGTGGGAGCGCCTGGGTGGTTCAGTTGGCTCTGGTTGTGCGTGATCTTAGGGTCCTGGGATCGAGCCCTGCTTTGGGAATCCCTGCTCAGCAGGGAGTCTGCTTCTCCCTCTCTCACTGCCCCTCCACCCTGCTTGTGTGCATGCTCTCTCTCAAATAAATAAATAAAATCATAAATAAATAAATAAATAAATAAATATTAAAAACCCTTTCTGAATGAATCTTTCTGCAAGCTCCCTTTCTGTGACAGCCACCCCTGCCTTTGTCCCCTGCCCCAGCTTCTTCCTCCCTTTGTGTCCAAGCCTTCTGTCCCTATGGAATGGTGGAGCCCTCACTTGGCATTTCCAGTTTGTATACTCTAATTCCACTCCCGCAGCTCAGTAAAGCGTCAAGTATTTCTCAGGATCTGTCCTGTTTAGAGACTAGGGAGTGGGAAGGAGTTGGAGGTAATGAATATTTAATATATTTTTGTCTTACTCCTAAAGCTTTGCTTTCTTCTTTCCTGCTCATGTTTCCTGCTCCCAAACCTCCCAACTCCCTTTGCATTTACACCATTTTCCTTAGCACTTTCATCTTCTAACACAGGGGAGACTTTTCCCATCTATGGTCTGCTTCCTCCTGCTGGAATTTAAACTCTACTGGAGTGGGTGGTTTGGACTGCCCTGTTTGCAGATGTGTCCCATGTTACTTGAACAGTGCCTGACACACAGTAGGTGCTTGATAAATATGTATCGATTGAACGTATGCAAAGCTAATGCTCCAGTTCTAAAATCATCACAAAAGCCCTCTTGTCTTAACTGATGGATATTTACACATCTGGGGTACTGTGTGTGCTCCTGCATCTACGCATCTATGTCTAATTTCCCACTTCCACCATCCTCAGCCCCAGCTCCCAGCTCCAGGCCCAGGCCCATCTTCCTCTCCTCCCCTGGATGCTGCTGATTGGGCTTTGAGGACAGTGGGGCCCCCCCATTCCCTGGTACCCTTGGTCACCTCAGTCTGCTCTCCCCCCTTCCTGTACTCTTGTAGAGATTTCTTTCTGGGGCAGCCCTGGTGGCGCAGTGGTTTAGCGCCGCCTGCAGCCCAGGGCGTGATCCTGGAGACCCTGGATCGAGTCCCACGTCAGGCTCTCTGTATGATGCCTGCTTCTCCCTCTGCCTGTGTCTCTGCCTCTCTCTCTCTCTGTCTCTATGAATAAATAAATAAAATCTTAAAAAAAAAGAGATTTCTTTCTGAATCATCCACTAGACTATTCAAACATTGTCCTGCATGATCATATCACACTTCATGCATCTTAAAAAAATAAAAATCTCCCCAACGAGATTATCAGCTCCTGTGGTACCCACTGTAGGTATTCCAGGGATACTCAGTGAAAAAATAGTCCAAAGAATAACACTTGGGTGGGCACATATGATGTGCCAGGGGTTCTTCTACCTGCTATATAAACTCATTTAGCTCACAGATGAGCTATCATAAGGTTGATAGTCTTACGATTTTTATTTTACAAACAGGTAAACTGAGGCACGAGTTGGTTAATTAACTTGCTAGGAAGCAGCAGAGGCAGGATTTGAACTCAGGCAGCCCAGCTCCAGGGTACATGTGCTAACCTGCCTCTCCACAGGAGAGGAGGGTGAAGGGGCTGCATGTGATGCCTCATGGTGGCCTCATCTTGAACGTGCCTCATGCCTCAGAGCAAGCTGACTCTCTGCATCTTAGGGGATGACCACAGGTGGTATTTGCACCTTGGCCTGTCTTTCTGAACCTCCCTTGCCACAGCTGTGGAGCTAGGAGACTTACTGCTTTTTCTCTACCATACTGAGCGGGGATGGCTGCTGACTTCTGTTCTGAGTGGTAGTTCTAGATTCAGGAGGAGGATCAGAGGCTGGACACAGGCTCTTCCTGGAGTGGCAGTGTATGTGTGTGTGTGTGTGTGTGTGTAAGACATGGGACCTTAGTACGTGGGTTCAGGCAGGTATGGACAGGTGAATTATAGTTAAGGTGAACCTGGCAGTAAGAAGCTTTCACAAGTGTCCACCTGAGAAGGGTTCAGAGCGGGAGAATGTTGCCACAGAGCCACTGCCTGCAGACTGTAAAGTCTGGATACCACTGCATGATATAGGAGGCCCCCCAGCAATCTGGCTGTGTTGATGTCTCTCACCCATTTCCCTACTTCCAGTACCTTATACGCTCTAGCCATTTTGCCCTACTTTTCTTTTTTTTCCTTTCTCTTTCTTAATAGCTTTTTTTTTTTTTTAAATTCCAGAGTGTCTTTGAGTTTACAGATAATTTGCCAAAATAGTACAGCTTCCCCCTAATATTAACCTCTTACATGACCATGGTATATTTGTCAAAACGAAGACCTTAATATGAGTATAGCACTATTAACTGAACTGCAGATTTTATTCTGATCTCACCAATTTTTCCACTAATGTCCATTTCCTGTTCCAGTATCCAGTCCAAGATCCCACAATGATTTAGTGTTTTGCATTCCTTTTAATTCTCTGAATTTGCTTGCCTCCTTCCTGTCCAGTTGCCTTTGACCCTGTCATTCATTTCCTTTGTCTCCGATAACTTTCCTATTCATGGCAAACTCTTATTCATCCTGCAGCAATCCCTCTGTTGAGTCAGAAATAATGTGGGGAACTGGGGAGGAGTGGGATTTGGAGATCTGGCTGTTGAGCAATATTAACTGGGGAAATTGCCACTCTTCCTTCCACATCCAGGATCTCATTTGACTCTCAGTTGGATTTTATGGGTCCTTTATGTAAATGCACACAAATGCTAAAATATATTACTACCCACTCTCCTGCCCCCCCCAGCTGTGGTTCCTCAAAGTCCACAGGCAAGTTTCATAGGACAGTGCAGGTGGCTGGTGGCCAGGGAGGACCTGAACTCATTTATCTGAGTTCCAGTTTCATTTGGCTGTGTCTATGCTTCATGCTTTGCCTGTCTCCACAGTTGCCCAGTCTGGGTATGCTTTGGTACAACACTTGGCTGAGTTTGGTGGATGGTGGACTTCCTGTGGTTTCTCACCACCATGCATATTTAGAATGATTGTATCATCTTTGGCTTCAGGGGCTTTCCTCAGGTTACTCCAGGCTAGAGTGTAGTTGGTGTCCCTCCACCCCCACCTCTACCGAGCAAGGAAGGAAACCCACCAGAACGCCAGACTCCTGGGTTCCCTGACTCCATCTACCACCTGGAACTTTGGGGGTCCTTTGCCGCCCCCAACCATCTCCTTTACCCTTGTGTCCCCACTGCTTGAGCTAACTCCACAGAGCACTAGGTTGGTATTTCCCTCTACATTTTACTTTAGATGATTTAACATCTAAAATTTAACATTTACATGATTGAAAAAAATAAAAATACAAAAGAGTAGAGAGGGAGAAGTGTCCCTGCTGGAAATTGTTCTAGATTAAGATTAAGGAGTCATACTGGGACACCTCGGTGGGTTCAGCGGTTGAGTGTCTGCCTTCGGCCCAGGTCATGATCCCGGGGTCCTGGAATCGATGAGTCTGGTGTTGGGCTCCCCGCAGGGAGCCTGCTTCTCCCTGGGCCTATGTCTCTGCCTCTCTTTCTGTGTCTCTCATGAATAAATAAATAAAAATCTAAAAAACAAATCCTTTGATTAAAAAGAAAAAGATTAAGGAATCATATCAACCAAGGGCAACATGTGGACCTGGTTGGAATCCTCCTTCAATCAGATCAATTACTAAAAAAAAAAAAAAGAAAAAAAAGAAAAAAAAAGAAAAAGAAAATAATTTGTAGGCGATTGGGGATATTTATTGACTAAGGAAATATTGGTATTAAGGAAATATTGTTAATTTTTTTAGGAGGATGATGGTGTTGCAGTATATTTTTGAAAAATCCTCTCTCTTATTAGAGATTCATCCTGAAAAATTTTAAGGCTAGAATAATCTGGTGTCTAGGGCTTGCTTTAAACACCTCAGCAGCCCCTTCCCCAAAAGTGAGGGAAAGCAAATGATGTAAGAATGGGAAAATGGTGGTAATTGTTAATGGACGGTGATGGGCATATGGGTTCATTATAGTTCTCTCCATACTCTAGTGTATGTTTGAACACTTCCATAATGACAAAATACATCTCCATCTGACCACTCCATCCCCTTTCATTCTAGTCCTTCCCCAATAACCACTACTGGTTTTTATGGCTTTTTTTTTTAATGCAAATAGTGATATGTATTATTACTCACTCCCTTTCCCCACCATTTTTTGGCACCTTGCTATTGGAGCATTTGCCTTTTCCCATCTTTTTTTTTTTTTTAGATTATCTATTTATTTATTTATTTATTCATGAGAGACACAGAGAGAGGCAGAGACACAGAAAGAGGGAGAAGCAGACTCCTCACAGGGAGCCTGATGCGGGACCAGGCCCTGACCCGAAGGCAGGTGCTCAACTGCTGAGCCACCTAGGCATCCCTGCCTTTTTCCATCTTTATCATATGCAGTAGGCAGAATAATGCCTCCTCCCTCAAATGTCCACGTCCTAATCCCCAGAACCCATGCATGTGTGACTTTACATGGCAAAAGGGACTTTGTAGGTGTGATTAAGGTTAAGAGCTTTGAGATGGGGAGCTTATCTTCAATTATACAAGTGCACCCCATCTCATCACGTGGATCCTTAAAATCAGAGCTGTGGTCCTGGCTGTGGTCTGAGGGAGATGTGACAAAATGTCAGGAAGACCGGACAGTGCTGGCTTTAATGCTGAAGGAAAGGAACCACCAGCCAAGGAATGAGGGTGGCCTCTAGCAGCTGGAAAAAGCAAAGGAACAAATTTTCCCTGAAAGCTCCCAGAAATAGGAATGCTGCCCTGCTGGCTCCTTGATTTTCAGCCCAGTGAAACCCATGTGTCAGACTTCTGACCTCTAGAAAATGCAAAAGAATAACTGTGTGTTTAAATCTGTAGTAATTTGTTACAGCAACAATGGAAAACTACTACTGTATATCTTGGAGATATTTCTGTATCAGGACAGGTCGTAACAGCATTAGTTTCTCACATTACACACTGGCTCTGAAGTCTGACAGATCTGGCTGGAGTCCTGGCTCTGCCACATACACGCTGTGCAATTTTGGGCAAGTTCCATTGCCTCTCTGAGCCTGTCTCCTTATCTGTAAAAAGGAAGTAATGAGAGCACTTAATCTCATAGGGTTGCTCTGAGGGTTAAATCAATAGCACATGTAAAACATTGAGCCCAGTGCCTGGCAACAGTAAACCTACACAAAAAAAGGACAGTTGTTAATAAGCACTGGGTGATATACGATATGTTGGCAAAACGAACTCCAAAAAAAAAAAAAAACATATAAAAAATTATACTATTAACATAAATATTTATAACAAGGATCTTTCCCTGGGTACTCCAGGGGAGTGGTGCCCACCACTGCTCTCCCACTTTTTCCAAAGTTGAGGTTCCCTGCTTCCTGCATGAAAGGTGGGTTGAGGGCATGATGGGACCCTGGTGGGTTCCCATTTCACTTGCATGCGGCGTGGCTTCTCTGAGGGATGGGGACTTTGGGGATCCCTCTTGATGACCCAGGAGTCAGGCTGTGTGAGCTCACCCCCTCACCTACATTTTGGGATCACTGTGGAACCCTACAGAAAATATCCCACACATAGTAAAGTCCAAGAAATTCTGCCTCCCTTCTCTCCTGCTCCAGGCCACACCTTCTGGGTTCCTTAACTGTTGCACTCCCTCTGGCTACTGGGGAGTACAGGGTGCTGACCTAGGGCCAGCCTCCAGAATCTTCTCAGTGGGAGCACTCTCTTTCTCCTTAGGGGAAGCACTGTCCTGCTCACTGTTGCAGCCTCCCCACCCCCTGGGCCCAGCCCTCCCCTCTTCTCTGGCCTCACAGTGCCTGGTGGCAGACAAAACTCCTCTCCATGCCACACGAACCCACAGATGCTAATGCTTTTACTCAGCATGGAAATACTTCCTTATTTTTAGCTCTGGCCCTGGGCCATGCCACAGCTCCCCGCTCCAAGTGAACTTGTCCAGATCTGCGAGTTGTTTTCCCAAATTTGTGGCGTCGCAGGAATGTGCTCTGGTCATACAGCATTGCCAGGACTCTGCCCACACTCCTCTCTCCCAATCACCTTGTTTGCTTGTACACATCTGTTTTTGGCACACACACGCCCAAAAGTGTCTCCCCAGCTCCTTCCTCCATCTCATGTACCTGCCCTGTCTCTCCCTCCAGCAGAAAGGAAGAGTCCCAGGAAACTAAAGCTGGAGGGGACAAGGGAAGATGATGAGAGGAAGATACCATCTCCTTTTTGGCCCAAGGGGCTGGCTGGGGAGGGTGTTGTACGCTGCCCCCGTGCATGCGTGCGTGTGCATGCACGCACACACAGACACACATGCTGTGTCCTGCCTTGCATGGCATAGGGTTAGCTGTGGCTGGAGAGGCCAAAGTGGTTAACCCAGAGATTACTGCACTTTCCCTCCCAATTTAAATTTAAAATGAACAAACAACCCCCTTCTGAACAGAGTCTTAAACCAACAATGACACAGAAAACCAGGCTTCTAAATTGAGACCTGCGGTGTTTCCCATACTCCACCCCCACCCCCCCCGCACCCACTGGGCAGACCGCATTCCAGCCTCTCAAGGCAAGCTTCAAGTCTGGGGAATGCTCCACTTCCAAACCTAGACTGGAAGTTCCCTGAAGGCATGGGACAGTTTGTTCTTATTGCTTTTTCATCCCTACATCCTCAGGGTAAAACCCAATTCCTGAAGGCCCACAGACTATGGAGTACTTCTCCCAACACCCTAGGTCCCCACTCCCCAGACTCTGGGCTGTTTCAAGAGTCAACAGGTGCACTCCTCCTGGGGCCTGGAAGGGCACTTGCTCTTCCCTAGGCCTGGGCCTGGATCTCATGCCCAGGATCCCTCCTTCTTTTGGATCTCTGCTAGTGGATGGCTTCTCAACTTTACAAATGACTCAGCCCAGCCCAGCCCACCTGTTCCCTCCTCCCCTGCTTTGTTACCTCCATCACCCTCCTCACCACCTGCCTCAGTCTACGGTTGATTTGTTGTCTTTGTCTCCTTCCACTTGAATGTAAACTTCACAGGGAAAATAGCTGTTCCTTTTATTTGCCATTCTATCTCTAGGGCCTATACCAGGCCTTCAGTGAGTTTTAATACATATTTGTTGAAAAGGAAGGGAGTGCTTAATATGTGTGGATGCATGTGACTTGCAGCAGAAGCCTCTGGGCTAGGACAGCTGGGCCCCTGGATAAGGACATTGTCAAGGGAGAAAGGGGCCTCCTTGGCCTCCCTCTGAGGGTTAAGTGGTCACCCGCCATCCAGGTGGGACCCAGAGTGGGGAGGGCTGGTGTGTGGGACTCCCCAGGAGGCCCTGCTAGGCCTGGCCAGAGGTGAGAGGTCCCTGGCTCACCAGCCAGCTGTTCCTGCCCATCCCTTCCTGTGTAGTGAGTCAGCCAGCCTGGGGAAATGAGCCAGGGAACTGGCCCCAGTAGGGAGTATAGAGGGTTAGAGGTCAACAAAACAAAGACCTTGCTCATCCACCCCTCCCACTCTGCCCGTCAGAGATGCCTGTTCTGTATTCCCCATCTCTGTCTTGGTCAGTGCATACCTACTATGGGTTGATTGTCCCCCCACCCCCCTTCAAGTCATATGTTGAGGTACCTCAGAATGTGACTGCAATTGGCAATAAGGCCAATTAATCAGTCAAGTTAAAATAAGATGATACTAGAGCAGAGTGTGGTCTAATCCACTATGATTGTGTTGTCCTAAAAAGAATGCCATGCAGATTTGGATGAATCTTTTTTTTTTATGATTTTATTTATTCATGAGAGACACACACAGAGAGGCAGAGACATAGGCAGAGGGAAAAGCAGGCTCCCTGCAGGGAGTCCAATGCAGCATTTGATTCCAGGACCCTGGGATCATGACCTGAGCCCAAGGCAGCTGCTCAATTGCTGAGCCACCCAGGTGTCCTGATATGGATGAATTTGAAAGATGTCATGCTAAGTGCAATCAGCCAGACACAAAAGGACAAACATATGATTCCACTTATGAGGCACCTAGAACAGTCAGACCCATAGAGACAGCCCACAGAGTGGGGCTCCCAGGGGCCAGGGGAGTGGGGAATGGGGAGTTAGTGTTTAATGCAGACAGTTTCAGTTCGGGAAGATGCAAAAGTTCTGGGATGGATGATAGTGATGGTTGCCCAACATTGTGAATGTGCCTAATGCCACTGAACTCTATGCTTCAAAATGGTTGAAATGGTAAATTTTTTTTTTTAAGATTTTTTTTTTTTAATTTATGAAAGACACAGAGAGAGGCAGGGACACAGGCAGAGGGAGAGATAGTCTCCCTGCCGGGAGCCCCACGTGGGACTTGATCTCAGGACCCTGGGATCATGACCTAAGCCGAAGGCAGATGCTCAACCACTGAGCTACCCAGGCATCTTGAAATGGTAAATTTTTTTAGCATATATTTCTCTCTCTCTCTCTCTCTCTCTCTCACACACACACACACACACACACACACACACACACACACTCATGAAGGCCCTGTGAAGAGAAAGAGACACGGACAAAGGGAAGACATTGTGAAGACACAGGGAGAACACCACCTACAGACCAAGGAGCAGCAGTGATGGCCCACAGACCACCAGAGGCTGGGGGAGAGGCTGAGACGCTGTCCCTCACAATGTCCATAAGAACCAGCCCTGCTCACATCTTCATCTCAGACTTCTGGCCCCTGGGGCCATGACACAATATGTTCCTGCTGTTTAGCACCCTCCTCAACCCCACACCCCCCTCTGTGGTAGGTTCTGGCAGCCCCAGGAAACGGATACAATACCACTCCTGGCCAGTAATGCTTCCTCTCCACGTCCCTTGAGTTCTGGAATTTAGGGAGAAGGGAGAAGAGGAGCTGGTTTGTGAGGATTCTTCTGGTTCTGGCTTTTTTTCATTCTATTTATTCTCTTGGTTGCTCCTTTCCTCTGCTGCCTCCTCCCCTGCTCTATAGTCCCCATACAATGTCTCAACAGTTACTTGTTCAACATCTTCTCCCCCATCTTCTCCCCCCCTACTAGTCTGTAGGTCCAGGAGGCAGGGACCTTTTGTGTTCATTCAGGGCTGTGTCCTCAGTGCCTGGCTCTTTGGAGCACTCAGTACACATTGTAAATGGATGAATTCTGTAGAATGGGAAGGAATGAGCCTTGTTGCTTCACCACCCTGCTACCTCCTGGGCCCAGTCAGACATGCTTTGACAAAATGTCTGTGCTTATAATGAACAGGGGCAGTAGAGTCCCTTTTGTGACCACAGTGGATGGTTGGGCCTCTCCTGGTGGGGTGGATGCTACCACAGAATGTCCTGGGGGTAAGGCAGGGGCCTGGTAGACAGAGCTGTTCCCTTAGGTCCACTCAACTCAAACCTAGCACTTGTCCAGTAATAGAAAGGCCAAGGAGAAAGACTTCCCATATTATGTCAGGCCGAGCCTGGAGCCCGATTGGGAGAGAAAACCCCTGGGTGGATATTGGAGTAAACATTTCCTTTTCTCTTTCTTACTCCTGCCCTGCTCTGCCTCTCTGCTGTGGGAGCAAAATAAGAGGGGTGGGGGTGAGAATTAGAAGGAAACAGAAGGCCTCTCCTCATCTTTTATTCATAGATTCGATGAATATTTATGGGCTGTGTTTAAGTCAAGGATGGAGAGATGAGTAGACTCAATCCCCAACCTCAAGGAGCTCATGGCCTGAACAAGGAGATAGACAAGCAAACTGTCCCAGAACAAGGCCATGACTGCCCTGATGGAGTCTATGTGGGAGCTGAGGAGATACTCTGAGTGTGGGACTTGGTAAAGGCTGCATGAAGGAGGTGCCATCAGAGAAGGTCTTGAAGGATGAATGGGAGTTTGACATGTAAAAAAGGGGAGAGGGTAGGAAGTGGGGAAGGTGTAAGATGAGCAGAGGGAATAGCACCTGGCAAGGTGGGAAGTCATGAAAGGACTGTAGGTCTGGGGTAATAAGCTTGGGCGTGGGGGTGGTGGGAGGCACTAATGGGAACCGCTGTTGTAGGGAGAGAGTGTGGCCAGAGTGCCTGGTGTACAGGACTCACGAACTTGGGCTTGCTCCTGAGACGGAGAAGGAGTGGATCTAGGTTGCATGTGTGTGTGCTGGCTATCTTCTCTTCCCCACTTCCTGTTAGTCCAGTCATCCTCTACCCTGTTCTCCTCCATACACTGCTTCACCTAGGCTCCCTGGCCCTGTGGTTGGAAGACAGGAAGAGTGATAGGTTGGGGTACTTATTTCCCCTAACCCCCCCTCCCCGCCCCCGTCGCCTTGTCACATTTCAGGCAGTGGCCATAGCTCTGGCTTTCCTTGGCTCTGGTACATGGCTTTCCTCTCTTTGCCCCTCAGGCCCAGAAAGTGGAAGCTTCCCATGGCAGCTAGTCCCCAGGTGCATCTCCACCCTGATCAGTTCACTTCACCCTGCATTAAACTCTCTTTAGAAACCCCTTTGGGGGCAGCCTGGGTGGCTCAGCGGTTTAGCGCCGCCTTCTGCTCAGGGCCTGATCCTGGAGACCTGGGATCGAGTCCCACGTCGGGCTCCCTGCATGGAGCCTGCTTGTCCGTCTGCCTGTGTCTGCCTCTCTCTCTCTCTCTCTCTATGTCTCAAACGAATAAATAAGTAAAATCTTAAAAAAAAAAAAAAAAGAAAAGAAACCCCTTTGGGTGTTCCTTCTGCTTCTGTCCAGCAGCCTACCTGATGCAGTAGGGGTTTGGCTTAGCTAGCATTTGATGGGGAAATAGCCCTGGTGATGGTGAAGACCAGGGTGGGGAGAGATGGAGTCAAGGGCGCTGGTTAAGACACTTTTTTTTTTTTTTTTTGAGAGAGAGAGAGAATGTGCATGTGCCTGAGTGGGTGTGGGGAATACTCTGAGATCATGACCTGAGCCCAAATCAAGAGCCCAAATCAAGACACTCCACTGACTGGGGATCCCTGGGTGGCTCAGTGGTTTGGTGCCTGCCTTTGGCCCGGGCGCGATCCTGGAGTCCTGGGATAGAGTCCCGCATCGAGCTCCCGGCATGGAGTCTGCTTCTCCCTCTGCCTGTGTCTCTGCCTCTCTCTCTCTCTATCATAAATAAATCTTTATTTTATTTTATTTTTTTTAAAAAGACACTCCACTGACTGAGCTACCCAAGTGCTTCTGGTTAAGACACTTCAAGTCCAGGGGAGAGATGCTGGGCAGATATTGAGGCACTGGCTGTGGGATGGAGAGAAGAGGCCAGAACTGGGAGGCATTTCTGAATCGGAACAGTC
This sequence comes from Canis lupus dingo, assembly GCF_003254725.2. Classification (NCBI taxonomy): domain Eukaryota; kingdom Metazoa; phylum Chordata; class Mammalia; order Carnivora; family Canidae; genus Canis; species Canis lupus. The sequence goes on from NC_064269.1 coordinate 39,014,147, forward strand.
AAGTTTTGGTGACTTCCTGGGTAGATGGGGGAGGTGAGCAGAAGGGAAGGATGGAGTCCCGAGACCTGCTTGGAAGATAGGAAATCTCGGTCTACAGTTGCTGCACAATAAGCCATAAAATCTGCTATTTCCAATCCAAATTCAGGACTCTAGAGTGTTTGCTTACCCTCTCCTATCTTGAAAACACGTAAGTATCTTGGAGGCTGTTGTTTAGATACCAAGAGGGCAACTGTTATCCAACCAGAGGCAGTTGGAAGAACCAGAGACAAAGACATTGAATCAAGTTAAGGTCGGTGACAGGGTTTCATGCACTTTTAATGTGTGCATCGATAGGCCACTAAGCATCCGTTCATTCATCCTTTTGTGCACCTCCCTTGTGCTTTAAGAACCACCCTCTCCCTATCCTGGCACTTAAGCTTTGTGTGGGCTTGGCCAAAGCACCATCAGTCTTCAAGGCCTTAGCTATGAGTGGGAGGGGCCTGGACTCCAAATGGAGCCAATGAGACTGTCTGGAAGAAAGTGGGGGCTCCTCCCCCACAGGCTTAAGCCTGGAAGCATCAACTACAACTGCTGTCTGCAGTCTTCATTTTGTCCTGGTAGGTGGCCTGAGAAGACACCAGCTCAGGGAGGAGATCAAAGCAGAGCTGAAACAGGGAGAGAAACCAGGGTTTTGTGGTCACATAAACCCCAGTCAGACTACACTGCCAACAGCCCAGTCCTGCTCTTGTGCGTTTCAGTTTGTGAGCTCATATTGGGTTTCTGACTTTTTCTTTGTCTTTTTTGGTCCTTTGCAGCTGAGAAAGTCCTAGATGAAACAATAGCCCTCATCAAATTTTGTTTTAGATCCTAGTTTTTTAGAGATAGTGCCTCTGGGGCACCTGGGTGGCTCAGACGATGAAGCTGAAGCATCTGACTTTTGATCTCAGCTCAGGTCTTGATCTTAGGGATGTGAGGGCTTGAACACTGGGCGTGGAACCTCCAAAAAAAATGTAGAGATAGTGCCTCTTGGTAAGTATAATGGGATTTGGTGAGAACATTAAAATTTCTCACTTGAACTAGCTCCTTCCATCTCAGGTCCATGTTTGTGAAACACTGCCAGTGACACCTGCCTATTTTGAAGGCAAAATGAGAAAAAGAAAAAACAACTCTAAGGTGTTTTCCAAGTTTTAACTACTGCTATAACTAATTACTGCTATTTAATTATTGCCCTCCTTGTGGGCAGGCACTAAGGTGTTTTCTGTTTTTGTATGTACCGCAGAGACTGATTGGTGTGCCTCACACACAAAGCAGGTGGTCCATAGAGCTTTGTTCCAGTGGAACCGAATGTTCTTCTTGCTCATTCTCTCCAGACTACGGGTGAGGAAAACGGGAGTCACAGAGAGACAAACGAGCAAGCCACATGCCAGGAGCAGACTCAGGAAACCTGTCTCTGAGCGCAGTGGAGGCCAACAGCAAAACCCTATCTCTCTGAGATGAGGCGACATCAGAAGAAAAGTGGATCCCATGGCTGCTGTGTCACTAGCCTGTGACTTTGGGTGAATCACGTCAGCACTCTGGGCCTGTGTTTTGTCATCATTCAAATAGGGCAGTCCTCACATGTAAGCCCCAGTGGTTTCTAGGTGCAAATTCTCTTTTGTTTTTGTGTTTTTGTTTGTTTAAAGATTCTATTTATTCATCTGAGAGAGAGAGAGAGAGAGAGAGAGAGAAAGGGAGAAGCAGACTCCCTGCTGTGCAGGGAGCAGGATGCAGGACCCCAAATTCATGACCTGAATCCAAGGGCAGATGCTTAACCGAATGAGCCACTCAGGGGCTCCTGTTTTTGTTTGTTTTTAAAGATTTTATCTTATTTTTTTTTAAGGTTTTATTTATTTATTCATGAGACATAGAGAGATAGGCAGAGGGAGAAGCAGGCTCCATGCAGGGAGCCCGATGCAGGACTCGACCCTGGGTCTCCAGGATCACGCCCTAGGCTGAAGGCAGGCACTAAACCGCTGAGCCACCAGGCTGCCCTAAAGATTTTATTTTTAAGCAACCTCCACATCTAGCATAGGGCTCAACACACCACACTGAGATCAAGAGTCACGTGTTCTACGGCCTGAGCCCTCCGTGCGCCCCCTAGGTGCAAGTCCTCGGAAGTACAAAACACCTTGCTCCCTTCCTGCTCCCAGTGCAGACACTCAGAGCTGCAGGTCCTGCTCTGCAGGTGCAGGTGCAGCGTCGGCAAAAGTGCCACATGCTTTGGGGCTAACGGAGCGCCTCCCTCCACACGATTTCCTGCGCTTCTCCCAGGCTCGGAAACATTCCTGGCAGGTGGTATTTCTTCCAGCGACAGAGACAGAGAAGAAGCCAAGGCACTGAGAAGTGAGGTGACTCGCTGAAGGCCCTCCAGCTAATCTGAGATGAGGGTGAATTCACATCCAGCTCTTGCGACTTCCAGTTCAGGCCCTGCACAGGGCTCTGCGCCACCTGTCGGGAAAGCCAGTGCCCCTGGGGACTTGCTCCGCGGGTGCTCCATAAATGCTCAGAGGAAGGGCCTGCTGCTCTGGCCCCGTGAGAGGGCCTTGCTGCGGCCTGGCTGGTGGGGGCGCTGGAGGCCCAGGTTACCCAGTGGTTTATCTGGGGGCCTCGCTGAGTCCACCATTCCTGGTGGAGGTGGGGTGCTTCAGCAGGGTTCGGTTGCGCAGCTCTCATGGGTGACGTGGGTGGCGAGGGAGGCGGCACTGTGTGTTGGCTGGGCCGGGAATAGCTCTTCCGGACATTGTGCTCACAGGTGCCCCGGGTCATGAACACAGAGACCCGGATGCCTTTGTAGCAGTCACAGCAACACCCTGTACTTCCCGCCCCGCATTCCAAGGAGGCTCCCCAGCCTGGTCACTTATGGGAGGTCTCCCAGACGCCGGCTTCCCCTTCCTCTCCTGGACTCCATCCTCTTGAGGACGCGATGGCCATCTCCATGGTGTGACCTGGGGCGTGTGGGAGGGCCTCTGACCATGCAGTTCTCCCCATGTTGGGCAGCCCTCCTTCCAGAAATTATCTCTTGGCCCCACAAAATAATGTCATAGCAAACATTTTCTAATTCAGGCTCTGCTTAAGAGCTTTACATACTAATTTTGTCAATAGTTCCATGAGATAGATATGGTTATCGCCCCTTTCCTGTTAAGAAGGCAACTGAAACATAGAAGTCTTTTATTATTATTATTTTTTATTTAAAATATTTCATTTTATTTATTCATGAGAGACAGAGAGAGAGAGAGAGAGAGAGAGCAGAGACATAGGCAGAGGGAGAAGCAGGCTCCCTGCTGGGAGCCCAATGCAAGACTTGGTCCCAGGACCCCGGGATCATTCCGAGTAGAAGGCAGATGCTCAACCACTTAGCCGCCTAGGTGCCCCCTTATTATTAAAAAAGCTTTTTATTTTAGAACATTTCTAGATTTATAGAATTGTTGTGCAGAGGTAGTACAGAGAATTCCTGTGTACTCTCCTGTTCTGTTACAGACCTCCTGTATTAGTAGGGCACATACATCACTATCAAAAAACCAATATCCATACATTATCATTAAGTAAATTTCATAGTCTATTCAGATTTCTTTCTTTCTTTCTTTCTTTCTTTCTTTCTTTCTTTCTTTCTTTCTTTCTTTCTTTCTTTCTTTCTTTCTTTCTTTCTTTCTTTTTTTTTCCTAATGTCCCTTTTCTGCTCCAGGATGCCACATTACATTCAGCTGTCATGTCTCCTTAGGCTGCTTTTGGCTGTGACAGTTTCTCAGACTTTTCTTGTTTTTGATGACCATGACAGTTTTGAGGAGTACGGTCAGGAATTTTGTAGAATGTTCCTAAATTAGAATTTATCTGATATTTTTCTCATGATTAGGCTGGGGTTATGGCTTTTAGAGAGGACGATCACAGAGGTAAAGTGCCCTTTGCATTATGTAGCAAGAATACATGCTATCAACATGACCTGTCACTGTTGGTTTACTACATATGAAGGGTATATACTATCAACATGACCTGTGACTGTTGGTGTTGACCTTGATCACCTGGCTGAGGTACTGTTTTCTGTTGTAGACTTAATCTCCCTTTCCAATACTGTACTTAAGAGTTATTTTTTGAGCACTAAGAGGAGATGAAGCTGCCGACTCTCCTACAAGCAAGGGGAGGAGAAGGAGGGCAGAACAGAGTGGGGGCAGGTCTCCTACATCAGAAAAAGAACTTGCATGTGGCCAGAAGGGGAAGCCGACAGCCTTTGAGGCAGGCTTGATGCAAGAGAAGAATAGAGGTTCAGGACTGGGACTGGAGCAGCCACTCAGCATGGCCCAGTGGTAGGAGAGCCACCTAGGCATTTCCCAGAGAAACAGGCAAGAGCTTGGGTGGCGTGGCTCTCATTTTCAAGGACCTCCTCTCTCAATAAGTGATGCAGACACAGAGACACGGTGACAGAACAACAAAAAAGGTACATGCTGTTCAGCTTTAAACTGCTATCTAGGGCAGCCCCGGTGGTGCAGCGGTTCGGTGCCACCTGCAAGCCTGGGGTGTGATCCTGGGGACCCTGGATCGAGTCCCATGTCAGGCTCCCTGCATGGAGCCTGCTTCTCCCTCTGCCTGTGTCTCTGCCTCTCTGTCTCTCTCTGTGTGTCTCTATGAATAAATAAATAAATAAATAAATAAATAAATAAATAAATAAAATCTTAAAAAAAAACTGCTATCTATCTTGCCATTGGACAATTTGGTGTTAAGAGTTCAGGATAAGTAAATATTTGTTATAAATCCTGAAATTATTTTGTACATTAGCACCACAAGATTGCATTATTCAGATGAAAGTGTAAATTTTGCAGCGTAAATATTTAAAATAGATCACAAGTTTCATAACCTTGTTTGGACACTTTCTCATTTTATAAAATATAGGTACTGGTAGTCATAAAAGATGGCATTGGCCTGGGCCCCCTTATGGGAACACTGACAGACCAGACCTCTTTTGGCATCAGGGGCTGGGAAAAGGTGAACCCCACACTCAGAGGACTTGGAGGGCCAGCTGGATCAGAGCTTCTCTGAATTCTGTGAGCATGTCATGTGCTTACTTACACTCATCTGTCTGTTCCAGGTCATGAGCTGAGCATGTGAGACTGGATTTACATAGTTGATCTGAGAGCCAAGGCCCTGGCTTGCCACACTGTGGTCCCAACGTTGGGAGGAACGTGAGAAAATAAAAGGATGCTTTGGACAGAAGTGGCCATCTGTGATTTTCAGCATAACTCCCAATGCCTGTCACTGTGCCGACATTACACAATTAGAGATAAATATCTGTGGATACTTGGGGGTCTGGAGTTACCTGTTAAATGAAAGGGAGAGTGGAGAAGAGTGAGAAGAGTGGAGTCCTGCGAGAGAGGGACCCAGGGCAGAAGACTGGAGAAAGGTGGCAGGCAGGGCTGCAAAGCACAAGGTGTGGGAGGCACGAGGAGGGGCAGTGGAGCAGTGGAAGGAGGCCGCAAGAGCATTCATGAGTCTGTGGAAAGCTGTCCTGGTGACATCCTATTTATGGCTGTTTGGTCTCAGATGAATCACTGTCCCATGTTCTAGTTTCTCCACTTGTCTGTGACATGGGGACAATCCAGGTCGGTCAGGGGGAGACACTTTCCCCCATTTTCCCACCACACACTGTGTCACACACCACTGTTGCCATGGCCACCATCAGCTCTCATACACTATGAGCTCAGGAGCTCTGGGCTGAGGGCACAGCACAGATTATGCCTGATTGAATTCTCACAGCCCTGGGACATAGGGTTACTGACTCCACTTTACAGATGGGGAAGCTGAGCTTTATAGAGCTCAGATGACATACCCAATGCCACCTGCTAGGGAGGGGTGGGTGTAGGGCCCCCCATGGCTAGGTCAATCTGGTTCGGGGCTGGCAAACTTTTCCTACAAAAAAGTAAATATTTTAGGCTTTGTGGGTGCCATATGATGTCTTGTCCTCTTCCTCCTCCCTCTCTTTAAACTTTGAAGAGTGTCAAAACCATTCTTAGCTCATGAGTGGAACACAAACAGGCTGGATTTGGCTGACAGGCCATGGCTTCCCGACCCCTCATAACAGGTAAATGGAAATGCAGGATGGTATGCCCTTCCAGGTTTCAGAGGGAATCTGAAGCCCACTCAGAGAATCCTGGGCCCAGGAGGGTGGCAGGGTTATCTGACTGGTCCAGATGGGTGCTGGTTCGCTGAAGACCCACTGGGATGTGGGCTCTGGGGCCTTTCTCATTGCCTGTTCTGCTGGCCCGTCACGCCCCTCACACCTGCCCCTCTGCCTGCCCCGCCTCCACTCTGCTCCCTATTCCGTGGAGAGCCTTGTGGTGGTCACTGAGCCCAGGCCTCTCAACCTCCACATCACCTTCTCTTGCTTTCCTTTCTCCTGGGACTTCTGCTCTTGGTCAGGTAAGATCTTTAACCAGTTACCCATCCCTAAGCTTTTCTGCCAGGCTGCCTTGGTGGCTGGCGTGCGGTGGGAGGTGCTGAGGCAGGGAGGAGAAAAGGCATGGGAGAGCCACAGCCAGAAGGGCAGGAAGCTTAGCAACCTCTTTGTTCCTAAGGCATCTCAGAGTTAAGGAGGTTTGGGAAAGGAAGCTCTTGTGTAAACATGAGGCATTCTGTTTGTGTGGGAGGGGCCTGCCTTGCATGTGTATCATATTCAGCCAGTGCCTGTATGCTGGTGCAGAGGCTGGCTGGAAGGAGCAGGGGCCCCCGGTTCTAGGCAGCATAGAAAATAGTTAGGCTGGGCATACACCTGGGTTCAAGTTCTGACACCATCACTGCCAACTCTGTGGCTTGGGTCAGTCCTTCAAACTCTCAGATACTCTCTCTCCTCATCTATAAAATAAGAGTAGCAATATTTGTCTCAGCAGGCATTGTAAAGTGTAGAAAGTAACACTGTTCATGAAATGCTTCCTACACACCAGGCACTATACTAAAGACTTTCTCTATATAGTTTATCCTCACTACTTGTGGATTCCATCTTTGCAAATTCACCTACTTACTAACATTTATGTGTAGCCCCCAAATCAACACTCAGTGATGTTTTCAGTCATTTCACAGTCCTAGCAGTGAGACATTTGAGCTGCTAGCTGAGGTTGAACAAGGCAATGCTCTCCCCTCTTGTTTCAGGTCCTATTGTCCTTTTCATGGCCTATATGGTGCCATGTTGTTCTTGTTTTTGTGCTTTTTGTTGGTGATTTCATGGTTTAACATGCTCCTCAATGTTGGGAAAACTGGACAGCTACATGCAAAAGAATGAAACTGACCACTGTCTTACACCATACACCAGAACAAACTCAAAAGGAATTAAAAATCTGAATGTGAAAAAAAAATCTGAATGTGAGACCTGAAACCATAAAACTCTTAAAAGAAAACATAGGCAGTAATCTGTTTGGCATTAGCTTAGCCTTAGCAACATTTTCCTAGATATATCTCTGCAGGACAGAGGAAACAAAAACACAAACTACTGAGTCTACACTAAAATAAAAAGCCTTTGGACAGAGAAGGAAAACATCAGCAAAATAAAAAGGCAACCTGCTGAATGGGAGAATATATTTGTAAATGATATAGCCAATAAAGGGGTTAAAATCCACAATATAGAAAGACCCTATACAACTCAATATTAAAAAAACAAACAAACAATTTGATTTAAAAATGGACAAAGGACCTAAATAGACTATTTTTCCAAAGAAGAAATCCAGCTGGCCAACAGATATATGAAAAGATGTTCAACATCACTCATCATCAGGGAAATGAAAATCAAAACCACAATGAGATATCACTTCACACTTGTCAGAATGTCTGGAATAAAAAAGACCAGAAATAACAGTGTTGGAGAGGATGTAGAGAAAGGGAAACTCTCATGCACTGTTGGTGGGAATGTGAACTAGAGCAGCCACTGTGAAAGACAGTATGGAGTTTCATAAAAAAAATAAAAATAGGATTACCATATGAGCCAGTGATTCCACTACTGAATATTTGCCCAAAGAAAATGAAAACACTAATTCCAAAGGATATGTACAGTCTACGTTCACTGAAGCATTATTTACAATTGCCAAGTATGGAAGCAGCCCAAGTATCCATTGGTAGCTGAATGGATAAAGAAGAGGTGGTGTATACATACAATGGAATATACCATATACCCAAAAATGAGACTTTGTTATTTGCAACAACATGGATGGATCTAGAGGGTAGTAGGCTAAGTAAAATAAGTCAGACAGAGAAAGACAAATATTACATGATTTCACTTATATGTGGAATCTAAAAACAAAACAAATGAATAAACAGACCAAACAGACTCTTAAATACAAAGTGGTGTTTGCAGAGAGGAGCTGGGTGAGTGGGGATGGGTGACACAGAGAAGAGGGATTAAGAGGTACAAACTTCCAGTTACAAAATAAATGTCATGGAGATGAAAAGTCCAGCATTGGGAATAGAGTCAACAATATTGCAATAATGTACGGTGACATATGGTGGCTGCACTTCTCGCAGTACGCCCTTGAGTAATGTACAGAATTTTATGGAATCAGCACGTAGTGCACCTGAAACTAGTATAACAGTGCACACCAATTACAGTTCAATAAATGAAAAAAAGAACAACAAAAACGTCTGCCAAGTGTAGTGCTGAAGCGCTGTCTAGGGCTGGTAAGCTCCAAAAGGCTATAACCTGCCTGACGAGGAAAGTAGGCGTGTTAGAAAAGCTTCATCTGGGCATGAGTAGTAGTATTGTCGGCTATGAGGTCACGGGAAAGAATCTACAACAGATGTCAAATCATGTATTTTCAAACGGAAACCCATAAAGCCAGGTTATGTACTGAAGGGCTGATAGAAATGCGACTGCTCACAGGCGCCTAACCTTCCTGTACTTCCCGAGGGGCAGCGGTTGAATATTTGCCAATTTGATGTTCAGCAACTTCACAGAACATCACTACCTTGAATACCAAGAATCAACTGTAGTAACTCATTTCATCATCACAACCAATCTATTAGGGCTAAAATTATCATCATTTTGCTGATGAGAACATGGAGACACAGAGATTGGCTGAAGCCATACAGCTCTAGGGGACACCAAGGCCAGCCAGTGACTTCTGAGTTAGGTTAAGTGACGTGCTGAGAGACTTAGGCAGTGCTCCACACATTGTGTGCTCATCAAGGCTCTGCCACCCAGCGCCATTGTGGCAGAAAGGCCTTGAGAGACCATCTGAAGGTCTCTTAGACTATTCTAAGGCCTGTGATTTTCCCTCAGTTCTTCTGAGCTTGCTCTGCATTGTAGTAGTGATCTGGGTCTGTGGGCCAGTGGGTGGGGAGTTGTAGCTTCAGGAGTGGAAATTGGGGTGCAGGAGCTGTGGGCATGGGAGGGAGCATGCTGGGGTGGAAGATGCTGTGGGCTTGGGTGGTGTCCCAGAGGAGCCTGGGGAGAATCTGGGCTGTCACCTCTCCTGCTGTAGCAGTGTCCTCAGAGCTGACTGGGGGTGGCTGGTGGGAGTATGATAGGCTCATTCTCTTTTGCAGAACTGTAACTTGAGGCAGAGAGAGCTCTCCAAGGTGACATGACACTTTGGGACTGACCAAGAACAGATCTCGTGAGGAATGATATTAAACATAGTCAATGATTATGTGGCTCAGCCACTAACCAATCACCCCAGATGTTGTAGACAAGGAGATTGTCCACACTGGGGATGTTGGCTGAATCCTGCCTAGTCCCAGGATCTGTCCTGGCTGCTTAGCTCTACCTCCTCTGTCTCTTGTCACATACCCAGATGCACAGAGGTGGGTGGATTTTTCTTCTTCAGCAAAAATGGTACCCTTGTCTGTGTTCTATCAAGTCACACAAATCTTTAGCAGGTGCCTTTCCTGGACTATTACAGTAGTGATGGGATTAGTGGTAGGGCTCACCTCTCCCTCACATCACAGTAATTATCCAGTAAGTGCCCTGTTAGTGAGATGTGAGAGCATGGAATCTGGAGAGATGGTCTGACCTCGGACCCCAGATGTTCATCAGCCCATGACCTGGTGCAAGTACTCCTGCTTGTCTACCTCCAGTTCTTTTATATGTCCACCTCACTGGGTGTTGTAAAGATGGAGTACAGCTTTACAGGTGGGCATGGGTCATATGTTGAAAAATTCCGCACAAAAAAATGAAAAGAGTTGACCTGGGTCCTATCCCAAGAGGCTTACGCAGGGAGCAGGAGCTTGATATTTAGGTCAGATGGAACTGCTTTGGAGACCTACAAAGCAGAAGTGCTACTTGGCCCCACATTCTCCTTCCCTTCTTTCATAGTCATTGGGTTTTATTTGGAAACATGACTTCCCAGAATAAAGTCTTTATTTCCCAGACTCCTTTTAGCCACTCAGCCAAATTCTGGCCAATGGTGTATGAGCAGAAGTGATGGGAGTTGGGCACTTGGGTGGCTCAGTTGGTTGAGCAACCAGCTCTTGGTTTTGGCTCAGGTCATGATCTCAAGGTCCTGGGATTGAGCCCTACGTGGGGCTCCATGCTCAGCAGGGTGTCTGCTTAAAGATTCTCTCTCTCCCTCTCCCTCTGCCCCTCTTCCTGCCCACACTCTCATTCTCTCTTAAATAAATAAATAAATCTTTATTTAAAAAATGAAAAAATAAGAAGAAAAAAAGAAGTGTTGGGTGTAACTTCTAGACATGTTCTTAAAGGGTAGCACTCTCTTCTCTGGCCCCCTCCTCTCCCCACTCCTTCCTCTTCCTTCCAGAGCCCGGATGTGGTGACAAGCTGTCTGAGACCATGAGATATGGCCAGTAACCTCCCCTCCAAACCCTGTCCCATTCCCCCGGGTTGGCAGAGCAAACATGGATGGTGCCGGGTCTCCACCGTGCAGAGCTGCTGTAGCAGCCTGAACTACTATGTAGAGAGTAATGCATGAGGGAGAAATGCTTTTTATCTCGTTTGCAGCATGGTTGTTTGGATTGCCTGTTACAGCAGTCAGATCTGCTGCTTAACCATGTGAAGGTGAACTCGAAGGTGAAGTAAAAGCAGGTCTCAACAGGCTAGTTGCCAATGCATTGCTTTTATTTAAGGATAGGGGTTGGGCTGGGAATTTGGGAGGGCAGGTGGCTATAAGAATACACTTGAGGGATGGCTCAGTCAGTTAAGTGTCTGCTTTGGGCTCAGGTCATGATCCCAGGGTCCTGGGATGGAGTCCCATGTCTGGCTCCCTGCTCAGCAGGCAGCCTGCTTCTCCCTCTCCTGCTCCCCCTTCTTGTGTTTTGTGTGTGTGTGTGTGTGTGTGTGTGTGTGTGTGTGTGTGAAATAAATACATGAAGAACAGAGGGCGGAGAGTTACAAAAAAAAAAAAAAAAAAAGAATACCTTTGAGAAGGGCCCAGCAAGTTGCCAGACATCTTTGGGTCATTCTGGGAACTGTTGACTACCAGGCAGGACGTTAGAGATCTTAATGGCACACATACTCTTCCTGCGTCTACCCGTTCCCTCACATCCCCTTCTCTTCCTGCCTCCCTTCCTCTCTCCCTTATCAACTGGCCAGGCACTGTATCCACTCCCACTCTATATCTCTGAGAACACAGTGAGGAAGAAAAAGACAGTTCCCTATATCAAGGCATGATATAATGCAGACTTAATCCACTTAAGTCACAAGCCTCAGGAGTCATCCTCAACCCCTCTCTCACACCCTATAAAGAATTCATCAGCACGACTGGTCAGACCTACTTTCAAAATAGACCCAGAATCCACCCTTGCATTCCTAGTCTCCTGGTCTAAGCCACCACCCAAAGTTCCTAGCTAGTTTGTATGCTTTTACCCTCACCCTCTTACCCATAGTCTGTTCTCAGTGGAGCACCCAGAAGGGCCTTCTTAGGCCATAAATCAGATCGTGTCATTTCTCTGCTCGAAAGTTTCCAGAAGTTCCTCATCTCTTTCAGAGTAAACCTTATGTTCCTTTCATTGGTCCCTAAAACCCTATATGACTGGGCCCTCAAGTCTCTGGCCTCAGCTCCTACCACGCTGCCCCTTGCTCAGGTCACATGGGGCTGCCATCAGCAAAGCTGGCATCTTCCACCTCAGGGCATTTGTGTGTAGCTCTCTTGGCCTTGACTACTTTTTCCTGAACTTTTTCCATGGCTTGTCCCTCACACAGCTCTCTGCTCCCACATCACCTTCTCTGAGAGCACCTCCTGACTACCCTCCACAACTATCACTTGCCTCATCACTTGCTACCTGCCTTATCCTACTTTGTTTGCCTCCTGACATTTATTACCAATTTATATTTGTTTTAGGTGCCAGTAGGTTGAGTTCATGGAGAGGGCTGTCTTCCTGGTTTGCCTTCTCTGTAGCCTCCCTTGGGCTCCTTGGTATCACACAGACGTGGAGATCTTGTGTCTCCTCCTCTGCTCCTAAAGGTGCTGTCTGACCTTGAGGGCCCCACTCTATGATCCATCTTAAGCCTAATTACTTTCAAAGGCTCCACCTCCAAATGCCATCACCCTGGGGGTTAGGGTTTCAACCTATGAGTGTTAGGAGCATACATTCAGTCCATGGCACTTGCTCGTTGACTTCCTCCTGCCACTAGGTATAAGCTCTTTGGGAGGACTGTCTGGCACTCTGGATCTCTGTCGCCTACAACAATGCCAGTGCACAGCTGGGGCTTAGCATGTTCACTGGGTGGGGAGTGGGAGTGCGGGACGGGTTGCTCTAACAGAGCACAGAGGCAGAGCTGCCTCCTCCAGGGGTCCAGAGAACGTAACTGGACCTGGGACTTGGAGGATGACCAGGACGGAGTGCTTGGCCTCAGTCTGCTCAGATGGTACACCAGGGTAGCCATGCCACTGCTCTGCCCTCTGTTCTGGAGAGTTGGTTTGGGGAGGAGGGAGCTGTCAGGCAGGAGTTGGAGGGATAGATGGTTCCATTACTCAGGAGCTTTGTCCAGGGTGGTCAGAGGGTGGGGTAGGGGCAGGAGGGATAGCTGGGATTAGAGAGAGGGTTCTGGTGGCAGGGGAGGGCCGGGAGGCATGGGTGGTGGTGGGAGGGCAGACTGAAGGGATGCACGTGTGGGACCAGCCTCTTCCAGACCATGGCTGCTGGAGTCCCCTGTGGCGCCCACTGTCCACTCCCAGGCCTGGCTGGGTGTTCACTTGGCCAGTACTTTGGGCAGCCTCGGCCTTTCCTTGCTGAATGGTTATTGCTAAACTCCAGAGGCAGAGTTAAGTAAATACTGGCTACCAGATCGGGGAACTAACATCATACAGGAAATGTTGAGGTGGGAGGTAGTGGGAGGACCAGTTGTGGGCTTCCCCTGCTAGAGGCCCCCACGAGCACACACCCAGCTCATTCATCCCCAGCCCTGTGAGAAGTGAAGTGGGTCATCCCGTGTTTCCCAGGAGAAACTCTTGTTCATGGTGTTCATTCGTTCCTATAGCTGGCAAAGCCTGGTTGAGCACCACATGCCAGGAACAAGCTGGGAATACAAGAAACCTTAGTGTGCCAAAATTTGTGTACAATGTTCATGGTCTCCTTGTTCTGTACCTTTTCCTCCTCTTGCTCTTGAAACTTCTCTTCCACATCAGTTCCATGCCCTAGACTGGTGCCGTATGCCTGACAGCAATGGTATGCTGGTAAATGGTTAGTATTTGACTCTCTGGGAAAAATAGCCCTGATCTGTACCTGATTAATGGTGGTGTAAATACTCTCACATGGCTACACATGGCTACATTTTCATGTTGCCACTGTGATGTCACTGAATGCAAAATTGGGCAGAGTAGCCCAGAGTAGATTGTAAAGCATGTCTGCCATGCAGATACAGCAGTCTGTCTGTCTGTATAACCTCAAGAGCATAGATAAGAGTAAAACACAAAATATGATTAGGGAGTGAGTTGTGAGTAGTTACTGTCTCTGTGAAATATAATTTAATTATAAGCTTTTATAATTTAATTTTGAATAATGATTGTATTTAATAATTGAGTCGCAAAATTCCCGAAAATGTAACAATCAGCTCTCGCAAGCCAGCTTATCACTGCCTGGGAGCTTGTCTGAGATGCCAAATCTTAGAGGTCACACCAAATCTACTGCATCGCAGTAGGAATTTTAACACTTTTGACAATGTCCTCGAGTCATCTGGGTCTTAGAGTTGAGAAATGTGGCCATAGAGATAATCACTGTTTAGGATTTTGTATCTTTTAGAACCTTTTTCACAACAAAGATGCATATAATTTTCTATGATGTTTTTCTGGCTCTTTCTTTAAACATTTTTAAAACAGACATTATTTTTTAGAGCAGTTTTAAGTTCACAGCAAAATTGAGCAGAAGGTACAGAGATTTCCCATAGATTCCCTGTTCATATATATATATATATAGCCTTCCCCAGTATCAACATCCCCCAGCAGAATAGTACATTTGCTATGAATGATAAGCCTATGCAGACACAATCTTATCACCCAGTGTCCATAATTTACATTAGGGTTCATTCTTGGTGTATACCTTCTTGATGGGTTTTGACAAGTTTATAACGTGTATCTACCATTGCAGCATCATACAGAATAGTTTCATTGCTCCAAACAGATGCATATAATTATTTTGTTTTGTGTTTGAATAAAAATAAGAGTCACAATGTAAGTGTTTTTGCAAGTTTTTTTCCCACTTAATATATCTGTTAACTTTCCACATCAGTCTATAGAGAGCTAGTTATTTTTAAGCTCTCCACAATATTTTAGGGCCTGAATGAATCATGTTTTTTTTTTTTTTAAATCATCGAGAGTTGATTTTTGCCTGAGTGGCTCAGTGGTTGAGGGTCTGCCTTCTGCTAAAGTTGTGATCCCAGGGTCCTGGGATCTAGTCACATATCAGCTTCCCTGCAGGGAGCCTGCTTCTCCCTCTGCCTGTATCTCTGCCTTTCTCTCTCTGTGTGTCTCTCATGAATAAATAAATAAAATCTTTAAAAAAATTATCTCTCTGAGGCTCTGAGGGTACACATATTGTTTTTCCCTTTTGCTTCAAGAAACCTCTTCATTAAATCTTTTCCGCTTAACTTTGTCTCAATTTCTTCATCAAAATCTACCTTAATAAAAAAAATCCTGAAAACTAATTTATACTAAAGGGTTAGAAGCTGAAAATAATAGTTGCAAGTATCTTCCTTCTTTATCAGATTTTAAAAGCTTAGTTAAAATTTATCAATATTTCTTGAGATATTCACACATAAGTTTGTAAGGAAGCTAACAGGGAATATGAAGAAGTCAGATATAGCTCAATCTTAAAATGCTGATGGCTTAGAAAATGGAATGTAATCTATAGACATATAGTCCTAAAATGAGGTAGAACATATACTATGATTATTTCTACCCACAGAACACTTCTGATACCAAGTAGGTGGATTTCTTCCCCCCACATTAACTAATTCTCTGACACCAACTGAATGTCTTACAATTTTTCTTTTTTTGAGTGTCCTACAATTTAACTACACTGTGACACAGAGTTAGCAAGAGATCACACAAGTTAAAGGACTCAACCTCACAAAAATGACCCTGCATTAGATGTCAATTGCAAGTTGCAGGCTTTCTGTACTTCTCACCAAAAGGCTATAAATTGGAGGTTCCCATGACCAATCCTGTCCTCTGGCTTGATAATTTGCTATCATGCTTCACAGAATCCAGGAAAACACTTTACTTGCATTTATCAATTTATTATAAAGGATATAACTCAGGAACAGCCAGATGGAAGAGATGCATAGGGTAGGTATGGGGAAGCTTCCATGCCCTCTGGGTATGCCACTCCCACAGCTTGACATGTTTGTTTGCCAACCTGTAGGTTCTCTCACCTCTACTGTTAAGAGTTCTTATGGGAATTCCGTTACACAGACATGACTGGTTAAATCATCAGCCACTGGTAGTTAACTCAGCCTCTGACCCCTCTCTCCTCCCTAGGGGCAGGGATCGAAAGTTCTAACCCTCCAGTCATGCCAGGGTCTGGGTCTTTCTATAACCAGCATTCCCAACCCCACTCCCTCCACCCTGTCCTAAAGCTAGGTAGGGACCCCAGCCACAATAATCTCATTAGCATACAAAAGGCATTGCTATCACCCTGGAGAATCCAAGGGTCTTAGAAGCTCTTGTGTCAGGAACCAAGGACTAAGACCAAATATTAAAACAAAAGGTGTTCCTATCATCCTCTCGCTCACGAAATTAGAAGCATTTTAGGATCTTGTCTGGAATTGAGATGAAGATGAAATACATATTTTTAATTATATCACTATATCATCACATGTGTTGGAGACAGGACAGTTACAAGCAGCTTTGGTGCTGTAAGAACATAGAGGGAGAAAATCTTAATTAAGAAACTGATGGCATTAGAGGCACTGACCAACAAGTGGGGAAGTGTTCGTTTGTCCAGGGCCCTCAAATAGCATCGTAAGACACATGAGATGGTACTGTCAGCCTTAGGCTTATAGAGTGAGTGAGAAGAGAGCGCCAGCGGCCAGGGAGTGCTTTTAAACTGGTGCAGGGCATGCAACCGTCATGTCCAGCCTGCCGTGAGATTTTTTTCCTTCATCCTTTTTTTTTCTCCTGGTCTAGTCCCGGGCTCCTGTATTTCTAGGAAGCCTGATCCAAAAATGATGGACATTCTAGTTGGTTCCTGCCTGAGGCTCAGGCCTGTGCAGTGGCTCTGGCTAGTTCCTGTTCCTTTGCTGTAGCAGGAATCAGGCTGTGATCAGTTCTGGGATGCAGTCCAGAGCTGGCTACAACCCCAAGCCTCGCCTGGCTGGACAGCTCGGTCTACACATCACTTGTCACGTCTTCCCCCCTCAGTTCCTCACACTTTGCCAGTGGGTGCCTGAGTCCTGAGACTCAATCAGTGAGCCATGTGGCACCAGGATAGCTCCAGCTTTTGCTACTTCCCAGGGTACAGAATGACCCTCCACCCACTGGCTTGAGTCACTTTCATGTCTTGCCAGCCCAGGCTCCCAGCGCATTCTAACAGCCCAAGTCAAATTTTGAAATTTTTGCTTCAAGAACTTAAGTCTTGGGGCAGCCCTGGGGGCTCCGGGGTTTAGTGCTGCCTTCGGCCCAGGGTGTGATCCTCCCTGCATGGAGTCTGTTTCTCCCTCTGCCTCTCTCTCTCTCTGTGTCTCTCATGAATAAATAAATAAAATCTTAAAAAAAAAAAAAAAGAACTTAAGTCTTTTACCTTTTGTAACAAGGCCTTATCTGTTCCTTAATAAAGTGGTGTTCTCTTTAAAGGATATTTGTTTGTTTTTTTTTAGAATTTTATGTATAAAAAGTAAATGTAAAAAATATATTATGAAACATATTAACAAAAGGAACATCTTTGAACACACTGCCTCACCCAAGAATTAGAACATGATTAATATGGTTGCATCTGCCTACCTCCCACTATCCTGAATTTTGTGTTTATTATTGCCTTGTCTTTAAGAGTAGCTTTATCACATATGTGTGTATCCACAAACTTAATATTTACTTTTCCTTATTTTCAAACCTTTTGAAAATGGAGTCATAATGTATGTACATAGTTTTGTGTTATAAATAATATTGTTGTTCATAAAAGAAAATGGTGTTTGGAGTGATTATGCCAATTTACAATCCTACAAGCAGTATATACAAGTCCACATTGGTCTACATTATAACAACCACTTAGTAATAGCAGACTTAAATTTTTGTCAAACTAGTTAATGTAAAAGGGGATTTTATTAGCTCATTTCTTTAATTATCAATAAAGCTGAGCATCTTTTCCATTCATCAGTTGGGTTTTCTTTTCCTTGGAACACCTAATTTTTATCTTTTGGCCATTGTGCAACTGGGTTATTTATCTTAATGATTTTAGAAGGTCTTTATATTCTGGGTACTGGATCTATATTGGTTATACGCTTTACAGATATTTTCTCCTAGTTTCTATCTCGTTTTTTGATAAACAAAATTTTTGAATTTTAATATAGCTAAATACATCAATTGTCTTATGATTAGTATTTTTACATGCTTAATAGATCTACTCTGAAAAATTTAAAGTTTCATCTTTCATATTTAATCTATTGGGAATTGATTATTAAGTATGGTGTGAGATAGGAATCCAATTTCATTTTCTCTTCCATATCCATAACTGATTATTTCAATACTCATTGAAAGGTCCAACTTCATCCAATTGATCTAGGATGTAACCTTTGTCAAATATGAAATTTCTATATATCTGTGAGTCTGTTTCTTGGCTCTTGACAGAAGTATTCTGATCAATTTGTCTGTACCCACATTAACACCATTCAGTCTAACATGCTATTGATTTATAACGAGTCTTTATATCATGTAGTGTAAGCTCTCTCATTCCATTCTTTTTCTTAAGGAGTATGTTGATTATTTTTGGCCCATTGCAGTCTATTGATCAATCAATAGATAGATCCGCATGTTCAGGTTCTCAAAAAGCTTATTGAGATTTTGACTGGCATTGTATTGGGTCTACATCTCAATTGGGGAGAACTAATATTGTTGTGATATTGAATCTAAATATTCATGATAGAACTCAAATTATTTAAGTCTTAATTAATGTCTTCTAGTAATATTTAGTTATTTTTCCCTACATGTATCAAATATCTTTTGTTTAATCGGTTACTATGTTCTTATAGTCCTGAATTATGTTAAATGAGTTTCTTTTTTTACAACTGTGTTTTCTGTTGCTAGTGTATATAAATGCAGTAGATTTTCAAATATTGATCTCATATTTGGTTGCCTTGCAAAGGATTTGTAATATTTTGTCTGTAGATACTTTTGAGACAATTACATCGTATGTGATTAATGATAGGATTGTTTCTTTATTTTTGCTTTTGATGACTTGAATTTACTTTGCTTGTTTTGTTGCATTGGCCAGGATTTCCAGTATAGTTTATTTATTTATTTAAAATACTTATTTATTTTTTTATTCATGAGAGACATAGAGAGAGAGGCAGAGACATAGACAGAGGGAGAAGCAGGCTCCCTGCGGGGAGCCCAGTGCTGGACTCAATCCCAGGACCCAGGGATCGCGACCTGAGCCGAAGGCAGATGCCCAACCACTGAGCCACCCAGGCATTTCCCCAGTGTAGTTTAAACAGAAGCAGTTAAGAATGGGCATTCTATCTTGTTTGTTATTTTCAAGGGGATGATTTTATAATTCTTATATATTTTTATCAGAATGATGAGGTTTCTGTTACTCTTAATTTAAGGTATTTCCTTCTATTTCCAGATTGCTGAGTAAATTTGCCAAATGCTTTTTCTGCATCAATGGAGATGCTCATCTTAATTAATTCATTATTTTATATTGAGATATAATTAACATACAACGTTATGTATTGTTTCAGGTATACAAAATAAATGATTTAATATATATATATACATATATATATATATATATATATGTTGTGAAATGATTACCACAATAAGCCTAGTTAACATCTGTCACCATACATAATTACAGAATTTTTATTATTTTCATCCTTTAGTTTGCTAGTGTTGTGTGTCATAATAATGGATTTTTAAAATACTAAACCACCCCTAAATTTCTGGAATAAGTAAAACTTGGTCATACTATATTATCTTTTTTATATACTATTGGATTCAGTTGCTAATGTTTTGTTTAGGACTTTTTACATTTACTTTTTACTCTATGTTCATGAGTAATCTGGCCAGTGATTTTCTTTTCTCATTTTTCATTTCTCATGTCTGGTGTTGGTATCAAGGTCATATTATGGAGGTCCTCATGGAGGAGTTGACTGATGATTCTCTAATAGTGATTGAGTCATATTATTATGGTCCTCATGGAGGAGTTGACTGATGATTCTCTAATAGTGATTGAGTCTTTCTTGAACAGAGCACCAACTTTTAGTTGGCCACATAACTAAATATTTTATTTCCTAGCTTCCCTTATAGTCCCGTATATGATTAAATTTTGGCACTATCTCTTTTATTGACACCATAGTAAGTCACTTCTCTATAGCATTGACCACTGGGATTTGTGTCCTGCGTTGAGAAATAGGTCCTTGAGGGCATTTGTTTCTAATAGTGACTAGTTTCATTAAAACTAAAAATGTGATATGGCATATAGACTTTTTAATGTGTATTTTTCTACATTGGGGTAGGATTAAAGAAATGTCTTCATTGCTCCTTGATTTACATTTGCAGCTTCCCTAGATACCTTAACATAGTGGGAAAAAAATATCAGGTTTTGAAGTCACTAAACTAGCAACTATTCACATGAAAGGATGTCAATTATGAAACATTTTTTTTCAGCTTTTACAGATATCTTTAAAGACTTTTTCTTTGATGGCAAGAAAGTTTGCTTCTAAATATATGAACTGATGCAACTTTTGTATTAAACTAATAGTAATAATAATAACTAATAAATGGATTAACATGGATTGCATCATAACAGACTGAACTTTACTTTTTTCATGATGATTTCTTCTTTGATCCATGAGTTGGTAGTGTGCTTAAATTTTTCCAAGCATATGGAAATTTAAAAATAATTATATTTTGTTATTTACTTCTAATTAATTGTATTATGCTGAGAAACACCTTGATATTGAGTCTTCAAAATTTGTTGAGACTTGTTTTGTAGTTTAGTACTTGGTCAATTGTTGTTAATGTTCTAAATGTGTCATCCCTAATTGTTGGGTATAGAATTCAGTATACGTCTGATAAATCAAACTTATTGATTGTATTGTTCAAATTTCTTTTTTTTCCTAATTTTTTGTCTTTTTGATCTAACAGAAACAGAGAGAGGTATGTTGACATCTCTCCATGATAAAGAATTTGTCAATCTCTCCCTGAGTTCTATTAATTTTGTATTTTATATATTTTGGGCCTATTTAATGGTTTATTTTACTAGGTTAATAATAATCATATCTTCTTAATAAATTGAGCTTTTTATAATTATTTAATCTCATTCTCTATCTGTAATAATGCTTTTTTTTTCCAAAAGTTCATTTTGTCTGATATTAATACAGCCACCCCAACCTCAAATATTTCCATGTCCATAGTTTTAGGTATGTCTCTCATAAACATCATAGAATTATATGGTATCCAGCTTCCAAGATAGACCTCTTATGAGTCTTGTCCCCCACTGTTCACATCCCTTGTATAGTCTACTCCACTGAATGGGGCTGACCTGTGTAACTGATAAGATATTATGGAAATAACAAAGTTTGACTGTCAATGTTAGGCCATAAAAGACAATGTGTCTTTCATTTTGCTTTCTCTTGGATCACTTGCACTGGAGAAAGCCAATCATCATATCATGAGGACATTTCATCATCCCTATGGAGAGGTTAACACAACAAGACACTGGGACCTTCAGACAACAAACAGTATTCAACTTACTAGCATTGTGGGTGAGCCATCTGGAAAGCAGACTCTCCAGCATCTGAGAGACCCTGAGCTAGAACCCCTGAGAGAAGCTAGCTGAATGCAAAGAAATATTTCTCAGCATCCAAAAAAATATGGTCTCTTGTTTTATTGAAACTCAGCACCCCCCCCCCCCCCCCCCCGAGAGAAAGAGAGCATGGGGGTTAGGGGCAGAGGGAAAGAGAGAATCTTAAACAGTCTCCATGCCCGGTACAGACCTTGATGGAGGCCTCGATCTCACAACCTTGATATCATGACCTGGCCTGAAACTGATGCAACTTTTGTATTAAACTAATAGTAATAATAATAACTAATAAATGGATTAACATGGATTGCATCATAACAGACTGAACTTTACTTTTTTCATGATGATTTCTTCTTTGATCCATGAGTTGGTAGTGTGCTTAAATTTTTCCAAGCTCACTTGGAAAAATTGCTCCTTTCCAGCTGATTTTTCCCTTATGAGAATGTGGCCCGGTGATGTAAAACCTGCCAGTCTTCCATTCCAACTGACACTAGAAATCCACATTTTAGTGTAAAAGATCCTGAATTTTTAACATTGGCCAAAAATTTAGAAACACACATGGAAATGAAACACACAGAATCATATGCACACGTGTCTGACTACTTTGGGAAAAGTGAGGGCCAAGAAGGTTAATCACTTTCTCAGGGCTGGGTACTGAGCAGGTGGAGACTCTGTGGCTTCTTCCATTTCAGAAATTCTGTGATTAAGTATAAGCAGTTATTCATTCAAATCAAGGATGTGGTTTGATCCCACTGTCTGCTTGCTACAAGGGCAGTATCCTAAATGTCTGTGGTCTTTGCTTTGAGCAAGAGGCTCCATCCTCCTTGAATGACTTGGGTGTTTGTGTGTGTGGTGGGGGCGGGGGAGGTTGCAGCTTGTTCAAGGCCCACAGTTGAGGATACATCAAGTTGTTTACACAAATATAGCAGGTAATTTAGTTTCACAGAAAGAGAGAAGTCAAAAACTTAGGACAGAAGGAAGAGTTTGAGGAAGTAAAAAGAGACCTGTTTTTTTTTTTTTTTTTTTTCTCTCTCTCTAAATCAACAAATGCTTTGTAGTATGGGAGAAGCCCTTTGTATAGGTAATGATTGTGTTCCAGGAAACCTCAAAGGCAAGTTCCCAGGGTTCAGGAATGTGTGGGTAAAAGCCTCCTATGAGAGGGCATGGCCTGGTCTGGAGAGGCATGTTCTGTGTCTCCAAAAGAATGCTAGGACATGTAGACTAAATGAATTAAAAGCAGGAATTGCTTGGTCCGGTCAAATCATCTCATCCCAAAGCTCTTTCCCATCAATGAAGTCTGAGCTGAGAGGATTCCAGCCTGTTTCATAATAAACCAGGGAGGGCTCAGCCAGACATTCTGGGTCCCTTCAGCTCTGTCCAGATGCCAGCGCCAGTTGGGAGAGTCTGAGCGAAAATGCCCATCCCTGAGATCCTCATCCTTACCTGATGCCTTTGCTTTTGGATTTGAGGGCTGAGCCATGAAGAAGTCTCAGCTTGGACTAAGCAGAGGGGAAGGCAGTGATGGTGTAGGGCAGAGAGCACTGGACCAAGAGTCAGAGGGAAAGGAGTGGACATGGGCTTTTCCACTTCCTCACCGTGTAGCTGGTGGCAAGTCACTTTACTGAGAATTTACTTCCTCATCTGCAAATTGGGAACAGTATTGCCTGTTTTCTAACTCGTGGTGGTGGTATAAGGCTCTGAGGAGGTCATGCTGTGAAAGTGCTCTGAAAACCAAAAAGGACCACAGAAAGGATTCACATTACATCCAGCACATTTGTACCCCTCCAGACCTTTTGCCTACCATGTTTCCCCTTGTGTTCTGTGTTCCAGCCATGCAAACTGTCTTTCAGTTTCTTTGTAGGAAGCTCCCCCCTGTCACTGGGCCTTTGCACATTCTGGTTCCATGGCCCAAAGAGCTCCTTTGCTTGGTTTTACTCCTACTCAACCTACAGCTCAGCTCAATTTGCAAACACTCTACCCTCTGCCCCCATCAGTTTAGGTTGGGATTCTCTATTACAGGTGTGCCTCCATCACCACTATCTTACCAACACAACTCTTATCACTGTTTATAGTCCTAATTTGTTTAGATTCATGTCAATCTTTTTCCTAGACCATAAGCTCCATGAGGTCAGAGAATGACATGTTTTTGCTCATCTTTGTCTTCACAGAGCCTCACCCAGATACCAAATAAATATTAGTGATTGTGGAGTAGGGTTCAGGAGGGTAGGTTAGCAGGGATTTTGGGTTTAGGTGCCAGGGTTAGGATCCTCAAACAAGGAGAAACCAGTAGTAAGGGCTGTTTCCTCTTAACAGCCTGAATAAGCTCTATGTTTGCACCTTTTCTTCCCCTCCCTTTGAGCCAAGCTGTGCCTCACTTTGTGATGTCCTATTGATGTCCATATATATTCTATACATCAAATTATGGCAACTAATTTATTAACGATAAGGTAGAGGATGCCTCTGTGTCCATCAGGAGAGGTAAGTAGATCTGGGTCCACAGAACAGCCAGCCAGAGCAAGAAGTGGGTTTCGGAACAAGGAGCCCAAGATGCTGCTCTGTCTGGAACACTGCTCGGGAGACTTGAATTATTAATAAAAATTCTAGGAAGCCTGCTAGCTTTTCAGGAACTTTTATCCAATTAAGGGAAGATTAATTCCAAGTATGCTTTCAAGCACCATAACTTTTTTTTTCATTTTGAAAACCTCATATTGATGTACAATATTCATAAAGAAAATCCACAGATTATAAGTACACAGTTCAGTACTTTATCACAAACTAGACACTTTGTGTCATCATCAGCATCTAGGTTAAGAAATTGAACATCACCAGCCCTCCAGAAAGTCCCCTCATCCTGCCTTCCAGTCACTACCCGCTCCTCCAAGGGGAACCACTCTCCTAACTTCTGACAGCCTAGACTAGTTCTGCCAGTGTTTGTATTCTATGTAAATGGAATATCCAGTGAGTACTTTATTGAACCTGGGTCTTTTCATTCAACATTAGAGTTGTGAAATTCATCTACACTGTAGGGTGTGGTTGGAAATCATTTTCACTGCTATATAATAACCCCTTGTGTGAACAAAACACAATGTATTTATCTGTTCTACTGTTGATGGACATCTGGGTTGTTTCCAGTTTGGGGTTATTACCAACAGAAGCATTGATAGGTTTGATTTGTTGTAAAGAGGTATTAAAAAGTAAATCAAGCAATTTTTCACTGTGCTTTATTTTTTAGTTTTTTTTTTTTTCCAAAATCATTTTTTTTAGGGAAGTGAGAATCTAGGTGAATAAAGAGCCCTATCCTTTTTCCTCAGAATTCACAGATGACTTCGCCTTCCTCCTCTCATCTGCAACGTTACTTGGTAAGCTGAATTCTCACTAACTTTCTGTGTTTTCTTTTCCCTTGCTCCCTTTTTTAACACTAAAAAAGTAAAGATCATTGTATGTATTTATGTATTTATAGATTTTATGTATTTATTCATGAGAGACCTACAGAGAGAGGCAGAGACACAGGCAGAGGGAGAAGCAAACTCCCTGTGGGGAGCCCGATGTGGGACTTGATCTCAGGATCCTGGGATCACGCCCTGATCTGAAGGCAGATGCTGAACCACTGAGCCACCTAGGTGCTCCAATATGGAGAAATTTAAATAAGAAAATGACAACCTCTTGCCACCCAGAGATAACTGCAAATGTATTAGCATATTTTTTAAAAAAGACTTTATCCCTAAGCAATCTCCACACCCAATGTGGGGCTCAAACTCATGAACCCAAGGTCAAGAGTTTCAGTAGATCAGTTGCTCTACTGACTAAGCCAGTCAGGGGCTCCATGTTAGGATATTTCTTTACAGTGTTTTCTTCTCCATAGATTTTACATGGTTGAGATTATACGGAATATGCACATTCATATCTCCTTTCACTTGACTTTAGTCTGTAAGTATCTTGCTATGTCATTTATAACTATTCTTCAATACTGTTTTTCCTGGCTACGTGATAATTCATCCCATGTGTGTGCCAAAAGTTATTCAACTAATCTCCTAAACTGGGACATGTAGGATGATTACAATTTTATTTTGACAATTAGAAACAATGCTGCAGTGACTATCTGAGATGGAGATCTCTTTCCTCATTGTAGGTAGTTTCCTTAAATTAATTCCTAGAAGTGGAGTTAACTGGATCAGGAGTATGAACATGTTACAGGAGTCTGGTACATCATGTGTTGCCAAGTTGCCATTTCTACACTCCTACTAGCTTTACAAGCTGAAAGCATGAAAGAACACATTTCATTGCATCTGCATCCACTTTGAATATTGCTTAATACGGAGTATCTTCATATTGTTTGGTTTTAAGTATTTAAAAATGTCTCTTTCTCTCTCTTATTCTTTTCTTAAGTAGGCTCTATGCCCAGTGTGGAGGCCAATGTGGGGCTTGAACTCACGACCCTGAGACCATGACCTGAGCTGAAATCAAGAGTTGGATTCTTGACCAATTGAGCTACCCCGATGCCCCTAGATCAAACTTATGTAGTGTTTTTTAAAAAACAATTTTAATTTTTAACTTTTATTTTGAGAAGATTATAGATTCGTATGTAATTGTAAGGAATAATATGGAGAGATCCATTGTATCCTTTGCAATTTCCCTTGGTGGTAACATCTTGCAAAACTATAGTAGAATATTAGCTCCAGGAAACTGAAGTGGATATGATTCGCCCATTTTTTTCAGACTTTACTAATTTTACTTGTATTCATTTGTGTGTGTGTGTGTGTGTGTGTGTGTATGTGTGTATTTAGTTCTGTATAGTTATATTATGTGTAGGTTTGTGTCTCCACCATCATGTCATTGTAAGGCCATCACAACAAAAATCTGTCTCATTGCTCTTTGAACCACAGGCACCTCCCTTATGTACCCCCTTCCACACTTCTCTTCTGCCCCTAATCCTCTGTTTCTGTTATTCATATAAATGGAATTACATAGTGTGTCAACTTTTGGGGTTGACTTTTTTCACTTACATGTTGTGTATATATCAATAGTTTGTTCTTCCTTATTGCTGAGCAGTGTTTCATGTATGGATGGACCACCATGTGTTTATTAACCCAATGAAGGACATCTGGATTGTTTCCAGTTTTTGTCTATTATAAATAAAGCTGTTGGAACATTCATGTCTAGAACTTAGTGTGAACCTGTTTCCATTTCTCCTGCATAAATGCCTAAGAGGGCAATTAATGTGTTTAACATCTGTTTAAAAATTTTTTTCCATTTTACCAGTTTGATCTACTTGACCTGTAGATAATTGAGAAAGACTCTGAGCTTGACATAGTGACTTATGTATTTTTGAAGGTATTTTATAAGATGCATACAGGTTTAGAATTGGTATAATTTTCTGCCTGTCAAGTGAGAACTTCAGGGCCTGGGATAGTGGTTCTGGGTTCAAGAATCCTCCTGTACTGCTAGAACCAGAAACTCCACCAGATGCAGTGCTTCAAGTCTCTGAAACTCTATGGAAATAATAATGTCATGTCATAGTTACCAAGAACACAAGAAGATTAGTCTGAATTGATGCCATTTTTTTGACCTTGTGCTGCAAGCACGTCATCACCATCATAATGTCTATGGAGGAAGGAAGTGAGCATACTATTTTGCCCACAGAAACCCTAGGAAAAAGGAAGTAGAGGAGGATGCCTTCCCTTCAGGTGCTGGCAGTTTATGCTGAGAGCTGGGAGCCTGGCTTGAAAAATCTGGTGTGTTTGTTTGTTTGGAGTGGACTGCTGAGAAAGTTCTCTTACCTGAGGAGTTTGCATGGCAGAAGAGATGCTCCAAATATACAAAGAAAAGGTGAATATGAGCCCTGATAGGAAGTCTTTCCTCTCTTGAGGTTCTTTTGCATTTGTATCAGTTACACTCTAGAGAATTTACTTTGCAAGCAGGCAGAGGTAGACTCATGTATCCCCCCACCTCTGGATAGCATTGCCTGAAGTTCCTCCAACAGCCACAGCTTCCCATGTGTTATTCTCTCTCTCTCTCTCTTTTAAGATTTTATTTATTTATGAGAGACACAGAGAGAGAGAGAGAGAGGCAGAGACATAGGCAGAGGGAGAATTAGGCTTCCTGTGGGGAGCCTGATACAGGACTCGATCCCAGGACCCCAGGATCACGACCTGAGCCAAAGGCAGATGCTCAACCACTGAGCCACCCAGGCGTCCCTCATGTGTGCTATTCTCTATTTGCATTGGTTCATCTTTCAGGGATTACTCTTCCTGGAGCCTCATAGCCCTTGTTGTCCTCTCAACACTAATTGGGCAAGGCTGCCTTGAGACACATCTCATGAGAGCAGGGCTGTACAGCCTGTGGTCTCTGCCCAAGTTTCATATTGCTGTTGTAACAAATCGTCACAAACTTAGTGGCTTAAAATAACACTTTTTTTTTTTTTTAAATAGTTCTGGAAGTCAGAAGTCTGAGGTGGGTCAAAATCAAGGAGACAGCAGAGCTGTGTTCTTTCTATAGTTTCTAGGGGAGAATCTGTTCCTTGCCTTGTCTGGCTTCCAGAGTCTACCTACTTTCCTTGGCTTGCAGCCCCTTACCACTCCAAACTCTTTCTGTGATCACATCTCCTTCCCTGACTCTGACCCTATTGGGTTCTCGAGTAAGAACCTTTTCCATTAGATTGGGCTCACCAGGCAATCCGGGATAATCTCCCCATCTCAAAACCATAAACTTAATCACATCTGCAAAGTCCTTTTTGCCATGTAAGGTGACATTCACAGGTTTGGGGGATTAGGATGAGGACACCTTTGGGCCATTACTCTACTGCTCTGGCTGTATCTGCTCAAGCCCTGTGGCCCCCTTTTGGCTCTCACTGTGGATCTTCTGGAAGAGTCCATTGGCCACCTTACAGGTCTGTTTATCTGGCTTCTCTAAAATCCATGTCCACTGCAGCTCCTGTGTCTCACCCAGAGGTTACTGGATAAACACAAACCTCTGACCCTGGCTCAAGGTTCTCGACAGATTGTCTTCCCACTTTTTCTTGGCTTATCTCCTCCTAGTCTCCTTTACTTGCTCGAATTACCAGCCTATTTAGCAATTTATTTATTTTAACATGCACAGAACTTTCCTGCTTCTGTGCTTTTATTTCTTCCTGTGCATCTGAAATCCCCATTTACCTCATTTCCATCTATCAACGTCTTGTTTGGCCTTATCATCAAAGACCTTAAAATGTAGATGACCACTGACCAGAAATTCCATGGGAATCTCATACAATGGAAATAGTCCTGAGGCTTATGCATAGATACAGGTTCAAAGTTGCTCACTGCAGCATTGTTAATAAAAAGAAAAAGCTGAACCAACCTAAATAGATATCCAACAATATGGAATTGGTTACATAAATTGTGGAAGTGAAGTGAAACACTATTCAGGGAACAAAAACAAAAACAAAACACCCCAAAATGTTAATGAGTTGAATATTCGTGAGATATTCAAAAACAAAAAACCAGATTACAAAACTATCTGTATGAAGAGATTTTATTTAACAATTATATGTATATATTTTTCAAAAAGGAAAGTAACATGCTAAACTCTTTTTTTTTCTTAAAGATTTTATTTGTTTGTTCATGAGAGACACAGAGAGAGAGGCACAGACATAGGCAGAGGGAGAAGCAGATCCCCTATAGGCAGTTCCTTGAGGGACTCGATCCCTGATCCCCACAACTGATGATCACGGCCTGAGCTGAAGGTGGATGCTCAACTGCTGAACCATCCAGAAGTCCCAACAGGCTAAACTCTTGATGATGATTCTGTGTAGTAGGATAATGGACGATTTTAAAAAAAATTAAATTTAAATTCCTTTTAATTATTATATAGTGTATTATTAGTTTCTGAGGTAGAGTTTAGTGATTCATCACTTGCATATGGCACCTAGTGCTCATTACATGCCCTCCTTAATGCCCATCACCCCGCTGCCCCATCCCTCCACCCCCGCCCCTCCAGTGACCCTCCGTTTGTTTCTTATAGTTAAAAGTCTCTTATGGTTTGTCTCCCTCTCTGTTTTCATCTTATTTTATTTTTCCTTCCTTTCCCCTATGATCATCTGTTTTGTTTCTTAAATTCCACATATGAGTGAAATTCTATGGTATTTACCTTTCACTGACTCATTTTGGTTAACATAATACCCTCTAGTTCCATCCGCATCATTGCAAAGGATTATGGACAATTTTTATTTTCTTATCTTTATTTGTCCATTGTTTTTTTTTCTACCTTAGCCACATGCTACTTTTATAATAATAAGTAAGTGATTAAAGTTGTTAAAATATCTCTACCTACCCTACCCAGGTCAGTTCAAACTCCATCCCTTCCTGCTAGGGAAGGTGTTGGTCTCCCTTGGCCATCATCCTGGATAAGGTGAGTGCTCTTTCCTTTGGCTCTCCAGCATGGTTTCTAAGCTCTTAGCACACTTCCTATATTTTTATTTAAGAAATTGCTACAGGGCAACCTCTGGGAGTTGTGGTATAAATTCTATTGCTGTGGTATAAAGCCTCAGGGCTGCTCTTTGTCCTAGGGAGCACTGCTGGAGAGAGAGCACTCCCGGAGAGGGATACTTGTGCATCCCATATACCACACCCC
The DNA here is from genome assembly GCF_003254725.2 of Canis lupus dingo. Taxonomy (NCBI): domain Eukaryota; kingdom Metazoa; phylum Chordata; class Mammalia; order Carnivora; family Canidae; genus Canis; species Canis lupus. Next base: position 39,044,153 of record NC_064269.1, read on the forward strand.
CTCGCACACAGCCATGACGCGAGGCAGGGTGACTGGAGCTAGTGATTTGGAGGGTCACTTTTGTTAAGGGTTATGCTCCTGTGTTTGGAGGTAGGGTGGAGTCTTGGAAGGCAGGCTGCTTTCCAAATTCCATTCCTGTTCTCATGGAACTGATGGTCTGATTAGCGAGATAAGGCACCAACACATCACACTTTATAAAAAAAAAATACAAAAATTGCCAACAGATATCTCGTGAACAGTATGAGGGCAGAGGAAGGAGAGGTCACACAGTCATGGCAGAGAGACATGCTCTGGGCTGTGGAAACATTAGGCCAATGTGGTTAGAACCCTGGACTGTATATGAAGGTATCTCAAACATATAACTGAGGACTGTCGGCTTAGGTCTAAAGCTCTCATTTAATTTTTCTTTCTTTTTTTTTTAGATTTTATTTACTTATTCATGAGAGACATAGAGAGAAGCAGAGACAGGAGAAGAAGTCTCTATGCAAGGAGCCCAATATAGGACTTGGTCCCAGGACTCCAGGATTACGCCCTGAGCCGAAGGCAGACGCTCAACCACAGAGTCACCCAGGCATCCCTTTCATTTCAAATAATGTACTTTTATACAGGAAGAATTTTTAGAATCCTTGTGTATAAAAGCACAATTTATCGAATTTATAGGATCCCAGGAAAATCCACAGCCTCACTGGAAATATTAACTCAGAAAAGCCAGACAATTTTTAAATTTATTAACTGATCAATTGCATTTACTATGTAAAATACCTAGTAAAATCACAGGGCTTGTACTGTCACATGTAAAACTTGGTGGCATGGCCTCTGACTTGGGATTTCCTTAGGTAATGGTCCTTGTAGTGAATGGCCCAATTCTAGGGATGCTATGTGGAGTCAGGGGTTGGGGGGCAGCCCCCAGTGTTCTCCTCACTCTGGCGGCCTACCCCCCATGCCAGGGCGGTTTATACAGCCCTCCGTGGGGCAGATCAGGAGTCCCTGCTGCATTCAACTATGCTCCCCCTGGGTTGGAGAAAATAGTCTTTAGTGTTCCAGTCGAGAGTGTCATAAAATAGACATTCCAGTGTCATTTTAGAAATAGGCGGTGCTGAGTGTCCTATCAGTTATGGCCACAGAATGCCAGATGATTGCATGACCCTGGTCTGATGTGACTGTCCTGTTGCAGAGCAATCATGTGACTTTCCTTGTGTAATTTCCTTTGGCCAGAGTGGTGAGTGCTTTCTTTTTTAACCTCTGTGCTAACAAATGGGAGAGCAGCTCAGAACTTCCTCAGATACTGAGTAACGCTCTGCAGTTTCAGCTCTGAAGCTACTTTTTAATATTATATGCAAATTAAACACCATGGGGAGTTCAACAAACATTTATGGAGTGCTTACTATGTGCCATGCTCCGTGCCTAGCACTCTAGGAGACACCAGGATGAGTTAGGCATGGTCCTTGTTCTAGGAGAGCGAAGACTGGAGAAGATAAGGCTTGAAGATGAACGTGCACGACAAGATGAGTCCCACTGGAAATGTCAAGGGGCTCAAAGGCAGGAAAGTGGTTTCTAGTTGGGAAAGTGGGGGATGAGGGAGTGAGGAAAGGTAAATCAGCTCCTGGAAGAGTTACAGGTGTAGCCAAAGAAACAAGGACTTTGCATCAGCTGGAAGTGGGTTCAGATACCCCAAGCAGCGTGATCCTTTGCAAGTTACTTAGCATCCTCTTTGGTAAGAGGAGTGGTTTATAGGAGTGTATGGTGCTCCCCAAAAGGTATGTCCACATTCTCACTCCTTGAACCTGTGAATGCGACCTTATTTGGGAAAAGGGTCAGAGCTCCAGGCTGGCTCAGTCGATAGAGAATGTGACTCTTGATCTCGGGGTTGTGGGTTCAAGCCCCACACTGTGTGTAGCGATAGCTTAAAAATAAAAATCTTAAAAAAAAAGAAAAGAAAAGAAAAGAAAAGAAAAAGATATCTTTGCAGATGTAATTAGGTTAGGGTTCCCAAGATGAGATAATTCTAGGTTACTTATGTGGGCCCTAGATGTGATGACAAGAGTCCTGGCAAGAGACACAGAGGGGAGGCAGGCAGAAAGAAGAGTCAAAGGCCATGTGGGGCAGCCACAAGTGAAGAAACGTCTGGAACCACCAGAAGCTTTGAGACGCAAGGAAGTTCTCTCTCTGGGAGCCTTCAGAGGGAGTGTGGCCCTGCTGACACCTTGACTTCAGACTTCTACAGAACCATGAAAGAATTCATTTCTGTTGTTTTTAGGCCATGCAGTTGTGGCAATTTGTCACCGCAGCCCCAGGAAACCAATACAGGAGGATTAAGTATAAGAGTGTGTATGAAGCACCAAGCAGAGTGCCCGCACTAGGGAGGTGTTCACCAAATGACAAATCCTTTCTCCCCAGGGGAGGGATGTGGAAGGACTATAGCAGGCAAGAGGAGTGGGATGAGAGGAAGGTCTTTCGGTCAGTGGGACTGAGTGAGCTGAGCACAGGAGGTGTCTAGGAGTGACGCCAGTGTGGGCAGGTGCACAGTGAGGGCGCTCAGGAGGCAGTTAAGTGTGCCGGACTGGGGGCATGAGGCCCCAGAAGGAGTGTCCTCCAGAAAGGGAGGAGGGAGGGGCTTTAGAGCTCACCCTGCCACCTTCCCCTGCTGCTGTCCCTGCACTATGGCTGCTCCTGCCTTGCCTACACTTGGGGTTCAGGACGGAGCTAAGCAGTAGCCAGGGGAGTCAGAGGTCATGCTAACAGTGCCTGGAAGTTGCTGGGCTGCTAGTCTTTAAAGGGATTGTGTGGGCTTGTGAAGGAGGAAGTGCAAGGGGATGGGCTAAGATCTGAGAACCTTGACTTTGCTTTCTGAGCATATGGCACCCCCTGGATTCTCACATCACCCTGCCTGTAAAGAACATTGCATTTAACTTGATTTATAGAAAATAAAATGATGTGGCATATCTTGTGAATGCACATTTGCGGACTAAGATTATAGTACCCATGAAAGATTGGAAGATAAATGTGTTTTTTTCCCTAGATTTATTTATTTGTTTATTCATGAGAGATACAGAGGGAGAGGCAGAGATATAGGCAGAGGAAGAAGCAGGCTCCCGATGTGGGACTTGATTCCAAGACCTTGGGATCATGACCTTAGCCAAAGGTAATGCTCAACCACTGAGCCACCCAGGTGCCCCAGAAGATAGATGTTTACAACTTTGTCCTATTTTTGGAATTTCTTGGCTACCGAAGTCACTGGTAGCAGTAATGCCTCAGAGAAGGAAACTATGGGGCTGGTAAGGTGACCAACTGTCCCAGTTTGGTGAGAACTGTCCCGGTTTTAAGTAACGAAAATCCCATGTCCTAAAGTCCCTCAGTTCACAGCAAAGAGTGACAATTATCATCCAACTGGCAAGAAGGGAGGTTTGATTTTTCACGGTGCAGCCTTTCCAACACTTTGTTTTATACTTTTACTTTGGAACTATGTTACCTAGCACCCCCTTCCCCCACCAAAAAACCATTAAACATAATATTTAATGAGAACAAGAATAATATTCTTACTCTACAAAGAGCTTAAATAAATCAGCAAGAAGACAAACAACTCAGTTGAAAATGAGCTGAAGACGCAAGAAATTCACAAAGGAGGAAATACAAATGAAGAATATTAGAAAATATTTCCTGGGGTACCTGAGAAGGCTGGTTAAGCATTGTCTGCCTTGCTCAGGTCATGATCCTGGGGTCCTGGGATCAAGCCCTGCATGGCACTTAGCAGGGAGTCTGCTTCTCTCTTTCCCTCTGCCCCTCACCCTCTGCTCATGCTCTCTCTCTCTCAAATAAATAAAATCTTTTTAAAAAAGAAAGAATATTTCCCCAAAATGAAGGAATAATGTTAAAACAATAATCTTATACCAATTTTTGCCAGTTAAATGACCAAATAATAAAAAAGAATTGCCTTAGCTCAGGTTACTGACTTTTTTAAAAAAGATTTTATTTATTTTTTTAGAGTGGTGGGAGGGGCAGAGGAAGAGGGAGAGAGAGAACCCCAAGCAGACTCCTTGCTGAGTGCAGAGCCTGATGAGGGGCTCGATCTCACAATCTTGAGATGGTGACCTGAGCTGAAATCAAGAGTGTGACGCTTAATCAACTGAGCCACCTAAGGTGCCCCGGGCTCCTGACTCTTTAATGGTACTTTGATATAACAAAATCCAACAGAGTGGGTGGCCTTAACAACAGATACTTATTTCTCATGGTTCTGGAGGCTGAAAGTCCAAGATCAGGCTGCCAGTGGATTCAGTTCTTGGTGAGGGTCTGCATCCTGTCTTGCAGTTGCCTTCTCACTGTGTCCTTACATGTCAGAGAGAGAAAACTCAGGTGTCTCTTCTTCTTCTCTTATAAGCACTAATGTCATCAAGGGCCCCAACTTCATGGTCTCATTTAACCCTAACTACTGAAGGGCCCACCTCCCAATATCATCACAGTGGTAGGGAGGGCTTCAACATATGAATATTGGGGGACATATATTCAGATCATAATAATAATAATAAGATGTTTTGAAAGGGTAAATTAGTATAATTTTTGGCAGAATACATAAAAATCTTAACAATTTTTGTGCCTTTTGACCCAGCAATTTTTTTTTTTACTGCTATGAATTTTTTTTAAGGTAATAGGCCACATGTGCAAAAATGTGTGTACAAGGATGCCAGTCACTGTGCTGCTTGTAAGGGCAAAGCCACATGCCAAGGTTCCTGGCTTCAGGGCTTTATCTTTTTATTTTATTTTTTTAAAAGAATTTTTTTAAAAGTTATTTATTTATTTGAGAGAGAGAGAGCACACAAGCAGGGGGAGAGGCAAAGGGAGAGGGAGAAGCAGACTCGCCACTGAGCAGGTAGCCTGATAAGGGGCTTGATCCCAGGACCCCAGATCATGACCTGAGCTGAAGGCAGATTCTTTTTTTTTTTTTTAAGATTTTATTTATTTATTCATAGAGACACACACACAGAGAGAGAGAGGCGGAGACACAGGCAGAGGGAGAAGCAGGCTCCATGCAGGGAGTCCAACACGGGACTCGATTCCGGGTCTCCAGGATCACGCCCTGGGCTGCAGGCGGCGCTAAACCGCTGGGCCACAGGGGCTGCCCAAGGCAGATTCTTAACTGACTGAGCCACCCAGGCTCCCAGGGCTTTATCTTTGAAATGCAAATTTCAACCATACAGAAAACTGGAAAGGATAATATAGTAGAATGGATACATTGATAATACAGCCAGCTTGGTTTGATCTCTACATGGCTCCATACTTGTCTCATATTTTTGAAATGATTAAATAAATAAAACATATACAAAGAGGGACAGCCCTTTACGTATTGCTCTCTGGATCCCATCTTTGTTCTCCCTAGACGCAGCCACTACCCTGAATTTACTGGTTAACACACCATAAATATGTATGTGTACTTTACTGGTGATTAAACATATTTATAAGCAATAGTATACAGTTTTATTTTACATGGTCTTTAGTTTTACATATATGTCATCATCCTGTAGAGATCCTTGGATATCTGCTTTTATTTCTTGCTCACCATTATTTTGGAATTTATACATGTTGGTACACGCAGCCTAGATAATTTTTTTTAAAGTAGGCTCCACACCCAGCGTGGACCCCGATATGGGGCTGAACTCACAACCTTGAGGTCAAGACTTAAGCTGAGATCAAGATTTTTGTTTTCTTTCTTTCTTTTTTTTTTTTTAAAGATTTTATTTTTTTATTCATGAGAGACACACAGAGGCAGAGACACAGGCAGAGGGAGAAGCAGGCTCCATGCAGGGAGCCCGACATGAGACTCAATCCTGGGATGCCAGGATCACGCCCCGGGCCGAAGGCAGGCGCTAAACTGCTGCGCCACCCAGGAATCCCTGAGATCAAGATGTTGACTGCTGTTTGGCATTTCATAGGATGAATGTACCACAGTTTATTTATTCATGCTGTTAAAGTGTGTTTAGGTTGTTTACACATTTTTGTGATTACATTCAGTGATGCAGGGAAGCATTCTGTGCAAGTTGCTTTGTGCACTTGGATGAAAGTTTCTCCGGGGGATATGCTTAGGAGTATAATTGCTGGGTCACAGGGGAGAGCATCTTTAAATATAATAGCTATTTCCACATTTCTCTCCAAAGTGATACACCATTTGTCCTAACAACAGCAAATAGGAGTTCCAGTAGCCTCACATCCTTGCCAATCTGATGGGTAGATAACTAATTGTGGTATTATTTTGGATTTTCCTGATGACCAGCGGTGTTGAATGATTTTTCATCTGTTTACTGGCCAAACGGGTTTCTTCCTTTCCTGTGAATTGTCTTTCTGTATTACTTGCTGAGTGCCCCTGGGTCGTTTGTCTATTTCTTTTTTTTTTTTTACTTTAAAAGAATTGAGAAAAAAAAAAAAAGAATTGAGAAATAATTGACATATACAATTATATTAGTTCTAGTATGCAATATAATGATTTGATATTTGTATATATTATGACATGATCACCACAATAAGTCTAGTTAACATCTGACATTGCCCATAGTTACAATTTTTTTTTTTTCTGGTGATGAGAACTTTTAAGATCTACCCTTTCAGCAACTTTCAAATATCCAATACAGTATTCCTTTTTTTTTTTTTTGATTTTATTTATTTATTCATGAGAGACAGAGAGAGAGAGAGAGGCAGAGACACAGGCAGAGGGAGAAGCAGGCTCCATGCAGGGAGCCTGATGTGGGACTTGATCCTGGGACTCCAGGATCATGCCCTGAGCTGAAGGCAGGTGCTAAACCATTGAGCCACCCAGGTGTCCCCCCAATACACTATTCTTAACTATAATCACCATGTTGTACATTATACCCCTTGACTTAATGATTTTTTAATAACTGGAAACTCAAATCTTTTGATCTCTTTCACCCATTTTGCCCACCCCCATCTTTTGTACCTGGCTATCACCAGTCTGTTCTCTGTATCTATCAGATTGCCTTTTTTTTTTTTTTTAAGATTTTATTTATTTATTTAAGAGAGAGAGAGAGAAAAAGAGAGAGAGCATGTGAGCATGATCAGGGAGAGGAGCAGACCGAGAGGGGGAAGCAGACTCCCTGCTGAGCAGGGAGCCCAAACGTGGGGCTAGATCCCAGGACCCTGGGATCATGACCTGAGCCGAAGGCAGACATTTAACTGACTGAGCCACATAGGTGCCCCTGAGCTTGCTTTTTAAATTAGGTTTTCTTTTAGAATCCATATGTGAGATCATAAAGTATTTGTCTTTCTCTGATTTATGTCACTTGGCATAATGCCCTGTCACAGACAGGGTTTCCTTCTCTCTCATGGATGAGAAATATTCCTTTGTGTATATATATCACATCTTCTTTATCCATTCATTCATCAGTGGACACTAGATTGCTTCCATGGTTTGACTATTGTAAATAATGATGCAATGAATACGCATATCTATTTTTGAATTTGTGTTTTCATTTCCTTCAAATAAATGCCTACAAGTGAGATTGCTGGATCATATGGTATTTCTTCCCCCCCCCCCTTTTTTAATAGGTTTTTGAAGAACTTCTCTGCTGTTTTCCATAGTGGTTGCACCAATTTACATTCCCACCAACAGCACAGGAGGGGTCTCCTCTCTCCTCATTCTCGCCAACTCCTGTTATATCTTATCTTTTTGATACCAGCCTATTCTTTTACTATTGACAATTTTAAATTTGAAGTTGTCTGAATTATTCTTAATCTTTCCTTTCCATATGGATTTTGATCAGCTTGTACAATTTCATGAAAAATCTTGCTGCATTTTGATTGGAATTGCATTTAATTTACAGACTCATTTGAGGATAACTGGTATCTTTACATTATTGTGACTTAATAAGTATGAACACAGTGTGTCTCCCTGTTGCCTTTTCTTTTATGTCTTGTAACACAGTTTATGATTTTCTGCATAAAGGTACATATTTTATGGAATTTCTTTTTTTAAAATAACAATCTATTTCTTATATTGTTTACTTTTATTTTCTTTCAAAGTTTTTTTTTTAGTTTTTCTTTTTTTTTTTAAAAAGTTTATTTTTTTTTTTAGTAATCTCTACACCCAACGTGGGGCTTCACCTCATGACCTAGGGATTAAGAGTTGCATGAGAGTAGCATCCTCCACCAATTGGCCAAGTGCCCCTGGAATTCATTCATTTTTTTTCCTGGAATTCATTCTTAAGTGCCTTACAGTGTTTGTTTTCCTGATAGAGTCATTTTAAAAATTCCATTTTATAATTATATTGGAACATAATAGGTTTTGAAAATTCATCTTGTTTCAGCAAACTGCTGAATTCTTTTTTTTTTTTTTAGATTTTATTTATTCATGAGAGACACACAGAGAGAGGTAGAGACATAGGCAGAGGGAGAAAATGCAGGGAGCCTGATGCAGAACTCGATCCCAGGACCCCAGTATCACGACCTTAGCTGAAGGCAGATGCTCAAACACTGAGCCACCCAGGTGTCCTCTTTGGAATTTTTCTATGCAGACAGTGATGTCTTCAAATAATAACTATTTTGCTTCTTCCCTTCAAAGTCATATATATCCTTGAGTTCTTTTAGTGTACTGGCCTGAACGTCTGATCCAATGTTGAAAGCAGTAATGATACTGGGCATCTTTATATTCCAGTTGTTAAAGGGAAAGTGGCTTATAATGTATCATAATTGTGAAGTTTACTATCTTTCTTAGGTCAAGAATATTCCCTTCTTTTAGCAGTTTACTAAGAATTTAAAAAAATTTATGTATTTTAGAGTGCACATGTGAGAGAACACGAGCAGGAGAGGCAGACAGTGCGGGGCAGGGGAGAGAGACAGAGAGACAGAGAATCATAAGCAGATTCTGCACTGAGCACAGAGCCAGATGTGGGGCTGATATGACCCTGAAATCATGACCTGAGCTGAAACCAAAGGTCAGACACTTAACTTACTGAGCCATCCAGGTGCCCCTTACTAAGATGTTTTTGATTACTTGTTTTGTATAAGTGAATATTGTTTACTTTTACCTGAAGCTTTTTTTCACTTTGCCTTATAATTCAATAATTTAAAAAAATGCATTTGGAGCTTATATTATGAAGTGCACGTGAATCTATAATTATTATCTCTTCCTGATGAGTTCAACTTTTTACCAACTTTTTACCAACTTTTTATACTCTTTATGTCTAAAGATGACTTTTATCCTAGGTCAATTTTGCCTGATGGTAGTATAGCCAGCTTTCTCTTGGTTACCAATGATCTTTTGCCTTTTTTTCTTGCTGTCTTTGTGTCTTTATGGTTTAGGTCTTTTGAATGTTGCTGAGTTGTGAACCTTTAAAAAAAAATCCAATATGATAATCCTTCTCTTTACTGCTAATTAACCATGTTTGGATGTTTTGTGCTATCTTAATTCATGCTGTTTGCCCTGCCCTTTTCATGTGTCCCCCCACCCCCCCACCCCGGTCAATCTAGTTTTATTTCCTGTTTTTTCCTCCTTGGTTTGGAAAACTTACATTTAATTCTATTTTTAGTAGCCTCTCTTAAAATTCCAGTATGCATGGTAGCCTTAACCAAGCCTACAGTTATTATCCCTTTCTGTCTCCTGAGCAATTCAAGGATCTTGATATGCTTTCACTCCCATCACCCACTCCTTGTCTTAGGTGCTATTGCTATCTGGTAGTTTGGTTCTATCGTTTTTTTTTTTTTTTTAACTCTTTAAGTAATCGTTGTTATTGTTAATGTTTTATGCAATCACTGCCTGCTCAGATATACCTCTGTATTACCAGTTTCTTGATTTGCCTTTTTTCTGACATTTTCTTTTTCTTTCTTCTTTTTTTTTTTCTGACATTTTCTTTCTGGGTTTAATTTCCTTCCTCCTGAAGCACTTTCTTTAGTAGTTCTCTCAGAAAGGTCACCTAATGTTAAACACACTGTCATTTTTCTGAAAAATGTTTCTGCTTTCCGCTAACTCTGAATGATAATTTAATTAGGCAGGACAGATGCTGCAGTGCCTCTCCTGAACTTTGTGTGATTCTTCTAGCCCACCAGTGTCTGCACCACTGTGCCTGAGGGCCACAAATCTGGGGGGTTAATACCATCCAGGAGCAGCCCCTGACAATTAGTGATGTGGGTAGGTGTACAAATACCCCTGCTCTCTTGATCCAGGAGTGGGATAATTCTGAGCATGAGACTCACCCTTTCTCCATACTTTTATCACAGGATTAAGTTAAATGGCCCACATGATGGCTGTTCAATAAATATCTTTTATTGCCTGGCCTCCCTTCCTCATGTCACGTCCCCACTTCCCTGCTGGTGTTTCTTTTTCCCCAGATACATTATCTGCACTAACACTCTCAGGACTGGCTTCTGCGGTGCATTCAAGCTAAGGCGTGACATATAGACATCTATACCAAAGGACAGTTTCTCAGCACTTCTCTGGATTTTCTTATTCTATTATGCTTCTTTTTTTTTTTCTATTATGTTTCTTAACCCATCTCTCATTTGTTCATCTATTTGTCTTTTTGAATAATTTTCTCAGCTCTATCTTCCATCAGTTTTTTTCTTCAGAAATGTATTTTGATTTTTCAGTGAATCTACTATGTATTCTCATTTCTAAAAGTTCTTTCTCAAATCTTCCTTTTGTCTTCGTATCAAATTTGATTCCTTTATGTGTTCAATTCCTGATCTTTAGCCTATGACAGTTTTAACCACTTTGATTTTTTCCATCTCTGTTTGATCATTTTATTATCTGAGGTTCTTGGTGGATCTAATCCTGCTTTTGGTTGTGACTGTCTATTCTTGCTCATGGTGGATTGTTTTCTCAAGTGTTTTAACAGTTGTGATTTTGAGTTAATCCTCTGGAGAGCTTTATCTCTGGATATCGTATGGGACCTGGGAAAAGGATTATATTTTTAGATAGATTTAATTTATTTGTTTCTGCTGGGAGCCCCTGGTATTGGTCCAAGACTTACTTCTGTGTCAACTTCTCAACTCGGGAGTTCCAGGACTGTGTGGTGATGACAATTTGAACCCAAAAACTCCATGAGTGTGGGCCCATGGCTACAGATTCTGGAGAAAGACTTTATTTTCCCATCACTAAAACCAATGGAGATAGACAAGATCCTTTTCCATGTTGGTGGCAGGGACTTTTCCTGATCCATCCTTTGGAAGATTCCCTTTCAAATATCAGTTTTATGCCGGGGTCTTGCCCAGAGCTCTACCTGGGTCAGGCCCAGAGCCTCATTTTGTATTCTTTTTTTTTTTTTTTTTTAATTTTTTATTTATTTATGATAGTCACACAGAGAGAGAGAGAGAGAGAGAGAGAGAGAGAGGCAGAGACACAGGCAGAGGGAGAAGCAGCCATGCACTGGGGGCCCGACGTGGGATTCGATCCCGGGTCTCCAGGATCGCGCCCTGGGCCAAAGGCAGGCGCTAAACCGCTGTGCCACCCAGGGATCCCTCATTTTGTATTCTTGCAGAGCTTAGCCTCAAGCCTGGATGGTACCTGGACTCACTAACCTTGTAGACTGGTACCATTTCCTGCTCATGGGGATCCTTGATCTTTGGAGATATCCATTATTCTGCTCCCAGGTTAGCTGTGTGTTTAAAAAGTATTTGGAGGCGCCTGGGTGGCTCAGTGGTTGAGCACCTGCCTTCGGCTCATGATCCTGGGGTCCTGGGATCGAGTTCTACATCAGGCTCCCTGCATGGAGCCTGCTTCTCCCTCTGCCTGTGTCTCTGCCTCTCTCTGTGTGTCTCTCATGAATAAATAAATAAATATTTTTTTAAAAAGTATTTTTCTGGATGTCTGGGTGGCTCAGTGGTTCAGCATCTGCCTTTGGTTCAGGGTGTGATCTGGGGTTCTGGGATCAAGTCCTGCATCAGGGTCCTTGTGTGGAGCCTGCTTCTCCTGTATCTGCCCCCCCTCTGTGTTTCTCATGAGTAAATAAAATATTTTTAAAAAAGTATTTGTCATATGTAACACAATGTTTAAAGATATTTCACAGTGGGCAGATTTCCAGGTTTATCTAGCCAAAAAAAAAAAAAAAAAAAAAAAAAACCCAGCTGGAAGTGGAAATCCTTCAGTATCTTTTCCACTCTATCATACGAATTCTACCTCTACCACCATTTTCTTCCTCAGGAACATTCATCCTCCTCTCCTGGGTGGTAGAGGGAGTGGTGGAGTGTGAGGCACGTGTGTGGGGAGGGGGGTGTTTGGGGATGGGTGGTCCCCAGAGTCTTAGGGTAAGTGGTAACCACACATGAGAAGCAGTGAGGTGGGCCTCCTTTGTTGAGTGTTTCTGAGTCGGCCTGTCACAGTGCCTGGATCCCCACCCTGAGAGAGTCACCTTCCTCCTCTATTTTATCAGCTACCTCTTTTAGCAGGAATGAGTTTAGCAGATTAGGCTCTTACAAATGGGAGATTGGTGTATATGTGTGTGTGGTATGTATGTGGCACATGTATGTATGTGGTATGTGTATATATGTGCATGTGGTGTTGTGTGTGGTGTTGTGTGGGTGTTTGTGAAGTATGGGTAATGTATGTAGTGTGTGGTACATGTGGGTGTGGTATGTCTGGTATGTGTGGTGTGGTATGTATGATATATGTGTGCATATAGCGTGTGTGTGCGTGGCGTGTGCGTGTGTGGTGTATATGTGTATGGCGTGTGTGATATGTATGGATGGTATGTGTATGTGCATGTGCTATGTGTGCATTCTGTGGGGTGCGTGTATGTATGTGGTAATGTGGTGTATGTGTATGATGTGTGTATGTTTGTTGTATGTGTGCTGTGTGTATATGCATATGGTGGTATGTGTGTTTGTGTGGTGTGGGTAGTGTATGTATGCAGTGTGTATGTGATGTCATGTGGGTATGGGTGTGGTGTATGTGTTGTGTGTATGCTCTATGTGTATGGGTGGCATATGTGGTATGTGTGGTACATGTGGTATGTGCATGTAGTGCGTATGTATGTGGCATGTGCATATATGTGGTATGTGTGTGATAGGCATGTATGTGGTGTGTGTGCACGTGTGGTGTACATGGTGTGAGTGTGTGATGTGTGTGTGGTGTAGGTAGTGTACGTGGTATGTATGTGATGTGTGGCTATGCATGTGGTGTGTCACGTGCGGTGTGGTGTGTGTAAATACGTGCACGTGATATGTGTATATGCGGTATGCACATATGTGTATGTGCATGTGGGGTGTGGTGGCTGTCTGGTATGTGCACGTGCGCGTGGGGCGGCGGTGTGTGGGGGGTGTGCGGGAGGCCAGGAGGAGTCAGGCACCAGCAGCGGGAGGAAGCGTCTGCGGGGAGGACGAGAACGAAGCCCGCCGGGCCATCATTTTCCAAAGGCCTGGGCTTGGGAGCAGGCCCCTCACGGAGTCGGCGGCGAATGGCCACCAGGACGCGGAGGGCCTGTTTTCGTCAGGGCCAGGACTGCATCATTCATACCTCAGCATGGGCAGGAAGCATTATTTCTCTTCTCTCTGCAAACACAGCGGCTAATTTGGCTCAGGTTGAGGTGTTTTTCCAAACTTCCCCGGTGTCTGGCCTTGGAAGCCGGATCCAGGAGCCGTTGGAGGGGGTCCGGGTTCTCCCCCTGCCCCGGGGACAGCCAGCCTTCCCGGTCATCCCCTGCGTGTGGACGTCTCTGCGTGGGGAGGACCAGGGTTGGGGTGCGGGGGGGCGTGGGGAGGCCGAGGCCCCTCATTATGGCAGCTGTCCGAGGTCTCCCACCAAACTTTTCAAAGCCTTATCGGCTTGGAGGTATTCCTAATACCGTTTCCGTTCATTGTTTCCTGTTAGTAATTAGCAGGAGGCCAATCCCTGCGGTGGCGGCCCAGGGCTATTGTGGTGGGGAAGGAGGGGGTTGGTGGACGTCACCACTGGGCTTTATCTCCCCTGGCCGCGGGCGTGCAGCCCCTGGGTCACTTAGCAGCGGGACAGGCCAGAGGCGCAGCGTCCGGGTCGGCCTCAGCTGCTGGGAGCATGGCCTAGGCCGGTGGCGCTGTCGTGCGGCCACCTTCCCAGCGGACCTTCGAGATACCTGTTGGCCCCGCTTGCAGGGAAAGGTCTGGTCTTTTGGGAGCAGGACTGGCTGAGTTGGGGGAGGAAGATCAGGACTGGTCTCAGCCCCTGGGGAAGAAGGGGTGTCCTCTGTCCCGGGGCTGGAAGGGCTTGTTTGGAGGGTGATCCAAAGCCAGGGACCACCCTTAGGCCGGCTCTTCACTTGTCATTGGGGTGTCCTGTGGCTGCTTCCGTGCATGCCCGGCTTACCGCTTGTGATACTTGATGTGGCAAGCCTGGAATGGGTTTTGCTCTCACGTCTGGGTGTCTTCTGGGAGCAGCTTGATCTACCTGTGTGTTGGGAGGTTGTAGAGGGTCACCTGCTCTGAGGCCACGACGTGACTATCCCTGACGTTGAAGTGTTCCTCTCACAGGCGAATGACAGATCGGGTTTGTCTCTTTTTGGTTGGTTGGATGAGGAATTGGGTAGGAAAGGAACCCCGGCCCAGCAAATCTCAGGTGATAGATTCTGTACCCATTTAACAACGTTTTCAAGAGGAGAGGGCTGTGGCAGGGGCGCTAAGGGGTTGGAGTGTGCTCTGCAGCCAGGGTCAACGGTCTCTCTCCGGAGAGGGGCACGCTATGGGGGGCCTTGCCTGGGCCTGGGGCTACCAGACTCCTGTTCATTCATCAGCTCATTGCCTGAGCCGCTCCTCCGGGCTGGCACTAGGCCACGTGCTCATGGTATAGCGCTGGGGACTGACCCGCAAATCTGGTTGTTGAGCGTTCTCCATGTGTGGGTGCCTGTGGTGGGAGCAGAAGCATGAGATAGCTCCTTCTCTCCAGTTTGCTGCCAGGCGTGGAAGGATGAAGAGGCAGGAGGGAATTAGGTGCGTGTCAGCTCCTAGCTGGTGCAGGAGTGCGGGGTAATGAGGGGCTAGGCTGGCCTGGAGGCATAGAGAGGAGAGGCAGAGATTTCCTCCTCTGTCTGGGCTCTGGGACTACGGTTTGGGGAAAGGCATCTGGGATCTGGCTCACAGTGATTCTTATTCTTGGGCCTGGTCCTGGCTGGGAGCTTTTTTTTGGGACCAGCACTCCATGTTCAAGGGCAAACAGGGGCCAGTGAGGATCAATCTTTTTTCTTGCTTTTTAAAAAAAAAAATTCTTCCCACTTTGCACACGGACAGTAGTACATACCAGTAGCTCTCTGCGAGGACGGTGATCACTAATCATTTCTCCTGCTTCGTGGCAGATGAGTCCTACCAGACTTGTGAGGGTGCTGCTGGCTCTGGCCCTCATCTTGCCAGGTAGGTACCAAATTGCTTCCATTCTTTACTCCTGTCTCAGGGCCATTTGGAATAACTCCCTTTCAGGAATCAGCAGGTGTGTCTGGAGCTCACCTGTGTGGCCACCCTGGGTTAGGCTTGTGTTGGGCCTGCCAGAGTCACTGGTTAACTCCTCTCTTGAAGCTTCTTCAGAGCCCCCTGCCCCTGGCTTGTTTTCCCCAAGGAGCAGGTCCCTGCAAATGCCTACTCTGATTGGACAATTAAGAAGCACAAGGGCCACACAAGAACAGTCCTCTATGACGGGGCTGCAGGCTGGGGAAGAAGGAATCTAAGACTTGGATAGAGATTGCTGAGGTCATCTAGTTGAACCTCTCAGAGTACAGACAAAGAGACTGAGGGTCAGAGAGGAAAAACAAATGCTCCAAAGTCACATAAAGCAAAGTTAAGAGGTCAGTTCTCCTTGGTCCCAGGCCACTACTCTTTCACTGGACTACACTGCCTTATTTCCCTTGCTGAGATACTGAGTCTGTGAATGGCAAGAGGGACCCTTCTCTGTCCCCACTTAGACCACTCAGGGCCAGCAACATCCAGCCTGCTGCTCACAATGTAGAGTGGAGAAAAATGTACATTTTTCATAACTTCTACATCTTCTGACTAGGGGAGTCCTCTGCCAGTGGATCCAGAAAACTTAGAAATTTATTCTTTGGTGCCATACCTGATGACAACACACACACACACACACACACACACACAGCCGGTGGGGAAGTGGCAGGAGGAGTGGCTAACTCCTGGGAGTTAGCATGTGGCCCTAAGGGAGCTAACACTTCATAGATTCTATGAGTTGAACACACATACTAATTTATTTGAATATAAACTGTTCAAGATATACTAGAAGATTTATGTATAAGGATGCTCATTACAATCTACTTATGTTAAAAAAATTTGGAAAAATGCTAACAGTAGGAAGTCACACTGTATATATTTAGATGCAAAATATACTATAGTCACTACAAATCATGTTTTGCAAGTATACAAAAATGGTATGACAAATTCTTTACAATCCATTGAGAAACAGACGGGTTATACAGTTTGTATGGGATAATTACAAATAAGTAAAAAATCTGTAATTGTATATATGCTGTGAGATAGAAAGAGAAAACTAATATGTTACCTCTAGTTATTGCTGAATGTTGGTAACATAACTTTATCCTATTTGTATTTTTCTTCTGTATTCTTCAAGTTTTCTCTGATAAGCATGTATTAACATTTTAAATCAGTAACTAAATGTCTTAAAATAAATAGATATCCTGTAGAGCTGTTACTTTATTATTGCTATGATTCCTCGGTGATTTTTGAGGGCCTAAAGCAACAACTTTAGTCTTGTTTAGGATGGAAAGTACTTCCCTACAGCCCAATTTTTATCCGACACAGCCTGATTTCTATAAGGCGGGAGTGGGTTGGGCTGATGATCCCAGATGTGCTCACCTGCAGTCTCTCCCTCCAGGGAAACTTTGTACAAAAGGGACTGTTGGAAGGTCATCGATGGCCCGATGTAGCCTCTTCGGAGGTGACTTCATCAACACCTTTGATGAGAGCATGTACAGCTTTGCGGGAGATTGCAGTTACCTCCTGGCTGGGGACTGCCAGGAACACTCCATCTCACTTATCGGTGAGTCCGGGGCACTCAAGTGGGGGGATCCAGAGCAGGTGTCAGCTAAGCTCAACCCTAGGGCGAGGGCTGTGGGGGTATTCTGATGACAGCGCCTGAGCTTGCAGATTCCTGCAGAAGCACAGACGGGAATGGCCTTTCTATAACCTAGAGCTTCCCTCCAGGTCTCTCTCTTGGGAGCCTGGTGGGGTGGAGAGAGTCTTCATGTCTTTCCAGTGGTTGTGTCCATTGCTTTGTGTCCAGCTGGTGCTCTGGGAGCTGTAAAACATCAAGAAAAACGATGAACCAGAAGATGCTCCATAACACACAGAGTTCCTGGCACTTGGGAGGGGTCATTGCCACATTCTTGGTGGAATTCAGGGTACCTAGCGATGTTGATTGAGCACCTCATGTGCTCCTGGAGGAGTGCTGGTATGGTGTCTGCATTACCTCTGCACCCCACGGTGGTTCTGAGATGTGCATATGGGTGCAGCCCCCTGTTTTACAAATGAAAAGTCCAGCCTGAGGAGGTGGCATGATCCTGCCAAGGGTTGACAGTTAAAAAAAGCAAGAGCTGGATTTTGATCTGCACTTGTCAGGATGCATCAATGTTCTTCTGCACTAAGGAGAGAGGGTGCTCTCCAGGGCTAGGAGTGGGGCTGGAGGTGGTGGTGGAAGATTGTGGTTTAGTGATCTTCACACTGGGAATGGATCAGATGTGTGTGACGTGTGAGTGAGGATGCTGCAGAACCTAGCAAAGACAGAGTCTGCAGCCTCGGGGAGATGATGTGGCAATGGAAGACCCATGTTGTTAAAGCAGTTTTTCATGACTGTTGGTAAAGAGAGTCAGGAAGGCTTTATTCAGGAGGGGCCATTGCCATGAGGGGGGTGCAGTAGGGGAGAGACATGAGGGCTCCACTCCAAATATAACAAGACCACGTGGGGACTTACAGCCAAGGAGCTGGGTGCGGCGGGGTGGTGGTGGTGGTGGTGTCAGTGGATGGAAAATCAAAGGGGAACACATCGGGGAAAACATCTGGATAAGCCCGCCTGATAGGGTTCTTGCTGAAGGCGGGCTGGGGTGATAAGATATTGAGGAGGGGTGTGAGGAACTGGTCAGATATTAAGGATGAGGGATTTTTGATAAACTGACCCAGCAAGATTCTTACTAAACTGAACTAATCAGACCAAGGACAAAGCCTAAGGTGGGGACCTAACTGAGAGGTGGGCTCAGAGGAGCCCAATTCAGGTTTGGTCAAGGTATGTTTTTGTCAACACTCAGACCCTTACCCAGATGCAGGCAGGAGGGCTCTAGGGGCGGTCACTGCACTGGTCTCCCAGGCTGGATGCAGCCCTCGGTGCTCAGTGCACGGTGGGCTGTCTGGTTGCTGCGTGGTCTGACAGCTGCTGTAACTAGGAGGCTCCCCTGCTTCTCTGGCTGCTCCTTATGCCTTCGCCACCTGCCCTACCTCTGCTAGAAACTCTGTCTCAGTGTGAATTCAGTGGCCCCAAATTCACTAGGCTGCAATTGTTCCTCCTCCACCATGAGGAGGAGGAAGGACCATGTCCCACTCATCTTTGTTTCCTGGTGCTTGGCTCACTGGGGTCTCTGGCAGCCCTGACCATGGGGGTTCACAAAGCCCGGTGCCGTGTTGTATTGAAGAGCCTCCCTGATTTCATGAAAAGCATGGCATGGGAGGAGCCTTGGGGGAGGGGTTCTGTTGGGCAGAAAGGACAGAGCAGGGTGTGTGTGTGTGTGCTGCATGCAGGGGTGACAGCCTGAGTGCAGGGAGGAGGCTGGAGGGGTGGATGACCTCTCACGGCAGCCCGGCAGCCCCACGGGGAGGTGAGTGTGGCTTGCACCAGGTTCTCAAACAACCTGTGTCAGGATCGCTGCAAGAGCTGGTGAGAAACAGGTTGCTGGGCTCCATCACCAGAGTTTTTGAGTCAGTGGATCTGGAGTAGGGACTGAAATGTTCATTTCTTTCTTTTTTAAGATTTTATTTATTTATTCAGAGAGAGAGGCAGAGACATAGGCAGAGGGAGAAGCAGGCTCCCTATGGGGAGCCTGATGCCGGACCCAATCTCAGGACTCTGGGATCATGACCTGAGCCAAAGGCAGACGCTCAACCACTGAGCTGCCCAGGTGCCCCTGAAATGCTTATTTCCTTTTTTTTTTTTTTTAAAGATTTTATTTATTTATTCATGATAGTCACAGAGAGAGAGAGAGAGGCAGAGACACAGGCAGAGGGAGAAGCAGGCTCCATGCACCGGAGCCCGATGTGGGATTCGATCCCGGGTCTCCAGGATCGCGCCCTGGGCCAAAGGCAGGCGCCAAACCGCTGCGCCACCCAGGGATCCCGAAATGCTTATTTCCAATAAGTTCCCAGTTGCCTGCTGCTGCTGCTGCTGATTTGGGGACGAGACTTTGAGAAGCATGGGGCTGGGGAATAGCAGGAAGAAAGGCTGGGTCAGGGGGTGAGACTGACGGCCTGATAGGGAGTTTGTTCCTCGATTCAGCAGCAGTGAGGAGCTAGTCTAGTGAAGAGGGAAAGGCTACTTTGCCAAATATGGTCCAGAAAGTGAGAAAGGCAATAGGTAGGGTGGTCTTGGCCATGATAACCAGGCAAGGAATGTGAAAAGGACCACAGATATCCTTAGCGCACGACAAATGGAGAAAGTCATTCAGAATACTGAACTTACCCTCCACCCACCCCTTGCTTTAGAGGCAGCAACTGGGTAGTGACTCAAGAGAGCAATTGTGGAGAAAAAGCAACCCCTCACCTTCCCTGGGAGGCTCAGGACCAAGCCCCTCCTGCCTCAGGTGGCCCCAATGTTTATTTTAAGTGGATTTCTGTACCTTCAAAATCATAGTGTAGTTACAGCAACATGATCTTCAGGGCATGATGCTAAATGAAATAAGAGAAAAATACTGTATGATCTCACTTCTATGTGGCATCTAGAAAAGAAAAGAAAAACAAAACCCAGACTCTTAGAAGAAGACATCAGATTTGTGGTTATCAGAGGCAGGTAATGGGTGAAGGGGGATTGGATACAGGTGGTCAAAAAATACAACCCTCCATTTTTAAGATAAGTCCTGGAGATGGGATGTACAACATGATGACCAGGGCTAACACTGCCATGTGGTGTACAAAGCTCCTAAGGGAGCAAGTCTTAAAAGTTCTCATCACAAGGCAAACACCATTTCTTCCTTTTTAATTTCCCTATTAAAAAAAAAAAAAAAACACAACCCACAACCCAGAGTGGCTTCTTGTATCTCCATAAAATATCCAAAAGGTCCTGGAGATAATATCTAAGATTAATTTATTTTTAAAAATTAACATTTTTATTTTCAGCTAATTGTGGATTCAATGCAGTTATAAAAACAAAACACAACAACAGTTTACCCTTCATTGGTAACATTGTGCAAAACTATACTCAAATATCACAACTAGGAAATTGACATTGAAACCATCTTCTGATCTTTCTATGTGTTCTTAGTTCCACACATCTTAAAAAAATCATAGAGGGGTTCCATACAGGCCTCTTACATAAGACCCCTTCTCTAAGATGAGTCTGGGCTATCAGTGGGAATAGAGGATTAGGAGTGACAGGAGAAAAGATTTTGAAGGACAAGTGACACCCTCTCCACTGTGCGGCTTCTGGCTTCAGGAGACTTTCTGGGAAGGGGGACTATATGGAGACACTAGGGGTTGCTGTCTTGACTCCAGCGGCGGACTCCTTATCCTGGAGGTGGATTTGAAACAAGGTGTAATGAAATCTAAAACCCCACTCCGGACCCCTCCCCATTCAGGGTACGCCTCACAGGCAGGGAAACTTAGGCTGTCACTGTCACCTCCTCCAGGAAGCCCCCTGACCACTCTGGCTCAGTCCAGCTCTGGGCTCAACCACTCGTGGGGGTGGGGACCGATTGTTTTCCATCCCCTAGCAGGTGGTGGCTCTGCCCCCAGTGGAAAAGGAAGCTTAGAAAGAGCCACAGTTACAGTCAGAAAACCATGCACTGGTCTTGGCTCCCCCTGTTCACTGAGTCCTTAGGGAAGTGGGCATGCATCCTAGCTCCCACCACCTCATCTTTAAGATGGAGATACTGTGAGAATCAAGGGAGAGAAAGTGTGAAGTGTTACCCCAATATTAGTGATTGAAAGTAGCCACCTTAACACAGGGTGTCCAATTGTTGGACGTGAACATGGTGGGCCATGGGGCCACGGGGCCCTGGAGGCTGTGTCTGTCAAGGTCAGGGGGACATTAGCTTGGGTTTGTGTCTGAGGCCTGGCGTTTCTGCCCATCCTTTTTGGGGTTTCAGAGAGAGAGAGAGCACAAGCAGGGGGAGAGGCAGAGGGAGAAGCAGACCCTCTGCTGAGCAGGGAGCCAGCTGCAGGGCTCGATCCCAGGATCCTGGGGTCCTGACCTGAGCTGAAGGTGGACACTTCACCCTCTGAGCCACCCAGGAGCCCCTGTGTTGTTCTTAAAACAACTTGTCAGCTGTCAGTTTTCTGGCAGGTAATTGGCCTAAAGCAGGCTTCAAATCTTCAAAGATTTTATTTATCTATTTGAGAAAGAGATGGTTCAAGAGAGCATGAGTGAGGGAGAGGGGCAGAGGGAGAGGGAGAAACAGAGTCCCCACGGAGCAGAGAGTCTGATGTGGGCCTCGATCCCAGGACCCAGGGATCATGACCTGAGCCAAAGGCAGCCACTTAGCAGACTAAGCCACCCAGGCAGTCCTGGGTTAATCACACTTTAACGCAGATTCATTTAATTCCCACCAAAATTCATGCTGCTAACATCAGAGAGAATGGGTGGTTACTTTTGTATTTTTGGTGCTGCTGGTGGTGAGAGTGTTGGGAAGAGAGGAGTAATCTGAGGAGGCTGGGGCTGGGGAGGGTGGGTTGGCACTTCTGCTTCCAGGGCCCGAGGCACCAGGCACCAGGGTCAGGCACGCTTAACATGACACTTCCAATTTACACGTGCATGTCTGTCCTCACATACACCTCTGCCCCATTGTTCTCCAATGACATCCTGTTTCCTTGCTTCCAAATCACAGATTTCCATTCCTCTAGAGGGCTTGTGGACCTTGTTCACATCCTGGGTAAAGTGTTTATGTCTAAGCATGAAGGACCACCTGGTGCAAAGGGAAAGAGCCTTTCCTTGATCCTGGCTCTTGGTCGGGGCAGGTCCAGGCAGGCCACGGCCACAGGTCCCGCGGCCCACAGGTCCAGGAACCAGGCACAGGGACCACTGGAGTCCTGATGCCCACTGCTCAGAGACTGCTCTTCCCAAGGCAAGCTGTAGGATCTGGTTCCAAGCCAGCCCAGAGAGAGCCGTAGAACAACCAACCCGTGTTGAGTCACTTACCCAGAGGACCCTTAGTTTCCATATTAGTAAATGACGCTATTAGACCAGATCCCTGTTTTTTGGCATTTGTAACATGATCACCTGCATTAGAATCACAGGCGTGGAGGTAGAGTGTTTGTTAGAAATGCACATTAGTGATTTTCGCGTTCTAAAGTCCAGGAAAGCACCAGATCTGACCCTGGTTCTAGCTGCCAGCTCGCTACCCAGTACATGTCCCATCCAACATGTGGGGGAAAGCCTTGCTCCCTCACTTAGTCCCCTCGGTCACTGAGTTCATGAGGCCAGACGAGAGACAGCACCATGGGGAGAACTTCCCTGGTTTGCTCTGGCCTCTTGTGGGGGACACCCAGCCCATTTCTCTCAATGGTTATAGGAAGCGCTAACCTGTTTGTCTACAGAGTCCCTCCTGGGCTCACTGGCAATTTATAAGCTCGTTGTCCTGATGGCTGTACATCATCAGATCCTCCCCTGCGTTCTGCAGGGAGGGAAGGAAGCAAATAAAATATAAGGCTAATCCGGAGTTCCCTCCTGTATTAGTGGTTAACTCAATCCAGAGCACTCAGAGGCCCCGTTAGGCAGCTTTGTGTTTCGAAAGGAGATTTAGACTTGGAGTCAGGAAACCTGGGGATGGGCTCTGCCTCGTGTTAACAGCATAAACCAATGGTTCTCAACCTGGTTGATTTTTCTCCTAGAGGACATTTGGCAGGATCTGGAGACATTTTGGATTGTCACAATTTGGGGGTGGATGCTATTGTCATTGAGTGGCTGGAGGTCGGTGTTCCTGCTAATTAGCCTGCCATACACCAGAAGGCCCCACCACACAGAGGTGCCTGGCCACAAATGTCACTCTTGCTGGGGTGGACAAACCATGTTGTCAATTTAGGCTTCAGTTTCTCTATCTCTACATCAGTGTTTTTCTTTTCTTTTTTTTTTTTTACATCAGTGTTTTTCAAAGTGAGTCATAACATATGGATTTAAAATTAATGGATGTAACCAGCATTTAAAGAAATTAAATGGAATAGAATAGAAAACCTTAGGTGTCAGAGGGCACGGCACATGAAAGGGTAAGGGATGTGAAACATATGGGTGTGTGCATATTGGGTCATGAAGTAAACTGCGTTTTTACTTTGCTTCCTGGGCAAAAACGTTTTGTCTTTTTATTTTTTTAAAAGCTTTTATTTGACAGAGAGATAGAGTAGGAGAGCGCAAGCAGGGGGTTGGCAGAGGAAGAAGGAGAAATAGGCTCCCCATTGAGCAGGCAGCCCGATGCAGGAGTCGATCTTGGGACCCTGTCCTCAGTGGTTGCTTAACCAACTGAGCCACCCAGGGGAGAATAAGCAAGAAGGTTTTTAAAGCCACCTGTTTAGACCATCCCCCAAGAGTTTTCCTGCTGCCATACTGTTTCTCTCTCTCTCTCTCTTAAAGATTTTTATGTTTAAGTAAACTCTACACCCAGCATGGAGCTTGAACCCATGACCCTCAGATCCGGAGTTGCATGCTCTACCAACTGAGCCAGCCAGGTACCCCCATGGTGTGTTTTTCTGTATTGAAGTCTTCTCCAGGTCACATTTCCAAAAATCTCCTTGCTGCCCACCTGCTTTGGGTGTGGAGTGACTGCTCTTAGGGCCTCCCTCTGATGTCCAGTGTCAGGAATCCTGCAGGCTCTTCACAGTGTAGTGCCCGCCCCCTTCGCACTGTCCCCTGGACAAGTGATGATCCTGGGCAGCCAGCCACCCCCTTCCCCTGACAGGCGCAGCCTCACACAGTCTCTGTTCAGCAATGCTCCCTGGCTTCCCAATGTTGATCTTTCCTGGGCACATAGAGCCAGCTCTTCAAATACTTAAACCAGCGCCTGGTCTGAGAGTCCCAACTGTCTCACCATTCACTGGCTCTGTGACGATGGGCAAGTTATCCCGAGGGTAGCCACCTGGGTGGATCCAAGTCCCACTATCAGTGGGGACAGGCTGCCTTTATTATTTATTTGCAAAGAGTGGGGGCTCCCATGCACCCCCACACAGTGGGAGCCTTTCACCCTTACAGGGATAGTGAGCTCGGCTTTCCTAGGGCACCTGCCCTCCATGGAGCAAGCGACTATTTGGGTGATTCTACACCCTCGAAAGCTCTGACAGCTGCAGGGTGGTGGCTCACCCCAAGCTGCCTGGTTGCATCCAGAGCGTCTCCTACCCACCCTCCAGCTACATGCTCCCTGGCTGACTTGCTCTCCAGAGCCTTTTGGAATCCTCGTGAGAGGATGGGAGAGCCTGCAGGAGAGGCACATGGGGATTCCTCTCATTTCTAGGAAGGAGATGCCTTTGGCTCAGAGGCAACATATTGGCTGAAGTTAACCCGGTGAAGCAGGGACAGGACTGCCTGTCCATCTGCTCTGTGACACTGGCCATGGAGGGCAAGGAAAATCACATTGATAAGGAGACAGGTTCTACGGTCATAAGGGACCCAGAGCCTCCGGCTTCCTGGGCTCATCATGCACCCTCTCCTGCAGGCAGGAGGTAGACGGAGCCGTGCCCTGTCGGGTAGGCTCGGCTCCAGAGGAGGCCCGGGAAGGGAGCTGGTCTTCGGTCCACTGCGAAGGCCCAGGGGCATGGAAGGCTCTGGGGAGGGTTGTCACCAGGCTGTCCCATTTGCTTGTTTTCTCGAGATTTTACCTTGGAAATGTCCAAACATGTAGAAACATTGAAAGACTGAGACGGCGACCATCCATCCATATGCCCACTGCTCAGATTCTGCCATTAGTGCTTTGCTCCCTTTGTCGGATCACCTCTCTGGGTGGTTGTGTTTGTTTATCTTTGGCTAATTTCTTGCCGTCAGAAAGTTTGCTTAACTATTCAAAGATTTGCTTGCTGCAAAACTGTTCTAAGTGAAAATGCAGAGCCGGCAAGCTCGTCGGGGAAACAGGACAACACCCTCTTTAATGTGGCCTGGAGCTCTGCAGACCGTGGTTTGTGGGCTGCAGGTGGTCTGGGGGCCTTCTCTGGGGGCCCCTGAGCGGCTGTGGATCATTCAGGAATCTACTCTTAGAATGGGCCAGTTATTTACCCGTGACTCCCTCACCGAGATCTCAGCAGAAGCGACTGTATTTTCTGGTTGGTGTGTGCGTGCGTGTGTGCTTGCGTGCACGTGTATGTGTACATGCGTGCGTGCGTGCATGTGTATGTGTGCGCGCATGTATGCGTGCGTGCTTGTGTATGTGTGTGTGCGTGCGTGCATGTGTATATGTGAGTGCATGGGTGCATGTGCACGTGTGTGTGCGTGTGTGCACGTGTGCATTACAATAGCTCATCGCTGTCCTCCGGCAGCTCTGTCCAGCTCAAGCCTCAGCTGGGGAACTCTTTCTCTCTGATTTGGTCAGTGGCCCAAGCCATGGCAGCAGCCCATCTAATGCAAACATACCTTCCCACCTCCTGCACTTAGTTCCACATTCCATTATTATTATTATTATTATTATTATTATTACTTAATTTATTTCAGAGAGAGAGAGAGAGCACACGAGGAAGGGGGGCAAAAGGAGAAGGAGTCTCTTTGCCAAGCAGGGAGCCCGATGTGGGGCTTAATCCCAGGACCTTGGGATCATGACCTGAGCCACCGAGGTGCCCCCAGTTCCACAGACATTCTTGCCTCTTCTTTTGCTGAGCCACTGGAGCCTACACTCTTCTAGGAGAGGGAATATTTCCTCATTTTCAAGCCTATCTTTTTGCCTGGGTTCTTTGCCCCGTTTCTGCAGGACCCTCAGGCGTCGAACTCCATATTTGACTCCCTCTTCTCCAGCATCTTCCATCTCTGTGTCTGCTGCTGCCCCTCATCTTTCTTTCTCATTTTTAGCAACTTCCCAGCTCTGAGGCTTAAGACTCAGACTCTACATTGTTCCCTCTGGCTCCTTCACTCTCTGTGGCCAGTCGGTTATCTTTAGAGATTCCAGTTCTCAGGGACCCGCAGTGGGATGAATCTCCATGGTGCTGTGCCAAATGGGGCTCCTGCTTGCTTCCCTGCTTTTAGGTCACTGCTCCCACCCTGGCCTCTGCAGGCCTCTGGGTTTGCCTCTCACAGCTGAACCCTTGTTCAGAGACGATTTTCTCTTGTGTTCGCCTATTCACACATATCTCATGGCAATATCAATCATTTATTGCCTCCTTCCTGAGTTTCCCATGTGGATCAAGGCACTTTGCCCGCAGGATCTCTAACCGTCTCCTAGAGAATCAAATTCAGTAAACTGAGACAGAACTCACGAGTCTCCATTTTAAACAAGAGCCCAGGGATTCTGATTTGGGTTGTCCTAAGAGGACATATTAAATAACTCTATCCTGGGGTACCTGTTACCGCTAATTCACAATGTTGCTTTTATTCACTGCCTTACAGTATGGTCAATTGCTGCCTCCTTCTCTTACTTAGATGGTAAGCTCCCAGAAGAAGGGGTCATGCTTTTTTTTTAAAGATTTTATTTATTTATTCATGAAAGACAGAGAGAGAGGCAGAGACATAAGCAGAGGTTGAAGCAGGGTCCCTGTGGGGAGCCTGATGTGGGACTCGATCCCAGGACCCCAGAATCATGACCTGATCCAAAGGCAGATGCTCAACTACTGAGCGTCCCAGGGATCATGCTATTACAGTTTTCTTTTGAGAAATAGAAGAGACTATTAGTGGACTATGTATCCAGAAGGCGTGCAATAAGTATTTTTAGATGAAGGGAAAAATGAGTGAGTAAATTATATTTTGGGGAAGATTTTTTTGTTGTTGTTCATTTGTTACGTCCTTGGGGAGAGTTCTCCATGAGATGGGATTAATGATGTACATCAGATGATTAGAGGTAAATATCCCGGCTTTTTTGGTAATAATCATAGTTACTGACTCTTTTCTCTTTCAGGGGGTTTCCAAAATGGCAAAAGAGTGAGCCTCTCCGTGTATCTCGGAGAATTTTTCGACATTCATTTGTTTGTCAATGGTACCATGCTGCAGGGGACCCAAAGGTAAGTCAGAAGCCCAGAATGTTCAGGTTAATATGGACCCTGGGGATCACTTTGCAACCCCCCTTGTTTTTTCAGATGAGGGAGCCGGGGCCCAGAGACAGGAAGTAAATGTGCCCAGGGAAAGTGAGTGGCAGGACTGGGTGAAAGCCCCATATCCCGACTCCTGGTCAAGGAGACTTTGCACCAAGGTCCCAGCCCTGGAGCATGGGGTTGGGGTTGGAAGGTGGAGGGACATGGAGGAAATGCATGAGAAGCACGCTTCCTGAGCTCCTCCTTGTCCCTCCAGCATCTCCATGCCCTACGCCTCCAATGGGCTGTATCTAGAGGCCGAGGCTGGCTACTACAAGCTGTCCAGTGAGGCCTACGGCTTTGTGGCCAGAATTGATGGCAATGGCAACTTTCAAGTCCTGCTGTCAGACAGATACTTCAACAAGACCTGTGGGCTGTGTGGCAACTTTAATATCTTTGCTGAGGATGACTTCAGGACTCAAGAAGGTAGGCTGTTCTGGGATGCCGTTGCCCTAAAGTTGTGGTTATGCTAATAATTTCACTGCTTACAAACCTTTGCTGACATTCCTCCCCCTGGCATGTCACGTTTATCCTGCCAACCTTAACTCTTAGCACTTCACCCTACTGCCTAGACCCCCTGGCAAACCACACTTTAGAGCCCCTCAAAGCTGACTTGGTTCAATTTTGAATTCACCCTAGCAGCTTAGGCAGGGTAGATGGTTGGTAGATGGTGGATGGTTTGAACAGATCATCCTGCTTGAGAACAAGAGAACTTCATGGATGAAGCCTATACAGGGTGGTACACTGTCCAAAAAGGCCAGTTTATGTGTGTACTCATGAAGGTAATATGGACAATGTGAAACCACGACTCATCTTTAATTTTCTTTGGATAATTTCAATTACATAAACATTTAGTTAACAAGGCTCCCTTACCAACGCTGAACATCTGTACATGAGGTATTCTTCTTCCTTATGACCGAATAGACCCTCTGATTAAGGGGCAAAGCATCTAGAGAAATGGTTGGCCATTCCTTTCATTTCCCTGTATATGTTGAGAAATAGTAAGATCATTTGTTTTTGTCTTCACCAGCACTGATTTCTCAAACTTTTTATTGACTGATATGTACATTTTTGAAGCCATAATTTTCCTCTAAATGCTGTCTTAGCCACACCAATTTTGATATTTTCATTTTCATTTAGTTCTTTGGATTTTCTACTTTCCATGGAATTCTTTCTTAACCTATCAAAGTGTGTTCAAAATTTCCAGATGTTTAGAATTTCTGGTTATCTTTTGTAACTACATTGATTTCCAATTTACTTATTTGTTTAAAGATTTTATTTATTTATTCATGAGAGACACAGAAAGGGAGGCAGAGACACAGGCAGAGGGAGAAGCAGGCTGTCTGCAGGGAGTCTGATGCGGGACTCGATCCCAGGACCCCAGGATCACACCTTGAGCCAAAGGCAGACGTTCAACCACTGAGCCACCCAGGTGCCCCTTGATTTCCAATTTAGAAATTTGGGGAGATTTGTTTCTGGCCTCCTACATGATCTGTTTTGCAATTCTACATAGGCTCCAAAATAATATATTCTCTGATTGGTACAGGGTTCTATATACACTTAATTCAAAAGTTCGTTAATTGTGCTATGCAAATATTCTATATACTTACTTCTTTTTGTCGGCTTCAACTACCCATTACTAAGAGAATTGTATTACATTTTTCTATAGTGGGGATGAATTTGTTAATTTCTTCATGTAAAGCTATCCAGTTTTGCTTTATTTTGAGCCGTTGCAATTAGATTTTAGAAATGTTGAATCTTAGTGAACTGTTCCTTTTAGGTAATGACTGGTCATTTTTAACAATGCCTTATGCCTTAAAATCTGACATTAATATTTAGGCACCTCACCGTTTTCAGGTTAGTGTTTGCTCATTGTATCTTCTTTCACATTCTCAACCGGTCCGTGTTGGGTTTGTTTCAGATATACTGCATGAAAGAAGCACATAGCTGGCTTTCATTATTATTTTTAAAAGTCAGATTTATCGAGGTGTAATTTACATACAGTAAAGGCCACCCTTCCAGGTCTAAGAGCCTCCACAAAAGTGGAGAGCCATGTAACCACCACAGACTATGGGGCAGTGTCCTCTTTCGAGAGTTTTGTGCTCCTTTGTAGGTGAATTTTCCCCAAGCCTCTAGTCTTGGTAGCCAGTGACCTTTTCTCTTTTCCTATAGCTTTCTTTTTTTTTCTTTTTCCACCAAATTCATGTAACTGTATTCATGCCATACTTAGAGTATTTTGCCTTCTAGGTCTGACTTCTTTCATTGAACATCACCCACCAGGCAACATCTGTGTTGTTGCAGGTATCAGGAGATTGTTCCTGTTTGTTGTTGAGGAGAACTACAACAACGTGTTTACCCACTCACTGGCTGAAGGACGTTTTGTCGTGTCTAGTCTTTGGCAATTAAGGATAAAGCTGGTATAAACATGCATGTAGGGGGTGCCTAGGTGGCTTAGTCGGTTAAGAGTCCAACTCTTGATTTTTAGCTCAGGTCATGATCTCAGGGTTGTGAGAGCTGGGGGCAGCCTGCTTTAGATTCTCTCTCTCCTTCTCCCTCTGCCCTTCCCTCCCTCTAAAAAAATCATTTTCCCCCCTCCAATTTAAAAATTGTGGTAAACACACATAAAATAATATTTACTATCTTACTCATTTTTCGGCGCACACTTGAGTGGCATTAAGTATATTCATGCCACGGTGCAACCAATTTCGGTGTCTGTCTCCAGAACTCTTTTTCTTTTGCAAAACTGAAACTCTATACCCATTAAGCAATAACTTCCCCTTTTCCCTCCTCTTCCCCAGCCCCTGGCCACCACCATTCTATGTTCTTTCTCTATGCTTCTGACAACTCCAAGTACCTCATGTTAGTGGAATCATAGAGGATTTGTCTTTAAGGGCCTGGCTTATCTCACTTAGCATAATGTCTTTACAATCCATCCTTATGTTATGGCATATGTCAGAATTTCCTTTTTCTTTTGGTGTTTAAATCATTTCTTTCAACACAGGCATTGTTCTAAATTTGCACCTTATTTTATAACACATGCCAGCATCTAGAGAACAGGTTTGAGAACAACAGCATAAAGGGATTATTTGTCAACAATTTAACAAAAGTGCTTAAGGCCTTTTGTTTCAGAGGCACAGATGTGCCAGTCACAAAGGGGCACAAAGTAAATGGTCATACGCTCACAAATTTGCTTGGAAAGTAAAATATTACCTATTTACATTGTACATGTAAGTGGGGTATTCTGAAGTACTATCACTATTATTAACAATAAACTCTTAGGAAGAAAGTCTCTTTTTTATTGCAGTACAATTAACATCCAGCATTATATTAGTTTCAGGTGGACAACATAGTGATTCAACACTTCCTTACATTAATTACTCAGTGCTCATCAAGATAAGTGTAGGGCAGCCCGGGTGGCTCAGCAGTTTAGCACCACCTTCGGCCCAGGGCGTGATCCTGGAGACCCGGGATAGAGTCCCACATGGGGCTTCCTGCATGGAAACTGCTCCCTCTGCCTGTGTCTCTACTTCTGTTTCTGTGTCTCTCATGAATAAATAAATAAAATCTTAAAAAAAAAAAAAGATAAGTGTAGTCCCCATCTGTCACCTAACCACCTTTTATAATCTTATTAACTATACTCTTCTCCATGCTGTACTTTTCATCTCTGTGATTGATTTATTTTTAACGTTAGTTCATACCTCTTACTCCCATTTAGCTCAGAATTTCCTTCATTTTTAAGCCCGAGTGTATGCTGTACGTGTCTATCATGTTTTGCTTATCCATTTGTATTGTAATGGACACCTGAGTTGTTTTCATGTTAGGCAGAGTGAATAATAATGCAACAAACTGAGGGTTACAGATATTTTTTCAAGACCTTGCCTTCTTTTGGGTAGATACCCAGAGGAGGAATTGCTGGATCATGTGGCAATTCTATTCTTAGTTCTTTGAGGAGCTCCCATACTGCTTTCCATGGTGGCTCTGCCATTTCACATTCTACCTACAGGGCACAAGGGTTCCAGTTTCTCACAACCTCATCAGTATTTGTTATTTTCTGTTTTTTGTTTTTGTTTTTTGTTAATAGTTGCCATCATAGTAAATAAATATGAGGTGGTATTTGTGTACAGCCTTTTGTGTAGACATATACTTTAATTTCTCTGATAAATAGTTAGGAGTGGTATTAGTGGGTGGTATGCCAAGCATATGTTTAATTTTGTAATAAACTTCCCAACTGTTTCTCAAGTTGGCTGTGTCATCTGCATTTCTTCCAGCAATGTATGAGTTCCAGTTGCTCTGATTCATTGACACCATTTGTCTTAGTGATTTTAATAGATGTGTAGTAGTAGCTCACTATATCTCATCCTTGTTATTTTAATGTAACCTAATCTTTCCTGTCCTCTTACTGGGAAGTTTTGCCTCTTTTCATTCATTTTATATTCAGTTGTGGTGTTGATATATTTGGATTTCTATTACCCATCTTATTTTGTGCTTTTTACTATTACTCCCTTTTAAAGTGTTCCTTTTTTTTTTTTTTTAAAGATTTTATTTATGTATTTGACAGAGGGAGAGAGAGCGAGCATGAGTAGGGAGAGTGGTGGGCAGAGGCAGTGAGAGAGGCAGACTTCCCACCAACCAGGGAGCCTGATTTGGGGCTCGAACCCAGGAGCCTGTAATCATGACCTGAGCCAAAGGCAGATAGATGCCCAACCAACTGAGCCACCCAGTTGTCCCTAAAATGTTACTTCTTTCCTCAGGACCTCACTGACCCCTCCACTTTGAATACCACTAAATTTAGCATTTTTATTATAGCTTTACACAATCAGTGCTTCTTTAGATACATCTTCATGTTTATAGGTTCTTTGCCCATGATTTTTCCTTGTATCTTATTCTTTTTTCTAGGTTCAATTTCTGTTTTCCTAAAAAACATCCCTCAGTACTCCCTTCATTCAGGGTCTGGTAGTGGTAATAGTGATAACTGGAACTAATACCCCCTCATTCTTATATGATACTTTAGCTAGGTATGGAATTCCAGGACATCAGTTATTTCTCACCATACTTTGAGGATGTACTTGTTGCTCTTGAGAAGTAGGTTGTCAGTCCAGTTGTTATTTCATTGCAGATAATATCTTTTAGCTTTGTATACAAGTCACCTCTTTGTTCTTGATAGTCTGAAATTTTACTATGTTGTATCTATATGTAGGTTTTATTTTTATTTAAATATCTTTTTAAAAAGATTTTATTTATTTATTCATGAGAGACATGGAGAGAGAGGCAGAGACATAGGTAGAGGGAGAATCGGCTCCCTAGAGGGAGCCCAATGCTGGGACTTGATCCCAGGATCCTGGGATCATGACCTGAGCCAAAGGCAGATGCTCAACCACTGAGCCACTTAGGTGCCCTGGTTTTATTTTTATTATATATTTTTAAAATACTTTACTTATGTATTTGAGAGAAGAGAGAGAGAGAGCACAAGTGGGGAGGGCAGGGGGGAGGGAGAAGCAAACACCCCACTGAGCAGGGGGCCCAATGAGGGGCTCGATTCCAGGACCTTTGGATCATGACTTAAACCTTAAAGTAGAAGGCAGATGCTCAACCAACTGAGCCACCCAGGTGCCCTGGTTTTAATTTCAGTATCTTGCCTGAGACTGTGATTCCTGAATCTGA
Organism: Canis lupus dingo; assembly: GCF_003254725.2. Taxonomy (NCBI): domain Eukaryota; kingdom Metazoa; phylum Chordata; class Mammalia; order Carnivora; family Canidae; genus Canis; species Canis lupus. Next base: position 39,077,171 of record NC_064269.1, read on the forward strand.
GGACTCCTATCTTCCATCAGATTTAGAAAAATTTCAGTCATTTTCTCTCCTTCTGTTAGACATATGTTGGATATTTTTATTCCATCCCCTTTTCCCTCCTCATTACCTTACTTATGTTTTTCTCTCTACTCCTGTTTGTTGCTTTTTGGGTGGTGTGTTCATGCTGGCTGGTGAGAACTGATTATGTGTGTCTTTTCCATGTCTACATTCGAGTACTGTCCTGTTGGTAGTTTGAAATCAGCAAATCCTAAAAATCAGGACTTTGCTTTTTTCCAGCAGCTGGCTCATCAGCATATCATTACTTAGATCTATCTTCTAGCTCCCTAATTCCCTCAACTCTCTCTAATCTCCAGATGATGTCTAACCCATCAATTGAATTTTCTATTTCCTTGACTATATTTGTAACTTTAGAATGTAAATCTGGTCCTTCTTCAACTCTATTGTTTTTTTCTTATTTTCTTGTCCTTTTATCAGGTTTCAATTTCTTCTTTTTAACAATAGTTTTAAGTATATTTGTTTTATGGCCTCTATACAAAGATGGTATTATCTGAAGTTTTTGGAGTTCTCATGGTATATTAGAAAGTGGACAAGCCTGTGTGGCATGGTGACTAAGAACCCGGAGAGCACTTATTATAATGCCTGGCACACAGTAGAAACTCCATACATTTAAATTCCTTTTGGCTTCTCCCATGGCCAAAAGTCTAAAATTGAGGTGTTGGTAGGGCTGCACCCCCTCCTGAGGCCCTACGAGAGAACCTGTTCCTTGCCTTTTCCAACTACTGCAAACAGTCCTTGGTTTATGGTTGCATCATCCCCATCTCTGCCTGTTACCACATCATCTTTTCTGTGTGTGTCTCTGTCTCTCCTCCCCCTGCTTCCCTCTTATAAGGATATGTGTGATTGCATCGAAGGCCCACTTAGGTAATCCAAAATATTCCCCAAGGATAGTTGGTTTTCTATTCTCAAGTACATTATGTGACCTTGAAACATGCTTCACTCTTCTAGACCTGGTTATGCAAAAGGACTATATATATGCCTGAATGCTCCATGAGTCCCTTTGCAGTGAAGACTCAGAAAGTGGTATTAGGAATTTCCTTTGCATGGTTTCTCCCTATGCCTGTGTCTCTGCCTCTCTCTCTCTCTGTCTCTCATGAATAAATAAATAAAATCTTAAAAAAAAAAAAAAAAGGAATTTCCTTTGCAAAAAAAAAAAAAGAATCTCCTTTGGCATGTAAGCCTGCAGGCCCTCCCTTTGTTATGGGAGCTGACAGTGGCATGAAGGGTATAGGCCTAAGGCACAGATGTTGTGAGAGCACAGGGTTGGGGATGGGGGGTGGGGGTGGGGGATGCAGTGACTGGGGGCTCGGCTTCCATTCTTATAAAAACATTTTGAGTGTCCACAAAGCACCAGATAAGAAGTCACAGATAAGAGACACAGCCTGCAGCCTGAATTAGGGAGCTCACTGTTGAAGGGAGTACGAATATAAACAAAAAGAATACTAACACAATAAGAGTCTTGATGGAAAGATAGGGGGGTGTTGCTGAGGGAACACAGGTTGGGGAAGTGGGAAGGGAATAGAACTAGTTCAGGACTAGTTCAGGAGGGCTTCCTGGAAGCGGCAGCTCTGGAGCTGCACCTCAAAGAATGAGATGAGTGGAAATAGTCAAGGTAATAGGTGGTGGAGAACATTCTGTCTAGATGGGAAAGATATGCAAGGACATGGAGACCACATGGATGGGCATGCTCCTCATTGTCTTTCATGTTGTCTCCTCGCTCTGCCCACCCATCCAGCTGCCCCTTGCCACACACTGGCTGAGCTCTGATGCCTGTGTCCTGTGGTATTATGCTGAGGGTTGCATGAAAGGTACTCCCCACCCCAGACACCTAGGTACCAATCTAATGGAAGGTTGATTTGGGTGATGATAGACCTAGAGTTTTCACTCAGAAACCCTGGGTCAGGCTTAATTTCATTCCTGAAACTTTCTCCACAGGGACGTTGACTTCGGACCCCTATGACTTTGCCAACTCCTGGGCCCTGAGCAGTGGGGAACAACGGTGCAAACGGGTGTCCCCTCCCAGCAGCCCATGCAATGTCTCCTCTGATGAAGTGCAGCAGGTGGGTAGGGCCTAGGCTGGGTGTGGTCTGAATGGAGTGGGATTTCTAGGATCAAGAGATAGAATGTCATCTAGTCTCAGATCCTCCATCAAGGCACAGAGTGGGCCTACTTTCTGTGGGTCCCTCTGGTTCTTCAAAGAAGGGTTCCCACATGCCCCTTTTCTCCTGAAAACCAAGTATGGCCAGAGTCTGGTTGGCTCTAATCTAATGCTGTTCTGGGCCTGGAACTCTGAAAGTGGGTCTGTCTAATGAGTTGGTATAGTGAGCGACTAGAATTTTCTGTTTTACACTCTAGTGCCCTCTCTAGTCTCCAAATATCTCCATCATCTCCTGCTAGCTGTCTGAAATTCTGTAGTAGGAAACTATTACTTTTAAGGAGTTCAAGAAGGGTTGTTATAAAGTGTAAATAGGAGGGTGAGGCCCCAAGGTCTTACCAGCATGTCAGCAGGAAGAAGGTTGCTTTATAGTCGGAGAAGCTGAGGAGGAAAAATGGGCAGGGTGGACCTGAGGTGTTCAACTCAGGCATGGTAACACTTTCCCAAGGCTGTGGTGGCACTTTGTCTCAAGTAAGTGGCTTACAACAATGGAAACATATTCTTTCATGGTTCTGGGGCCAGAAGTCTGAATTTAGTTTCCCTGTACCACAATCAAAATGTCAGTAGGGCTGCTCTCCCTCCGGAGGCTCTAGGGGAAAATCTTTCCTTTTCCAGCTCCTAGTGACTGTGTCATACCTTGGCTTGTGGCCACATCAATCCAGTTGCTACCTCTGTGGTCACATAGCCTCCTTCTCATCTGCGTGTGCCTCTGTCCTGAGACTCTTTCTTTCTTTAAAAAAGATTTTATTGATTTATTCATGAGAGACACAGAGGGAGAGGCAGAGACACAGGCAGAGGGAGAAGCAAGCTCCTTGCAGGGAGCCCAATGTGGGACTGGATTCCAGGACCTTGGGATCATGACCTGGGCTGATGGCAGATGCTCAACCACTGAGCCACCCAGGTACCCCATGGTCCCTATTTCTAACCACACGGTGGCTCATGAGCAGCTTCTTCCCCTACAGAGTTGCCCCTTACCATCCCACTACCAGAACCTTCCCCTTGGAGAGGAGGGGGCAGGACTGCCCACCACCTCTATCTTCTGTAGGAGAGGCCTTGTGCCATGGTGGGTGGGGTGTTGAGAGGATGATGCTTTAGGTGGGGAAAGACCTCACTCAGTGGATGACCCCTCTCCCCCTTGGGATCTGGCTGTTGGGGCTGAGAGAGGAGAAGCAGCATGGCTCCAGGGTGAAGTTAGGTCCCTGTCAGCATAGGGATTGCCCTACTGAGGCAGTGTGTAGTGACTCACTGCCTGGGGGATAAGGTTTCTTGGAGGTGTTATAAGTCAGCACCCTTGTGCAGGGAGTAACTGGGGACCTATCAGGAGCAGTGTCTGTAAGGGAGTGAGAGAGGCAGTGCTGGGCAGTGGAGAAGATGAATGGCCATGTACTTACAACTGAGGTCTCAGCCAATCCTTCAGGGAGCTCTGAAAGTCAGAGTGGCCCCGCTAGGCAAGCCTGAATGGTTGACCAGTTAGACTTTGGATGTAGGCTTCCTTTGGGTAGGGAAGTGGGACAGTTCTCTTGGACTGAGGGCAATGCCTGCAGAGTGACTCAGCTGCGAGCCCCTGCCAGCCAGCGCTCTTCACCATGAGGGGGTGAGTCCTTGGCTTAGAAGGGCATCCATTCCGCTCAGATATCCCCTGCGAGCCAGCAGCTTCTGAGCAGCTCTACCTCCCAGCCCCCACCCAGGGAGCAAGCACACTGGTCAGCCCACGGGTGTCAGCCCTGATGGGCGTCTACAGGCCACAGTGGGCCTCTACAGTTCTGCAGAGAGATGGCAAAACCAAACCATAGGAGGCTAAGTACCTGCCCAGAGTCACCAGCTAAGAAGCAGCAGAATCAATTCCGTCTCTGGCTCCCCCTTATCTGCTGTTCTGGCCACCTTGCCTCGGACTACTCATTATCTTTGCCTGTGGTCCTTGAGTTTTCCCTCAGGAGATGGTTTCCAGGATTCTTAGGGTTCCTTTCAGCTCTAGAACTCTGTGTGTTTCAGTGGATTGGGCTAGAGAGACAGTTTCCAGTAAGTCTTAATAAGCGTTCAGTGGATGGATAAATGCCGAGTCAGTGGTGTTATGTGTCTGGGGGTTAGGACTATCCCCATGGTATCCATCCCCCATCAGCTGCTTTCAGAAGTCCGATTTACCCAGCTCTGCAGGGAAGTAGAGAAACTCTAGCCCTCTCCTCCTCCAGGAGCAAAATAACACACACAAGTGTACACACACACACACACACACACTCTCTCCTACCTTAGCACAAGAGACCTTCTTTACTAGCTGGTTATTTGTGCCGTGTTTTCCATTTTCGTGGAACAATCTGATCTTCTAAACCAAGGGCTTTGTTAGGCATTGGAAAATATTCTAGCTTGATGTTTAGTCCAGCTGCCTAGATGGTAAACACAATTTCCAGTTCATAAACAAGCACATTCCAAATGCCTCTTTTTCTTGGGTTTCCAAGATTTTAGTGGTACTAGGTTTCTGGCTTGTCTGTAAACATCTGTGTCACCTGGAATGTAGCCCGGTACTGGCAACCGGCTAAGGCCGACCAAGTTCTAACACCCGGGAGGAGGGTGTTGTTGTGTGGAAGAGGAGTTTACTCTTCTTTCCAGGAAAACTTTTGAAATATCTGGTGCTTGCCCCTTGATTTTTTCTCATCTGTGGGCCTTGGCATTATGCTAAGGATATGGGTTTGGGATCAGGCCATTTCCTGGCTTTGTAACTCTGGGCGAGACACTTACCTTGTCTAAGGCTCAGTTTCTCCATACGCACAACAGACATAGGGAGAGTAACTGCTATGCAGAGTCACTGTAAGGATCAGAGAAGGAGAGTATGTGTAGAGTGTTTGGTGCGGTCGGGCTCAATTGCATAAGCTGTTCTTGTTATTATTAATTATTATTATTATTTATTGACTCCTGGCATCCTCCTGCTGTCATGATAGTGACACATGCATGAAGTTAGAAGGAGAGAAGTTTTTTTTTTAGCTTTTATTTATTTATTCATGAGACACACACACACACACACAGGCAGAGGGAGAAGCAGGCTCTGTGCAGGGAGCCCAATGTGGGACTCGGTCCCCAGACCCCAGGATCATGCCCTGAGCCAAAGGCAGACACTCAACCACTGAGCTCCCCAGGCATCCCAGGAGAGAAAGTTCCTACTCACATCCACGCTGAGGGGTGGGTGAGGGAAGCCAAATTTTCTTCTGGAGCTGCTTGGTAACCCAAGCGAATTTCAGACTGAGTGTCCTCCAGGAATCACATGCAGTGAGGGGCAGGAAGAGAGATTTTGATCATTTCTGTCTTTATTTCCTAACTCACTGTTTTGCAGCTGGCAGGTGGTTCACCCTGTCCTGGCCTCCAGTGTTCTCAGGCAGGAGCAGGGTTCAAGACAGGGGTGCCTCCACGGTGAGGTGGGGTTGCGGGTCACACCAGGCCCTCTCATACTGAATCGACTTTCTGAGGGCCTGGGCTTTGTCTCACTGTATTTTGCAAATGCAGACCACGCAGGGTAAGTGCTGGACAAGTATTCTCCCCGCCCTCGGAGTACAAAGGGCTCCCCTCACTTATCTGTAAGACGTGGGAGGGGAAGAGGGGATTTTCAAAGGAGAACCTGATACAGGCTGGCCCATTTGGGGAGGGAGACAACAGGGTGGGGGCTAAGAATCCATGAGAGAAGCCTGGTTTGTCTCCAGGGGCACTTGCAGGAGGCTCCAGCTGCAGGCTTGCTACTCACTTTGTCTCCTGGGTGCGATGAAGTCCTTACTAACCAGTGTCCTGGGAGCAACCTGAGAAACTGGTTACCAAGTTCTTAGTGCCTGGGCTGACACCCGCCAGCACCCCAGACCTCCCAAGGCATGGGCTTCTTTAAGCTCAGAACTAGTGTCAGGTTGTTTACCTCAGCAGACAGACCTGGCTTTGTCTCAGCCAATCGGGTTGTGTTCACCCAAGCCCGGAGCGGCGCTCATTGGCCAGGAAGCACAAGGACTCATCTCCTGGGAGGTGATTAGTGGAACTGTTCAGAGGCCTGCTGGGTCCCCAGGGCTCCCCCAGGGTTCAGAAGTCAGGTCTGGCAAATGGGCAGCACTCACAAGTGCTTGTCCTTGTGGCTCGAAGGACCATTTGCAGTGGCAGAGGGTTCTGGGGGGAAGATGACATTGACCTAAGAACTTTCTTGAGAGAAATCTATGCCCCCACTCTCTGGTGCTTTCCCTTCTTTCCAAGCTGGTAGCAAGGAGTCAGCTTATTCTGATCCAGGTCATATTACTTATACCTAGGGGATGAATGTTTCCTTGTTATGCCAACAAAACTCCCCTGAGCCTCTCTCCTGGGACTAAATAATGGCTTGTTTGATTGCACGCAGATTTACAGGGGTTTTTTTCCCCCCAGCTTTTGAAACAGAGGGCAGGACTGCTGGAGTCTGGACCTCAGGGTGCAGACCTAGTAATAAAAAGCCCCAAGCTCCAAATGCTCAGATAATTGATGTTAATTTGCAAGTAACTCTACTACACAATGAACATTTTAAGAAGATTCTTAGGTTGCCTTATATATTTTTTCTTTTTAAATTCCCATTCTGTTGGTCTGGATACTGACTGAACTTTATAAAGGGATCCTGGATCCTGTCCTTGTCCTCAGTCTTCACTACAACAGGAAGCCCAAGGCTGCAGCTAGTCCATCCAATGCTCTTGCTAATTAGAAAAAGATGCCTCTTCCTCAAGGCACTTTACCACTGCCTGTTGGAAAATTACCATAATAAACATTAGACATGTGCATAGAGTGTACATATACGTGTGTGGTGTCTACAGTGGGAAGGATAACCTCTCCACATGTTGCCACCATGCACTGGAGTGACCTGCAGACCTACTCTTTTTTTTTTTTTTAAGATTTTATTTATTTATTCATGATAGACACAGAGAGAGAGGCAGAGACACAGGCAGAGGGAGAAGCAGGCTCCATGCAAGGGGCCCGACCTGGGACTCGATCCCAGGACTCCAAGATCACACCCTGGGCCGAAGGCAGGTGCTAAACAGCTGAGCCACCCAGGGATCCCCTGCAGACCTATTCTCAGTGGCCAGGACCTTGACTTCGCTTCCACTGGGAAATGCTACTGCTGCAGCCATCCTCCCCGCCAGGATCACCTCCCCGCTCCCACCCTGACTGGGAAGGTCATCTCCTGCTTTTGCTGTTGCAATCTGAATGTGAGGCCACTTTTAGGCCTCTAGGCCCAAGAATTGTCTCTGTATGCCTCCCCAGAGTTGGTCCTCAAGATGACCAGTCTTTCTTAAGAAGACTGAGGATGCCACTGATCATTCGGCCGTCCAGTGGTCAATTGCCCAGTGGCAGCAACAGCCTCAGGCAGGTGTCTGCATCTATGATTCATCGATGTCAGGAATCATAGGCTTATAATAACTCAGAGGGGCAGTGAGCCTGTGTGCTTGTGGTGGGATGGGGGTGACCTTGACCAGTGTGCTTTCAGGATCTAGCCTTATAGCAGAGATCAGGGGCTGCCACAGGGTTTCAGAGATCTCCCCCTGCCCCCTCCCTCCCATCAAGTAGTACTTATCTGACAAACCCTTGAGGAGGATCAGATGAGGTCCTAGTACTCAAGCTTTCGGTTCAAATGCCTTCCTAACATAACAATTTCACAATCCTTTAACAAAATATTCCTTAAGTGGCTCTCTTTCCCTTTTCCTTCCCCCTGGTGAGGCAAGAATCCAATAGTGCCCATTCGTACGTGTTTATTGAGACATTCTGTGGGGCTTGGGTGACACTAAACTGCACAGGTTGGACCTGCAGTCTTGTTCAAGGGACAAACACCTATGGGAAGCTAAACAGCCATGAAAAAGAACAACATAAATGCCATCCTGGGTCAGTAGAATTGCCAAAAGAATGGTGAGTGGTATAGTGGCTCAAGGGATCAGCTACTAGCATGGAGCTGATGGATCTTTCCTTCCTGGGAACAGGATGAGTGGAGTGGTTCCATCTCAGGGCTTGGACAGAGCCCAGAGTGTCTGGGGATGGTGCTTGGCCCTTGTCTTGCCAGCCTGCTGAGACCTGCCCTGATCCCTGACAATTGCTCAGATAGCTCCCAGGAGACCGGGTAGAGGGTAAGGAAATTCCTTTGGGATATGGGGACTGACTTCTGTGACACATCTACTATTACCCTACTTCTCATGAGGGCTGTACCCCAATCATCTCAGATAGAGGAATGTCTAACTCTGCCAAAAAAAACCCCACACCCATTTGGTGGAAATCTATCGACCAGTTTCACAGGGGCTTTGTAAGCCAGATCTTGGAATGTGGGTGGGAGTCCCAGGCCAGCCAGAAGATATAAATAGAATCAGCAGCCCTCCCCCATCCATCCTTTGCTGGCTGACCAATGACAAACTTTGCCCTGCCACGAGGATGAATTCTTAAACCCACCACTCTGGACCTGTTCGGGCGCCAGGCGCCTCCAGACCTCCTCCAGTAGCAGTAGCAGGGCACCCACCCCAGGGCTGGAAAGATCAGGGCTTGGATGAACAATCTTGCACTTTATATATTAGCTTCTCCTTCCTTTGTTCACTTCAGTTCTAGGAATGCCCCCTCCCTTCTCCTTTGTCAGCTGTTTGGGAACAAACACAATAGCTAAGCTTTAGATCTCCTGCCACTGCTTTTTCTCCTCCCCGGCCCCTGGCCCCTCTGCGGCTGGGGATATGTGCTGCTTTTCTCTTCCCACCCCCTTCGAACCAGCTCAGCATCTCCAGGGGAGAGGCCTGGACTTCTTTAATGAACTGCAAATGTGATTAAGTTGGGCTGCAGTTGGGTCTGCACAGCCACCCAGGCAGGGTGAAGTCATGGGGTGACAGAGCTGGGGCTGGACCCTCCTGCCAGCCTCTGGCAGCACAGACAGAGATGAAGGAAGATAGAAGCAGCTGATGCTGGGCCCTGGAGTCAGGGACATGCTGGAAGGGTGCACATGAGCTGACTGGCGCTCGTGTCCCTGCACAAACAGTATAGCAGAGAACTGAGGAGAAGCCATTCTCGAGCTGTGTGGCTGCTGTTGACAACAGGCCAGTGACAATCACTATAAGCCCTAGATTGCCTTTCTTGTATCAGGTCATTTAGTTTTATTTTGCAGCAACCAGCTTCTGTAGGTATCACTGTCTGTGTTAGGGTTAGGTCCTGCCGTGAATGACCGGCCACCTACAGTAACAACGGCTTACGTGACATAGAAGTTCATTTCTCTCTTGGTTTAAAGAAGCTCGGGTGGGACATCCAGGGCCAGCACAGGAAGCCTTGGTGTCAGATCCAGGGTCCTTTGGTCTTGTTTCTCTGTTGTTGTTGTTGTTGGCATGGAGCTTCCACTTCATGGCCCAAGATGGCAGCTCATGCCCCAGGCATCACAACCGTATCCCAACAGTGGGAAGAGAAGGGGCTGAAAAAGAAGTACCCTGTCCTTTAGGGGATGTGGCCTGGAACGTACCCCATGATCCTTCTGCTTATATCCTACTGGGCAAAACTTAGTTGTGGCTACTCCCAGCTGGCTTCTTTATAGGGGAGGAAACAGAAATGCAGACACACACCTTGGAAGTGATGGGGTTGGGACTGTAGTACAACCACGCTTCTAAAACCTGTGCTCTATCTGCTGTATTACAGTTGTCTAATCTGGTGTGAGCCAACAGATGGGGAGGATGGGGGCAGGGAGGAAAACCATGTAAATTGTGGTCTGGTGACAGGTGACTGGCGTGTGGGTTGGAATCAGGCTTCGAACCCTCCTCTCTACAGTAGTTTGTGAACTACGTAGTCTGATGACCCCCTGACACTCTTAAAAATAATAGAAGATGTGAAAGAGATTTCTCTATGGATTACCTATTGATGATGGATTTGGATTATCTTCTGATATGTACTATATTAGATCATAAAACTGAGACATTTACAACATACTCATTTAAAAATAATGAACACATTATATTTAACAAGATGGTATCTTTTAAATAAAAGCAAGTAAAAATTCCAAACAGAAAATTGGGTAGAGAGAAGAATGGCATTGTTTCACAGTTTTGCAAATATCTTTGCTATCTTGCTTAAGAGACATCAGCTGGAGTCCCACATCAGTGTCTGTAGTCAGTCTGTGGTGTGATCACTTATCATCATGGAGCCTCTGGATAATTCCACTGTGTACTCATGAAAGAGTGAGAGCCCAAAGGCCAAATAACATCTTAGTATTATTATAAAAATAGTTTTGATCTTCTGGAGCCCTGGAAGGATTTTGGGAGTCTATAGGGGTTTTCTGGACCAACCACACTTTGTGAACTACTGATCTAGGAATGCTTTCCTCTCTCCATGCCTCAGTTTCCCAATCTGAAAGACTGTTTATCTTGCCTTTCTCTGAGGAGCTGTATGTTCTCTGAAGGTGTTGCAGGCTTATGCAGGGCCAGTGTGTGGGAGCGGGTGCCGAGGTGGTTCTGAAACAACTTCATTTGCTCTGGGGACATTGATGATGTGTGAGATGGGGAGCAGGGGTGGAGGGATGAGCTGGAGAGTAGCAGGATCAGATCCTGGAAGACGCTGGCCCTGCAGCCTATCTAAGGAGCTAGAAGTTTGCCCTTTAAGCTGAGGTGGGAACAGTCAGATTTGCCTTATTTACTAACTTGGGCACATGCTAGAGACCTTGAGGCCACATGTCCAGTGTTTGTTGAGTGAAGGTTTGGTTGCCTCCTACCTGCCAACATCTCTCCCCAGGGTCTGAGAGGACATGATGTGGGCCCCATCTCAGACTTATTTGTCTCAGGACCTGGCCTGGCCTTGCGGGGCTACCTGCGGTGGAGCAGGGAAGGCCGGGAGGCAGAGGTAGCAAGCTAGATGTGCCACCATGCTCCACCGTGAGGCCCTCAGACTGTGGTTACCCCAACAAGCCAATTTCAGGCCAGAGCAGAGCAGAGGAAGACCAGAGAGCAAGACGGGAAGACAGACTTTTCCGTTTGTCTCTGTTGAGAAAGAAATCCTAGCCAGATTATCAGGTGCACAAATAAAGGCCAAAGGCATTGTTCTAAGGAGGGAGGTGGCTGTTTCTGCAGAAATCCACTCCCATCCTGCAGGCGAATAAGCAGAAAACACCCTTCTTGCTATAGCTTTCTGTAAACCATTTAATATCTCAAGGGACCTCCCAGGAAATGTGCTGGAGCACTGGTCCCACTTTTCCTCTGAGCAGGGAACAGACAGATTTGGGCCAGCTGGAGATGGGCCATGCTGGACTCTGCCCCATAGTGCTCTCAAAGTGGAAGGGGATGCCTGGATTCCTGGGTCTCTTCTTTTCTCTGGTTGACGGTGTGCTGTGCTGGTGAGAACCCTAGATGCCTGGTCCCTGTCCCTGTGGGAGTGTCCTGTGATATGGCCAGACCACTGTCCTACAGCCCAGGTGATGGCAGCATCACTAGAAAAAACTCATGTGTTGCCTTTTTGGCTTTTTGTTTTTTTTGTTTTTTTTTGTTCCAAGTTGTGAGTAAAGAGAAAGGTAGGCAAGGGCCTGAGCATCTGGCCCTCTCCGGGGACACTCTTGGATGCCCTTTCAGAGTCCAGGAACATCACTTTCTAAGGGGCATATCTCATGGGGTAGGCAATGTAGCAGAATGGAAAGAACTGGACATAGGCCTCAGCGTCCTCCTCTGAGCCTTAGGAGAGTCTGAGACCTGCCTATCGCAAAGAAGAGTGGGTCCCTCCTCCATCCCCCCGCTGGAAAGAAACCCACTTTGGTTGGGAGCAGTGTGAGCCTCTCAAATAAAAGATTAATGAGAGCAGCCCCTCTGTTCACTGCAATGTCCTTAAGATACTAGTAAAGTGATCATGTTATCATGGCAACCATTTGTCCCTATTTAGCCCAGTCTCCCCCAGGCGGATACAGGGGGACAGGACAAAGATGCCCTCTGTCCTGCTGCTGAGCTGCCTGCCATTCTGGAGGACAAGCCTACTGCAGAAGGGACAGTGGGAGGGACCTCTCTGGTGGCCAGGAGATCCTCGGTGATGATATGATACGGAGTCATCATTTTTTTGGTGAAACCTTTATCCGTATGATTTCATTCAATCTCCACTCTACCATCTCATCATGTAGGAACTGTCATCCCTATTTGACAGAGGAGCAGGGCTTAAGAAAATAGCCCAAGGTCACACAGGTGGAAGAGGCAAAACTCAGATCTGGAGCCGTGAAGTTATAATAAGTCCAGGGCAGGACTCTTCTTGGCACGCTCTTCAGAAACCTCGGGTTCGCCTGTGTAAAATACCCGGGGTGGCAAACGGCAAGACCTCGGTGGCCAGGGTCCCCTGGTCCACTACAGTGGGTCTTCATTCATCAATGGCTTGCTCAGGGCACGAAGTGCCTGTTGGGATCATTCCCATGTTACTCAAGGACACCCCTCTCCAGCGAGGTGCGGAGATTTGCCTCAGTCCCCATCGCCAGGAGGTGGCAGGCCGGGCTTCAGCCTGCGGTGGCTGTGGAGTGTCCAACCTGATGGCAGGTAAGCCAGAAAGGTGGAGTCGTGGAGGGAGCAGCCGCTCTCAGCTGCTGGCTTCCGAGATGAGGAGCTGCTCGCTGTGGTCTTTGCCCGCAGGTCTGTAATCCCCCAGCCCAGGCTGCTGTGGCTTTTCTGACAGGTGCAGCCACACCTGACTGCTTGGGCACCCCGCGGGGCCCTGGGCCTCCTTCTGAGGCCCCCACACCCAGGCCTGCTGTGGACTGGGGCAGCTGTGACATTCTGCCTGCTTCCTAGTGCTGATGCCAGACTCTGAGTCCCTGTGGGCAGGGCGTGGATTTTCCCGAGGACGCAGCTTATCCCTGGTGTGGCCAGGGCGCTTCTTGTGGGTGGTGAGCCGCACTGGAGCAGACCGCTGTCCCTCTGGGCTTTCCATGGTCCCTCCATGCAAAAGAGCCCCTCAGTCCTGACCCCTGGCTCTTGGTTGCTCTGGCCATCCTTCTGTACGGTTTGAGCAGATCGATTTCCTTCCCTTCGAAACAGATCGTTTCTTCCCTCCTTTTTACTGTCCCCTTTACTCACACTGATTTACTCTGATTTATCCTTCAAGGCTCAGCCTTCCATTTATTTTATTTTATTTTTAAATTTTATTTTATTTTATTTATTTTTTTCAGCCTTCCATTTAAATGCTCTTGCACTTCTTTCTACTTCTTTCTTTTTGGCTGAAGGTTTTTTTTTTTTTTTTTTAAGTTTTTATTATTTACTTACTTACTTTTAAAAGTAGGCTCCATGTCCATCGTGCAGCTCAAACTCACGACCCTGAGATCAAGAGTCACGTGCTCTATGGACTGAGTCAGCCAGGCACCCCCTTAACTGAAGGTTTGAAGTCTGTTCACTACCTCTCTGCTCAGGGAGCATGTCTATGCATAAAAGGGCTGATGCCCCAGTGGGCGGGGGGGGGACCTGTGGTGACAATACTGTACTGTGTCAAGTCCCAGACATGTCATTGTTCCATCTGCCACTAAGAAAAGCTGAGGAACAGAGAGAAGAAAGCAGAAAATAATGGAGAGAGAGGGAGAGAAATCACAGCAGGAGGCCTATTATCAGGGTCAGTGATTATTCAACTCAGTGACCTGATTTCCTGTAAAAATATAGTAAACAAATTAAAAACTAATCCTTTTATGCATTCTATAGATTCTCTTTGGGGTTTTGTATTGGTCAATATTCTGATGCAGAGAAGAGATTCCACTTTAGACAATTGGAATAAAAAGGATTTATTATAGCAGCTAGATGGCTTACAGGTTATTAAAGTGGCTGAATAAAAATCTGTAGGAGGGGATTCCAGAATCCATTCTCAAGTCTAGAAGAAAAACAGCTGCTGCCAATTGAAGTGTAATATCAGTTGGAAGATGCACTCCAACTTCAGAGATTTATTTTGTTACGTAAAGAAAACTTTTATTTGCAGCAAATAAGGAGATCACAGGGAATGACTTCCAAAACTGTGACTCCCAACTTCAGAGATTTTAAATTGCAAAAAAAGAAAAAGTAAATGTGCATTTAGAATCATTAAAACACAGAATGCAGAGATGTTTACAAGTACAATATGTAGGAGTGTTTACCTGGCAGAGGATCTCCAGGACATTTCTGAGAATCCTAGCTTGTGTTTGCTGATGAGAACTGATCCCGTCTGCCACCAGGAATCACCTAATGAACATTTGGAAAACCTATCCCTGAACTCCACCCCAGATACACTGAATTTGAATTTCAGCAGTGTTTGCTTTATGAAACTCCTTGTACCATTTCCTCCTGTATGGTGGGGAAGACCCAGTCGGGGAGAAGAGGAGGCTAGGTCAGTGGGAAGCAGACACCGATGGCCATTCCTTGATGGCCTGGGTCGGTGCCCAGCACCTTTCTGCTCTGTGCTTGCCTAGGATCCCCCCTGCTGCTGCTGTCCAGAGACCCTGGGCTCTGCATGTTCAGGGCTCAGTCTGGGAAGTAACTTTAGTCTCCAGCCACTTCTTGTAGCATGAGTTCAACATCTGTGCTTTGATGGATACAGCTGTTTAATTTGACAAATGTTGACAAGCACCTACCCGGTGCCTATGTGATGGAGCTTCCCTGGTTTTCCTGGCGGGGCTGGCTCTCCACGGAGCCACATTCAGGAGGGCACTAATCCAACGCACTGTCGAGCCAGGGCTGCATGGGTGCTGTCCTCACTGCCTGGCTTCTCGTTCCTGCAGGTCCTGTGGGAGCAGTGCCAGCTCCTGAAGAGTGCCTCGGTGTTTGCCCGCTGCCACCCGCTGGTGGACCCTGAGCCTTTTGTCGCCCTGTGTGAAAGGACTCTGTGCACCTGTGTCCAGGGGATGGAGTGCCCTTGTGCGGTCCTCCTGGAGTACGCCCGGGCCTGTGCCCAGCAGGGGATTGTCTTGTACGGCTGGACCGACCACAGCGTCTGCCGTAAGTCAGTGGCCCACGCTCCCAGCTGGGGCTGAGTGCTGTCTGTCCTGGGGTGTCCCCAGGGAAGCCCTTGGGCTGTGTCACCATCCTGGACCTTTGCCACACCCCAACTGGCCAGTGCCTACAGGGCCGATTGTGCCTGGGCCACCTGATCACGGACGGCTGGCCCACAGGGGGCATCCCTTCCCTTAAAGGCTATAGCTGGGAAGGCCTTCCTGGGCCTGTCCAACAGCCTCTGTTCTTTTTTAAATTTTATTTATTTCATTTTTATTTATTTATTCATGAGAGACACACAGAGAGAGGCAGAGACACAGGCAGAGGGAGAAGCAGGCTCCCCAGCAGGGAGCCTGGTGTGGGACTCAATCCCAGGCCCCTGGGGATCACGCCCTGGGCAGAAGGCAGATGCTCACTGCTGAGCTACCCAGGTGTCCCCACTAGCCTCTGTTCTAAGCCAAGCCTCCCTCAGCATCCGTGACTCCCTCCAGAAATCTATTCCCTGGACTCGGAAAACCTTTCCCTGCCTTTGGGGGAGATCTCAATTGTCCTGATTTCAAGTCACGTCTTCACCGCCTGCTAGTCTGAATTGATGAGGAGCAGGGAGTTGTCCACACTGTCCCTGGCGGCGTGATCTTGCAGAGCTTGGCGGGCTCTCAGTATATGAGCCCTTCCCTTTTATTAAACCAGCCTTTTCTCCTCCTGGTAGTGCAGTGCTCTCCTTTACCTCCACCTGACCTCGTGACACCTGTGGTTTGGATCTCCCAATCTTCCTAGGTCCCTAGTCACTGTCACCATACCCAAATTATCGTAATTATGTAGGATCTTCGGTGGTTATCTTGTAAGGACACTCCTCTCTCCCCAAACTTTCCATGGATCACAAGCCATGCAGAGGGACAATCTGGAATAATTACACAGGTCATTCTGGCTGATGGAGACAGAACAGCCAGCCAAATATTTACACCACACACATGTTTTTCAGTGTGTGTTTTTTCAGCTTATAAATTAGAGCTTTTATCTTTGCTGTGGGGGTGTGAGAAGGTGGCTATTAGCAGCTGGTTTCTCCTCTGTAAGATGGAGTGGCTGTTGGTTTTTCTAGGTCTTTGAAGATAGGGTGGGGGGAGATGCCTGGTGGCATCCTGGAGAAGAAGAGGTTTAGAGCAATGGTTTGATGTTGTGAAGCTCAGGAAAGATCATCGGTATGTTGCGGTTCATGAGCTGCTCTAAGCATCAATCAGCCATAGGGTTGAGACACAAAGGAGGGGAACCAGTTCTTGCCCAGGAGGTGCTGGGTCCAGCGGTGGGAGGACAGACACCTAGGTGATAAGGTTCTGAAGATAGTCCTGCAGCACAGTAGAAAATAAATATGGAACATGTCACCCATGCAGGGAAAGTGGGCATGGATGGTGTGTACCCTGTGCTGGGCTGGGGCCTTTGACTGAGGCCAATTTTATGAGGAAGGGGAGCCTTCAGAGGAGGGATGTGATGGAAGATACCACTTACCCTTTGCTTGGCCCCAAGAGGACATTTATTTTAACCCAGAGGAGTTTGGTATTACCTCGAGGGGGTTTTAGGTGAAAGGACAGAGCATAGGGGAACAACAACAACAAAATACCAAGCCTTTAGTGGAAAACAGATGACCTGGGGGAAGGGGTGGTCCCAGGTGACCCTGCTGAGTCTTAGCCCTACAAGAAGGAAGATGTTCCTTCAGGGAGGGGTGGTTGCACTGTGGTCTTGGAGGGCACGTCGGCCATTGGGTTGCCATTGGGGTGGAGATGGTCCCTGGAGCCCTGAAGACAGAAGGGGTTAGACGAAAGAGCATAGAGGGTCTGAGTATGGTGTGGCTTATGAGGTGCTCTCTGGGAAGGAGCTGCTCTTGGGAGATTCTTGGGTCTTTCGTTTCAGGACCAGCATGCCCTGCTGGCATGGAGTACAAGGAGTGCGTGTCCCCTTGCACCAGAACTTGCCAGAGCCTTCATGTCAAAGAAGTGTGTCAGGAGCAATGTGTAGATGGCTGCAGCTGCCCCGGTAACAAACTTCTCACTTTATTCACAAATCCGAGACCTTTTCAGTGCCCTTGGCTTGGGGAAGCCAGATGAAGGCCACTTGTGTTTGTTGCCCATTGCTGAAATCAGAAGCCTTTTATTTATTTTTAAGAAGTCTTTGTACCGACTGATCGGGATGGAGCTGGTGTTTATTTTTAATTTCTGTTTTCCCGTTGTACTATATCCATGAAAGCGCATGTGTCTAGGAAACAGAAGGACAGGCTGGGCTCCGACAGTGACTTTGTTTGGGGAGCACGTGACCTGATCTGAGCAGAAACAAATCCTCAGTTGAGTGTCAGGGAACCGGTCTGGGCGAAAGATATTTTAAAATGTCTCCTGGGTTTGCCATGTGACCTCAGCTGAAAAAGAACTTTGCACTAGAAAGTTTTTCTCAGGAGGGGCCATGTGGGCTTTGGTGGAAAATGCTGTTTAATTACTGAGAGTGAGGCCTGTGTGTTTTGACTAATGGCTTCCCCACTGGAAGATCTTGAACACAACTCTTGCCTCCTTTCGTCATCTGTGCCAGGAGATTAATAATGCTGTCTTTTTCATTGCATTAATGTGAAAGGTAAGAGTCATACAACAAGTTCTTCAAGCGTGCTGGGAGAAGCTCTCGGCCTAGGCTCATGCCTTCATCACTGGTGGACCTTGGGCAAGGCTCTTTCCCCCAGTTCTTTGCCAAAAGAGAGATGAATAATCCCCCTCCCCCACTAATGGGAAGGAGCTACATCACAGAACAGGTTCTTTGAGCTTCCTGCAGAAGCCCAAAGCTGTGATCACCCACAAGGATTCTGTAGCTGTGAGATGAGTAATGATGATAAGTTGAGTCTTTGTCTTGATGCCCTTGAACCCAGAGGGCCAGCTCCTGGATGAAGGCCACTGCGTGGGAAGTGCTGAGTGTTCCTGTGTGCATGCTGGGCAACGGTACCCTCCGGGCGCCTCCCTCTTACAGGACTGCCACACCTGGTACCTGGGGCTGCGCTGTGTGGTCTGGGAGGGACTGCGGTGGGGGGCGGATAAGAAGAGGATGGCAGGAGAGGCAGGTGCAGGTGCAACAGGATCAGTCTGGGCAGAGGGACAGGAGGGAGAAGAGTTTGAGATGCCAGGGTGGGGCAATCAATGAGGAGGAGGAAGGATGGGCTGAGAGGAGGGGGCGGGGAGGAAAGGACCATTTACATGCAAACATTGTCTCTAGCTTCCCTCCAAACTACGCTTTAATTAATGCGTCTTTCTGAAGAAGGGCTATATGACAGCCACCACACCACAGGCCGTTCTCTCCTTGAAGACATAAGTGCTCTTGTTCCATCTCCAGGCCTCTTCCCTTTGCTGTCTTTTCCTGCTGGGCTGTCTTCCAGGAGCCTCCATGGGCTGCCCAGTGGGGGGTCTGCATGGTACACCTTTCAGCAGTCCTCTCTTCTCCTAGCTGTATAGGGGGTGAGGTGGGGGGTTGGAGGTGGGGAGGGCAGCTGGGGGGGTAGGAATTTCATTGCTCAGGGGCTGGGTGGATTTTCAGGAACATTGGGTCCTCTAGGTTTTCCTCTCATCTCTCCATCAGGGTTTCTCCCCTTGGCCTTAGCTCCAAGACCCCTCTGGCCACAGCCCTGTGCTCTTCACCTTCAGCCTCATAAAGATCCCCCTAGTACCAGCTCCTTTTTTTCCCCAGATCTCTCCCTTTGGGGGCTGTAGGATCTGTGATGGGCTCTAGATCTGTTCATGTGCCCTTGTGTTTGCACGATGACCCATGACCTGTGCTTCTCTCCCCAATAGCATTTGCCGAAATAGCCTGTGGATCTGCAGCAATGAAGAATGCCCAGGTAGGCCACCTTCCGCTCTTCTCCTCCCTTCTCGGAAGGGAACTAACGGTATGTTGCCCTTGCTAGACTGGGTGGGCCGAATCTCAAGGCAAAGAGAAGGCGGCCTCTGCACAGGCTGGATACAACCCCCTGACCACAGCTCTGGCTTTGGATCCCAGCTCTGCTACCCGCCTCACGGGCCAGCAGAGGGACACCCTGCATAGCTGAAAGGCGAGAATGCACCTGGGCTCAGGTTTTATTGTCCTTTTCTTCTCACCTGTTTGCTCAAAGGATTATGGTTCAGTGAGCTGTAAGAACCAGAGGGTCACAGTCTACTAAACAAAGATGATGCAAATCCTTTGGAAATTAAGAGGAAGAAGGGCCAGGTGATTCTTTATGTTCAAAGTGAGAAGTTTCTGGAATGTCTGACAGGAAGATCTTAGAATGGCCTACGAGCTAAGAAAATCAGACCTCCAAATGATTTCTTCTACCTCCCTCCCTCCCCGGAAATCTCTTAGGAAAAGTTGCTTTATAATCTCTGCCCTTTACTTGGTCTTCTGTTTGGCCCCAAATCTATTCTGTTTGCTGCAAACTTTGCCCATTTGAGGCTCCCTTCTGCCTCACCCTCCAATAACCCTGGCTCTTCTCCTGATAATTTTCCTCTTTGTGATCACTCACACGGTGTTTGCTATGTGTTAGGCTCTGTGGAAACACTTTACACATGGCCTATGAGGCAGGTACAGTTTATTCTAGGTTTACAAAAGAAGAAGCAGAGCCAGAGATTACATAACTTGCTCAATGTCACACAGCTGGTAAGAGACAATGACAGGACTCAAACTCACAACTATCTGATTGCTGCTTTTGCCCTTATGTTTACTCTCTTTCCTTGATCTATTCCTTTGTAGGTATGTCTTTGCCATCCTTCATGGGCTCTGGAGAGGTCCCATGTTTAGTTAAAGGCCAGCTCAGCCTCAGCTCTTATGCAGGATACTATTTTTTGAGTTCCCATGGGTTATAGAGTGCAATAAAAAAGCTGCAAGGCAAACAGCCGGCTAAAGGGCTCCCCTCCCTTTAGCCCCAAGAGGCCATTTGGCTTTGGTGGGCTGATGGGGCTTGAACATGGGTACTGGGATCATATTTGGGGCCTGTTGGCTGGAGGGTCACTTAGGACCTTGCGTAGTGCTCACCACATTGGGAAAATTCTGGAACTAGATGGAAAGTGGGCATTAGGGCTAGGTCAATTAGTCTACCAGCCAGTTTACCTTCTATGCAATTCTTAAAGGAAGCATGAAGAACAAAAGATTGTTCTTCCAAGGGATATTAATGTTCCAATTTAACATCATCCCACCCTGTGAAAAACCTAAGCAACCCTTCGAAAGACATGAAGTTGCTGCCAATGACTTAAAAAAAAGTTAATGTCTAAATAATAAGCATTCATTGTATAAGATCTGTGAGCCACAATGGATGGAATTAGGAATTTGTTTATTGTCTTTTGTTAGACTACCAGATTAGGAATTCTTTCTTTTCTTTTCTTTTCTTTTTTTTTTAAGATATGTATTTATTTGAGAGACAGAGAGAGAGTAGGGAAAAGGCAGAGGGAGAGGGAGAGAGAGAATCTCAAGCAGACTCCCCACCAAGCACAGATCCCTGTTTGGGGCATGATCCCACAACCCATGAGATCATGATCTGAGCCAAAATCATGAGTCCAATGTTCAACCAACTAAGGCACTCAAACAACTAAGGCACTCCCAGATTAGGAATTCTTAATAACTACTTTCTATATGGAGTATCTTCTACCTATCCATCTATCTGTCCAACCAACCAACCAACCAACCAACCAACCAACCAGCCATCCATGCAAACCTCTATCTGTCCATCCATTGCTCTTCTAACCATCCATCCAACAATGATTTGAACACTCACTATGCATATGATGGAATGCTTGGTCTGGGGCAGACAATACAATCCTCTGGTATTCAGTTCAAAACCTAGAAGATAGTTTTGCCGAGGATGTAAGAAATTTTCTCGATGCCTTGATGGAAATATAACCAGTTCCAACTCTACTGCAGTCTACTGAGTGGTTTGATATTTTGCCAACACAATCACTAAGCTCTTCCTCTGTATATTCAAAGCCTCAGCTCTGACCCTCTTTTTCTAGTTCTGGAGTTTAGTTGGTCATCTCCCACTCCATTTCTACGTGTAGCACATAGACATATTTCCATAACTTGCCGTGATTCAGTTGTAAGGGGGGCTGTCTTATGCCCCCAGTGTGACAATTGCTGGTAGAGCTTCTGATGGGAAGGTTCTAGAAGGGGATATGCTTGACTCTGCTAGCATAGCAAAGAGCAAGCTATGGTTTGCCCACAATCCCTGCAAGAGCTGATATTGTGAATCTTAGAAATAGAGAGGGGTTTTGATTCTCTGGAGTAAGATGAGAGTGTACTGGTCGTCTATTGTTGTGGAACAAATTACCTCAAACTTAGCAAACAGCAAACATTCATTATCTTACAGTTTCTGTATGTCAGGAACCTGGGTATGGCTGAGTCTGGCCCAAGATTTCTCATGAAGTTGCAGTCAAGTCTTTGGCTTGCACTGTGGTCTTATCTGAAGGCTCTGTTGCGACTTTGAAGCTCAGTCATGTGATGGTTGGCAGGCCCTGGCGCCTCACCTTGTGGACCTCTTGTGAAGGGATGCCTCGTGACATGATAGCTAGCTTCTTCTAGCGTGAGTGACCTCAGAGAGAGTGAGGGAGAGCAGCCAAGACAGAAGCCATGGTCTTTTAAAAACCCAATCTCTGAAATGACATCCTTCACTTCTGCTGTATTATATCTACTAGAAATAAGTCAAAGTATCCAGTCCATGTTCAAGGTGAGGGGATCACACGACGTCATGAATACAAGAGGTGGGACCATGGTGGGGAGCATCTTAGAGGCTTCCTGGCTCAGGGAGTGTGGTGGATGGGGAGTGGGAGGGAAGAGAAATTGCCCAAAAGAGCATCAGGGGGAGGATATGGAGCATATATGGGGAGGGCTAGAGCTTAAATACTCCTTAGGCCTTCACTGCCCTCTGTATTCCTCTGTTCCTGTTAGGAGTTAGGGCAGCTCCAAGCAAAGCTGTGGTTTACCCCAAACTTCCCTTTCTGTAACCCCAAGCTTCTCTTCCTCTTCCTTTCCTCTGCAACACATACTTCCCAGAAAAGTTCTGCCAATTTGGTTCCCATCGAACTGTAAATGTTTGGGCAGGGTCAACGAGGGAGGATCATGCTTATCCACAGGGACTATTCCTCGAATAAATAAAGCCCTGGTTAGTATTTCAAACTCCTGATGGAAGAGTGTGGAAGGTTCTCTTCTGCAGCTGGAAAGGTGTGAGTGGAGGGTTTCTCATTTGCCCATCTTATGCACATGGACAGGTGGCGTAGCAGAGGCCTGGGGGCCTGGGCGGTGGACTTGCTCAGCCTGGCTGGAATTCCAGTCCCATTGCCCAGCTAAGTGACTTCTAGCAAACCGTCTGATCATTTGCAGCCTCAGTTTCCTAATCTGTAACACAGGGGTGATAACAACGGCTTCATCTGGAGGAAGCTGTTACCTGACACAAAGTAAGCACTCAATAAACATTAGCCTGTCTTCATCCCCGCAGCCCCTGCAGCCTCATTCAGCAGGATCAGGGAAGGACTGAGACACAGGCAGGCACCCAAAAGAGTCTGGCATGGGGAGGGCTGGTGGGGCACGTGGTGTGGCTGGGGCTATCGGGGCAGGCAGGAGAGTCAGAGTCTGGACCTGCCTTAGGCTTGGCCGTGGGGCAGGGGAGAGCCTTGGTGTAACTTATTACTCATCTGGTTCTGGATAACTTCTGATGCATTCTAACCCAGCCCTGTGATTCACCTTTAGGATTTAAGCTGTCTGTTCTGAAGCCTTCGGGAAGACAGACTTGCACACTGGCTATATGAGCAGGGCCAATGCCTGTCCAGTGAGAGCAGGCACTCCTAGGTAGCTGGGCTCACCTGGGGAATCTGAGTGCCCAAGTTCATGGAAACTCTCCTGGAGCCTGCCCCAGCCAGTACTGGGTTTTTTGGAGTCACACCAGTCCTCCTTCAGGACAAGCCAGTGTACCACCTTTAGAAGCCAGGGCTCTTCAATAAATAAATTTATTATTATTATTTTTTAAAGGCATCTGGGTGGCTCAGTTGGTTGCGAGTCTGACTCTTGGTTTTGGCTCGGTTATGATCTCACAGTCATGAGATCAAGCTCCGTGCCAGGCTCTGCACTCAGGAGGGTGTCTGCTTGAGATTCTCTCTCCCTCTCTTTGCCCCTCTCCCCATTTCTCTTTCAAATAAATAAACGAATCTTAAAAAAAAAAAAATAGAAGTAGAGGAAGCCAGGGCTTTTCTCCACTCAGTCTCTATATCCAGACTCAGCTGTACAGATGCCCCTTGCAATAGGCCTGTGTATGCCAAGGCTCAGAATGACTCAGGCTGGGCCCTCACAAAATCAGGCTTATGAGAAACTGCAGGAGCCAACCCATGAGGCAGTGTTGGGTGGTCTCAAGTGCTTTGGGCTCTGAAGCCAGACAGAATGCCCACATGCAAATCCGTATCTGAGGACCTTGAGCCTTTGGGTGAGTTTTCCTCTGTGTTTTACTTTCCTCATCTGTGAACTAAGGGTAATGATGACTGCTTCATGGAAGCAGTAAACAAGATGTACTCATGAAGCACTTAGAAATGCACCTTGCAAGCACCTGCATGGCTCAGTCAGTTAAGCGTCTGACTTTGGCTCAGGTCATGATCTTAGGACTCGTGACGGAGTCCCACATCAGACTCCCTACTCAGCAGGGAGCCTGCTTCTCCCTCTCCCTCTGCCCGTCTCCCTCTCGTGTTCTCTGACTCTCTTTCTCTCTGTCCAATAAATAAATACAATCTTAAAAAAAAAGTCTTGCACATTTGGTGGAGATCATGTTATTGTGATTTAGAGGCAGGCTTTGGTGCAAACTTACGTTGGGGGAGTCTGTGTTGCTTTGCTAAGGGCCTGGGGGTTGGCATTTCTGTAGGCTGCCAGAACAGGATGGAAGCAGATGGGCTGAACAGAGAAGCTCCGTGGAGGACTCACTTACTGCAAACAAAAGGGTTTATTTTAGAAGAGGTAGTGTGTTTCCATCAGATGAGAGATTTCTTTCCATTTTCTTCAAGACGACGGATCTTTATTCACTTATTGGGTCTGCTTTAATTTCTAGCTGTTCTGCTTTTATTTTTATTTATTTATTTTTAAAGATTTTATTTATTTATTCATGAGAGACACAGAGAGACGCAGAGACATAGGCAGAGGGAGAGGCAGGCTCTCTGCAAGAAGGAGGGGCTTGATCCTAGGACTCTGGGATCATGACCTGAGCCAAAGGCAGACCCTCAACCACTAAGCCACACACCCAGTTGCCCCTGTTCTGCTTTTTATGCTATTTTAAGAATCACCTCTTCAGTGATTCACCACACTTCCATTGCCCACTTTCTCCATTGGGTGGTGGGCCAGCTGTTTGTGGGGAGCTGCCTTTTGCTGGTTGACCAACTATCCAACTGGGAATGTCCTGACTGTCGTGCTCCGGGCAGAGGCTGCGTGACTTGCCCTGTAGCTTTTATTCTGGTCAATTCTAGCTCCTGGGGCCAACTCCTAGCCCAGCAACTTCCCCATCTGTGTTCTTGGGTTTCCTGTGCTCTCAGTTTCGTCCTTAGTTATACCAAGTCAATAAGCTAAATGTAGTATTTAGACTTGATTCCTGAGGCACTTCAGAACACAGGTCAGTGGGGGTCAGAGCAGGAAATCAGATCAGACAATTAGATTCTAGCTCTGAAAGTTTTGCTTGTGAATGTTTGTTTGTACATGTTTGTACATTGACCCATCTTTTCCTAGGCCTTGTCAGAACTGATGCAGGTCCACTTTCATACTCAGATAAGAGCGCTCCTGAGAAAACAGAGAAAGGTCAGGGGAAGAATTCCCACCCACTTTATTGCCATCGGGTCAAGACATTAGACACAAAGGGCCACCCCACTCTGTTTGCAGGATGATGGTGGGTTCTGAGAAGTCGCTGTTTTAGAAAGGCTTTCCTGTGACCCCATGGATTTGGAATTTCAGCACATTTACAATCAGCTGGGATGACCCTTGCCCCCACCTTCCTGCCTGTGCTACTCTGCCTTCCATGGATGGTGACTCCTCACTCTTGCTCCCCTTTGGGGGCAACACAGTGGGAAGACACAAGCTGTTCCTACTTCAACACTTCTGACACCAAATGTGTGTGATTTTTCCCCAAGCTAACCAAATCTTCGACTTTCTGGAAACCAACTGGGTGTCCTATGGTTCAATTCTGACACTAACGACCAGGAATCAGTGCAGACCCAGCAGGTTAAGGGCTCGATCCCCTCAGACAGCCTGACTTCAGATGCTGATCATAAGTACAGGGTTCTCAGGGTGCCCCCATCTGTCTGGCTTGGCTACCAGTTGGGGGTTCCCACAATGCCTGATTCAGGGTCAGTAATTTGTGAGAGTGGCTCACAAAACTCAGGCATTTTACTTATTATTACTGGTTTGCTATGAAGGATATTATAAGGGATACAAATCAAAAGCCAGATGAAGAGATGCATGGGGCAAAGACCAGAAGTGTCCTGAGCACAGGAGCTTCTGTCCCTGTGGAACTGGGGTGTGGCCACCCTCCTGCTTGTGGATACATTGACGAACCCAGAAGCTTGCCAAGTCCTCTTCTTTAGGGGTTTTAATGGAGGTTTTATTACACAGGCATGATGGATCATCAATCCTCAGCCTCTCTCCTGTCCCTGGAGGCTGGGGGGAGGGGCACGGGGTGCTGAAAGTTCCAACTCTCATCTTGCCTGGGTCTTTCTGGTGAGCAAGCCCCCCTGAAGCTACTACCCAGGGGCCCACCAAGAGTGGTTTCATTAGAGCAAAAGATGCTCCTATCACCCAGGATATTCCAAGGGTTTTAGGAGCTCTGTGTCAGGAACCAGGAATAAAGACTATATTTTTTATTATCACAGAGGGTGATGCTGACAATGATCTGGGGCCTCCCTAATTTCTCCTAATTTCTTCTGGGCTGAGTGTAGCTTCCTGTCCCAGGAAGAGGTCAGCTGCCCTGGGGGGACAGTCAGAGGACACTCATAGTACGCTGAGGCTCCTCTCCCTGGCCCTGCCTTCCAGCACACACCGAAGGCAGGACCACACCTGGATGCAAAGCTATGCCTGCCGTGCCCTTCAGTGCTAGTGTGGGCCTAAGGCGGCAGGTGGAGGGGGCCTGTGGAGCTTATCTTTGATAGATGAGCGGCTGGAATCTCTCTGCTGCCTCTGAGAACCCCCTGATCAGCCCTGGGGGGTGGGCCCAGGTGGCACTGGCTATAATACCCTCTCAGGCGGAACTTGAGGTTTAGACGGGATTAGTGCTGTGGAGAACAGGTGTCTGCAGTTTGGAGGTCAAGGGTGACTGGGTGGGAAGGAGGGCCCCCTACTTTTACAGAATGGCCATGGTGTGTGTCTATATTTATTTTTCTAAAACGTAGAAGGCCCAGATGGGAGGAAATACATAGAAGGAGTTTGGGAAGGGATCCAGATGCCCGCTTCAGCTTCAATGGGCCTATTGTAGTCTCTGGAGATGGGATTGCCCTGAGCTGGGGTGGGGCCTATAGGGGATCCCTGGAGACCTTGGCAGAGGTCCCCCACCCCACCCCACATGGACACTCTCCAGGATGTGTGGTCACTGGTTGGAAGTGCACAGGGCCAGCCGCACGGCTGGGTTGTGGTCTGGGGGAGGACGGAACAGGGTCAGGTGGAGGGTGAGCTGAGGGCTCTGCAATGGGGAATGATGAAGGGGAGTCCTCGTACCCACCCACAGAATGTGTCAGCCTGAGCTAGGGAACTGGCTTGGGTGGTGGTGAGATCATGGGCAGATGGCCTCCTGGCCCCCCATTGGCCCCAACTGAAGTCACAACATTGACTTGCCCATGAGAAGGCCTTAGAGCCACCCCTCGGCTGCGGGGCGAGGATGGCGCCCTGGCCCCTGCCCTGCTGAGCCTGGAGAATGCCTGTCTCACCCCCCCCCCCACCCAGTTCTCCATCTGGGCTGGCCTTTCTGCCTGCTTGCCTCAGAGGCCTCTCCTGGGTCAGGCCATGCCCCAGAGCCCCCCACAACAGCAGTGCAGAGAAAGGCCTCCCCCCAAGAGCCAGAACCTGTGGGGTGGCGGTGGGGAAGGACTGGGAGCCACCCTGAACTGGGAGCTCAAGCTGCGGCTTGTGTGTGTGGCTGTCACTTCTCTTGGTTGTCCTTTTGGTAAGTGAGGCATTGAGCTGAAGATCCACCTCTGGGCTCTTGTGGTGTGAGGTCTGGGACCTGAGTTAGAGTCCCCCCGTCGAACTTGTTTTCAGACTGGTGTGGGGAAGGATGCCTGTGGCGTTCCACAGGAGGTGCCCGGTGTGCCCATGCATCCCTCCTTTGCCACCCCAAGGGGAGCCCTTCCCCTCCTCCTGTGCTTACCGCCTTCCTCTGTGTCCCTCCAGGCGAGTGTCTGGTCACAGGACAGTCCCACTTCAAGAGCTTCGACAACAGGTACTTCACCTTCAGTGGGGTCTGCCACTACCTGCTGGCCCAGGACTGCCAGGACCACACCTTCTCTGTTGTCATAGAGACTGTCCAGGTGAGCTTGACTGCCACCAGTCAGGAGGTGGGGATGGGGTGGGGGCAAGGTGGTCCTAGCTCCTTTATGAGCTGCTGTGCTATGTGCTAGACCTCGCTCCTCCAGAGACTGGAGCGAGGAGGGAGAAATCTAGGGTGCACACGGCTCCCCTTGAGGATTGAAGTCCTAGTGTTGCTTTGGAACCACTGGCCCAAGCAACAGGAAGATAGCCAGAGGCCTAGAATAAAGACCAGGCCTGGCTAGGGAAAGGGTGTGGGGAGCTGCAGGGCTTGGGGATGTGGGGCTTAGGGCTTTGTCGTGGGATGCCTCCAGGGGGGCCTACTCACTGAGACCATTCTGGGAGAATAGAATTGTTTCTCCTAATGAGGCCTCGGGCTGTCTGGGCTTGTGTTCTTTCTCTGAGTAAGTGGGTCCCAGGCTGGGGCGCTGGGCAGGGGGTTTGTGGTAACATCACCCTGGGCGCCCCTCTTGGCAGTGTGCCGATGACCTGGATGCTGTCTGCACCCGCTCGGTCACCGTCCGCCTGCCTGGACATCACAACAGCCTTGTGAAGCTGAAGCATGGGGGAGGAGTCTCCATGGATGGCCAGGATATCCAGATTCCTCTCCTGCAAGGTGCGTTCCCTCCTCCGCCACTGGGGCCTGGGGCTGGTCAAACTCACCCCACAGAGCCCCCGCCCCTGCCCCTCAGCCATGCTAACTGCCCACCTCTTCTGTGAGGAGAGCTATCTGTGGAGGGATGGTTATTCTCAACATGCATCCTTGCAAAGAAGGAAAGCTTCCTGAAGGAGGAGGGGGAGTGGAGGAACTGTCTGGAGGCAAGGGAGCTTTGCTCCAGGCCAGGGAGAGAGGGTAGAGGGGCAAAGGGGACCAAGAAGATTTGGTTTGAGCCAAAGGGATGAGTTGAGGGTTGGGCACAACAGTTCTGGTTCTGCTTTGAGGTGGGAGAGGAGCAGAAGCTGATGCGGGGAAGTTAGAGGGTGGCTGGTGGTGGGTCAGACCAGAGCCTGTCATGGGGCAAAGCCAGGCGACCCCTGTGACCTGTGGGAAAAACCTATCCAGTGAATTTGCTGGGTAGCCCCACACCCTTTTGGTAGCATAATTGCCACCTTCACCTTCAAAGTGGCTCTCAGAGCCCTCTGCCTTCTTGCCTGTGACCTCCGTGGACCGTGTGGCCCATTATCCTGGCATTACACATAGCAGGTCCACTTGTGTTTAATGCTGTGTGTGTCTCCCCAGGAGGTACCTTCCTCCAGGGCAAGAGGTATGTCTCCTACCTCGTCTCCAGTGAGAACTGCTGCATTCAGCTCTGCATGCAGCATGGTGCAGCCTAGAAGTGGTGTGCAAGGGCGGCAGGGGTGGGGAATGGGCTTCAGTGGGGGGCCAGCTCCTAAACCAAGGATGCAGAGGAGCCTCTGCCGCCCTCTTGTGCCAGTAGAGTGAATGGCAAGGCACAGCTGGGATACCGGGGCTCCTTTCTAGGGAAGGCTGTTTGTACTAAACTCACCTGGATTATCCTTCCTTCTGAAACCCCCTTATGTCTCATGGACATCCCTATCTGTCCCCAGCTCCTTGATTTCATTGTTACAGTCCTTTGTGAGAGACTCCGTCTCTCCCCACGATACATGGGCCTGTCACCACCGTGCCCTCTCGCTTCGGGGCCTACACCCTGTCCCTGCCCTGTTCCAGGTGACCTCCGCATCCAGCACACCGTGATGGCCTCCGTGCGCCTCAGCTACGGGGAGGACCTGCAGATGGATTGGGACGGCCGGGGCAGGCTGCTGGTGACGGTAGGTGCCCTCCCAAACGCTGCCTCCCTGCCGCCTGGGCCTTACAAAGTGCCTCTTGTGCTCTGGCAGAGTGGCTTTATGTGGTGGGAGAAGAATTCCTCCCTCCCTGGGCCCTGCGCCCCCAGAGGGAGGAACAGGCCTCTCTTGTTTCGGAAAGACTGGTGTTTGTTGTCTCTAGGACCCTGGTTTGCCCCGGGGCTTCTGGCTTCTGGGGCTCCGGGACCTCAGGGGCTTCCAGGCTGGGTGGACAGAGCAGCAGAGCCGGGCCAGCTCTCTGGGCAGGGCCTTTCCTGCTAGACCAGTGCCTCTCATGTTTTGGTCTTCAGACGCCGTGGTATGCTTAAAAATTACTGAAGACCCCAATCTTTTACGAAGGTTATAGCTGTCAGTATTTATCATATTAGAAATTAAATCAGAGACTTAATATATGAAATTTATGAATTCACTTAAAATTACAATGATAACCTATTGCACCTGAAACTAATATAATAATATATGTCAATGACACTGCAATAAAAAACCCTAAGCAAAAAATGACAATAAAAAACCCACTACATGTTAATATAAACAGAATTTTTTCTTGAAAAATAGCCGTGTTTTCTGAAACAAAAACAAGTAGTGAGAAGAATACCATTGTTTTACATGTCTGCCAATTTCTTTAATGGCTGGCTTAATAGAAGACAGCTGGAGTCTCACGTCTACTTCTGCGTTCAATCCTTTGCAACATCATGTGTCATGTAGCCTCTCAAAAATTCCACTGCACACTTATAAGAGAATGAGAGGGGAAAAGTCAAATAACGTTGTTGTGTGATTAGGAAAATAGTTTTGGCCTCATGGACACCTTGAGAAGGTGTCCACCCTCTACCCCAATGGGTCCCAAGTCCACACTTGGAGAACTGCTGCCCTAGATCATTCCTAGGATCTCTGGGGAATCCCCTCTGGTGCCCCAGGTCCTGTGTGCCATAAGTCCTTGGTATAATCCTGTGGTGGGCATCTGGGCATTCCTGATGAGATCCTGGTTTCTTCTGCCTCATGACACCATATTCTTTCCCTTGTCATAGAGTCCTGGAGAGAGTTCCATATTAGTGACTTTCCTCTCTTATCTGAAAAAAATCAACCTTATGACCACAGACCACACAGCAGGAAGATTTTGGGAGAGTTTCTTGTTAGCCCCTCATTTGCAATTAGAAATAAAATCCCTTTCTGAAGCAAGAAAGAACTCACCCTGGGTCTCATGGTCATTTGCTTACAGAGTGGGGACCAGAACTAGGTCTTCTGACTCCCTCACCTGCTGTGCCCTGGTCTTCAGGGAGGGTGCCCCCTACCCTGCCATCATCCATTCCACCTTCTCTGTAACTTCCCATATCACAGAAAGGGTGCTCTTGATCTGAAGGCTGAGGTTGCTCTTGAGTCAAGCCAAGGGGACTGAAGGGATGGGGGAAGATACATCTTAGTGGAGGATAGTGTGACAGCAGGCCCCAGGGGTGACCAGAGGGACTTTGGGGGCCATGAGGTCACTCACAGTCTGGGAATGAGGGCAGAAAAGAGGGCGCTGAGGCATGGATGAGGAGAGGGAAGACATCATGGATTTCACTGCTCAGCTGGGGCCTGACCTTGACCTCTGGCATTACCTTTCAGCCTGTGTCCTCAGGAGAACGTCATTCATTCATGAACTTAATCATTCGTTCAGTCATTCACTCAACATACATCTAGCGAACGTCTGCAGGCACCATTTGAGAGGCCTAGGTTACAACTGTGAAACAAAACAGATAAGAATCCTTGCCTCGCTTCACTTACATTCCCCTTGGGGGAGACAGACAGTAAGCAAAACCAACCAGTAAATTATATCATATATTAGAAGGTAATAAATCCTGAGGAGATAAATAAAGCAGCGAAAGCGATAAGAAGTGTCAGGGTCAGAGGATTTACATTTTATTTTATTTATTTTAAAGATTTTATTTATTCATGAGAGACACAGAGAGAGAGAGGCAGAGACATAGGCAGAGGGAGAAGTAGGCTCCCTGTGGGGCGCCTGGGGAGCCTGATGTGGGACTTGATCAGGTGCTCAACCACTGAGCCACCCATTTTTACATTTTAAACAGTGACAGCAGGGAAGGCCTCAGGGCCTAGTGTGGCAACACCTGAAATTTGTAAAGCAAACAAGGAAACATTATTCTCTCTTTTTAAAAAGATTTTTATTTACTTATTCATGAGACACACACACACACACACACACACACACACACACAGATATATATATATAGAGAGAGAGGCAGAGATACAGGCAGAGGGGGAAGCAGGCTCCATGCCGGGAGCCCGACGTGGGACTCGATCCTGGGTCTCCAGGATCACGCCCTGGGCCCAAGGCAGGCGCTAAACCACTGAGCCACCTGGGCTGCCCTATTCTCTTTCTTTTATTGGTATTTCCTTGGGTGCATTTTTATATGGATCCAGAACCTTCCACTAGATGGTTCATCCTGCATCCTGTGAAGTCATAGCTGGAAGCTGGAAGGGGCTCCTAGAGATGACCATGCGGAGCCCAGTCCTAGTGCACAATGGTGTCAAGCCCGGGAGGCCATCCGGCCATGTTCATCACCGGCAGAGCAGGAGTTAGGACTCTGGGGTCCCAGCCCTGACTCCATCTTTGGATCAGGGCCCTCTCAATAGAAACAGGTGGAGGGGCCCAGCTGTAGAGTGTGAAAGGCAGGTTTGATGCCCCAAGCTGTCCGTGAGTGTGCACTTTGGGATCAGAATGATGGAGAACAAACCAGATGCTGGTGGCCTGGAGTTGGATCCTCGGAACCGTCTTGGTCACCCACAGGAGGCTGCCCCAGACACCTTGCTGACCCTGGCTCCTCCGATCACGATCACACCCTCTAGAGTCCTCCTTGGCTCATGGTCTTTTCTCTCCAATGACTTATAGTGGCTGAGTCAACTCCAGCTGGGAAAGTGTTGTCCTTTGTCTCCAAATGTGAGCTCTGAGACTTGGACTATCATGGACTTAGGCTGCTACACAACCGCATGTGTGACAGATACAAGTGTTCAGTAAAGGGGTCAAGAGGTGCTGACATCACACTTGATTCTCATGGGTGGCAAAGCTGGTAGGCTCCAGCATCTCCCTGACAGGTGAGGGTGGTACAGAGCATGCTGGGCTGAGACTCAACCTGGCTGCTGGTCCCAGCTCTGCCACCTGCTCTGTGACCGTAGGCCAGGCACTTTCCCTCTCTGGGACTCAGTGTCCCCATCTGTGTCCCTATCTGTAAGAGGCTACATGATCTCTCACACCCTTCTGGCAGGACTGCTCTTTGATTTTTTTTTTTTTTTAAGATTTTATTTATTTACTCCTAAGAGACACAGAGAGGCAGAGACACAGGGAGAGGCAGAGAGACACAGGCAGAGGGAGAAGCGGTTCCCTGGGGAGCTGGATGTGGGACTCCATCCCAGGTCCCCAGGATCACGACCTGAGCTGAGGGCAGAGGCTCAACCACCGAGCCACCCAGACGCCCCTGCTCTCTGACTCTTAATTAATGACAAGAGCCTCATGTTTCTAATGCTAAGCTTACACCCCAGTAAGCTCCCTCTGCCCTGCAGCCTTGGGCTTAGCTGCGGTTTATTAAATTCGTCTTTATTTTTCACCCAGGGAGGTTTTTTTTTTTTATTATTATTATTAAAACCATCTCATTAGCGACAGGAAGCTGCGGCTGCCTCGGCGGCGGCCCCACGGTGGTCTGCCTCTCCCCGCAGCTGTCCCCGGCCTACGCGGGGAAGACGTGCGGCCTGTGCGGGAACTACAACGGCAACCGGGGGGACGACTTCGTGACGCCCGCAGGCCTGGCGGAGCCCCTGGTGGAGGACTTCGGGAACGCCTGGAAGCTGCTCGGGGCCTGCGAGAACCTGCAGAAGCAGCACCGCGATCCCTGCAGCCTCAACCCGCGCCAGGGTACGTAAGCCCGGGGGGAGGGGGACCTCGCCGAGCCCCCTCCGTCCCGAGGTCTCCCGGCTTCCAGCGCGACCCAAGGCACGGTGCACCGACGTTGGGGGCACAGGGGCACTTCGCTTTTACCGTCAGCATTTGATGATCTGCCTCTGGATCATTTATGCTTCAAAGTACCTCGACTGCGCATCCCGCCCCCCACCCCCCCCGGGGGCTGAACCCTGGGAAAGGAGAATGATCCGTGTTTCCTGTCCCTGGATCTTCTCAGTCTGTTGGAGCAGCAGCCACACAGCCCCAGAATTAAATTATCGTTAGACAAATGCACTGGGGTGGCCATTTGCAGATGTATCGGGAGCAGCATTTCAGTTCCGCATTAATTTCCTCCCCTTACTCAGCCCATCCTGGAACTAGGTCTCCTTTCTGTCAGCCGTTGTGGTGCTCTGGAAATGCAGTTTATTTGCATTTAAGCCAAACGTAATTAGAAAAGTTTATTGGCTGCAGAAGAAAAATCATGGTGATTTCCAGAGGCACGGGGCAGGCAGATTGGCAGGGAGCGCAGCCCAGGCAGGAGCCGGTGGGGGCACTGCGGGGCGCGTGGGGCCCTCGGGGGCAGGTGGGGGGCGAGGGCGGGGCCCGGTGCGGGGCTCGGGGCGTGCGCCCCGCCACGCCTGCGCACTGCTCTGTCCCGCCACAGCCAGGTTTGCGGAGGAGGCGTGCGCGCTGCTGACGTCCTCGAAGTTCGAGCCCTGCCACCGAGCGGTGGGTCCTCAGCCCTACGTGCAGAACTGCCGCTACGACGTCTGCTCCTGCTCCGACGGCAGAGACTGTCTTTGCAGCGCCGTGGCCAACTACGCCGCAGCCTGTGCCCGGAGGGGCGTGCACATCGCGTGGCGGGAGCCCGGCTTCTGTGGTGGGTGCCCTCCCTGGCCGCCAGCACCCCCCCCCCCCCACCCCGGCCCAGCCGAGCCCTCCTCGGGTCCCTTGCACACGGCTCGTCCTTTTCTAAGCACTGTCTCTGCATTAGTGCATTCGGAACCGGGCCCGAGCGCCTGGGTCACGAGGACTGTCCATGTGCAGCCACTTTCCCCTCCCATCTCCAGCAGGACACGGTGGTGGGGACTGGCTCCCCTACAGGACAGTGTGATTCTTCTGGCTTGTTCTGGCAGCGCGAGTAGCACCCCCCTACCTGGACGCCAAGGACCTAGCAGCCGCTGCAAGCAGAGATTGCCTGTGGCTGCTGCCACCTAGCGTTCGATACGTGTCTGGCCCGGTTGCAGGGTGAATGGGTCCCAGATCCCCAAGGGCCTCTGCACGCAGGAGGGTCTCACCAAGGCAGTGGGGGAACGCACTTACCAATCCTTCGCTTGTAACTCCAGGCCAACCATCAGAGGACTTCCGGCCCAAATCTTTGGCATTGATGAAGTTATGTCAAGTTGGATGACATCATTGTCCACAGCCGACTTTGGAGTCTCACTCTGCCATGTTAGATTTCTGCCACCAGAGCTGGTATCTGCTCAACATTCTGGCCCCTTGAGCGGCTACATGGCACTCACTTTGATGTTGGTGCTGCTGCTCTGGGAACATGTGCTGGGTGGCCCAGTATGGTCAGGCAAAGCCAGTGGTGTAGAGCCTGAACCCTCTACCATTTTGAGGCATAGGTAGAAACTGCTTCTCTACTAGGTGCTGTCACACCCAATAAAAGGATAATTAGATTAATGCAGGGGCAACCAAGGAAGGCTTTCTGGAGGCAGTGTACTTGACCGGGCTTTAAAAAGGCACCATCTTGGCAGAAAAGAGCTGTTCTATGGTGAGACAATGGTAGTGATGGAAATTAGGATATTCTGGGATGAGGTATCACAAATACTCTGATTTTTAGGGTGAAGTAGATGTGGTCAGAAATGAAAATGTTAGTGATCCCAGCAGAAGCAGGAAAATAGGAGCTATGAGAAATGGTGAAAGTCTATAATATATCATGTATTTGAAAAGAAAGGACGAGGGCTCTAGAAGTGTCACTGTTGGGGCCCAATGAGCCAACTCATGTTTGGAGTCTAAACAATGTCATAACAAGAGGAGCAGAGGCAGAAGTAAGGACAAAAGTGTCCATACCATGTCTATGCACGCATGCAGTTGTGCCTCCCTGTCCCTCTGGGTCCAGGACGCCACAGTGTCATGGCCAGCAGCTGGAGGAGTGGAGTCTGAGGCCTTGCTGGAACTGTGACTTCCCAGCTCTATGGCCTTGAACTCTTCATCTCGCCCTCCACAATTTAGCTTCCTCATTGGGGTTTGCTGTTTAGAAATTGGGCAAAGTAATGAGGAGGAATGGCACACTGTTCATGAATATGGTCGTCTGCCATATTATGGTGGTTGTCCACCTGTATTAGGGAATCTTCATTATCAGTGTGCTAGGGCATCTGAAGGGTTTCCTAATTTAGGACATTGTCCCCCAGAAGCTGAGGGCTTACTGACATATTCTGTAATCTCAAAAGAGCCGCCCTCCTTCACCTCCACTGGGAGCAGAACAAGAGAGAACAGGGACTGGGAGTTGGTTAGGGAGGCAGAAACTGTGGGGATCCTGGGAAGGCATTTTTGTCTCTATGGGCTTCTGTGGAGGTGAACTAGAGAAAGGCTGCCCAGATGGCCCCAGTTGCCTGAACCCGAGGAAGGTGGGCATTTTCCTCTTTAAAAATGAACAGAGCTCCCTAACCCACTAACTCCATCCTTAAGGAGAGGTCATACCAACTGGGGATGCTCACAGAGTGAAGGCTGATCATGCAGCTACTTTGTGGGATGCTGTGAGGCGATGAGGCAGAGGCACACACATTTTTTTTCTTGTAACATGACGAGACCATGGGCTCCTTGCAGGCTGGCACCAAGTCTTACCATTGCTGCATCTGTGAGCCTAGCACAGCCCCTAGGACTCAGTGGGCACACAATAAACACCTGTTAAACTGAGGTGTGCACCGCTGCTTCTGGGGAAGAAGGCCAAAGGAGAAATCCAGTATGGCTCTAAGCCAGCTCTAGGGACGACAGTCTGTCAGATAAAAAAATCTCTCAGCTCCAGCTGCTCCTTAATGGGTTAAATGTGACCTTATTCTCATAGGTTTGATGGATCAAAAGTGAGTTGCATCTTTATTGCCCAGCACACCCCATCTTAATCCACCCTGCTCTGAATACCCATTCACTGCGCCCAACCTCTCTGCTGGTTCAGAGAAAAATCCATGTCTAATATGGCTACAGAGCCCCCTC
This sequence comes from Canis lupus dingo, assembly GCF_003254725.2. Taxonomy (NCBI): domain Eukaryota; kingdom Metazoa; phylum Chordata; class Mammalia; order Carnivora; family Canidae; genus Canis; species Canis lupus. The sequence continues at coordinate 39,113,757 of NC_064269.1, forward strand.
TCTTCTCAGCTGCCCTCAAACACAGAACCAGTTGCAGGAGGCCGGGAGCTGCAGGGGCTTCCCAGATGTTCCCACCCCTGTGTCCGGGGTTCCTGGCCTGAGCTTCCTTTTACAGCTTCCATGACACGTGCTGCCATTGGGTTTCTACTGTAAAACTGGATTCCAATAGAGAGCAGAAGGATTCCAGTGGTCTTAGGAACAGTGTCCTCAGAGTGAGGTTCTCACTTCTCGGACAGCAGCTGATTAGCGATGGGAAAGCCTTCAGAAAGGGCAAAGTGCTTCCTGCACCCCACCTCCCCCGTAAGGAATTTCATCCTTGGGGTGCCTATGGGAATAGACCAGGATCCAGGAGTGCCAGGTCTTCGTAGGCACTGGAAGACCCAGTCTCTGGCCCATCCCTCCCTTCTGGAGCCCACTGAGCTGGGACTATTTCCCCAGTCATCATCACGATAAAGTAGCAGGGAGGATTTGCCACATGCTGGGCATTACTCAGACCTGGTTGGTGCACTGAACCTTCACAACAACCCCGGGTGGGTTTTAGTCTGGTCCAGCAAGGAAACTGCTCTAGGTCACTTTGTAACTAATGGCAGAACTGGGGCTTGGACCCAGGAATTTGGGAGACAGAGCCCATTGGCTTCCCTGTGTTGCTGTTTGCCACCCATCCTCTTGGCTGGTGTGTGCTGTGCTATTTCTCTGTGGGACGCCAGAGGAGGGGAGGGGGGAGAGGGAGGTTAGTGGGGAGGCGGGGTGGCCTACTTTGCTAGCTCAGGTACAAGGGTGGCTCTGCTCTCTGTGGCTGTCCTTGAAAGCATGGCTCCTAAGGGGTGGTTTCCTTTTTAGAGCATAATGGTGGAGAGCATGAGCTTTTGGGTCATGGAAAACTGGGTTCACATCCTGCCTCTGCTTCTGCCTGGGAGGCATGATCTTGACAGTCACTTAGTTTATGTTTGCATTTTCTTCCCTCTAGGAAGGGGGCTATGAGATCTAGCTCAATGAAAGGCATAAAAGGTATACAAGCTGTGTGAAGAGCAGGGTATACAGCAGGTGCTAAATTAATTATCTTCATCCTGGGAGAAGTGCCCTTGCCTGCCACTCTCAGTTCTTTTTAATACTCATAGTGTCAAAATCCTCCCTATTTCTACATATCCCAGGCTTTAAGGATTCAGAGATGGCTAAGGCAGGAGCCCTCTGGCTCAGCAGAGGGGAAACTGTGTGCATCCATTATTATCATAGACATCCGCGAGCATGAAATCCAGTTTTGCTCATAGTGGGAAAGAAAGGTGGTGATCATAGAGATATAATTGGGGTCACAGCTGCAGGGGGTGGCAGCCCGAATCCTAGAACCACAGTCCTTGGCATTGGCGTGTTTCCATGCTTCCACTGAAGCCCTCCTTCCTCTACCCTCTCTTATAGCGCTGAGCTGCCCCCAGGGCCAGGTGTACCTGCAGTGTGGGACCCCCTGCAACATGACCTGTCGCTCCCTCTCTTACCCGGAGGAGGACTGCAATGAGGTCTGCTTGGAAGGCTGCTTCTGCCCCCCAGGGCTGTACCTGGATGAGAGGGGAGATTGTGTGCCCAAGGCTCAGTGTCCCTGTTACTATGATGGTGAGATCTTTCAGCCCGAAGACATCTTCTCAGACCATCACACCATGTGGTAAGTGCGAGCAGCATGACCAGGGACCTCAGGAATGGCGGAGCTTGTAAGGAAAATGGTCTTCTGGGTCCTTCATTTCACGGTTGGGAAACTGAGGCCCAGGAAGGGAAGTGACTTGCCCTGAGTTGCACAGCTCGAATGATTTCCTTACATCGCTGGAAACTAGAGCAGACTGCCAGTAGGATTTCCCATTTGCCTGTGCTAGGTCTCAGTTTCCCTTTCCAGAACAGTAAATGGGAGGGCTCCCTGTCCCCTCCCCTTTGGCTTCCTGGCAGTGAAAACAGACCACAGCAGGTTTGCCTTACTGGTGCATTGCTATCCTGACCTGCTTCGTGCACTTCCCTGAAAAACAGCTCCAATCCCACATGCTTCGTGTGGTCCTTTGCCGGTCAAGTTGGTTTCACGGTCTGTCACGGTCACAGGAGAAATGGGTAACATGTTTTGTTGGGCAAATGCTTCCTTGGCATGTGCTCTGCCCTGGGTGCTAGCCTAGAGGGTGGTGATCTAAAGGTGAACAAGACACAGTGTGGGTCCCAAGGAAGATGATAGTCTATTAGGGAGACCTGATTATGGACTATTTCAGTCATAAAAGTAGAGAGAATAGTGTGACAAGCCCTAAGGCATCCATCCCCAGCTTCAGTGATTATTAACACTCTTCCATGCTTATTTATCCCCTTCTCCCCTCTTTGGCTGGAATAAAGAAAATCTCAGATATTATGTCATTTCTTTGAAAATATTTCATTATGTATTTCTAACAGATAAGCACTGAAAAAAACCAAACCTAACAGTAATATCATTATTAAGCTAAGTATTTACAACAATTCCTGATAACACCTAATATTCCATCCATCTCCACTTTTCCCTGACTGTCTCAAAATGTCTTTTTATATATAATTGGTTTGTTCAAATCAAAGTCCCAACAAGGTCTGCACATTTGGCATGAAGCTTTTCCTCCTCACTTAGTGAGATGAATTTGTAGTCCTTCCCAATCTCTGGTACCCAAAGCGAGTTGATGACACCTGGAGTAAAATAGTGGTTGTCATTGGACTTGGATGTTGGCAAAATGTGTTTTATCTCCCATCTGGACTGTGGCCTCCCCTAAGAGTAGAAACCATATCTTAGGCCCTGGTTCCCAGCACCTGACACTCTTCTGGCAGAAAATAAGTACAATTAATGTTTGCTGAGATGAAATAACTATTGTTTGGTAGATTTTCCATTTTGTAGACCTAAAAATCTCTACTCATTTGAAGTGGGCAGATTGCTTCCAATTGGAAGGAACTGGAGAAGACAGTGCAGGAGGTAGCTTGGGATTTGAGGAAGATTCTAGCAGTGGGTGTGGGGTAGTCCCATGGGATGGGGGCTTTGGGGTGGAGCTGAGGCCCCAGAGCTAAAGCACACAGGGAGTCTTCCCTCACTCGTCCCCATGGTAAGTCCTCTGGGGGAGCGTGTGTTGTGGGAAGAGAAGAGAAGCCTGGAGGGATGTTGAGGGTCCTTGAAAGATAGGGTGAGGACTTGAGAGGTTTTAAACAGAGAGAAAGTAAACAGTCTGGAGGCATGTGTGTGTGGGGGGAGAGGGTCAGGGGGAAATGAAGGTTGCTGAAGATGGCCCTGAGGCTCTGAACTGGTATGCAAGGGAGGACCAGAAAAGCAAGAGGGCTCTTGCTTGCTTGTTGGTAGAGGGAAGATAATGAGTTTGGTCTTAGCTGAGATGACTGAGTTACCAAGAGGGCATATTGGTGAGCAACGGAAACGGTTGCTAGAATGATGGGTGCAGTTGGAACTTGATGCTGGACAAGATTTGTGGGTATAGTCATGAGAGTAGAGAGCTCTCCAAGGGTGTGGGCCGAGGAGCAGAAAAGGAGACTGAGTCCAGAGCTTGGGGGATGATCAGAGGGCCAGGAGAAGAGAAAGAGGATCCTATGAGAGAGGCCAAAGGAAAAAGGCCAGCAAAAAGGCATAACTAGGGCAGAGCCATATGGTCGAAGTGAAGGAAGCAGGGGATTAATAACATCATTTGGTTTGAGCGTTGGGCCTCAGCCCAGTGGTCATTTTACTGCAGTTGTCCAGCTGTGATTTTTGGGGTGTTTCTTTCTGGGATCTTAAAACAACACTGTTAGGAGGCAAGCATTGCTTTTTTAGTAAAGAATTTGAAGCTTAGAGAGATGACCACTTTCCTAAATCACCTAGCAAGTGAACCCAGGGATTCTTGAACTCTTCACATTACATGGAGAGGAGGCTGTTGAATTTGGTGATCAGATGGTCATGGTGGACCTCATGTTGAAGTAGTATGGTGAGGAAGGAAGCCAGAGGATACGAGGCTGGGGTGACTTGGAGGGCAGGAGGCATATCAGAGGCACAGGAAAGGTTGGAGATGAGGTGTCTTCAGGCCAGTTGTCTGGTCATCAAACAGGCATCACAGTAGAGTGCCTGCTTTATTGCAAGCCAAGGTCTGGGTCAGAAGTTGATTATACACCTACCTGCAAGGATTTTCTTTTTTTTCTTTCTAAAAATAAAATCAAGCTTTTGGGTTATGCCCAAATGACAGACAGACTGTGACATTTGGGGGAGGATATCTTTAAATCATGTTTTAATTAGAAACCAGAGGGCACAACTTCTACATGTGTCCAGAGAGGGAAGGGCTGATTCTCTTGCTCATTCAATAAATTTTGATTGAGCAGCAGCCACATTAAAAATATTCAAAATCGTTATATCAGAGAAATACAAATTAAAACTATGCATGTTACTTCATATCTATTAGAGTGGAAAAATTTGAAATCTGGATAATGCCAAGTGTTGACAGGGCTGCAGAATATGAGGCCCCCAGTCTGCTGCTGGTAGGACAGATATTTGTTCAGATAACTCAGTATCTTTCCAAAACCTAAATCTGATCATAATCACATATGATGACATAACATACCCCTGCTTGGAATCCTTAATATCCTTCCCTTCAGGAAGCTTTAGGATAGAGACCAAATCCCTAAGATGGCCTTCCAGGCCCCATGCACTCAAGCCCCTGTCTACCTCTCCCCTCTCCAGTCCCCTGGCTTTCTTTCATGTGGAAGGGACATCTCTTCCTTCAAGGGAAGGTCAGTTGCACCCCAGAGAGCAATTGGCACAGTATAAACTAAATTAGATATCCATACTTGCTATTCCCACAGCTCTGCTCTGGGGCATGTATACTAAAGAAATTCTCTGGGGCGCCTGAGTGGCTCAGTCATTAAGCATCTACTCAGGTCATGATTCCAGGGTTCTGGAATAGAGCCCTGCATTAGGTTCCCTGCTGAGCTTCTCCCTCTCCCTGTGCCCCTCCACTCCACTCATGGTCTCTCTCTCAAATAAAGAACTAAAATGTTTTTTAAAAATGCTCACACAGACTCTTAAGAGCACATGTTTGAAGATTTTTTAAAAAGATTTTATTAACTTATTCATGAGAGACAGAGAGAAGGCAGAGACATAGGGAGAGGGAGAAGCAGGTGCCTTGCAGGGAGCCTGATGTGGGACTTGATCCTGGAACTCTGGGATTATGTCCTGAGCCAAAGACAGATGCTCAAGCGCTGAGCCACCCAGGAGTCCCAACGTTTGAAGATGTTAATCACAGTTTTGTTTGTAGTGGTGAGGAGCAGGTGACAATCCGTGCCCATCCCTGGGAGGGTATGTATGTAAAATGTAATGGATGCATACTATAGAGGGTTATCCAGCCTTAGAAGCACCAGGCAAGTAGGTATGTATTCGCAGGATTGAAATTTTTTTTTTTTTGAGAGAGAGAGAGAATGGGAGGTAGAGAGGCAGAGGGAGAGAGAGAGAGAGAATCTTAAGCAGACTCCATGCTCAGCACAGAGCCTAACACAGGGCTCAATCTCATGACCCTGAGACATCACCTGAGCTGAAATCTAGAGTCAGATGCTTAGCTGACTGGGCCACCCAAATGCCCCAGCAGGACTGAATATTAAAACACGCTGCTAAAGAAAACAGAAGAACAGAGTGTGATAGACAATACTGCTTATAGAATTTAAACATACACATGTGCAAAATAAACACATATTTTATAAGAATATATTCAGGCAGAGATACATGAAACAGAATAAAATTATATTAGTTTTCTTTATTTATTGCTGCATAAAAAATTAACCCCAAATTTAGCAGCTTAAAACAATGAACATGTATAATCTCACCCAGTTTCTAAAGGTCAGGACTCCAGGAGCAGTGTGGCCAGGTGGTTCAGCTCAGGTTGGCTCATAAGGTTGTAGTCAAACTGTTGGCTAGGGCTGCAGTCATCTGGAGACTTGACTGGTGCTGGAAGGTGCATTCCCAGATCATTCTTACGGCTCTCGGCAGAAGGCTTAATTCAGTTTCTTGCCCCATGGACCTCTCCATTGGGCTGCTCATGAACTGGTTTTCCTAGACTGAATAATCCAAGAGAGAGCACCAAGACAGAAGCTGTAGCCTTTCATAACCTAATCTTAAGTGACATATGGTATGTCACTGTTGCCACATACTGTTGGTCACACAGACCAACCTTGGTGCAATAGTTGACACAAGAGTGTGAACACCAGGAGGTCACTGGGGGCCATTTAGGAGATCAGATATCATAAAAATAGTTGCTCATGTTAGGGAAGGGGATAGGGATTAGCAATATATTGAATACTTTATGCAAAGCCTTTTGCAGCTGTCTGCTGAGGAGAAAATGAGCAAGACCAGTCATGGCTTCTACCCTCTTAGATTTTATAGTCCAGTGACAGAAAAAGGTCTTAACTAAATATTAATTCTAATACATGCAAAGTCACAAGGGTGGGAGGAAGAGAGAAGTACATGGTCTATGAGTGCTTGAAATGGGCTAGAGGAAGAGTAGGCAGGGGCTTGAGTGCATGGGGCCTGGAAGGCCATCTTAGGGATTTGGTCTCTATCCTAAGGCCTCCTGAGGGGAAGCTATTGAAGGAATCCGAGCAGGGATGTGACATAATCAGCTTTAGGTTTTGAAAAGGTATTTGGGCTTCCAAGAGAAGTGTGTTTTGTACAATAATAGTTGCAGGGACATCATCCATTAGGAGTTTTTGCCTTGTCCAGGTCAGAGGTGGAGTGGCTCATGGCAGTGGAGATAGAGATATTTTGGAGATGAAGTCCAAGGGCTGGGTGATGGGCAGATATAGCGGGTGGGGAGAAGGCGGTATCAGGCTGACCCCTCGTTTGCTGGTTTGTGAAACCGGATGTATGGTGGTATTATGCAGTGTATCAGACCCTGAAGGAGCACTGGCTTTGGTGGTGGTGGTGGGGTGGTCATGACTTCAGTTTTGGACATACGGGGTTTGGAGTCTTTGAGACACCAAGATGGCTGTCATGTAAGTGCTTGAATATATGGATCTCAGGTTCAAGGGAGAGATCCCAGCTGCTAATGTGAATGTGCAAGTCGTCTCTGTCAAAGCAGCTGGGGATGTGGATGACAGCACGGAGTGACAAAAGAGAGCCGAGTGTGGAGCCAGCAGAGGGGTGGGCTTGAAGGAACAACTAGGAACGTAGGAGAAAACCAGGAAAGATTTTTTTCTTTCCCTAGAAGAACAGAAGAGTCACAGTGATGAATACTGTGGGAAGGGATCAGGTGAGAAAAGAACTGAAGAAATTCCATTAGGTTCGGTAACATGGAGGTCATTGGCAACCTTAGCAGGCAGTGTTTTCAATGAGTTATGGGACTTCCCCAAGTTGGAGGGGGCAGAGAGTTAGTGGGAGGTGAGGAAAAAGAGCTGGCAAGTGTCACTGCTCTTGCAAAGCTGGGCTCTGACCTCCTCTCTGCAGCTACTGTGAGGATGGCTTCATGCACTGTACCACAAGTGGAGGCCTGGGAAGCCTGCTGCCCAACCCGGTGCTCAGCAGCCCCCGGTCTCACCGCAGTGAGTACTACCCGCCCTCCCCCCCACCCCCGCCCCCTGCAAGGACTCTTCTTCATCTCCCAGCTGGGTTGCTCTTGTCTTTTTTTGGGGGGGGTTGGGGGGAGCTGCTCTGTCTGATGTGCACGTGCATTTGGGCTTGGGTCAGGATTGACACAACTTTTGTGTTTGTGTGAGTGACTTTCAGGCCTTGACATGCCTTGGCATGTGTATATCCAAATTACTGAGGCAAGGAGGAATTTTAGGCAGAAAGATCAAGTTATCTGCAAGATGGACTCAGTGAGACTCCTGTTTTGCCCATGGTGACCTTAACCTAATGAGCAGCTGTAAGTTGGTCTCCTTGATTGTGGAGAAGACCACCTCCTTCACTGGCCTCTTTTTTACTCAGGGACATGCTGATAAGGACATCTATCTATCTGTCTATCTATCTATCATCTACCTACTTACCTATCTAATCATTTTAATTTATGTATTTTTCTTCATCATGATAAATGTACTCTTTAATCCCCATCCACTATTTTCCCTGTATCCCCACCCCTTCCCCTCTGGTAACCAGCTGTTTGTTCTCTATAGTTAAGAGCCTGTTTCTTGGTTTGTCTCTCTCTTTTCTCCTTTGCCTTTTTTTCTTAAATTTCACATATGAGTGAGATCATATGGTATTTGTCTTTCTCTAACATATTTTGCTTGGCATTATACTCTCTAGCTCCATCTGAGTTGTTGCAAATGGCTAGATTTCATTCTTTTTATGACTGACTAATATTCCATTGTACATATATACCACCGCTTCTTTATCCATTCATCTATGGATGGACATGTGGGCTGTTACCATAGTCTACTGTAAATAATGCTGCAGTAAATGTAGGGGTGCATGTATCCTTTTGAAATAGCACTTTCATATTCATTGGGTAAATACCATGTAGTGGAATTATTGGATTGTATGGGAATTCTATTTTTAATTTTTTGAAGAACTTCCATACTGTTTTCCAGAGTGGCTTCACCAGTTTGAATTCCCACCAACAGTGCACGAGGGTTCCTTTTTCTCCACATCCCCACCAACACTTGTTGTTTCTTATGTTGTTGATTTTAGCCACTCTGACTGGTGTGCGGAGGTGATATCTCATTGGAGTTTTGATTTGTATTTCCCTGGCGATGAGTGATGTTGAGCACCTTTTCATGTGTGTGTTGGGCATTTGGATGTCTTTTTTGGAGAAAAGTCTTCTGTCCATATTTTAATTGGATTATTTGTTTTTTTGGGGTGTTGAGTTATGTCAGCTCTTTATATATTTTGGATACGAACCCTTCATCAGATATGCCATTTGCAAATATCTTCTCCTATTCCATAGGTTGCCTTTTACTTTTGCTGATTGTTTACTTCACTGTGCAGGAGCTTTTTATTTTGATGTAGTCCCAATAGTTTATTTTGACTTTTGTTTCTCTTGCCTCAGGGGACATATCTAGAAAAAAGTGACTACAGCCAATGTCAGAGAGATCACTGCCTGTGCTCTCTTCAAGTATTTTTATGCTTTCAGGTCTCATATTTAGGTCTTTAATGATAAGGACACCTGTTGATTTTTATTTATTTATTTGATGATTTATTTTTAAACATCACAAATAAGATTTTTTATTTGTCACCATTAACTGTCTTAATTTTAAACCGATTCTTGGACTGGTGGCTATATCCATCAGCTCATTCAACTTTAGCACCGGTCTCATTCCCAGTAGTTTTTCCAGAAAAACTACTACCTTCACCATGAAGCTCTAGGAGCTTTCCCAATTCAAACTTGGGCTTCTTCAACATTTTTGCTTTTCTAACAAAGATATCATGGAGTGGGTAAATAGACTGACAAGTCTTTTCTAGATCTTTTCTGACACTGTCTGGAATCAATTTATTGACCACTCCTTTCAAGAAGGACACCTGGTTAGAAAGCTTTTCAGATGGATTTGAAAGAAGGGAGTTGAGACTCTTGGTTCTCAGTTTAAGGTCCTAATAGTAGCTACACTGGTTAAGGACAAGGCACAGAAGGGAGAAGGGGCTGACCTGGCACTGATGGGACCATATTCATGCTTATGAATCAGAGAGAACTAATTGGCTTCCAGAGGGATCCGTGCCTCGAAAGGACTGTCCCAGAAGGAGAGGGATGACTTTAGGCAGATAAATGGGCCAATTTCAACCTCCAGCTTGACCACTTCTCTCTGCCTTTCACTTCTCTCAACACCCCACCTCTCCCAGTGACCCATATGTGTGCTATACATTCGTTCTCCAGTTTGGCCCAGGTAAGAAGTCAGGCTGCTTATGTGACTGATTGGGGAGCATCTCTCAGCCTTGAGCCGGGGTGAGATCCCAAGCACATGGGTGGCTCAGACATTGAAATCAGAACTTAAAATCTTGTCTTTTTCTATTCAGGCTGCCGTAGCAAGACACCACAGACTAGGTGGCTTCACTGTGAGAAATACAGAAATGTATTTCTGTGTTCTTAGTGTAAATGTCTTGCAGTTGTAGAGGCTGGAAGTCTAAGCTCAGGGTGCCGGCAAGATCAGGTGTAGGTTGCAGGCTTCTCCTGTGTCCTCAGAGGGCAAGAGGGGCTGATGAGCTTGTGGGGGACTGTCTTCATTAGGGCCCTAGCCCCATCTGTGAAAGCTCTACCCTTATGGCCCTCTTACTTCCCAAAGGGCTCACTTCCTATCACCACTACTTTTGGGGTCAGAGTATGATTTTTGGGGGAGGGACATTCAGTCCATAGCAGGCACAAGGGTCACCTAGTCCCTCTGCTCCTCTCCCTGGTGGTTGCTCGTGTCCCCATCCTTTTGGGTGTTTTCTAGCCTGTGGTCTCTGGAAGGTGCTGATTTTTGAAGTTAGGAAGCTCCAAAATTTTTGTGCAATTTGGAAGATCCACTTAGTCTTTTAGGGTTTCGTTTTCCTAACAAAAGTTTCTGTATAAAAATAAGGCTAGAGCTTGTCCACAGGAGATAATAAGTGCTCTATATGGTAAGATATAAATGCCGTGAGGTGCATTTATTTCTCTAAATCCAAGTTTTTGAAAGGAAAGTATTGTATCAGTCATCTGCTGTCATCATTTACTCAATCAGCTGTCAATACCTGATTGTCAGGAAATATGATATGTCTGTGAACAAAGGAGATAGAACCTCTGTTTTCATGGAACAGATATTCTGATATTCTAGTGTGGGGGAAGAGGGGTGCGGGCAATCAACAAGTAAGTAAAATAGATAGCATATCAGAGAGTGGCGATAGAGGAGATCAGATGGAGGATGACAAAGCAGGGAGGGCAAGGAGGAGTGCCAAGGGACAGAGTATAGCAAATTTAAAAAGAGTGATGGGTGGCTAGAGGCTGGACAGAGGATGGGAGCCATGGGAGCAAAGTCCCCCTTAAAGATTTTGTGGCTAAATTAGTTGTGACCATTTTATGAATAGTCCATTTGGGGCCACAGAGGTTCCTTTTGAGCACCCAATGCAGGTCCTTTAAAGCCTAGGCCTGGACATTCCCACAGTGCATCCTGATTCCATGCAACCTGCTACGGTGGGTTCAAGGGGCATGAGGAGCGTGGGCTGACATAGGGATGCGGAGAGCAGGAGAGGCGCCTTCAATATTGGCAAAGGTCAGGGGCTCAGTTGAGTAGATGAGGTGGCCATCCAGCCTCACGGGGAGGTGGGGAGCACCTAATCCCAGGGAAGGGGGAAGCTGGGTCTCTGGAAGTGATTGACTGCAATGGGGTGGGTGTGGGGGTACCTAGGAGAGTGGAAGGGAGATCCATTCACTCCTTTACTTTTTCCTACCCACAAGGCAAAAGGAGCCTGTCCTGTCGGCCCCCCATGGTCAAGTTGGTGTGTCCCGCTGATAACCCGAGGGCTGAAGGACTGGAGTGTGCCAAAACCTGCCAGAACTATGACCTGCAGTGCATGAGCACAGGCTGTGTCTCTGGCTGCCTCTGCCCGCAGGGCATGGTAAGCCATCTCTGCCACGGGGTGGGGGTGGGCAGCTTTGCATTTTCCTGCGGGCACAACTTGGATATGGTGGTTCTGGAGCAGAGAGAGGAAAAACCAGGAATGGTAAGGGGGTGGGGGTGGTGGCTGGTGGAGGTGGTGATGGGGGCAGGGGTTGGGGGGAGTCTCCTGGGGCTGACTCAGCTGACAGAGCTGGAAAGGGAGGTGGTGGGAAGGTGTCTGGAGTCCACCTGATGTGGTCTGACAAAAACACAGGAACTTAGTGCACAGAGGTGCCATAGGAAGCAAAGTGTGTTATTTCCAGAAAATACTTACAACTGGAGACAGGCATTTCCCCTGGGATTTTCCCAAGAACATGCAGGAAGAGGAGAGGGCACAGGCACATATTTGCATATTATTTGCATATAAAGGCCAGCCCCAAGTCCCTTCCTCTTCTTTTTTTTTTTTTTCCCCTTCCTCTTCTTGAGACTTCTTTTCCTCAACCATAAAGTGAGTCAAGAGGTCTTGGCCAGCTCTTAACATCCAGTGATTCTGGGGCTGGGGCTGCTGACATGCAGCCTGTGGCCAGCAGCTCCCCGAGTGCCTTGCATTGTTCAAGACAGGCCGGTTTGCCACCACCCGGCTATGGATTGCTGCTGGTGGCAGTGATCTGAGTGTGCCCAGGCTCCTAGCCTCCCTCCCAAGTCTGCTTGTAGGCTGGTTATGTTTAAATACATTACAGCAGTCCCCCTACCCGTGGCTAGCTACCTACCGTCAACTGTGGTCCAGAGGCAGACACCTGTCATAGCCTAACGCTTTGTCTCAGTCATCTTCTGTTGTCTCATAACGAAGGCATCTTATTCTCACATCATCTCATCACAAAGGCATGTTATCATCTCACATCAGCACCAGAAGAAGCGTGAGTGGGTACCATACAGTAAGCTACTTAGACCACAGTCATATAACTTATTATAGTCCTATAATTGTTTTATTTTTAGTTATTGCTCTTCATCTCTTACTGTGCCTGATTTGTAAATTAAACTTTATCATAGGTGTGTGCATATAGGGGATGAAACAGTATATGTGGGGGCTCGGTACTCTGCGACTGCTGCATACATGTTGTTATTCTTGTTATACTGCAGGTTATAACTTCTGGGTTTTTATCTTTCAAAAGCATCATGTCTTCTTGCTTTCCCTGTGATTTTCCATACCCAAAATGAGTAGGGTGGGGCTGGGGCAGGAGTTGTAGAGGTCAAAATGGGAGGGAGTAGGATGGCTCTCACACAACCCTATAGGGTGTCAGTGATGTCCAGGCCTTGGCTTGGGGGGCGGGGTCCTGGGCCGTGGGTGCTGCCCGTATCCTCTGGGGGGAACTGGGACCTATCACTGGTGGCCCTCAGGCAGGCTGTGCATTGGAGTATGTGCAGGGCAGGTGATTTATCTCCTTTCTTCCACCCTTCCTCAAGGATAGAGAGACCAGCTGTTCACTTTCCCTGAGGTGTTCTCCTCTGCCTTTGCCTCTGATGATTCTGAACTGTCTTTTCTACTGGGAGAACTAGAGATTGGCCATGGAGCACCCCCAACCTGGAAGGTCTTGTTTGGTGCGTTTGCAGAAGGTGGCTATTCAAGGATGCTAAAGAAGGAGGGGAGACTCAGAGCTGGGGAGAGGCAAGAAATAAGATAGGGGAGAGGAAGCTTCTATATTGCTCTTATTTGACTGTCCTTTCACTGTACCTGGAGGAGAAATTCTCCAGACATCAGACAAGTCTCTGGTAAGAAAAGGGGCTTCACTCAGGGAATTATGTCAACATCAGAGACTCTTTTAAATAAACCTTTTTCTTCCCCCCAGTGAAGCAAACAGTACAGATCATCTTAGACAATAACCACAACAGTTGCATCACGGTCCCAAATCCCCAGTGGAGAGAGAAACCCCATGCATAGGATGTGGACACACTGTCGGGAGCTCACTGGCATCCCGAAGCCTCTGGCACACACTCTGAGGACAGTCTTTGGGTATCTGTCACACAATGAGCTGACTCTAACCTCAACTGCAGGGGATTCTAAACTCAAGAGCTTGGAGTCTAAGAGATTGGATTATTTTCACAACTGCTTCATGACGATGCTGATCGTTGAGGCCAAATTCGGCAGAGCAGAAAAGTTGGTGATTTATGAAGTGCGCAGTGTGCTGGCTGCTGTACCGGACACGTGTTCCTGGCCGCAATGCAAAGACAAAGGAGCTGTGTGGGCCTGTGTGATGCTGTAGACATCCTACCCAGGGGTGTTTCTCCGTGTAGCCTGTCCCCTGTGGGAGGTGTGAGGACGTGGCACGGGCCTGAGGGTTTGGGGGAAGAGGTTGGGGATTCTGCATTCTGGGGACTTGAAAGGGGGCCGGGGTGGGTGTGGGTGTGGGGTGGGGCAGGAGCTCTTGCTGGGGGCAGATCTAGGAGAGCAGAAAGAGCACCTGAGTAGGAACAGGGCAGGGCTACACTCTCTGTTCAGGCTTCACTTGCCCTTGGGTGAGCGTACCTTCTTTCTCTGAGCCTTGATTGCCTTATCTGTGTCATGGGTGGATAATTCCTGTTCATAATTCCTGCAGCGTTGGCTGTGGGCCCAAAGGGGTTGTAGGTGAAAGTGCTTACAGTATCTTAGGGATAGCTTTGATTCTTTTCATCAGTAATCGAAGCTCAGTCTCAGAGACTCTGCTGACCTCCTCCTTCTCCTCTGGTCCCCAGGAGAGATCTGTGCAGGGCCTGTTTTCTTAAAATTTCAATCTGTCTTAGCCAAAGCTTTTATAAATACAATAGAAATGAATGATCAGAAAAAAGAAATAAAAAAGCAAAGACATACAAAATATGAGCTCACCTCCGCCCTATTTTTATTAGATTTAACAGATGTGATGTATGACTCAGGCGAATTGCCGTATGATTTTCCCAGGCCTTATTCCATTTGTGTCCTCACATCATCACAGATCGGCACTGGTGTAGTGGACCACGCTTTGAGCAGCGCTGCTCTTGGTTGAGGATTGCCTCTCTCCGTACAAGGCATCTCTGGGCATCCACTGCAAGGCCAACAGCAGCATCTGCCTGAAAGCATTGGGAATAGATTGGGAGTCCCCCCCTCTCTGCAGTTTATGCTAGGCTTGGCACCTGCTTAGAGCTGGGGTTTTCTGGCCACGTCATCTGCTCCTACCACTGGTGCAAAGGTCTCCTTGCATGAAACACAGTAGGGGAATACGTTTGATAAGGGGTTGATGCCCTGATAAATGGTTGGTTTATCAGGAAAAGAAGCTGCATGGAAAAGGCATTGAGTTGGAGTCCCATCCTTTCAGGTATGACTCCTGGCTCCTGACATTTACTTAACAGAGTGGCAAGTTGCTTAAAATCTTTGACTCTGACTTTTCTGATCTGTAAAACTGGGTTAGAAGGGTGGTTGGGAGGACGGGAGATGACAGTGGCAGGGTCATGGGAGTTGCTTAGTAAGTGGTACTTTGATGACTGCTGTTAGAAGCTTGTGGAGGAAAACCATGAATCATATTGTGAAAGGAGAGATGCTATAGGAAATTAGCACATGCTGGGAGCAATTTTAAGACCTCAGTGTCCACATTCAGAGGCCCAGGAGACCAATAAAATAAGGGAGTTGCTTCGGAAAAATTTCCGACTTTTTCTTCAATACAAAAATTCTGGAGTGGATTTGCCTTTGTTGGAATATTACCCACTTTCACCACAAGGTGACAGCAAAGCACAACCCACTGCCCAGCTTGCTCATCCAGCCACCGTGTTAATTCTGAAGGAGCATCATCCAGTGGTGGAGTAAGAGCCCTAAAGACTCATGATTTCTCTCTCTCTTTTTAAAAGATTTTACTTATTTATTCAGGAGAGGCAGAGACATAGGCAGAGGGAAAAGCAGGCTCTCTCCGGGGAGCCTGATGTGGGACTTGATCCCAGGACCCTGGGATCACGAACTGAGCCAAAGGCAGACGCTCAACCACTGAGCCACCCTGGTGCCCCAAGGCTCATGATTTCAACCCCTTCTATTCACACAAGAGTCTGAGGAAAGATAGGAACCAGAACCACTCAAGGCTACATAGTGATATAGTGGAAACCCTGGTTTCCTGAGTCCCAGACTGGGCTCCTTCATCCCTATTTGCCTCCCTCCCTTCCTTGAGGTGGTCTTGGAAAATGTGGTACCCCTGTCTGGGAGATGCTCACTTACCCTCTGAAATCTTGTAGTGACACTTTCCTAGCTGGTATCCAGTTCTGTTACTATTAGGAAGCCTTTGGCAACTGGGAAACCTGTTCCTTTCTCTGGTACTTTGATGCCTAGTTTTCTCACTGGCCCAGTATGAAGACTAAAAAGACTCTGGCACTGCTTTTTGAAATGTAGAGTTCGGGGCTCCAGGGCCCATCCAGGGTGGGCCTCCCATGTGGGCACTGTAAATCCCAAGAGATGTAATTTTAAAAGGCCCAAAAAGCCATTCTGTCTCAAAAGTATAATAAATATTTGTCACCTACTCAGGCTTACTGACATATAATGAGCACAAATTCATTTTGGTTAACAAGCAGGAGTTTTAGAGAAGACTACAGCCTTATAAATCCTCATAGCAAGTCATTCACAGCTTAGTATGAGTTATTTAATCAGTGTCTTTCTACCTTAGCAAACATCTAGTTGAAATCAGCTGTATTGAGCTGGAAGTATTGATGGGTAGAGAGAACACATGATAGTTGGAAGGCAAAAAAGATTTTGGAGAATGGGGCAGTATGGTGTTCGTGTATGGGGGCGGTGGGGGAGGATGGGGCCTTTTCAGAGAAGAGTAACAAAGTAAATTTTTTTTCTGTTTCATAATTTTTCTTGGGGCTGCCCCAAGACCTAGTACCATGTTCTTGACATGAACTCAAGATGTCCCTAGTTGATGAATAGTGACAATGCTTTCTGCCTGTTTTTTCTGAAGTCTTAGAAAGGCATTCATCAACTTTATCTTATCCTTCTCATGTCTCAAAGGGACAAACATTAGGCAGAGATGGTTCTCTTCATTTTAAACATGATGTTTAAGTGATTTTCCACAAACTCCAGGTAGGGACTGCTATCCTGGCTTACCCTATGTGTCTGACCAGTCTTCATCTAGATCCTGTTCATGCCCTGTGTTGTACCTTTATCCTTTTTATCTCCAGGGATTTTTTTTAATGCTTGAGGACTCTCTGGGTGTTTTTGGCTGGGCTGGTGTTATTTGATCTTCTCTCCCAAGTCAGAGCTGGTAATAAGGTATGGCCTGGAAACCTTCTTTTTTCATTTAAAGGTTATGCTTTGTCCCCTCTCCAGTTCTGGCTTATGGATTTAACTCTACACCCCTCCTGTCTTTATAGCAGTCCTCATCCAGAACCAAGGTCCTAATTTAATACTGTAATCCATCAGTAAGTCAGGGCAGAGAGGAGCCATATAGTTTATCAGTGAGAGCGCAGAAATAGCAAGTGGCAGCTGTGGCAGTGGTGGCATTATCTCACGATCATGCTGGGATTTAAATTTATGTCCATTGGAGGAGAGCTGGGACGCACCTCTGGGCCAGGAGAAGGGCTATGTGAGCTATGGGTGTGCAGGACTTTTTGTCAATAGGCTGAATATCCTAAAGAGAGGTATAAAAACATCCAGCGTGCAGACCAGGAGGTGTGGGAGCCTCCAACCAGGCTGCCCGGAGGGGAAGGGGTGGTGCATGTTCTGCTAAGGACAGGTGAGGTTAGCAAGGCTCTGTTTCCTGGAATCCATCCCCATGCATCACTTTTGTCTCACATAATGTTTCCAGTAAGGAGACTTCTAGCCTGGTCTCCATCAGCTGGAGGTGTGGGCATTGGAGAGCACAAGCTTCCCCAGCGGATGCATCCATCATTCTTACTACTTAGCCACTAGGTGGCAGGCCTCAGACTCATGTCAGAGCTGATGAAGCTTGGCATGGGGGGTGGATATGTGGAAATGAACCCCAGTTGTAACAGCTGCTGAAGGCTGTGGTAGGGAGACCTTCGCCGCCCCCTCCCTGTTCCTCCCAAGCTGCCATCTTCCCTACTGGGTCCTTCTTAGAAGAACAGGGCCCGGCTGACCTGCCCCTCTTCCTCATTCTGTCTCCTACCCTCCCCCTTCACTTAGGAGTTGAGGACTTAGGGTTGACTGAAGGTGGTGGTTACCATAGCGGAGGTTATTCTTCCCATCCCCTTCCAACACACACACACACACACACACACACACACACACACACACACGACTTTTGCCTATGGTCCCTGCCCTGTTCCCAGGGCTCTATCCAGTTCCAAGCCCTGGGAACTCACACTTGTCTGGGGAGTGACTGGAGCACACAGATCCTGACATACAGACCAGGAGCTTCTCACTCCTTGGATAGCTCTGGAACCAAGGTCTGTTCACGTGAAGGTGACCCAGAGCTCTTTTAGATGACCACCATTAGGCCATCCCCAGAGCGGACGTCCAGGGCTGCCTTCTGAAGTTGGGACAGAAGCATATTTACATGCTAGGGTCAGAGTGGGTTTGGATAGCTCTTGCTGAGCCTACTAGGGCCGGTGGGTCTTAGTTCTTTTTTCCCCTGGCCCCTACAGACCTGAGGAATGTGACATGCTCACGTCCTTCGTGGGTGGAGGGCAGGGAAGCAGAGCATACCCCAGTGGAGGGGGTGTCAGAATCTCAGGGGATGGGGTGAGGAGTGGGCTTGTGGGGCTTGACTATGCCCCAGACTCCCCTTTGGTCTATCCCTACCTATGGCCAGTATGCGACCTTCACCTCCACTGTACTAAATGCACTTAAATTTTACAAAATATATTGTCCATCTTTTTTATTGTAAACAACACATGCTCATTGATGAGCATTTGGAAAACAATTTTAAAAACCAAAGAAGAAACTAACATTCTCTTTTTCTTCTATTTCACCCTTCCAGTTGGTTGGAACTTCTGTATTTCCTTCTAGTCTTTTTTTGACATATATGTATATATATGTATATATATGTATATAGTTTTGGTACATATATAGTTCTATAATTGGGACCATATGTATATACAGTTTTTCCCTGTTGTAAACAGGGTCAGTATTTCTCACAGCATTTAAAAAAATATTTTATTTATTCATGAGAGATGCACAGAGAGAGGCAGAGACATAGGCAGAGAGAGAAGCAGGCTCTGTGTGGGGAGGAGCCTGATGTGGAACTTGATCCCCGGATCCTGGGATCATGACCTGCTGTCTTCCCAGCAGGGCTTCAGATCACTCACTGTGGCCCCCAGGACATTTGGATTCCTTTCCTTTAGGTCCGGCATGAAAACAGGTGTGTGGCGCTGGAAAGATGTCCCTGCTTCCACCAAGGCCAAGAGTACGCCCCAGGAGAAACCGTGAAAATTGACTGCAACACTTGGTGAGGCCTGAGAGAGGCTTTCCTGGGGACCGAGCCGTTGGGGTGGAGTGAGCCGGAGTGGGGATGCGGGGGCCAACATGGCCACAGGACCTCTGACACTTGCCTCCAGCACCCTGTGGGAATGTGGTTATTCTTTCCTTTTCTCTGTGCCTCTGTTTCTCTATCTGTAAAGTGGGGAGAATCTTTGTCCTCACCTGTGCTCACCCTGCATAGACACTCTCCCGGAGAGTAGTGTTTCCAAGAAGGACCTTGGCCCGTATTGATCAATACACATGCGGCCAAACTGCCAAGAGGCACAGGCTTTGAAGGGTCCCTCTCTGGCCTTCTGCTGCCCCCTAAGCATACTGCAAGTGTGCTTGTCACAGCATGGTTTGAAAAGGACCTTCTGCAGGTGGTTGGTTTTCT
Source organism: Canis lupus dingo (assembly GCF_003254725.2). NCBI lineage: Eukaryota > Metazoa > Chordata > Mammalia > Carnivora > Canidae > Canis > Canis lupus. Next base: position 39,133,031 of record NC_064269.1, read on the forward strand.
CCTTCCTTCTCCGTGGCTACTCTTCATTGGCCTTTTGCTCTGCTCACGCACCATGCTGTGACTTCTGGGTTGCGCACAGCTTTAGGGAGAGGCGCACGTGGACAGAGGCAGGAAGGGCTGGGAACTGGAAGGGGCTTCGCTGTCTCTCAGGCCTGAGGTCTGAGCTTACCACTTCTGACGCACAGAGTGGGCTTCCTGATGTCAGCTCTGGTTACAGACTGGTGGGGGGGGGATGGGGTGCTGTGGTAGTGGGCAAATCACTGTAGATTTAAACATAGCTGTGAAAAAAAATAAACATAGCTGTGTACACACAAAATCTCTCCTGGCAGAAGTTGCTGGTTAATCACTATTTTTCCAGCTCAGAACTTTGCTGGTGTTGTGTCTTGTTCTCCCCATTAACCTTAGAAGGCTCTCAGCCTCAGTGTCTCTGTTCTGTAGAGACCCCATGGCCACTCAGGCAATTTCCAGGGAGGCTGAACTTTAGCAAATCCATAGTGGGTGGTCTTCAGAGGATCTGGACCTCTTCTCCTGGCTGCCCGATCCCCTTGGGTGACCTGTTTGCTTCATTGCCTCCCTTCCCCCCTTGGAACAGGAGAGCAGTGTGGCTTCCCTCTCTCCTTCTTCACCCTATGCTCTAAAAATGTGACAGTTTATGACTGCAAACTGCCCCCCCCCATCCACACCCTATAGGTGGTGGCATCCTACACTTCTAGAGGCTTCCTGAAGGGTGCCACTCTGGTGGCACCCCAGAGTGGTCTGCATTCCTTCATTGTCTCTCGTTCCCCCATGCCCAGAAGAGCCCTCACCTCATGTTACCCATCTGGTCATCCTGGCCATTACTGTTCCTAGTGTCTGTCGGGACCGGAAGTGGAACTGCACAGACCATGTGTGTGATGCCACTTGCTCTGCCATCGGCATGGCGCACTACCTCACCTTCGACGGACTCAAGTACCTGTTCCCTGGGGAGTGCCAGTATGTTCTGGTGCAGGTGAGAGGGATGGAGGGCAGGGGTGCTGTTTGTCTCTCTGTGGGACTGGGAGGTGCTGACTGCCCTTTGGGGGTTTCTGGGTCAGATTCTGCTATTCCTTCTGTAGAAACAGCTCTGGAGCTCATTTCTACTGGAGCAATTTTCCAGCTCCTAAAAGAGGTGCCTGAAACTCAGAGCTATGGTCTGTCTTCCTTCAGCTGACATGGAGACTTACAGGGTGGAAGCTCATTTGTTGACCGGGCCGTGTGTAGGGGCCCGGCTATCATCAGCCCAAGTTAGCACTGACATGGACTTAGATAAACACACTGGTTGCTTTTGGCAGACACAGCATCAGTCAGGATGCACAGTGGGGAGGGGAGCCAGGGCTGGACTGGACTGAGCCCCCTCACCCTCCCTGCTAGTGCCCTGGTGTGTGGCCCAGGACGAAGGGACACTGGGAATAGTCCCTGGAGTTGGCTTCCCGCCCTATGATCCTGTCGTCCACCATTTCCATTCCTAACCTAGTACAATTCAGAAGGCGGGGCGGGGGAGGAGTCATACTGCCCAGGAAATCCTAACCGGTGAGTGAGGACCCCAGTCCCTCTGCCTTCCTCTCCCCACTGTGTGGATTCCTGTAAACTTTTCTTGCTCGTTGACACCAAAGTGAGTAAGCAAGGAGGTATGAGTGCTTTTCTTATGGGGGTGAGACAACTTGACTCTGTGAAGCTTTAAAACAAATGTGGTCTCTCTGTCTCCATTCTCGGGAGGAGGGGCAGGGGCTTGGCATGGTCTGAAGGGAGGACCGCAAACCCATAGAAGCCTCAGCCCCAGAGACAGAGCTGAGGGGCTCCATGAGTCAGGCAGTGAGAGTGTCTGAGCATGCATGTATGCAGAGCATGCTGGGAGTGGGGCAGGATCAGTGACAGCACTGAACAGCTGTGCACAGAGCATGCTGGGAGTGAGCATCGGCACTAACCAAGCCTCTATCTCCCATATCCCAGTGTGGCCCCAGAGAGGCATGCAGCATTCTGGGGAGACAGACAAGTCATGCACATCATGACATGGTTTTACTGACACTTATGAACGTGGTGTGTACCCCCTTTTAGAGCTTTCGTACATATTATGTGTGGCAGCCCGTCTTTTGATTATCTGCCTCCCAATCTTGGTAGCAAAAGATGAGGTGACACCAGTCCTGGGGCCCAACCATCCAGCCAATTTTAAATGTGAGCACCCAGAAAACATGACTAGACTGATTTAGCGCAATGAAAAGGAGCTGGTCAGATCTGCTGCTCTCCAGCTTTCCCCCTGCCCAGCCAACGCTTTCCCAAGTGGGCCAGTTTTAGAGTCCCTTTCAAATTGTGCTTCTTTGTGGTTGCTCGTTTTCCTTCACAGCCAGTCCTGTTGTGCCCTACTGATACTCTTCCCTGGATCCTCCCCTTTCTCCCTTCTTCCTTTAGGAGATATTATCAAGATTTGAATCTTTTTTAGCCAAATCTCAGTTGATGACAAGAACCATTTATAAAGCTCCTATACCTTTGTTCCCTCATTTATCCTTCACAATCCCATTAACTCAACACAGACCCATTTAACCTCTAAATCCCACTAAGTTCGCTGATCCTGTCTTTTAGAGGGGCAGATTGTATGTGTGTATGTGTGTGTGTGTGTGTGGGGGGGTGTCAGTGACTTGCTCAATGTAGCCAATAAATGGCAGAGCCAAGGCTCACACTTTTTTTTTGAGTGTCTTTTTTTTCTCCTATCATACCACAGCAATAGCCACCATGGAGAGATATTTGCTAGAAATGTGTCCCCTTTATCTTAATTTTCCATGCAATTGATCAAGACGGACCAGAACTCCCTCATCCTCTATTCCCAAACAGCTCAGCACCCATAGAGCTGTGTTGAATGACTTCTGGTTATATTTCTGGGCCAGCAGTCCAGAAGGATTCAACCAGAATTGAGAGCCACAGAGTGCCATGTGGTCAGACTGTCCTTAGCTGGGTAAGACTGAGCACTAACAGGTCTGGGTGGGGGTCTTTAGGCTGCTGTGTTTAGCAAAGCATACCACAGGCCTTTCCCCTTTTGCCTCTCTCCCTCCTTCTCTACCTCGTGCTCACTGACAATGGTTCATATGTAATGGCTGAAGATGACACACCTGTCCTTTCTCCCCCCACCCTCATCTCATTCTCTTTCTCTCTCAATTTCATTCTCTCTGTCTCACACAGACACATGCACATGTATACACATGTGCCTGGACATGGTAACATCCTTTAACGCATATCCTTCAATGGTCTGAGATGATGAGATGCTTATCTTCTGATCTGGGGAGAGGTAGCAGGGATAATATTTCTCTCCTGGCACCCCCTTTCCGCAGGATTACTGTGGCAGTAACCCTGGGACCTTCCGGATCCTGGTGGGGAACGAGGGGTGCAGCTACCCCTCAGTGAAATGCAAGAAGCGGGTCACCATCCTGGTGGAAGGAGGAGAGATTGAACTGTTTGATGGGGAGGTGAGTGCCAGCCTTATTCCCTCCACCCTCATACCTCCTTTGTTCTTCTGTCAGCTGATTAAGAGCAGGCATTGAGTGTTGTTTAGAACTTGTGTGATGGAATATTGTACAGCCATTAAAGAGCATGAGGTACAGCTGTATCATCTGACCTTGACATGTTCTATGAGAAGAACAAGTTGCAGATGGCTATGGATGATGGATTCCCATTTTAGTGAAATAAAGTGCAGAGAGGTATGTGGAGAAAAGTGTGTAACTATCTGTAAAAGCGTAGTGCTTACCTCTGGAGGGTGGAGTGGGGATTGGAGGGCAGGAGGCCCTTCCCTTTCATATATCTATATCTATATCTATATCTATATCTATATCTATATCTATCTATATCCAATACATATATAAATATACATATATGCACACATCAGCACACATGTACATATATGATACACACAGTATCATACATACATATATGTGTATGTACCACAGCATAATATATCTCTCTATATACACATACACATATAATATAGACATATACACACGTTTATACATGCATGTGCATATATCACATATACATGTAATATACAGATATATACCAGATATACATATATCCATATGTATGTGTACAACATATATAATAGATAAAAGCATGTATATATCATACACCACATACATATACACATAATATAAACATATGTACACACATATATCATATATACATGTATACTTATCTATCATATACAAATATATATGTACATGTATACATATATACATATGTACATGTGTTATATACATGTAATAAATATACATATACACATATCCATCATCTATACACACACATATATACATATATAATATATACACAAATACATACATATACATTATATGTAACACAAAAACATTTATTTTGGGAAGTAAGGGTGTTTTGGGAGATTTTTACTCTATGTTTTTCTTTTCAGATAAAATCTTTTTAAAAGAGCTCAAAAGAAAAGTAAACAGATTTAGTCCTTATATGCTAAGAGTTTATGAAGTGTTCTCAGAAGGGTACAGGAGAACCACTTAGCCTCTTGTTTAAGATTCTGATCCTGGAAAAAAAATGATTCTGATCCTGGGGTCCACCTTGGGATTCTGACTCACAGGTCTGGCTGGGACCCCAGAATCTGCATCTGGAGGATCACATAGTCTGGACACCATAGTTTCGCTTCTGCTGGTCTGAGCATCTTGTACTAGGGAGACCAGGGTCTGGGCTCAAACCTGTTCTGGTATCTTCATTTTGTCTCATGGTCTCAGCCCGCATGAGGCGAATAATGGGGCGAATTCCCCATTATTGACTGTCAGTCAGCAGTGTCAACTCTATTTCAAAGGACAGATGACAGTAGTGATGTCGAATAGGAGGTGTGCACTTATGATTGGCTCTGCATGTGGTATGTCACTAAGGAGAGAATCTTTATGAGGGGATGACAGGCTCTTAGCAACTTCAATTTTACAAATTAGTCAGCCAAACATGCAGAAGGGGGCTCCGAGTGTTAGGTGCTGGTGACAATTCAAGGGCTCAGGTCAGAGTCTTTCTAGAAATTGAAATCCGTGATTCCTGCCACCAGGGCCAAGTTCCTCAGTCTTCCTGTTCTGTCAGTTGTGACGCCTGATGACAGGGACTCTGGAGAGCAGGGGATGGGGGAAGGAAAGGGAAGAGTACTCATTTATATAAACAGATTTTAAATGAATTGCCTAGAGGTTGTAGGCTTTAAATCGTATTCATGTTAAAATTATTTAGGGGACCACATGCATTTAATGATTAAGTATCAAAAAATCCTTTTTGTAAGGTGATGGCTATCTTCGGCTAGTTGGCCTCACTGTACTTCGAATCTCACAATTATGATTTTGCTGCCATCTCTGCGGTCATCCCTTACTCATAGGATTCTTGGCCAGTGATAGGCAAGATGGACCCAGAAATGTCCAGACAGGGTCCTGGCCCCGAAGGGACATGCTCTGACCAGGGGAAGCAAATAACCTGTGGTTCCGGAAGGCTGTGGCGGCAGGCAGGGGTTTGGGGTAGAGGGAGGAGCTGATCACGCATGCCTGCCCTGCACTCTCCCTCTTCTTGTGCTTTGTCATCCTTCAGGTGAATGTGAAGAAACCCATGAAGGATGAGACTCACTTTGAGGTGGTAGAGTCTGGTCAGTACGTCATTCTGCTGCTGGGCAAGGCACTCTCTGTGGTCTGGGACCACCGCCTGAGCATCTCTGTGACCCTGAAGCGGACATACCAGGTAAGTGGTTTTCTCTGTCTCCTCTTCATCTTGCCTGTGACTTGCTGTTTCCACCTTCTTCAGCTCCCTGAGAAACAGCCCACTGCCCTGTGCCCACAGTTGCAGAGGAAGGTGAGTGGTCCCAGTCTGGTCTCCCTCTCCACACAAATAAGACTATGGATTCAAGGCATGGAGTCAGCTTTGGTGGTTTCCTGAAAGTAGCTGCATGTAGGAAGGATGGTGGCAGGGGCCCACTCCCAACCCTGCAAACAGTTCCTTTTGCCATGTGTGGATCAAGGCATGGACATCTTTGGGGGAGCTGTGGTGTTGCCCACCGCAACCCTGTGGAGATCATATTCTAGTGGGGCTGTTATTTTAGATTGGTTGGTCCGATGAATCTCACATCGGGAAAGTGGGCATGAACAGAGTCTTCAGGGAAGGGAGAGAGGGAGGCATGTAAATATCCAGACAAGAGAATTTAGGCAGGTGGCAGAGCATGTGCAAAGGCCCTCTGGTGGATGGTGTTTGGAGTATTTGAGCAAGGAGGCCAGTGTTCAGGACCTGTAGCTGCACATGAGTGCTTGTTGAATGTGTGGTAAGTGAACACAGGGACAAATAGGATATTATGTCAACTTTGGTGGCATTCAGTATCCAGCAGAATGCTGGCCAGCCTGTTCTGGACAGGCTGCATTTGTTCAGATAATGGGCTTGCCTGTCCACAGTAAAGTAGGATCAGAACATTCTCTCTTTGGACCTGTACAGTCTTACTGATGTCATGTTGAAGCAGCTCCTCTCTCTGCTCAGCTTGTCACTGGGTAGATAGAGCCCTGGAGCTACTAGGGCCAAGGCTGCCTGATTGCCACCTCTGCCCTTGGTGGATTGTGGGACATGGGCAGGTTGCCTGTCTTTGTGAGTGCCCTCTGTTTAACTTTAAGATGGATGTGTGAGGAAGCCTGGGAGAAAATTTGGCAGGGACCCTGGTCTGTTTCTGGGTCTCCATCTTCATCCCTTTCCTGGCCTCCCCTTCCTCTGACGAGCCTGCATCCTCAGCCGCCCAGAACCTTCCTTTCCCTGAATCAGAGAGTTTGGCCCTAGGTTTACAATGCTCATGATCTCATCTTGTCTGTCAGGAGCAGGTGTGTGGCCTGTGTGGGAATTTTGATGGCATCCAGAACAATGATTTCACCAGCAGCAGCCTCCAAATAGAAGAAGACCCTGTGGACTTTGGGAATTCCTGGAAAGTGAACCCGCAGTGTGCCGACACCAAGAAAGTATGTCTGGGGTCTCCATGTAGCCCAAACCAGCAGGAGGTCTGCTTCCTGGAACATCCCTACCAGTCTCATGGGGGCTGGAGGGGTGGGGTGCGGTGTGGGATGTCAGGTGGTATGAACTGCAGTGGTGGCAGGGCTCTCGAGGAGGGTCTCTTGGATTCTTCTGGGTTGACTGGTCGGGGGGTCCTTCTGTGTCCTCTTGCTCTGTTCCCCAGGTACCACTGGACTCCTCTCCTGCCGTCTGCCACAACAACATCATGAAGCAGACGATGGTGGATTCCTCCTGCAGGATCCTCACCAGTGATATTTTCCAGGACTGCAACAGGCTGGTGAGGGCTGTGGGGCAGACGGGGCAGAAGAGGTGCTAAGGGCTGGCCCAATGGATACTACCTTGGAGGCTGGGAAAGAATCTATATCAAGTCACCCCTTTACTCCCTTCCTTGGCTTCGGGCTGGGAAACAGAAAGCATAATGGACAGGGTATGAGGAGAGCAGTGCCTGGTGAATCATTTTTTCTTCTATGCAAGGTGTAGCTCTTCTGGCCATCTGCCAGCACTTCTCTTTGGGCCTCAGTGTTAGGGCTCTTTCCCCCGCAGATTATCTCACCTCCCACACCAGAGCCAGGGATCTCATCTTCCAGTTACTGCCGCATGCTGACCTGAGCACCCTCTGCTCTCACAAAACCCTTCAACTCCAGGTTCTTGTCTGACAGATACTCTTTTTCAGCCTATACTCTATAGGGATTTTGAATCCTCATTGTGGGACTTCTTTTTGGGTCTTTATCTCAAATGGTGACAGAAAGTTCCCCAACGTTCAATTCATTTTCTGTCTATCTCTGTATGAATATATCTACACGTATGGGTGTGTGTGGCAACATGTATATATTTCTATACGTACATGCACCCAGCCACCTACACACATGCGCTGCTCTGTAGCACCACATGTGGAAGAGACTGGATGAATTCCTGTACCTCAGGGCTCCTTCTCTCCATGCAATGACTTTTAATCCCTGAGGTTAGTCCAGAAGACTACACAGGATTGCCTGGTTTGGTGGAAACCCTGGGCATCTGAGTTGGAGGAATGCAGATAGCAAGGCAGCCAGGGAAATCAGGATTGTTGGAATGTCTTGGGAACAATGATCTGCCTAACGTCTGGATTCATTCCTACCACAACCACCTTGGAAATGGCCAGTGGGGGCAGCAGCATGTGTCAGGGTGGGGAAGGTGGGCAGTGGTTACTATAGTTGAATGTGGGTGGTGGGTGGGTCAGCTTGAGGGGCAGGGCCCAGGCTGGCCAGGCTGGCCAGTGGAATAGCCCCACAGCCCTTCAGTGAGGCAATAGGAGCAGTCCTGATGCCTTTCCTCCTCTGTTTTGCTGAATTGAGGCAAGGGAGGAAAGTGACCAGCATGTATGTCTGTTTGCTTTATGTAGAAACATTGAAACACCCATGAGGTTGGGAGTGGGTTATGGGGATGGCTGGCTGGCTGAGCAGGTATGTGGAAAGATGGATAAAAGAGAAGGTTCTGGAAAATTCTAAGACACATTACTTTCTGTGAAAGGCCGGCGGCACTCCTTTATTAAACTTTTCTTATTGGAATCCAAATTAGAACCTAGAAATTATGCCTTTGTATCCACTCCCTGTTTGGGCTGCTGACCAGCATTTCCCCTCCCATGCTGGGGCCCCCATTGCCCTACTTTGACCACCAGAATATTTTCACTCAGATCAAAAGCCAGAGTTCCTAAGTTCTGCCCAGGCCTAGGCCACCCTGAGGTTCCCTTGCAGGTGGACCCTGAGCCATTCCTGGACATTTGCATCTACGACACTTGCTCCTGTGAGTCCATTGGGGACTGCACCTGCTTCTGTGACACCATTGCTGCTTACGCCCATGTCTGTGCCCAGCATGGCAAGGTGGTAGCCTGGAGGACAGCCACATTCTGTCGTGAGTCCTGATGTCCCTCATGGTCTCAGACACCCTCCCTCATCCTTCATGAAGTTAGACCTAAAGACCTCAAAGTGAAGTGCAGGAGGATTCCTTCATGGGAAAGAAGGCAAAGCTTCTATGTGGGGATGGATGGCTGAGAGCTGAAAGGAGTTAGGACATTGATATGAATGAGGAAGGACAGGGGACAGCGATTAAAGACATTGATATGTAGAGAAGTTCCAGAAGAGGGAGAAGATAGAACAGTGATGAAGAGAAGAAGGAAGTCAATATATTCATTAAATTCAGTATCTTTAATTAGATACTATTATATTTGCCAATGTGAGTGAGCAATGCATACCTTTCTATGGAGTCTTTCTTCCTTGGCTGTGAGCAGATGATTGTTTTTTTAAAAATTAGTTAATTAATTAAATTAATTTATTTTTTAAAGATTTTATTTATCTATTCATGAGAGACACAGAGAGAGAGGCAGAGACACAGGCAGAGGGAGAAGCAGGCTCCTCGCAGGGAGCCCGATGTGGGACTCCATCCCGGATCCCGGGATCATGCCCTGAGCCAAAGGCAGATGCTCAACCGCTGACCTACCCAGGCATCCCAATTTATTTATTTTTAAAAAGTTTTATTTATTTATTTGGGAGAGAGAGAGAGCAAGCGAGAGAGCATGAGCGGGGGCAGGGGCAGAGGGAGAAGCAGTCTCCCCACTGAGCAGGGAGCCCGATGCAGGGCTCAATTCCAGGACCCCGAGATCACGACTGGTCTCAAGGCAGATGCTTAACCAACTGAGCCACCCAGACACCCCAGCTGATTGTTTTTATATGGAAAACTGATTCAGAACCATTCAGTTCCTGGTGAGGTGCTTTAAAACCCTGGCAGCCTCGAATACTGGTGATTCCCATAGCTCTTTAGTTCCCTGCCATCACCGTCACCTCCCCCAGGGCCATCACCACCAAGGGGCTCACCACCATCTCTTTGGGGGGACTTTGGTGCAGTCCTGGCTTCTCGGGTTGCACAGCTTGGTTGTGTTCTGTCTACACAGCCCAGAATTGCGAGGAGCGGAATCTCCACGAGAATGGGTATGAGTGTGAGTGGCGCTATAACAGCTGTGCCCCTGCCTGTCCCATCACGTGCCAGCACCCCGAGCCACTGGCATGCCCTGTACAGTGTGTTGAAGGTTGCCATGCGCACTGCCCTCCAGGTAAGGCACCTGCCCCTGGGGCAGGACAGGCTGGGGGCTAGGCTGGGTGTCAGGAAGGGTGCTTCCCTCTGGTGCTCCACTTCAGCCTTGCCCTGCGGTGCTCTGTTCCCATCTCTGCCACCCTGGGCTCTGCTTCAAGGTGCCCTTTCATCCAAGCCAGGCCAGCTGTGATTTTGTCAAGTTGAGCTCCTGGACGATGCTTGTGTTCGCCTATTTTGGGCTTATCACTGGGAACACTTTCTGATAGAACTTTCTACAGGGATGGGAACGTTCTGCTGAAATGTGGTTCACGTGTCTGAGGAATTGAATTTTCAATTTTGTTTTGTGTCTGTTCACATTTAAATTTAACTAGTCACCTGTGGTTACTGGCTACTCTGTGGGATAGCACAGATGGAGAGTAATCAAATATATTCTTGGGGCAACATGAAAAGACCCCTGGAGATAAGATTTCCTCTGTCCTGAGGCTCGGGTGTGGTGAAGTAGGGTGAAGGAAAGCCCCCTCTCGGTCTTGCTGAGGGATAAGTCAAGCCCAAAGAAGGAACATTGCTCCCTTAGTGGTGAGGTGGTCCTTGAGAGAGGCTGGCAGACTAGATTCTGGGATAGGTCCCGTTAGTTAAAACCGAGCCTTCCTTGTGTCAAAGGTGAGAGTTTTGCTTCCTAACGAGGATTTATCATGCAGGGAAAATCCTGGATGAGCTTTTGCAGACCTGCATCGACCCTGAAGACTGTCCTGTGTGTGAGGTGGCTGGTCGTCGCTTGGCCCCAGGAAAGAAAATCATCTTGAACCCCAGTGACCCTGAGCACTGCCAAATTTGGTAAAACAGGCCCCCTGGTGTTTAAAGTGATAAATCCTATCTTCTCTGGGTCCTGCTCAGAGGTGTATTGCTTCCTCAGAAAACACCTCTTAAGAGGTCAGGTTTTTTTTTTTTTTTTTTTTTTTTTTTGAGGTCAAGGTTTTTAGCCTTTTCTCACTTAAGGAAGGAGGTGATCTCTTACTGTCCCTGGAGATGGCATCTAGTCTAGGACAGGTACCTCTGGAAGTCAAATTTCCTTTTTGCTCAGAACTCTGACTCCTCAGTGTGACATAGACACCTTGAGGCCGCAACTGAGGTCCCAGGACAGGACTTTCATAATTGGGAGGGAAGACACTCATCGCTGCATCCCTGGGCTCTCCCCTGGATTGCATCTGGGAGCTGGCCTTTGGGGAGGTGACCTTTGAGGAGGTGAGAAGGAGTCCTAAGGGTGAGCTCTGAGCTTTCTGAAGCTCTGCTCCCAAATAAGGAACATATATTCAGACGTTGACGTGTTTAACACCACACCCTGACACTGATCAAGCCTTATGGGAACTTGAACTTGAGAACTTAAATTTTCTGGGGAAGGGCTGTGGCCACAGCTGCCAGCATCAGATCCCACCGCCACCATCTGTACAAACAAGGGGAACACTGCCTGGGGTAAATTTTCTAGCAAACACAGGAAACTAGAAAGTATGTCACTCACGCATTGTTAACCAAGGATTGAAGCAATAAATCGTGTGGACTATGGGGAAGTAGAAATTAACTTCCCAGTAAGATCCTGCCTGCCTACCCTATGTTGAAACAGAGACTGTAAGGAATTAAGAGAGGTGAATCCAACACTGGCTTGGGATTCTGAGCCACACAGGCATGAGAGCTTAAAGCCCTCTCCCAATCTCCCCCTGCTGGCACATGGGGAGGGGCAGCTACCAGGGTATATACCATGGCTTCAGATAGCTGTGGACAGTAACTCCAGGCTGGGGACGTTGATTGGGAGGCAAGCCACAGAGGACACTTCTCAGGCCTTAGGGCACTATGGCTTCCTGGCTTTACTGGGGGTGCTGAAGGCAAGTTGCTTCAAAGGCAGAGCATACGAATAGGAGAAGGTCCCAGGCTCTATGGCTCTCTACCATAGGGCAAGTTGATTTCACCTCTGGTCTGACATACTTTGTCATTTCCAGGACACTGGTGTGGAGTGACCAGAAGGGACTGGAAACTTGGCCTGGTAGTGCCAGAATTTGTAGGAGGGCAGGGGCTCTGCTACAGACTTGGGGTGGGTGCTTGGGGTTGGGTGTAGGGCCTAGACTCTCTCTGGCAGAAGACAGGTGTTTACCACATGGTTGTTGGAGGAATGAATGAACAAGCCAGTGTCTTTTGCCCTAACATCTTGCACCCTCCTGAATACTGTTTCCAACTCTGTTCTGGGATAAAATTGGGATTTTGAATCTTTGTTCATCTTTACAAAATGTTTCCACTCCACTTTTTTTCTCCTTTCCTTAAGGCCCAATGTATTAAACATGATATAAAATGTATTCAGCTTCAATTCTGGTATAATAAATATGGTAAAGCATTTATCTTCAATAGGACATTCAAATGCCTTGGTCAGCATCAACATTTTAGAGCAATATTTATTTTTGGAGACACTTGGGAGAAAGTTTGGATTATAATTAAATATGTGTGCTGCTGAGATGTAGGTTGAAAAGACATTGACTTTGAAAGGCTATGTGGAGGGCTTAGAAGCAAGAGAGATTCTCCTCAGGTGCTGCGATGGGTTAGAACTATGACTTCTAGAATAAAGGGAGACCTTTGCTGCATGAGTAGGGGTGCTAACTGGGGACATATGCTAAAAAATGATGTGTCCCTTGGGTGGGAAGTAACCCATGAGAGCTCAGTTTAGGTAGACCTGGCAGGCAGTTCTATGGGAATCTGTGGAATGGTTCTAGATAAGGCCAAGATGCACCCAGAGGTTCTTTCTGAACTATTTCTGGTTTTCTCTCTCTACTGCAGTCATTGTGATGGTGTCAACTTCACCTGTCAGGCCTGCAGAGAACCCGGAAGTCTTGTGGTGCCCCCCACAGAAGGCCCCATTGGCTCTACCACCTCGTATGTGGAGGACACGCCGGAGCCGCCCCTCCATGACTTCCACTGCAGCAGGCTTCTGGACCTGGTTTTCCTGCTGGATGGCTCCTCCAAGCTGTCTGAGGACGAGTTTGAAGTGCTGAAGGTCTTTGTGGTGGGTATGATGGAGCATCTGCACATCTCCCAGAAGCGGATCCGCGTGGCTGTGGTGGAGTACCACGACGGCTCCCACGCCTACATCGAGCTCAAGGACCGGAAGCGACCCTCAGAGCTGCGGCGCATCACCAGCCAGGTGAAGTACTGCGGGCAGCGAGGTGGCCTCCACCAGTGAGGTCTTAAAGTACACGCTGTTCCAGATCTTTGGCAAGATCGACCGCCCGGAAGCGTCTCGCATTGCCCTGCTCCTGATGGCCAGCCAGGAGCCCTCAAGGCTGGCCCGGAATTTGGTCCGCTATGTGCAGGGCCTGAAGAAGAAGAAAGTCATTGTCATCCCTGTGGGCATCGGGCCCCACGCCAGCCTTAAGCAGATCCACCTCATAGAGAAGCAGGCCCCTGAGAACAAGGCCTTTGTGTTCAGTGGTGTGGATGAGTTGGAGCAGCGAAGGGATGAGATTATCAACTACCTCTGTGACCTTGCCCCCGAAGCACCTGCCCCTACTCAGCACCCCCCAATGGCCCAGGTCACGGTGGGTTCGGAGCTGTTGGGGGTTTCATCTCCAGGACCCAAAAGGAACTCCATGGTCCTGGATGTGGTGTTTGTCCTGGAAGGGTCAGACAAAATTGGTGAGGCCAACTTTAACAAAAGCAGGGAGTTCATGGAGGAGGTGATTCAGCGGATGGACGTGGGCCAGGACAGGATCCACGTCACAGTGCTGCAGTACTCGTACATGGTGACCGTGGAGTACACCTTCAGCGAGGCGCAGTCCAAGGGCGAGGTCCTACAGCAGGTGCGGGATATCCGATACCGGGGTGGCAACAGGACCAACACTGGACTGGCCCTGCAATACCTGTCCGAACACAGCTTCTCGGTCAGCCAGGGGGACCGGGAGCAGGTACCTAACCTGGTCTACATGGTCACAGGAAACCCCGCTTCTGATGAGATCAAGCGGATGCCTGGAGACATCCAGGTGGTGCCCATCGGGGTGGGTCCACATGCCAATGTGCAGGAGCTGGAGAAGATTGGCTGGCCCAATGCCCCCATCCTCATCCATGACTTTGAGATGCTCCCTCGAGAGGCTCCTGATCTGGTGCTACAGAGGTGCTGCTCTGGAGAGGGGCTGCAGATCCCCACCCTCTCCCCCACCCCAGGTATGCAGGCACCTGGCCGGATGTGAGGGCTGCTGGTGGCTGGCAGAGATCCAGTTCTTGGATTCTAATCCTGCTTCCCTGCTCTGCCTTTAGTCAAACCCCGGTCTTTAGAGTGCCTTGTTTTCTCACCTCCTAGCCAGGGAGATGCATCCATGATCCTTTGCAGGAGTGGGAGATGAGGGAAAGGATCTTTTCTTATTGAATGGGCTTGTAAATTCAAAGGTTATGCAAGACTATTGTTAAAATGTAAACAATACCAAGGATATAGAGTGAAAAGTACAAGTCCTGCTTTATCACACAGCCTCGTCCCCACCCAGTCCCACTCCTTGCTTTGGAGGTAGTCTGTTAAATTTGGTGACTCTCAGCTCTGACCATGCTGGGCAGATAAAATCACTCTAAGTAGCTGTTGATCTTTGGGGCAAGGCCAGGAAGTTAGGTGACAGGTAGTGGAGTTAGTCTTCAGATTCTGGAGCCGGACTGCCTTAGTTTGAAATTCAACTCTGCCACATACTACCTGGGTAATTTGGAGCAATTTATTTTTGGTAATAATTTTGGGGTGATTTTGAGTGAGTACTTCTGTGTAGATCTCTGCTCCTCTGCCAAATGGAGATAACAGTAGTACTTGTAAAATGTTTAGAACAGTACTCAGCACATAGCCAAGTGCTCGAAAACTGGTTGTCACCAGTGCTCCTGTGACTGCCTTCTTAACTGATCCTAATGTCCAATCAGGTCTTAGTTCTTGAGCATAGGCCTGTTCAAGAAATTCCTTGGTGTGTTTGGGACCATCCCAGAATAACTTTTCTTTTCCCCAAAGAGCTGTATTTTTTTTTTCACTAAAGTGTAATTAATACACAGTGTTACATTAGTTTCAGGTGTACAACATAGAGATTCAATAATTGTATATACATTTCTCAGTGCTTATCACGGTAAGTGTTCTCTTAATCCTCTTCACCTATTTCACCCATCCCTCCCACTTCTCCTTTGGCAACCACCAGTGTGCTCTTTATAGTTAAGAGTCTGTTCTTTTCATTTGTGTCTTTTCTCTTTGTTCATTTTTTGTTTCTTAAATTCCACTTATGAGTAAAATCACATGGTATTTGTCTTTCTCTGACTTATTTCACTTAGCATTAGGTCTGCCCTTCAGCTCTATCCATGTTGTTGCAAATGGCAATACTTCATTGTTTTTTATGGCTGAGTAATAGTACATTGTGTGTGTCTGTGTATGTATATATACACACCACCTCTTCTTTATCCATTCATCTATGGATGGACGCTTGGGCTGCTTCCATGTCTTGGCTATTGTAAATAATGCTGCAATAAACATAGGAGTGCATATATCTTTTAGAGGACGTAGGAAGAAAGGAACCATTGTGTACTGTTGGCAGGAAGGCAACCTGGTGGAAAAGACTATTGGAGGTTACTCAAAAAATTAAAAATAGAATTGCCATATAATCCAGTTATTCCACTAGTGGGTACTTACCCAGAGAAAATGAAACACTAACACACCAGAATAACTAACTTTCTGTTAATGTCTCCTGATTCTCACACTTGTTTTAAGTGCATTTGTTTCTTTGTTTTTGTTTTAACCAGAGCCACAGATTTACATTTTTGTGATGCTTCTGCTGAGGACAGCAGTAATAGCATCATCTTATCAAATCTCAGAATGGTCTTTGGGCCAGAGGTTGTTTCTGTGCTGTGATCAGGACTCTGCCCAAACATTACCATGAGTACCCATCATGCATGGCACGTTAAGCACCCTAAGATGTGAGAGCACATGAGCTCGTCCTCCAGCCCTCGGCTGCCACTCCATCTCCTTTAGCCACCTATCTCTCTGCTGTGTCACTCTGATATTTTGCTCAATTCTAGAAGAGTTGCAGCCTCCAGTTACTGAGGGAGCAGGTGCCTCTTGCTTTCATCTGTAGGCATTTAAGCAGCCTTTGGATGGATTCTGAGTCTTCCCAATGTCTCCAAACCTGGGGCACTCATGGGCCCCTGTCGCTCCTCCCTGGCCCATGTCACCACCAGGCAGGACCAGTGGAGACATCCTCCCCTTTGCGGCAGCCTCCTGCTCACCCTCGGATGCAGTGTCTGCTGCAGTGGGCCTGGCGGTCAGCCCCCCTGCCAGCACCTGTGTGCTCACTCTCCTGGTCTATTTGCAGATTGCAGCCAGCCCCTGGATGTGGTCCTCCTCCTGGATGGCTCTTCCAGCATTCCAGCTTCTTACTTTGATGAAATGAAGAGCTTCACCAAGGCTTTCATTTCAAGAGCTAATATAGGTGAGTGATATACTTGAAGGAGCAAGTTGAGAAGGAATGCTTTCTGGGGGCTCCACTTGATCCAGAGTGGGATTCTCATGTTCTTTCTCCCCCATTAGGGCCCCGGCTCACTCAAGTGTCGGTGCTGCAATATGGAAGCATCACCACTATCGATGTGCCTTGGAATGTAGCCTATGAGAAAGTCCATTTACTGAGCCTTGTGGACCTCATGCAGCAGGAGGGAGGCCCCAGCCAAATTGGTAACCTGGTGCTATGAGCGGGAGCCTTGTCAGGTCTTAATTATTGGCATGCTTGACTGAGTAACCTCGGCCAGTCACTTTGTTCCTTGGGCTGCTTTCCTTTCCTGTAAAGTGTGGGCCCAGACGCTCCATCTGGATCTCACCTGTGTGTATCTCTGTCTCTGAATCATTACATTTAGATGACCTAAGGATCTCTTCTGAGACGGGCTGCCCAACATTCCTGCAGTTAGGACTGACTTGGTGTGGTCTGTTCTCCATTCTCAGGGGATGCTTTGAGCTTTGCCGTGCGATATGTCACCTCAGAAGTCCATGGTGCCAGGCCCGGAGCCTCGAAAGCGGTGGTTATCCTAGTCACAGATGTCTCCGTGGATTCAGTGGATGCTGCAGCCGAGGCCGCCAGATCCAACCGTAAGTGTGCAGTATATGATCCCGAGACTCTCTGTAACCACTGGAGGACTGAAAGTGGGAGGGTGGGGGGGGGTGCTTTTGGGTGGCTTGGATGGCAGTGAATGCCTCAGAGTCCCCTGTGGCCTGGTTTCAAACAGCAGGGAGTGGCCTAATCATGTGTTACTTAGAAACCAAACCAAACCAAACACGTTTGTCCTTCATTTGTCTGCATGCTTTCAACTG
Source organism: Canis lupus dingo (assembly GCF_003254725.2). NCBI lineage: Eukaryota > Metazoa > Chordata > Mammalia > Carnivora > Canidae > Canis > Canis lupus. The sequence goes on from NC_064269.1 coordinate 39,150,468, forward strand.
TCGCCTGTAATCTCTCCCCATTTTCCCTTTGTGTTCTGGGTGGGTCAGACCTCTACACCTTTCCTTTCTTTCTTTTTTTTTTTTTTTTAAAGATTTTATTTATTTATTCATGATAGTCACAGAGAGAGAGAGAGATGCAGAGACACAGGCAGAGGGAGAAGCAGGCTCCATGCACCGGGAGCCCGATGTGGGATTCGATCCTGGGTCTCCAGGATCGCACCCTGGGCCAAAGGCAGGCGCCAAACCGCTGCGCCACCCAGGGATCCCTACACCTTTCCTTTCTGAGGTGGTTTTCTTGCTCTGTCCCTGCTCTCACCACGTCTGAGGACAGAGTGACTCAGTATAGGGTTGTGGGAACCATCAGACCTCCACATGTGCAGAGCCCTCTCCCGGTAATGGCCTAATGGGTGAGGGGTGCAGATTGGACAAGAGAAAGGATGCAGCTTTAGGAAAGGAATGAGTGTGGGCATGACCAAGCATGCCAATAAACATGGCACCCCATGTTCTGTGAATAGCAACAGAATGTGAGCTGGGGGGGTGGCATCATGCCCAGGGAGGGCAGGTGGCATTATGCCCAGGGAGGGCTTAACAATGTTAAGTCCCTGCATGGCCGCCTGGAGACTTGTTCATCCTTCAGAACTCTGCTCTGGAGTTGTCTTTGCTGTGATGTCTTCCTAAGAGAGTTATTCACTCCCTTTTCTGTATCATGTCTGAACAACTCCAAATGTGCAAGTCCCCTTGTATTTATTTGTTACGTTTCTGTATCTTGCAGTATCTTGCAGAACTTGAGGATCTTTGAGAGCAGGGGCAACATCTTGCTTATTTTCATGTCATCTGTGCATGATGCATGAAAGAGGTGGCCATCTAATATTTGCTGAATGAATGAAGGAGACATGTATATGAAATCGATTATTTTAGGGAAAAGGACCCTAAAAGGGAAAAGACATACATTTGGATGATACAATGAGCTTACAAGAACTGAAAAGTTGCTGGTAGAAAATCAGCTCTAACCTTAGGCAAATTGCACATTCCTAGAACTTTCCAGAGAACTGAATTGTGGGATTTCAGGATGGAGATGCTTCTTCAGTATCATGAGTTCAAAGAAAGACTTTCATCTGGAAGGGAAGTAGTTGCAGTCTGGGGGAAACAGATGTGCCCTAGGGCAAGTCATTTGATGGTTCAAAGCCTCAGTTTCTCATCTACTAATGGGCACGTACATTCTCTGGGCTCAGGCCTATGACATTTTCTCTTCTCTACTTACACTCACCCCCTGGATGGTCTCATTCAGTGTCATGGGTCTAAATCCATTCATACACCACTGACAATATTCCAATTCTCCAGCCTGGATCTCTCGCTTCTGCTCCACCTCGATGTTCTAAAGATAAATTCAATGTAAATCAAATTCACACCTGAATCTCCTTCCGTAATTGTTCCCATCTTAGACAATGGCAGTTCCATCCTTCCAGTTGCTCAGGCCAAAGGCATCTGTGATTCCTCTTTCTTTCTCAGGCCTCTGTCCAAACTATCAACAGACTACTGCTCCATCTTCAGAATATATTGAGAATCCCACCATGCCATACCATGTCCACCAGGGCCACACTTGTCTCCCACCTGGACCATTGTAATAGCTTTCTGATGGAACCAGGTAGACCAGCTGCCACCTTTGTCCCCTGTAGTTCATAATCAACATGGCAGCTATAGTGACCCTTTAAAAATTGATCAGCCCAGGGGCACGTGGTTGGCTTAGTTTAAGGACCTGACTCTTAATTTCAGCTCAGGTCATGATCTCAGGGTCGTGGGATAGAGCCCTGTGTCAGGTTCCATGCCCAGTGCAGAGTCTGCTTGAGGATTCTCTCTCCCTCTCTCTGTCCCTTCCCCACTAAAATAAATAAACAAAGCTTTAAAAAAATTAGCCCATGTCACTCTTCTGCTCTATAGTCTTAGCTGGCTTCCCACTTCATTCAGAATACATTTTATGTCTTTATATGGCCTATGAAGCTTTGCATGGTCTGTGTCCCCCTCCTCTCTTGTTTGCTCTGCTCCCACCACCCTGGAGCAAGCACTGATACTTTTGCTTGGGCGCTTGTGCTCAAGACTGTTTCCTCTGCTTGGGATATCCTTATGGCTCCTTCAATCCTTACTGCAGGCCTCTGCTCAGATACCATCTCTTCATCAAATGCTTCTCCAGTCCCCTTGCATGAAACAGTAACTCCCACTCCTACCCCTGGGCACTCCCATCCTCATAGCCCATTTTGTTTTTTCCTAAGCCCTCATGCACATTTGAAATACTAGACATTTACTTATTTCTATGTTTTTTGTCTGTCTCTGCCCATGCGAAGTCCATAAAGACAGGATTTCATCTGCTCAGCTCACTGTATCCCCGTTGCTTAGAATAGTATCTGACACAGAGCAGTGTCATTAACATTGGTTGACTAATATCTTGCTCACAGGGTCGGTTTATGAGACCCATCTGGAAAACATGAGGCTCTATGCAGATGCTGGGTACAGCTTCAGGCCTGTCCATTGAGGGCCTACCTGACCAAAGCAGGCTGACACAGACCCTTTCTAATTCCTCTGCTAACTCTAGGAGTGACAGTGTTCCCCATTGGAATCGGGGATCGGTACAGTGAGGCCCAGCTGAGCAGCTTGGCAGGCCCAAAGGCTGGCTCCAATATGGTAAGGCTCCAGCGAATTGAAGACCTCCCCACCGTGGCCACCCTGGGAAATTCCTTCTTCCACAAGCTGTGCTCTGGTGAGTCTCATCATGTCTTTCTTACCCTCTCCAAAAACAAAAACAAAACCCAAGAACAAAACTCATTCTAGAGACTGGAGGGTGGCCATGCACAAACTATGACCTTGATGAAGATTGTTACATAGACTAGGACCTTCGGGTTTCTGCTCATGGAAAATTTGTACTACAAACATTCAAGGGACTACCAGAAAGTTCTTTGTGTATAGCTCTCCTTCCATCCTGTCTGTCCATCAAGACTTTAGCAGAGGCACCCATGCTTACTCCTGCAGAGTGATCTGGGATGAAGAAGTGGAAGACAGCAGTAGGGAACCCCAGCATGCTGCAGACCATGGTCTTCTTCCCTGTGTCATATATTCACCCTTAGCATGCAGATACAGGGCCTTAGAAAGCCAGTAACATAGAATCTGATATCAGAGTACCAGAGTTTAAATTGACTTAGTGAGAAATTTTTTTTTTTTTTTACCACATAGGATTTTTTTTTTATCTGTTTTTATTTATTTTCCTAAAGTAACTAGCTGTGAGTCAAAACCTACTACAGAGCTATTGCCCTTTTCTGCTGGAAGATAGCTCTCCTGGTGGGACTCTTAAAGATCTCTTTCAAATTTGGGGGATCTTGCCTCATTTCCTCCCCCTTCCCCTCATTAGGCACTATTCAATGTATGAAATGGGAAAAGGAAATACTGACCATGAGAGGCTTCATGCACTGGAGAGATTTCTGTGTTCTTATTGTTGTTATTACCATAATTTTTAAGAACCACAAAGCACATGTGGGGAGAACCACAGAATGGCCACCTCTTAACCTGGTGGACCTGCATCCACATGGTTAAATTCCCACAGAGCCTTTGCAGAGTGAAGTCCACTTCACGGATGAGCCTGAGGCAGACATTGTGAAGGGCTTGGAGCTTCTGCCTAATGGGTGAGACCTCAGATCTTATATGTGTCTCTTTCAGGGTTTGATAGAGTTTGCGTGGATGAGGATGGGAATGAGAAGAGGGTGAGTTCCTTTTGGCTGACTTTGTTTTTATAAAATAATTTTTAAAAATATTTTATTTATTTATTAGAGAGAGAGACAGAGACAGCGAGAGAGCATGATTGGGGGAGGAGGGGGAGAAGTAGGCTCCCCACTGAAGAGGGGGCCCGATATAGGGCTTGATCCCAGGGCCCTGGGATCATGACCTGAGCCGAAGGCTCAGGCTTAACTGACTGAACCACCCATGCACCCCTCAGCTGACTTTGAAGGAAAGATCAGAAATGAGTATTTGGGGTGCTTGTTCCCCCTTGTTCCTCTTTTGGTCTTGGTTCAGTTCTCCCTCTTACCACTATATCGTGCTTTTGTGTATGAGGGGGCCCAGGGGGGCATGGTTTCCACCTGTAAATCTTGTGCTCTGCATCCTTGCTGCTTGGGCCCATGTCCAAATCCTAGTCTCTGTGTCCTCGGAGGGGATCAGTTGCCCAGTTGATGGGCTTCAGGCTGGCCTGGCTCAGCCTCTGCCTGCCTGAATCTGCTTCTTTCTTTTGCAGCCCGGGGATGTCTGGACCTTGCCAGACCAGTGCCACACAGTGACTTGCCTGCCAGATGGCCAGACCTTGCTGAAGAGTCATCGGGTCAACTGTGACCGGGGGCCAAGGCCTTCGTGCCCCAATGGCCAGCCCCCTCTCAGGGTAGAGGAGACCTGTGGCTGCCGCTGGACCTGTCCCTGTGAGTCCATTGCTTCACCAGCCTGGTTGGTGTTGCAGGGGCAGTGCTTTTAGCATGGCTGTGCAGAGTGGTAGACCAAGAGGTCCTTTCTCTCCTCACTAGCTGCAAAGTGCTACTTCATCCACTTTCCCTCCCTCTTGTGTCCTTGGATGTATTTTCATTTAGTCCCAGGGATCGCTGTCTCCTCCTGTGTCTTTGGAAAGCACTTCCCCAGATAATACATAACCAGAAGGAAAAATTGATTTTCTGAGGTCAGTGCTCAGCCTGGCTGTTAGCAAGTCAACCTTTAGGAGTCTATGCTAGAAAAGTATAGCAGTGAGAGTGACACCCCCAGAAAACTCTCCTCTCATACCTAGAGCTGTATAGGAGTTGGGTGCCATGGTACATCAACACAGTGGCCTGGTTTAAGAGAAGGATGTAGTCAACTCCATCTTGTGCAGATGTGTGGAGGGCATTCATCCATGGGGGCAGGTTAGTTCTCTGCCTATGGTTGGGAGAAATAGCTGCGTCGGGCAATACCTACTCAGCATTATTACTGTGTTGAAAGGACACAACCAGTGAGATAAAAGCAGAGCTGTATTTTATGCCCCACCCTCCCTTGACAGTTTATTTCATGGGAGAAATTATCTCCCTGGACTGGATGAGAATGCTACCAGACCTCATGTCATTTTTGTTTATTCATAAAGAGTTCTATGGTTACTGTAAGTTATAAAACAAAGTCTCAACTTGTTAATTAGGTGCCTACTCCTGTGTAATAATCAAAGTCTAAAGTTTCAGTTAGGGTCAAAACAGCTCTCTAATCCCCATTTGGGCTGCCTGCCACCAGGACAGGGGTGAGTTCTGCTTCTCTTTCAGTTTTGGGCATGAGCAGGGAGGATGGAAGGGCGTTTCGAAGGTTCTCGTGGGACTGGGGCTTCTGTGAGAGAGCTCTGTGCCCCTTGCCTGGCAGGTATTTAGAGCAACTGCTTTACCTTGCAGGTCTCACAGGTTCCCCTGCTATATTCCTCTGATACTCACTCTTGGGGTGCAGAAGGAGTATGTATCCTTGGGCTGGCTCCTTCTTCTAGCCATGCTTCTGGTTTTTTGTATCCGATCCCTCTTAGGCTCTCTCTCTCTCTTTGGGGTCCTCCTGACCCTAAGGTAGAAGGTCTCTTAGGGTCACTTTTAGAACAATGGCAGGTCATAATTCCTTCCATAGGTGCTATCTCTCCCCCCAACCCCCACCCCCAGGACTCAGGCACTTTAGCCCCACCTTGGGAGTAGAGTGCACCTGCTTCCCCAAACTGCAGCAGTTGCTCTCCTGCTGTCTGGCCACTTCTGGGCAATGGCAATAGCTTCTTTATTTTACATTCTTCAGATATGTTTCAGACACTGGTCCAGGGTTCTCTGTAACTAAACGGGATGCAAACCCATCTCTGGGAGTGGCCTCTTGAAAGTCATGTTCATAAAGCTTGGGTGTCCCATTTGTCCCCAGTGGGGCACTAGAGGTGTGAAACTCACAACACAATAGGAGCTCTATGCTAACAAATTTCTTCTTAAATCCAGTCCCTCAATATGCTTCTTGACTCCTTTTATACCCTTGACTCTCTATATTCTCTTCTATCAGAAGCAGAGGATGAGATTTAGACTATTTTTAAGGATTGAAAAATTTAAAAACATTTAAAACTTTTTATTTGGAATAATTTCAGATTTGCAAAAAAAGTTGCACAGATAGCACCAAGAATTCCTGTATATCTTTACCCAGATTGTGGTATTTTACATAATCACAGTGTAATGACTAAAATCAGGAATTAACATCCATAAAATACATCCATAACAATCTTATTTAGTTTTTTTTCAGTTGTCCCACTAATGTCCTTTGTTCAGAGGTAGGATTCAACCCAGAATCACACGTGACATTATGTTTTCTTGTCTCTGTATTCTCCTTAAACCTGCAACAGATCCTTAGTATTTCTTTGATTTTTATGACCTTGACCTTTTTTGAAGAGTTCTGGCTAGTAATTTTGTAGAACAGCCCTCAATTTGGGTTAGATTCAGGTTATATATGTTGCCAAGAATACCCCAGAAGACATACCTTGTCTTTTTTGGTTTATCGAGAGCAGGTACATGGTATCAATTTGCCTCATTACAGGTAATATTAAGTTTGATGACTTGGTTTAGGTGGTATTTACCAGATTTTCCCACTGTAAAGTTACTATTTTCCTCCTTGCAGTGAATAATGATTATGTACAGAGATATTTTGGAGCTATGGAAATATGCTTTTACCCATTAAGTTTACCATGCATTGACGATCCCTACCAGAAACAATATTTATTGTGGTGTTTGCCAAGTAGTGATTTTTTATTTCCTTCTTTTCCTCCACATTTGCTAGTTAGAATTCTACTGAAAGGAAGAGCTTTTTCCTTTTCTGTCATTTATTAATTCAGTTAATTATTTGTATCAATGAATAGACTCATCGGTTATTTTATTTTATGGAGTGTGATCAATTACTGGCATTATTTGTTATCTTGGTCAGATGGTCCTGGATTTGGCTACTAGGAGTCCTTTCAATTTGACTAGGGTTCTTTTGACATCCTCAGCTCCATCTTTCACACAGTGGAGAGCCTGGCTCTCATTATCCACAATGTATTTCTCTGTTGGCTTAATCCCAGAATATACATAAAGTAGTTTCAGAATTGCTAACCAATGCTTGGATGGAAAACAAATCCACTAACTAGAGTGGGATATTCAGATACAATTCTTTTTGACATGTGTCTTTGAGTACATAATACATTTCTCCCCAAAGTTATTTAGGATAGTTTCTCCCCTCCCTACAGTGCAGTTATGTTCTTCATTACTATGAGTTTAATTTGTTTCTGTCTGTATCCTGTTTTGGGTTTCCCTCATTCCCATCCTTGCTGATTTTATTCATTTGTTTGTTTTCAGTATGTGAATGTCTAACATGGATCCAAATGTGAGAATGTACAGAAAGGTTTACTCAGATATCACTCCAGTGTCCCCTTTCCTCCATCCTTTCTACTCATTTCCACCTATGTTCATGCAGGCAACCAGTCTCATTCATTTCAGGCTTCTCCTTCTTCACAAATGAGCTTTGCCTTTTTTTGCTTAAAAACGTAGCCCAGAAATCCTTTCTGTTAGTTCAAAGACAGCAGGGGAGATTGGAGAGGATCACAGAAGTGAAGTCATTTATCCAAGATCACAGTACCAGCAAGGGGTTGAGCAGAATGCAATCTGGAGTTTCCCTGGCTCTGAAGTAGCCTCTTCACTACCTGTGGAAGGCAATGCGATGGTGGGCAGAGCTGCTCTTGCTGGCTTGCACACATGAGCTAACCCCATTTCTTTGCCTGTGACTTGTTACACCCTCACAGCAGTTGGGGCTGATCTCCTTAAGACCTGACGCTCTATACAGCTGGATTGTTGGGGCCACTTGCTGCATGGGTTCAGTATTGCCACTTGGAAGTGACTGACTATTCCAGGACTCAGGATTTTGAGGGGACGAGCTCCTGGCAGGCGGTTCAGCTCTGAAAACTGGTGCCTCCAGCCCCCTTCATTTGTTAGTGGCCATGCTGCCTGACCTACAGGTCACTCGTGTAGGTGGAGGATGTCTAGACATGGTATGAATGAGGGACATTTTTGTGTTCCCACTGACCCACTGAGTCTGCCCTCTTGGGCTTTTATTTACCTACCACCGCAGCTGTGGTCATGATTGCTCTAGAAAGCTTATCTCCAACTTCATTTTGGTCCAAGATTAGCTTTCAAATCACACATGGTGGTGCTACCTTCCATGGGGGGATTTTTACAGAATCATCTTATGCAGATGCAAGATGATTAGTATTCCCAAGTGCTGTTTTAATAGGAACCTCGAGAATTTGCTGATCATGTGAAAGAATGAGTGGCAAATAAGGAAGTGCTGAGACCCAATCATTTGTTTTGGCGTCAGAAATATTTCTCTTGTGTGATCTCTTAAAGGATCAAGTCAACATGGCCTCTTGTACCGTTAGAAACTTGGCAGCCAAGAGGACACATGTGTCTTTAGGTGAACTTTCTTTACAATGAGCTCATAAGCTCATGATATGCTTAGCTCCTCATGATTTCATCAAGTTATAACAACCCTGAAACTTAACTTTGTTTCCTGGGCCAAGGCATCCCTGTAGAGGAGATCATTCACTTTGCACACTAAAATTTTTTAGAAGTATGGTTCTATAATTTTGCATGTTTTTGTGTGATACTTGTCCTTCTAAACCTTCTGTAGAAAAATATTTACTGGCCAAGTGTTATTACCTAAGCTACTCTCTCTATCTCTTGGAATTTGTTTCCTAATGTGTAAAAAGGAGGAAGTTAGACTACATGATCTCAAAAGGCCCATTCAGCTCTCAGCTCTATTTTTCTGCGGGTAGCTTGATAACATTGGCCTCTTTGCATGTATGGGAGTTTGGATCACATCACATCCAAGCTTTGCTCTCTCCTGTCCAGGTGTGTGCATGGGCAGCTCTACCCGGCACATCGTGACCTTTGATGGGCAGAATTTCAAGCTGACTGGCAGCTGTTCGTATGTCCTATTTCAAAACAAGGAGCAGGACCTGGAGGTGATTCTCCATAATGGTGCCTGCAGCCCTGGGGCGAAGGAGACCTGCATGAAATCCATTGAGGTGAAGCATGACGGCCTCTCAGTTGAGCTCCACAGTGACATGCAGGTGAGAAGTACTTTCTATAGGTCCCATGCATAGCAGGACCAGGACCTCGAAGAAGCCTCTACTGGCAGCTGGTTTTAGATGTGTCTGTTAGGGACTCTGCCTTCTGCCTCATTAGCAGAGTACCAATTTTCTTAGGAAGTACTTATTTCCATCTCCCCCGTGGCACGATTTCTTGTTGTCCTGGGCCCAGACTTGGAAGAAAGGATCAATTTTAGGTAGCATCAAATCACAGACATAGTGCTGGTTTCTGATGCTGGAAGAAAATTAGGCTTGGCACCAGTGCTGTTTACCCAGCAGGCATTTTGAGCCCCGTGCCTAAGGCATGTGAACTTTCCAAAGGAGAAATTTTTAGGCCTAAATTAGGGCTTTTGAAAATATTTAGGGCCTAAATGAGATGTATGGCTCCAGAATTCAAAAAGAAAACTGCAAAACTGGTAAAAATAAATGTTTGACTAAATGTTTACAAAAGGTTACATTATGCCAACTTCTTTATTTGTTTAGAAATCTTAAGTATTTCATTATGTGAAAAGAACTTGTAGGTTAGCTCTTCTCATTTTATCAGAATTCCTGAATATATGCACACTAATTCCTAAAAAATCATAGCTAGGCCTATATTAAATGAGCAACTCATAATCAAAAACTTCAAAATAATAATAAAAAACCTTCTAAAATTTTTAATATTAAAAATTATGTTCCTTGTGGTACATGATTATCTTTTAATATGTTTGATATGATGTATAGTAGGGCCACCAAAGAGCTAGTGACCAAAAATCCATCCATCCATCCATCCATCCATCCATCCATTCATCCATCCATCCATAAATGGACTTAATATAGTCCCACGAGATGCTCCAGGAGACATTGCCCTGAGTTGGCAAAAAGCAGCTTTCACAGCCTCTCCGGGAGGGGTTGTCCTTCCCTGTTGAATGCACACAGACTCAGGGCTAGCTTTAACCCCTTGGCTTTCAGGTTCCAGGAGCATGGCCATCTGTTTAGGATTCTGATAATCTGTTCTGTCAAGCTCTGCAAAGCCCTTTATCTTAGAAGAGCTCCTGCCAAATATCAGAGTTTGTGGATGACACTGGAGTTGAGTGTGGCAGAAGTGGAGGGACTTTCAGTAACCTCAGGGAGAAGCTAAGAGTGAAATTCTAGGATTCCTTATTGCTATGACTACTGATGAGGCATTTTCTTCTTTGGGCAGATGACAGTGAATGGGAGACTAGTCTCCATCCCATATGTGGGTGGAGACATGGAAGTCAATGTTTATGGGACCATCATGTATGAGGTCAGATTCAACCATCTTGGCCACATCTTCACATTCACCCCCCAAAACAATGAGTTCCAGCTGCAGCTCAGCCCCAGGACCTTTGCTTCGAAGACATATGGTCTCTGTGGTGAGAAATTCTCCTTTCCTCTAGTCTCAGGACTCTTGGCAGCTTATATTCCTGGGTCCGGTTGGTTGTAAGGTTCAGACACTGGTGGGGATGGAGACTGGCCAGGTCTCCTGCATCAATATGAAGGCACCCGGGGCTACTGATCTTGCCTTTCCTCATTTGTCTAGGGATCTGTGATGAGAACGGAGCCAATGACTTCATTCTGAGGGATGGGACAGTCACCACAGACTGGAAGGCACTCATCCAGGAATGGACCGTACAGCAGCTTGGGAAGACATGCCAGCCTGTCCCTGAGGAGCAGTGTCCTGTCTCCAGCAGTTCCCACTGCCAGGTCCTCCTCTCAGAATTGTTTGCCGAGTGCCACAAGGTCCTCGCTCCAGCCACCTTTTATGCCATGTGCCAGCCCGACAGTTGCCACCCGAAGAAAGTGTGTGAGGCGATTGCCTTGTATGCCCACCTCTGTCGGACCAAAGGGGTCTGTGTGGACTGGAGGAGGGCCAATTTCTGTGGTGAGTCTCCATATGCATCCCTTACAGTGTGAAGACCAACAAAGTATTGGGCTTGCTCAACCTCTTGGGCCTCATATTCTTTTTCTGGGTGGTAAAGCATAAAATCCCTGCTTTCCCTATTACCTAGGATCCCAGTTAAGATAAAATAAGATGGTAGATGTCTCAGTGACTTGAGTGTGGAATTTCTGTGTAAACAAGAGCATTTCAATAGTTCAGACAAATGTTATTTTAATGTATTGTACACACATAGGCATCAGCAAAGTACGGAATGACCAGTCACATTTCTGAATTTGACATTCCCCCAAGTTTAGCAAAGGCTCAGAGTAAGCCATGCCTGAGAAGGATTTTGAAGTGTGAGTGGGATTTTCCTCTGACATACCAAGCAGCATCTTAATGACAAATACCATAGGATCACTAGTGGGGGTACCTGCCCAAGGTCAGCTCCCCTATTTGGACTTGGCATTTATTTATCATTCAACGTATAGGGGATACCACAGTGAATCAGATGTGATGCCTGCCTCAGAGGGCACTGGCACGAAAAGAGCACTGAACTTCAGCACCCCCAATTACTGAATATAACCCCTGATGTTCTCTGGAGGAAAGTCAATAATTCCAAGCTCTTGGAGTCTCAAAATTTATTATCATACAGCTGTCACAGCTCTAACTTATGGCTGGAGGACTTGGGCACTCTGGTCTCAGCTTAGGGTCTGATCAGCTATTTTCTATCTGGACCTTGCTTTCTGCATCTCAGAATGAGATCGTTGGACTAGATAGCTCCTAGGTTCCTTCCAGCTCTGGTGTTCTGAGTCCATTAGATGGAAGTACCTCCTTTTCAACCTGCCTACTGATCAAGGGGCAAATGATAATTTCCTGAATTACCCACAGTCCTTCTATACTTAGTAATTTCTTTGTCTACCCCTGGCTACTTATTGTGCATTTACGGGAAATGCTTGGTGCTTTAAATCCTTAGATACTCCCATCTTTTGTCTATCCCTGGCCACTTACTGTGCATTTACAGGGAAATGCTTGGTGCTTTAAATCCTTAGACGTTCTTGCCGGCTGCCTTGGCACCATGAGTGGGCAGAGTGGGACAAGAGAATTATCTTGTAGCTTTTCTTCATGCAACTCTTCATAGCTGTGGATTTCTTATTTAATTTAAGACGATTTTTAAAGGATTTAATACACCTGTATTCAAAAGAAAGACCCATAAAACTTCCTAAGGACACACAGGATCACATTATCAGTTAGGATTAAATTTGGCTCAAGTAACAGAGAAGTAAAATTCTCTGTTACACAGTTGGTCAGAGGGAGGTGGCTCCAGCTGTGTCTGGGTTTCAAACTGGATTCTAGGTTTTTGCTCATTCTCACTTGGGTGTGCTTTTTTTCTCATGGTTTAAGATGGAGCTCTCATCCTTACATCCAGGTTCCAAACAGCAGCATGGAGGAAAAAGGGGAAGGGACAAAGGACATGCACAGCTGTCCTTGAAAAAAAGAATTCTGGAAACTGCTATTGGAGTCTACATTTGCACCTACAGTTATTTGGTCAGAACTATAGTCATGTGACTATAGTTAGCTGCAGGGGAGGTTGGGAAATGTAGTCTGTAGTTTGTGGTCAGGTGCCTAGCTTAAAGGTCTATTTCCATGGAAAATGGAAGGAATAAAATTTAGTAGAAATTGGCCATTTCTGCCCGAGCAAGTTTGTTCAATGATTAACCTCATTGAAGCAGCTATGCCTCTGTTTCTCTCTGGTTGGTGTGAACTGAGTGTGACCTTGTTCTCTGTCTGTAGCTATGTCATGTCCACCATCCCTGGTGTACAACCACTGTGAGCATGGCTGCCCTCGGCTCTGTGAAGGCAATACAAGCTCCTGTGGGGACCAACCCTCGGAAGGCTGCTTCTGCCCCCCAAACCAAGTCATGCTGGAAGGTAGCTGTGTCCCCGAGGAGGCCTGTACCCAGTGCATCAGCGAGGATGGAGTCCGGCACCAGGTAGGAGCCTTGGCCTTTCACCTGCTATGGAGCTGCTTCTCTCTCAGGTCAGTAGGGTGAAGTGTTCACTAGTGATTGGCCCCCTCCAACTGTGGCAGCCAGGGTTAACTCTTAAGGAGATCACTGAAGAATAGGGAAGCATAAGGCATAATGACTCTGGAGCCAGACACATCTTGGTTCAAATCCTGGGTCTGTCATATATTAGCTATGTAAGCAAACACCAAAGTATTAATAACACATTATGACTACCACTACTTCTATTACCATCATTATATTAATGTAAATAGAAGGCTGCAGGAACCCAGAAGGGGATAGGAAAAGAATATATTAATAGTGGTGTCTAGTATTATTACAATATATTATGTACCTTGCATTGTACTAAGCATTATATATTCATTATCTCAACATTTTTTGGAAGTTTGTTTTGCAGGATATTGACAGTTACCTGTGGTCAAGAAAGGTTAAAGAACATTAGCTAGACAAGTTCCTTTATTGCAGGATTCTTTAGAGCTTTTAATGCGCTAATGTGTGGTGCAAGTGTGTAAGAGGGTTTTTGCTTCTCAAACTTATCTAACCATGGGACTTGTATGTGTGGTGGAGTGAGTGAATGTATATGTAGCATGCCCTTGGACTAGGGTTCTACAGAACAGAGTAGGATGTTTTATGTCATTTTAATAAATACTTAAAAAAATCTTTAAGACAAAACCAAAGCTTAGACAGCTTACTTTGCCCATGGACATGGTTTGTTAAGTGATAGAATTGCGAATTGGACTCAATATTTAAGGCTCTAACTCCAAAGAACGTGTTCTTTCTTTCTTCTTTCTTTCTTTCTTTCTTTCTTTCTTTCTTTCTTTCTTTCTTTCTTTTTCTCTCTTTTTTTCTTTTTCTCTCTTTTTTTGGAATGTGCTCTTTCTGATGTGTGAAAATGCCTTTTTGCTAGGTGTTCTTTGAGCTGATTTTCATGGGAATCGTGGAGTCAACAATTTTTGTAGCCCTTTACAGGTTTTTGAGTACATTTTGAAAGGATATTTACCAGACTCTCCCCCATCTTGGCCTAAGATGGCAATCATAGCTTCAAAGTTGACAACATGTACATTTGTAGTAGCTGGGCAGTGTGTGTGCACACGTGAATGTGTGCAGTGCTCCTGTCCCTTCCTCTTTGACAGTGACGCTACAGAACCTGATAGAGGGAGAACAGATTTGGCTTCTAGCAAAAGAGAGTGAGTGTATTCTATGATCAGGGGCTACACCCCAGACCTAACATCTCCATTATCACCAGGGAGGACTTTTGTCACTAAGCGAACCAGGTGAAGTGACTCATTATATTTAATCACACTGGCAGGACTCAAGGTAAAGCTAGCTAACCAATCTAGATAATGATGGAAACAGTTATTCCCGTAACTACACTATTCTGTCCTGAACAACGTAGGCCATGCAATGGACTGTTTCCTTTGATTCTCCCTCAAACTCTGTGGGGTCGTTATTACATGTGCCATTGAGTGGAAACTGAGGCTCGAATGGCAGGAGGTGATAAAACTGTGGTTCCTATCCATGACACCAGGGCATCCCACAGTGTCCTAGCCCTGCCTTCAATCCCAATGGAACTGTGAGCTAAACTTTGAGCTGCGTATTCATGGAAGCATGGGCGTTCATCCAGTTATTACTGGATGGTTCTCATCTGCTCTGTTTTGTTATTGGGCTTTATCCCAGTGGACCCCATTTGTTCTCACTGTGGAGTAGATGAATTAGGAGGGAAGACTAGTCACACTCTACTGCTGTATTTCAATTGCCAAATGAAGTAACTGCCTGTACTGTAATATTCTCCAAAAACGAGTCCATAAAACCATACATCACTCTCTCTGATCTGCACAGCTCTTGGGGTCCCTTCCTATAGGCTTGAAGGGTAGGTACTATTTATGTGTGGTGCCAGCACCCAGTGGTGATTTCAGCCTGCATTTGCTGGTAGTGCTAGGTGCTCTCAGAGGGAGGCAGAAATGGTCTCTGCCCTCTTCTTTGGCATTCTGCGATGAGAAGAAAGCTTGAGCTTGTAAAATGTTTCTGGCTCCAGGAGTATCATTTGGCTGCAGGGTGCTGAGAGTTGGAAGCTTGTGAATTTTATCTTCGTGTCTCCACCTGCCCCCTCTAACTCGACTTTCCTTCCCCACTCCCCTCACCTTCCATCCAACCCATTGGAATATGCATTTGAGTTGTGTGGAGAGTGCTTCTGAGTAGTGCAATATTTTGGACATAGAGACAGTCTTATAAACGTATTTCAGAACCAAGTGACAGTAAAATTAATCAAAAACTGTGAAGGGAACAAACACAGTTTTAGTTTACTTCAGAAAATATGGTTTAAATGGATGAAAATAGACATCTTATCAGCCACCTGCAATTTCAGCTTTCCCATTCACAGCAGAAAAGGAATAAAAATCTAACATGAAGAACATTTCCATTAAATGAAATTTCCTTAACTGAAAAATAAAGCTGAGACAACTTTTCTTCAGGGAAATAATCCAGAGTATAAATCTCTGGTGGTAACTTTGGAAGGGCAAAATATTTACCGGTTTCCATAGCCCTTGTTTACTTTACAGAATGCAGTGTAAACATATGAGCCTCTGTGGCGGGCTCAGGGGGGATCCAGGGCTGCGGGCTGGCTGTCCCTCTCTGGGTTGGGGGCTTGTGTGGGCAGCAGGGACCGCCTCCATCACCCAGGACGGAGCACCTGGAGCCTGAGCTTCCTCCCTGGTCTCTGCTGTTCCGTGGCGGCCCAGGAATTACATTTTCCTGCATCTGCCCTCAGATCCTTGGCTGTGGTGGGTGGTGCTTGGTCGTTAGCTGTGTCCCTTCTCTGACCTGGGGCTTTGAAGACTTCAGTTTTCCCTTTCAGATTCTCTGTAGGCTGTTATTTTGTCGTCTTCATTTAATTTAGAACTCCCGCCAGGTCTCATACCTGTTCTGCCCTGGAAATACTCCCTGCTGGCCGGGAGCCCAGTGGGCCATTCAGGACTGGCTGGAATTGGCCTGTCCTGGTGCAGGGGTGCCACCTGCTGGTGTGCTTGCTGCATAACTAGACAGGTGATGCGGCTGCAGAGCTGGCCGCTGGTGCTTGTAGCTTAGCATTAGGCCAAAAGGGCCTTTACAGGGATCATAGATTCTGTCCCTTGCCTCAGGCATGCCTCCTTAAAGCTTCCTAAAAAAATGAAAATCCCTAGGAAAGGGAGGCTTAATACCTAATTTTGGTCATTATTGTGGTATTGTCCACTCTCAGGATGGTGGGAAAGTTGTATTATTTTTTCTTGAATTTAGATATCTAAAGTTCACATTTAAAAAGACACAAAATCCCCCCAAAACATATAAAGAATATGATCCTCTCCTTTGACATCCCATCACGTTTGCCATTTAAAGGTCTAAATATAGAACCCTTGATTTGCCATTTTCTTGGCATCACCATCCTTGCAGAAAGCAGGAGAGAGGCAGGACAGAGAGAGGCCTACGGAGATGTGAGGTGTCCCCCTTCTTCTTCCTCTGAGGCCTGCGCCCTGTGCCCTCCCTGGCCTTCCCAGCCGCTAGGAGAGCACTGATCTCCCGGTGCTGGCTCCTGTCTTCTCCAGCCTGCTCACTCTCACCAGGGATGTCCTAATCCAACACTCCTCTCTTTGAGGCAGGGTACTGCTTACAAAGCTTCAGGGCTGCTCTTTGCCTACCATATTAAACGCCAGCTCCCGAAGCTGACAGAGAAGGCCTCTAGAATCATCTAGATGTCCACAGGACTTTTCATCCTCTGTTCCCATTTCTTTTTTCTTCTGCCTGAGTCCTTCCCTTCCAGCACAGGTGTACCTTGGTGAGGCCTTTTTGGAGCACTCCAGCCCCTGTGAACATTTCTTGTGCGCCTGCTGTGGCTCTTGTATTTTTCATTTTTAAAAAATGCTTTATTGAGCTCTAGTTTCCATACAGTAAACAGCACCTTTTTAAGGGTAAGATTTGATGTATTTTGACATATGCACATACCCATAAAGCTGTCATCACAGTCGAGATAACAAATATTTCCTTGGCAACTGCCAAGGTTGCCTCTTTTTAATGCATCCCTAGCCCCCATCTCCCACCCCCAGGCAACTGCTGCTTTGCTTCCTGACACTAGAGATGTATTACATTTTTTAGAGTCTTCTATAAATGGGATCAGGCTGTGTGTACTCCATTTTTGCCTGTCTTCTTTCACTCTGCATAATGCTTTTGAGATTCCCCCATGTTGCATGTTTTCATAGTTTGTTTTCATGGCTGAGTAATATGCCCTGCTGCAAATGGATCACAATTCATTTGTCTCATTCCACTTTTCATCGAGGAGTCTTATTTCCTCAATGAACAGCAGCTGTTGAGGGCTGGGACTGAGTATTCTGAACAACCTCCCCCCCCCACCCCCCGCAGCACTGGCAGTGTGACCTGCCCATGGCAGATGCTGTGATTACCCACAAGAGGCAGCTGTCATACAGAGAACACGTGGTGTCTGGAGCCAGGACTGCCAGGTCCAAATCCTGGGATGTACTTACTGCCTGGTCACCACGTTCCTTGTCTGTATCTCTATTCAGCATTTGTAAGCATAGATAATGACACCATATCTCCCCGGTATGGTTATTGTAAGGGTAGAAAGTGAATAAATGCAAAGCCCTTAGAAAGATATCTTGAACATATTTAATGCCAGTTATTGCTGGGAGGCAGTGGAGCATGGTGTCAAAAAGATGGATTGTGTGTTTGTATGGTGGCTCTGCCTGCTGTGATGGTGAGACCTAAACAGAGGCCTCAGCATTCTCATTTGACAAGTGGGAGTAATACAGATATCCTTACCAGAGGGCTGCAATGAGAATTAAACAAGTCATTTGTATAAAACCCATAGAACAGGGGCACCCGGTGGCTCAGTCAATTAAGGGGGTACCTTCAGCTCAGGTTGTGATCCTGGGATACTGGGATCAAGTCTGCATCCTGCTCCCTGTTCAGCGAGGAGCCTGCTTCTCCCTCTCCTTCTGCCCCATGGCCCCCATACCCTCCAGCTTCTGCTCTCTCTCTCTCTCAAATAAATAAAATCTTGAAAAAAAAACCCTCATAGAACAGTGGTACATAGCCTATGCTCTTTAGAGATTGGCTGGTATTATATACTGAGCGCTGGGAAGGTGTCAAGGGGGAGAGGTCAGAGGAGGACCAGCAGCGTGGGGGAAGGGTGATTTCCTTGGAGACCTCTGACCTCCTTTCTTCTCAGCTGACTGCTGACCGTGGAAACAGACGGAATAAATAAGACTCTTTTGACCTGGGAACATTTTAGAAGCCTTTGAGCTACTGGACAAGAATGCGTTTATTCAGAGACAGGCAATTTAAATGTGAATTTAATTTTAACTCTGCGTTTGACTCACCGAGTGTAGAGGGATCCCGGGTCCTGGCTCTGCAGCCCGCATCTGTGCTGGTCACAGTCTACAGGACAAGGCAGGTCCCAGTGCACTCCCTTTGTGGGTGAGGAAACTGGTCCCAGGGGGAGTGACGCCCCACACTGGAGTTCAGGTCTCCCTGACTTCATGGCCCTCCTGCAGGGAGGGTCCTCTACAGCCTATAGCTTGTCATTCCCCGAGGTTACAAAGCAGTGGGGCCACCTCTCTGGGCACCCCTGATGCTTCTCTGACTCTTTGCTCTCAGAGCCTCACACTGCTTTCAGCCTGTATGTGTTCAGCCTGTATGTGAGACTGATGGAGGCCTGGATTGGGGTTTGTGTCTCCTGAGGGGAGACCGAGCCAGAGATGGGGGCATGACCCCCATGACCTCTTAGGCTTTGTGTCCCTGGTGGCATGGGCCCTCCCTGAGCCTTGTTTTCCTTCAGTTCCTGGAAACCTGGGTCCCAGCCCACCAGCCTTGCCAGATCTGCACGTGCCTCAGTGGGCGGAAGGTCAACTGTACGTTGCAGCCCTGCCCCACAGCCAGAGGTGAGCCCCCCAACCGCCACCCCTCACCCCCTCTCCCTGCTGCTCTTGGAGGAAGAAGGATCCCTTGAGGCCCTGGCCATCCTGTCTGCATACCTGGTGGGCCAGATACAAACATCTTTTCCTCCATCACTGCTGCCCCAGCCTTCCTACTGGACTTGGGGTCCCCTTTTCTGTACCTGGGGGGTAGACACTATTAGAGGTTCATCCTGCTCCCCTCTCCAACCCCAGCTTGGCCTTCAGACTCAGAGTCTTCTGGAGGGCACATTTGAGGGGCCACCGGGACACACCAAGGAGATTCATTTGTCAGAGGCCCCTGGGCCTGATTCTTGGCAGGCCTCCCATGCAGGGCATGTGCTGGTATTCTGCAACATTTTACAGGCTGCATGCTGCAGCATTATTGATCTCTCTGCCTTCTGTGGCATTCTCCGTCAGCTCCCACCTGTGGCCCGTGTGAAGTGGCCCGCCTCCGCCAGAACGCAGAGCAGTGCTGCCCGGAGTACGAGTGTGGTATGTGTCCCGCCCTGGGCATTTCTCCAGGGTCCTGACCCTGGCCCTGGCCCCAGGTGACCCATGCGGCAGGTGCAGAAAGGTGTGGGTGGGCTCAGGCACAGGGTGCTCAAAAGGAGGTGGGTAAGGGCTGACTCTCTCTCCCCGCCCTACCCCACCAAATAGCAAGAGTCACCTTTGGAAAGTAGGATTTGCTTCCTAGGAAACTTCTGCAGTGAATTATTAAATGTAAGGTTTGAGAGCATTAAACAAACAAACAAACAAAAAGAATGGGGGTAATCTCTGGTGGGCAGTAGTGCAGAGATTTACTGAAGAAAAAGCCATGCCAAAGTAACCCATGTGCCTTTTCAATAAATTCAGAGTAGACTAGATATAGAGAAGGCCACACACAGGGCACCTTGATTTCAGCAAGTTATTCGTCAAAAGGTTTCATTATAGGCTTGCAAACTCCATGGTGAGTAATGGGCTGAATAAATAGTGTAATGAGATGAATCCAGAGCTGATGGAATTATGGTTAACAGGAGAGGAAATCTCCAGTGCCCCGTTGCTGTCCTGTCCAATGTGTTTATTAATTGTACGGATGGAGACATAAAGCACAGGCGTGTCAAGTTGGCAGTGATGCAAATCTTTGAGGGAGAGCAAATAGATCAAGGGATAGTCTACAGGGTCTAAAAAAGAATGAAATCATCTAGAAATTTATGTATGCTGATGAAATTTATAAGGCATGAATAAAGTCCCACATAGAAGGAGATGTGGCTTGAGAAAAACTTGTGGAAAATAGGTCTTAGCATGCTAACAATAGAGAGAACTGGGGGCATTATTTACCTCAGGCCCCTCATTTTATAGAAGGGATTAAACTTCTACAATGTGCCAGACACTTTGCCTCCATTATTTCATGACACCCTGAGACTGAGCCTGGAAGGTAGACCTTCCCACCTTGCAGAAGATGAGACCGAGGCCCAGAGAGTTCAAGTGATTTGGCTGAGATCTGAAAATCCCAGCAGTGACAAGAGTAATCAACACGAGCTTATCATAGGAATCGGATCTATCTTTATCTGTCTGTCTATCTACCTACCTATCACTCCTCCCCTTCTCTACCTCCACCTCTAACTTCATCTCATCCCTACCATGTACCTAAAACAGTAGAAGTCTGGAGGAATAGGAATAGGAATAGGAATAGGAATAGGAATAGGAATAGGAATAGGAATAGGAATAGGAATGTTGGGTCACAATAGTACCCTTGCTGACCTCTGAGTGGGCATCTCTCTTTCCTGGCCTCAGTGTGTGACCTGGTGAGCTGTGACCTGCCCCCGGTGCCTCCCTGCGAAGATGGCCTCCAGATGACCCTGACCAATCCTGGCGAGTGCAGACCCAACTTCACCTGTGGTAAAGCCTCTGTGGATGCGGAGAGGGTGGCGCGACCATTCTCTCCTAGCCTGGGGAAGGTGTCTTGTATTATAATTCATTGAAGTCTAGGTTTTGCATACATCTGGAATTCAGGGGTGGGGGTGGTAAGATTACACCTGGATTGAGCCCTCCTAGCCACATGTTGCTGCAGGCGTACCAGGTGCGGATTACTTGATTTGTATCAGTGGATACAAATCTGTAGGTGCCCCCTGCCTCCGTTATGTTTAACTATTGAGCCACCAAAGGGTATAGTGCCAGCATAAGTTGGACTAAAAGTAAGACAATGGCAAGGAACAGAATTGCATATGCAGCCTTTGAGAATACCCACCTTACATCAAGTGGAGTTCCTATCCTATTGATTTAGAGTCTCACTTGAGCTCCTAGATATAAGGCCTAGAGGGTAAGAGGAGATCTCTTTGTATTTGAAGGAAGTTGGGAAGAGGGAAAGGACACAGGAATGGGATTGCCATTTGTAAAATGATACTGTGGATTTGACAGAGTTGCTAGCATTCTTTCATTCAACATTGTTGGAGGACCTAAAACTATAGGGTATTGTTCTAGGTACTGAGCTGGGGATAGGATCACAAAAGCTACCAGCTTGTAAGCATACTTGCCCACACATGCCCAGGCTTATCTGGATCTTAGAGATTCTGTTTGAGGTCTCTGAGAATCCACAGCTGGAAGGACTTTCCTTCTTCATAGAGCGAAGACCAGGCAGCCTTCACTTCTCCTCTACTAGAAGTCCTAGCTTCACATTTTTCCTTTTGATGGATGTTCTTATTTTTTCTGCAGACGAATTGCTTTTTGGTATGATTGAAAATCCCATAGTCCTTGAGCTCAGCTCTTGGGCATTTCTGATTTAATATTCTGGGTCTGGAGTTCCCTGGGATCTTATTATCATAGCTGAATACTTATGAGCCCTGGCTGAATGCACTGCCCAGTGTGGCTGGACTGAGGCATCACCTGGTGCTGCCCCTCAGCCTGCAGGAAGGATGAATGCAGACGGGAGTCCCCGCCCTCTTGTCCCCCGCACCGGACGCTGGCCCTTCGGAAGACTCAGTGCTGTGATGAGTATGAGTGTGCATGCAACTGTGTCAACTCCACGGTGAGCTGCCCGCTGGGGTACCTGGCCTCGGCTGTCACCAACGACTGTGGCTGCACCACAACAACCTGCTTCCCTGACAAGGTGGGGGCTGCTTAGTTCTGGTTGGGAAGATGGCCAAACATTTGCTTCTCATGAAATATTTGCCTACCTAACCTTCCCCTCCTGCCCAACCCGAATACTTTAATGGTGGCTGAGCAGTCAGCATTCACCACAGCCTAATTAGCTTGGGAGGTATTTAGAGAGAACATACTATGTTCTTGGCATGGCTAGGTGCTAGGGTTACAAGCAAGCTATGAGACCTGGGCCCTACCATTAAAGAGCTTATTTTGTAGGTTAGTTGAGGAACTAATGAGATTGCATGAATTATTTAGCGACTGGTTAATAGTTTATTCATTTGTTTATTGCTATCAACTCATCGATGTAACCATCCATCTATCCATCCTTTCATCCATCCATCCATCCATCCATCCAATGTTTACTGAGTAACAACTATATTCTAGCAGAGCTGGGACTTTGTTAGGTGTTATGGGAGAAATGTAAGATGCAGACTACTTATGATCTTGATAGTATATGGAAGACAATTGCCTATAAATAGAATACAATAAAGTGTCAAGGGATAGTACAGCTGGTATGTGCAAATAGCCGTCTTCTGGGGGAGAGATCCACCAAGATGACCTATCGTGAGCCAGAATTGCAGCAGGAAGACCTGGGCATGATTGATGGTGAGCCCTGGAATGAATGACAGGGAGGAGCCATGGTTATCTTTCCCTGGATGCTTGCTGCTTGCAGGCTATCATTGCCTCCAGACCTTTTTGGTGAATAGAGCTTGGAAATATATTTTTAGAGAGAACAAAGCTCATGCACTCATAGTAATATTTTGGATTCAAATTCAATTATAAGGTTTTACTTAACTTCTTTGACTTATACTTCTACTATTTTTCTAAGTTGTAAATACTGGTTTCTTAACATAATTGACACAATTAGTTATTTGTTTTATATTACAACATGCCTAGAGTAGTCTCAAAAATAACAATGCCAATATTATTGCCAACAATTTAAGGCAACTGAGAGAGGTTTAAGATTTATTTGCAGTTCTTTAGTGTAGAAATATAACCCATTAGGGATATATGGCCAAAATCCTGAGTTTTAAAGTTATTTGAAATAACTATTTTTCTTGTGTTATTTTGCCACTGCTTTGATCTAGTTAATCAGATATTTTGGTTTGTTTTACATTTTTAGGGATTGCTTTTACTTCCTTTTTAATTTACTATTTTTGTACATGAAACATATCGTGGCATAGTAATATAGTTACTAATAATGCTGTAACAAATAGCCTCATACATCTGTCATTTTGTAGTTTGGGAAATTTGTCTTTTGAGATAGATTCCTAGAAGTAAGATTCTGGTTGGTAACATTTTCTAGCAGGCTTCTTCTTCTTCTTCTTTTTTTTTTTTCTAGCAGTCTTCTTAATAGAAGAACAAGGGGTCTCATTTAGTAAGGTCATTATATAGCAGCTGGAAGACCCAACAGATAAAGGATAATGGCTTATAAATACTTATACTCCTATGATGTGAATGAGAGTGGAGACCTGTTCACAGCTTCAGAGGGCAGATTCAGGATTAATGTCAAAACTGTCATTAAGTGTCCTGATCAAACAGCTTCCTTACTGCCTCATTCCTACAGAATAAAGTCTGAGTATTGTGTACCATGTGCATACCAGGCTTTACATATTCTGATCCCAATCAACCTTTGTAGCTCCATTTCCCATATCCCTTCTATAGCCTACAGTTCTTCCAAGTAGGACCCCTTGTCTCTTAAACATATCCCATTCTCTGTGCCCCAGAGTCTTTCCTTGTTATGCTCCCTGTCATCTGCAGGCTTCTGGGGGGCTCCTATTCATAGACCCCACTCACCTTCAGCCCATTATGTGTGGATGGGTGCTAAGTCCAGGAACTTTACTGGGTCTAAAGACTAGGGAACAGTTTTCTGTGTGATATGGGAGGGAGTTAAATGCAATTAAGACAGCGATGAGCCTGGATTAAGGCCACCAAGTGAGTTATTCCTGAGCCTGTGGTCCAAGAAGGACTCACCAGCACACACCAGCAATGGCTCTCTAAGGCTGGTGGGCAAGGAAGGGAAGAGGGCAAAATCTCCTTCATAAGCATCCCTCCAGGTGGGCAGAGACCATGTTAGTTTTATGTACTGCTGTATTCTCAGCACCTAAAGCAAGTTCCACACATAGTAGGCACTTACTTATTGTTTCAATGACTGGAATAAGTTTGCTCATGGAAATCTTGTGTTTGTAGGTGTGTGTCCACCGAGGCACCATCTACCCTGTGGGCCAGTTCTGGGAGGAGGCCTGTGACGTGTGCACCTGCACGGACTTGGAGGACTCTGTGATGGGCCTGCGTGTGGCCCAGTGCTCCCAGAAGCCCTGTGAGGACAACTGCCTGTCGGTAAGGGGAGCAGAGGGGCTGGGCACTGCCTGGAGCAGGCAAGGGAGAGAGTGGGGGAGTGGGGGTTCTGGGAAGGGGCAAGAGACCCCTTGAGTAATTTCTGGTTCAGGGCCAGAGATGAGGGGAAGGAGAGGACTGAGGTTGGGTGAAAGGCAGCATTAGGGGAGGATTGCTGTTCTATCTTTCTGTGAGTCTGTCCTTGGCCAATGGCCATGTCTGTTGTATGGTCTTGAGTCCAGAGGGCTGTGGAGTTGGTTTGAGCAGAAATTGGATATAACACCTAGAAAGGAGGACCTGATTTTTCCCCATATCTTCCTCCTCAGATATCACCTCAACCTGCCCCTAGAACAGACACATGTTTTTACTTTTCTGAGGTTCCCCCAGTTTCAATGTCCTATAATGTATCTACACAAATTGGTGATTTTTCAGACCACATTAATAATTTGCGGGACAGGAAACATGATCACTGCTATAGCTCAATTCAACTCTAATTCTTGTGGTACCTGCCCCTAAGGCCCCTGTGTGTTCTGGGGCATTCTATTCTTGCACATTTTTTAAAAAAGATTTTATTTATTTATTCATGAGAGACACACACAGAGAGAGGCAGAGACACAGGCAGAGGGAGAAGCAGGCTCCATGCAGGGAGACTGATGTGGGACTCAATCCTGGAACTCCAGGATCACACCCTGAACCAAAGGCAGATGCTCAACCGCTGAGCCACCCAACCATCCCTATTCTTGCACATTTAAGACTGATCAGACCCTTGGGGTGCTTGGGTGCCTCTGTCGGTTAAGTGTCTGCCTTCGGCTAAGTTCACAATCCCAGAGTCCTGGGATTGAGCTAGAGTTGGAGTCCAGCTCCCGGCTCAGCGGGGTATCTGCTTCTCCCTCTGCTTCTGCTCCTCCTCCTGGCTCATGCTGTTTCTCATAAAATAAAATAAAATAAAAAAATAAAATAAAATAAAATAAAATAAAATAATAAAAAAAATAAAATAAAAAAATAAAATAAATAAAATAAAATAAAATAAAATATAAATAAAATAAATAAATAAAATAAAATAAAATAAAATAAAATAAAATAATTGGATCCTAGAAAAAAGGGCGTGATGATGTACAGGGAGAATTGGGGTCAGATTCTGGTTTAGTACTATTATTATTATTATTCCTTCAGTGTTATCAGGATGATAAAAGATAAAAGAGGAGTAGCCAGGACAGACAAGTACATATATCTTGTGCTTGTCTTCATAACAGTAGTGGAGCTAATGCTCTTGATGCTGGTTTGGAAGTGGGTGGTTTGTTGATGGAAGTGGGGGCCCAATTATGAATCTTGAAGTGGGAGCCTCTGCTTAATTCATCTGCTCTCTACCTGCCTTGCTGTGACTGAGGAGGAGTGGAATTGTGAGGCACCCTTGGGAGAGGATGATGCAGTGGTATCCAGGTATGTCCACTGGGAACACTAAGTTTTGGAAACCCGTTGGTCTGCATCTCCTCCCACAGGCCATGGAAGGTGATGGAAATAACTTGCTATCAAGCAAGGGAGTGCTGCTTAGAGGTCATTTTTGTAAAACTAGCCCCCTCTCTCTATATTTTTAAATATTTTATTTATCTATTTATTTATTTTTAAAGATTTTATTTATTTATTTGAGAGAGAGACAGACAGAGATAGTGAGAGAGAGCAAGAATAGGGAGGAGAGGGAGAAGCAGGCTCCCCACTGAGCTGGGAACCTAATATGGAGCTTGATCCCAGGACCCTGGGATCATGACCTGAGCCGAAGGCAGATGCTTAACTAGCTGAGCCACCCAGGCGCCCCAAGATTTTATTTATTTATTTATTTATTTGAGAGAGAGAGAGAGAGAGAGAGAGAGAGCATGAGAGCAAATGGGTGGAGGGGCAGATGGAAAAGGAAAGAATCTCAAGCAGATACCATGTTGAGTGCGGAGCCTGACACATGACTCGATCTCACAACCTTGAGATCATGACCTGAGTCAAAATTAAAAGTTGGACACTTAACCAACTGAACCAACCAGGTGCCCCAGCACCCAATATATTTTGTGTATCAGTAGGAAGTTTTGATTGCAAAGAACAGACTCCACTCAAGCTAACTAAAATCAAAAGGGGATTTATGAAAAAGAGAATGTCTCAGATATGAAATGCAGGAGATGTGAATGGGCACCACAATCATAGAACATTTCTTTTCATTTATCCCATGAGCCCCTGTCTCTGCTTCTCTCTGCCCATCTGTTCCAGCTTCTCTACAGGCCAACTGCTGGTGGGAGGAAGTCTTGTTTTCTCGTAAATTTCATTTGCACATGGCTTTATTGAATCTGGCTTCCACTCAATATGGCTTTGCAGATCAGGGTTCATCCCTGTATAATCTGACTTCCTCAATCTTTGTATTCCATAGAGTAACTTCTCAGGAAGAAAATTGATGGGCTCAGCTCAGCCTCTGGATTGGGTCCTCTGTCCAGTCCTCATCTGTCCCAGTCAACTATTAGGGAGGGTGCAGGTCTTGTGCTATAAACCTACCTGTCTAGAGGTGGTGCTGGAGACAATTTCACAAAAACTATGGGTATGGAGGTCAGGGGAATGGATGGAGGTGGCACCATGTCTAGATCTCTTGACTACATGATTGCTCCAGGGAATTATTTTAGAGACATGCTGATCTTAGAGACTGAATATTTACACCTTCTGGGAAGAAGGGGGCCTAGTGCTTTAATAAAAGCTGAAGGGATGTGGGAGGCTGTACCATGATGTGTTGAGTTGAGGTGGGAGCTTCAGTGAAGCTGAAGAGAAGTGAAGAGATGGCTTCAGACTTCATTCTTCAGAGAGGGTAGTATCAGCTCTGGTCCGACTCCAGAGACATTTGGGCTCACTTACCCAATGTCTGAATTCATTTACTGTCTAGGTTGTGACATCAAGCAAACATAGGACAGCATTACCCCAAAAGAATAACATTACCACAGCCCTATGATTCTTCTTTTCTGAAGCCATAGTCTGCAGAAATAGACTTTCCCCAACCAACTCCGTGGTTCTCAGCTTTTCATGTCAGAAAAATGTAAAGCTAGAGAGGGGCAATGCTGGCTTCCCATGGAGTTTTATAGGTGGACTTTTGTGCATATGGCCTTGCTTTCATGTTGACAACGAGAAATTCCCACTCCTTTGTATAAATCTTGGAGGAGTTTTTCTTTGAAGGCTTATGACCACCAGATTCTCTACTCTTAGACTCCAGAATCAGACTACTTCATGGAATTTTAGGAACTGTGTTCTGAGGGACTGAATAAAATGCATTTCATTTCATTTATCTTCATGATTCTCTTCCAGAAGGAAGAGGAAGTAGGGCTGGTCTTCCCACTTGCCAGAAAGGATGCAGAGGACTAGCACAGGCAATGAAGCTTGAGATCAAGCTGGTGGATGACAGCTCATTTGAAGTCAGTAGACAGGGAGTGTCCTGACTACTGGCCCCGTGCCCATTCTGATAGGCTAGTATACTGGCAACACCAGCATTGCAAGGACCAGTCTGATCCAGCCGAGAGACAAGGGACCAGAGTCCTATGCCTCCTACCTCCATTTCAGCTATGACAATTGCTTCAAGGATTATGTTACTAGGCACATCAGGAATTTATTCTCAGGGGCATCTGCCTTCAGATTAGGTGTATATTAGATGTACTTAGTTCCATTCTTTTTTGCAAATATTTATTTATTTATTTATTTAAGAGAGAGAGAGAGAATGAGCAGGGGAGGCAGAGGGAGAAGGAGAGAGAATCCCAAGCAGACTCCTCACTGAGCATGGAGCCTGACATGGGGCTTTATCCCACAACCCTGAGATCACAACCTGAGCCAAAACCAAAACCAAAACCAAGAGGTGGATGCTCAACTGACTGTTCCACCCAGTTGCCCCTACTTAGTTCTGTTTTAAATTGCAGAACCAGAGGAAACAGGTTGGAGAAGAGTAAGGAGAAGGTGTGAGATGTAGACTTTGAACAGGTATAAGCTAGAGGATTTGGAGGAGTATGGGAAAAGAAGGAGAGATGACATACAGGATGAACCTTGGTTGCACAGCAAGAAGATGGGGATATTGGAAGTGTGGAAGTAATCTTAGAAAGATGGCAGCCAGGAAATTTGGAGTGGAGGCATGGCTAAGAGTACTTGAGCATGCAAAGTTGGTGGGGTTTTGGGAACAAGGCCTCTGGTCTGGGAGTCAGGCAACATACGGACATGTTTGCCTGTGATGGGGGAGGGAGGCAGCAGCAAACAGGAAGATTATGCGAATCCAGATGACCCAGCACTCTGAGAGAGACACACAAGACTGACTAGGTCCTTAAAGGGATTAATGACTCACTTCTGTGATCCCTTGAAACGTTGCTTCTTTTATGGCACTTTGTATATTCTGCTTGTAGTGGAGGGTGTCTAGATTTTTTTTTTCTAATTTGTTGGCTCCTCCAAAGTACCCCAGTACATCATAGATGCACAATAAACGACTAGAATCTCAGCTGATAAAAGACTGGGGATGGCTCAGTGGGCACTGCTGTGACGCAGGTGGGGATATAAGTAGGTCCCATGTAGATGGTGCAAAGTTGAGCCAAGTCTCTGGAGTGCTTGCATTCTCCCCAGAGAGAGGCACCAGCGTTGTGTGCATCTCCTGACTCGGCCCTGCTCTTGAGTGTTCCTGTGGAACAGAGCAGGCTTGGCATCCACGCCCATCCTGAACAGCTGCTGTCATTCCTTCTCTCTCAAGGATAGAGCTCCAAGATGAAGCATGATTCTGGATTCTCTTTCTGTGGCTCCTGGGACGAATGCACACAGCAGTGTTTTGGCTGTTCTTTGTATATTGCTTCGGAGTTTCTGTGGAGGATTTCAGTCCAAGTGCCTAATGCTTTGGCCAGATGGGAGGAACCTCCAAGAGGCAAGAGGGGCTGGCCTATTTATAGGATGCTGGTCTCCCTGGCAGGATTTCTGGGAAATATCCATCTGTGTACTTTCTTATCTTACTATGCCCCATAAACCACTAGGTAATATCAAGCAATAGTCAGGGCAAACCCAGCTCTGCACATTGGTGAGAGGTCAAGAAGCTCAACTTGTATAGGTGTTTATCCCTATTAGAGCAGAGACTAGATCCTAGGCATCCTGATTGTTCTTCCCCAGTCAGCGAGGAGCCCTAGATTTGTCATGATAAACATCATGCCAGCTAGCTGCTTCTGAGTGAGTTCTGGGCTGTCTTTAATACTCCCATGGGCTAGATCTTGGTCTGAGAGTGGAAGCTCTCAGAGAGTAGGGTTATGTCTCTTCAGCTAGCATAAGACTTAGGGGTTGGTGCCTCCTGACCACTTCTTAGCATGATCCTGAAACTGGTGGATGACAGGGATGAAAGTGTTGACTCCAAACAGTCTGCAAAGCCCCAAGGCTCAGGACACATATGGAGCAGATAAGAACACCTGTGCCTTTGTTGCTGGGCTGTCCTTCCTCTTTGTCCCTTTTATTTTTCAGGGCTTCACTTATGTCCTTCATGAAGGCGAGTGCTGTGGAAGGTGTCTGCCATCTGCCTGTGAGGTGGTCATCGGTTCACCACGGGGCGACGCCCAGTCTCACTGGAAGAATGTACGTCTGGGACCCAGGCAGGGTGGGAAGAAAGGTAGTGACCTTACCAGGGTGGCTGTCCATTCTGTGGTCCAGTGTTGGCTTTGACCGTTTTCCCCACCTTTTGGTTTCCCCACAGGGAGTGCATCTGGCTGTGGTACTATCCAGATGTCCCCTGGGATTACTTTGCCCCTTAGGAACAGTTGAGATTGTCTCAGACTTCCCATTTGGTAGATGTGGGGAGAGGTCCAGTTCCTGCTCTAAGAGTTCTCTGAACTCCTGGGGGATTTGTGTCCTCCTGTTTACCTTCGAATCTGAGGTCTGGTTTCCCTGAGGGGTTGGTGTGGGGTGGTGGCCTCACCATCCTGCAGGCATTGTAGGCCTACCACTGTTCCAAAGCTCCATGGGCTCTAAGTACAGTTGTGCCCTGTGTTGGGCCACTCATCCACAGGCCCAGAAGCCCCAGGGACAGATTGCTGGGCTGTAGGGGTCAGATGGCATCATCCCTAGCCCCTTGAAGAGTAGGTGGGAAGTAGCCCCTGGCTGGGAAATGGGTGGAGTTTCCCTTCCACACCTCTTCTATGTTAGCCCATGCTGCTGCTTCTTGGTCAGAGTGCCCTAGAGCCTCTGAACTCAGTTCACAGCCAGTGCCCAGGATGGAGGGGAGTGTCCCCAGGCTTCCCTAAAGTTGTGAAGACAGTGTCTGTAGAACTCATGGCTCTGAGCTAGGATCGTGGTCAGGGTGACTTTGACCCAGACTCACTGAAGGACTTGGGATGTGCCCCATTCATTCCCTCTGTGGGTCTTACCCTATGTGTGGTACTTAGATGTTAAGCTGGGGCTCATCCCCAGAGCCCAGATTGGCTCCCTGAGAGAACAGCACACTCCCATTGGGCCCTCGGCCCCAGCCTTACTCAACTCCAGTGCTCTAACCACAGGTTGGCTCTCACTGGGCCTCCCCTGACAACCCCTGCCTCATCAATGAGTGTGTCCGAGTGAAGGAAGAGGTCTTTGTGCAACAGAGGAATGTCTCCTGCCCCCAGCTGAATGTCCCCACCTGCCCCACGGGCTTCCAGCTGAGCTGTAAGACCTCAGAGTGTTGTCCCACCTGTCACTGCGGTAAGGCGTGTGTCCAGGGGCCCTACATCTAAGCCTATCTGTCCACCAAGGGCTCCTGAATTCTTTGCCTTTTAAGCAACTAGGGAAATGGGCAGGATCCAAATTCTCCTTTCTGCTCCTAATGGTTTTGTGGGAAAGCAAATAAGATGAGAGAAAATCACAGGCTCCTGAAGGTCATCACTGTGCTCAGTGACTGTCTACCATTTTACTTCCATTTGCTCCTGCGAGTTAGTGAGTAGCAGACTCACCAACTCCAGACTTCTTGATCATTCACTGTATTGCCTCTACTGGGAAGGGGTACTCCCAACTTTCCACCTCAACCCTGCCAACAAATCAACCAACAAAATAGCGACTCTCTCTACCACCTGCTGTGAGTTCTTAGTGTGATTTGATTCTGGGACTTGAAGTTTCCAGAGCAGAGTTCACTCTTTCAGAAGCCCAAGTGCCCTCCCCATCACTCCTGAAGTGTGGACCATGAAACAAGGCTGTTGCCTTGAGGACCAGGGGAGAAAGGTCTCAGTGTGGGCTGGGTGGCAGGACACAGGCAGTCTGCCCTTGCTTGGCAGGCCTGGGGAAGCATGGCCACTGTAGCCCTGGCAGTAGGACCCACGGCTCCTGGGGGTGGGGCGGGGTGAGGGACTGCAGATGTAGGAGAGGGGCACAGGTGGGGAGGAGGAGACCCTGAGGGATCAGCCCTGCACTTTTGTCTCTCCCCTAGAGCCCCTGGAGGCCTGCTTGCTCAATGGTACCATCATTGGGGTAAGCCTTCTTCTACTGGGCGAGTTGTGGGGGAGGCCTCGGGGCATTGTGGGAAGGGCAGGCAGCTCAGTCATTCTGAAGTGGAAAGGAAAGGAAACAGGGAGCCCTACCCTCCATTTTCCTTTTTATTTTTTTATTATTTATTTATTTACTTATTTTTTTTTATTATTATGTTTTCCACTTTCCATTGGCTCCTGGCTTCCCTGGCATCCTGGTGCCCAGGCTCCTGCTGTCTTGCTGACTCTCTAGGGACTCACCTTCTGCCTCCTACTCGGGCTCATCGGCATCTCTTCTGTGTGCAGAAGAGCACTCTGATGGTGTGACACACCCTTCAATCCATCCTCTTCTCCCCCTGCTCAGGCTCCCTTGCTGGCATAAAAGCTCTGACTTACTATTGCCATACTTGAGGTGGGAGGGCAGGAAGGGAGTGGGCCACTGGACACAGGAGGAGCTTCAGGGTGGTAGCTCATCTTGGCTGTGGGCAGCCAGGCCTCCTTTCTCCTCAGGTATACTGCTGAGGTGAGTGGGAGGGTCAGGGGGTCAGGGTTCTGGGAGGCCTGACCCTGGTGCCTCTGGTTTCAGCCGGGGAAAAGTCTGATGATTGATGTGTGTACAACCTGCCGCTGCACCGTCCAGGTGGGAGTCATCTCTGGATTCAAGCTGGAGTGCAGGAAGACCACCTGTGAGGCATGCCCCCTGGTAAGAGGGTTGTCAGGGACCTAGGATCCCTAGGTACCAGGATACTTGGGGGATCCAAGCACTGGGACCTCACTAGGATCTATCAATAAAGCTTTTGTTATTTTCTGATTGTGGACAATATTTAACAACTATCATGAAGAGTCTTACTTTGTAAATTCAAAGAATAAACACAAGGCTTATAGTACCATTTTTATAGATCTTTATTTTTTTATACTACATTTTAAGAAGCATCACTACATTCTGTGATAACTTTAAAAATTAATTAGTTAACAAATATTTATCAGACACTTATTATGTGTAAAATTCTATGCAATATTCCTTGGGACAGATGTACCTCAACCTATACTTTCATTATTGGGCATGGAGGTGGCTTAAAATCTTTCACCCTGTTTCTGCCAGGCCACAATGACTATGTTCACTCTGAAAGCCTCCTGAGGGTGGATTCTGAGAAGTGGAATCGTCATTTCTAGTTGGATAGATTAAAACTGCATTTCACTGTTTTAAATTCTGACTCAGCCCCACCCCACAGAGCTGGACCAATGCTTCTTC
The DNA here is from genome assembly GCF_003254725.2 of Canis lupus dingo. Classification (NCBI taxonomy): domain Eukaryota; kingdom Metazoa; phylum Chordata; class Mammalia; order Carnivora; family Canidae; genus Canis; species Canis lupus. Next base: position 39,183,639 of record NC_064269.1, read on the forward strand.
CTCAAATCCCCATCTTTGTTGGGGGCTCCTGCTTTTCTTGAAAACACAATTGGTCAGATGAGCTTCTCGGGAGCTAGAGGCACAGAATACAGTAATAGCTCTTTTAGATGGTGCAAATGGAAGGCTTTCCCCCTCAACTTTGCCAGAGAGCAGGTCGGCTCTGGGGCGGAATCTGGGAAGAGTCCTTCATATGAGTAGGAGCAAAGTCAATCAGAGCAGGAGGGGACTTCAGGAGGATTGTGATGAAGAACACTTGAGCAGGTCCTTCGTATGGAGTGTTCTACATGTGTGTTCTTTCTGGCACTTGGCAGAGTCACTCTCAAAGTAGGGGCTTAATAAAATATATATGGAGTGAATGGGTCTATGGGAGACACAGCGATTTCTTACAGAATGATTCCAAGAGAACATTCCTGCCTCAATTAGAACGAAGCCAATACATGCTTTTTTATTTTTTTAAATCCCAGTTGGTGCTTTAGGGTTTTGGATGGTGTATGTGCATGTAACAGCTCCCCTAGAATACATCTAGGCTTGAATACAGAATGAAATAATGCTGTGTGGAGTTTGTGGCATCTTTTTCACCTTGGATGCCCACTGAACTACAATCAGTGCAGGAAAAAGTCCCCACCAGCAGCCTCTGGAAGGAACGCTTTCTGGAGGGCAGGCTGCTACCTCTCTAACAGTGCCCTCTAGTGCCCAGAAGGTAGCACCGTAAGCTCCTCTTGCAACCATAGAAATCCAGCCTTAGAATCAATCCAGTCTACATCTAGGTTTCAGTATTTTTAAATCCATGGCCCTTTTTGGTATTCTCCCTCCTTTCCTCCAAAAATTATGATATCCCCCATGGCAGTGTCTCCACTTCCTACCTCTTGAGAACTGCTAGATTCGTCCTCCTTCCATGTATCTCCCAACTTTTGCTGAAAACTGCCTCAGTTGTCTCCATTCTAGATCAGCACCCTTAACTGGTCTTGCCACGCTCCTCTGCTGTGATGGTCAGAGGGGTCTCCTGCAGGTGAGGAGCTGTGGTGAATTGAGCTTAGGTAGGTCTGCTTGAACTGCCTCATCAGACTAAAGTGTTAGTGTCACTAGACAGGTGAGTCCCCATTTCCTCCCAGGGGAGACCGTGCTTATACCTAAAAGGGCTATGAGACACAGGCAGGGCAGTGTTAGGGGTGGGATGGGACATGAGCAAGACTGACTGGGCTGCTCAGACCTACACAGGTGAGGCAGGGAACTTGACTGGCAGGCAGAGGAAGTGGCTGCTCCTGATTGGATGTTCTGAGGAAAGCCCATTAAGCAGCATCTTACTAGGCCACCAGTGGCTCAGACAAGCCCTCTTACCTGGTGCAGCTGCATTCTGGCCTTGTAGGGCAGTGGATGTGCAGAGGGTCTGTTTTCTTTGTTTACTCCAGCAAGTGGGTCCTGCCATGCTCCCCCTCTGCTCCCCTCCCTTGTTCCCAACTCCAAAATCATCGCCCCTCTCTATTACCTTCCACCCTCTCTTCTTTTTCTTCTGTTCTTTCTCCCTCCACAACACCCTCTGCCTTTCCTTTTTCATGGCTTAATTGTGCGCTCTGCCTCTCTGGCATGTGGGTTTTGTCTCCACTGCTTCACTTAGCAGCCTGTTCCTCCCTTTGTCCCCTGCCCACTTGCTTTTCCTTGTAAAGATTTTGTCCACTTCCCTCCCCTTGGGCCTGCTGAGCAAAGGGTGTTTCCAGGTCTCTTCTTCTGACACTTCCCTGAAAAGAAAAACACCCAGATCTCCATTCCCACAAAAATCCTGCCTGATTTAAGCCCTGTTTAATTTCCTCCTCCTGACTGTAACCACCCACACTCACTCATACTGTTATTCCATCCTTTTCTTTTTGTCCCCTTTACTTCAGCCCCACACCTTTCATGAATCGTACATTTTTGAAAACACAGTTTAAAGCTCATCAGTGAAAACAACCTGATGGCCTCAAACTCCAGCAGTGTCCTTCCCAGATTGAACCTGTGGTGGGGACCCAGGATCCCTGATTCTGTGCTGATTCTGCACTCATGTGCTTTCTACACAGCCTACTGCCTGACGATATATTGAGTTCAGAAGCTTGGTTTATGAGCAGCCAGTTGTTTAAATTCATTCTGAGCAAGCTGACTCCTAACCTTGTCTGCCAATTAGGAGTTAGGAGTGTTCAGCCCATGTGCAATGAACATAGGAGCAAGGCGGAGAAGCCCACATTTTCTGTCTGAAGGCTTCAAACTGACTGACTAGAGATTCATGTTAGGAAAACCTCAGGACCCGAATGAATGAGTCTCTAAGTGGTTATTACTAAATGTGGCAAAATGAGAAAAACAATGACATTGTAGTTGGTTTCTCATATAATTCAACTTATTTTTTAAAAATGTTGTGAGATTATGTTCTTTTTTTTTTTTTCCCAAAGTGCTGGGTTGCATTAAAAGAGCTTTAATTTAGCTGCAGTGATGAAGCAGCTGATGGTAGCTTTTTGGTTTTTATTTTATTAACATTGTTGAAAATACTCTTACTTTGCAAGATAAAAGTTGGTCACCCTCGGTTGTCTCTTTGGGGACATTTTTGCAAGACAGTGAAATCTTATTGTCTGGAAGCTGTTGCTTTTTCCAGTGTAGATGTAAATGAAGGGCTGTCACTTAAAGCCATAGTCAAGGAGTTCCCAGCTCAACTCATCTCAGTGAGTGTAGGAGGCCTACTTAGAGCCAGGTGTGGGGCTACAATGACAACAGCATAGATTTAGTTTGAATTTACATGCTTCTCAGGGAGAACAAATGAAAATTTCAGATTGTGTTAAGTGTTATGAAGAATGTTTGTGTGTGTGTGTGTGTGGTATCTTGCAAGACCTCTTTGAGGAATGGTATTTGAAATGATTACTGAAGAATGAGAAAGAACTAGCTATATGAAGCATGGGGAAGAGCATTCCAGATGGAGGGATAACATACACAAAGACTCTCAGTTGAGGAGGTTGGCATGTTCATGGTCCTAGAAGGTGCACACGGGTAGATTGTCAAAAGCCAGGGTATGGTGGTAGAAGATAAGGTCATAAAATTAGGAAAGAATCATACATACAGGGCATTGTAGAACATGCTAAGAAGATTGGATTTTATCCTAAATGCAGTGGGATGCCATAGAGAGCTGGTCCCCCCTCCCAGCTGCCCCTTTATAGTATGACGAGTTAACAAGTTGGTGACTTTATTTTTAAAATTTTTGTAAAATTATTATTTCTTAAAATGGGGATAGATTACCTGTAATAAAATGGACGGATGTTAAGTATATAGTTTGATGAAGTTTGACAAATGGATAAGCCTATGTAACCACTAAAATAGTAATATGAAAAAATGCAGCTAAAAGGCCAATAGGGGAGAGAAAATGAAATTTTAAACAAACAACCCAAAATAATATAGAAATTAATCAACAAAAGGATGAATAACAGAGAAGACAAGTGAAATGAATAGCAAAATGGTAGATTTAAACCCAACCATATCGATAATTACATTAAATGTAAATGAGCAAAACAAAATCCCAATAAAAAATGGAGATTGTCAGGCTTAGATAAAAAAACAAGATCCAATTAGTATGCTGTTTACAAGAAGTGTGCTTTTAATTTTATTTATTTATTATTGTTATTTTTTAAAGTAAGCTCTACCCCCAGCATGGGGCTTGAACTCATGACCCTCAGATCAAGAATCACATGCTCCACCCACTGTGCCAGCCAAGTCCCCCAAGATACATTTTCAATTTAAAGAGATGGAGAGATTAAAAATAAAAGGGTGGAAAAAGATACACCAGTCAATGCTAAGAATAGGAATGCTAAGATGAATATATTAATACCAAACAAAATAGACTGTAAGATGAGGAATGTTACCAAAAATAAAGAAGGTTATTTCACAATTATAAAAGAGTAGATTCATCATGAAGACACAAGAATCCTAAATATGTTTGCATCTGGTACCAGAGTTTCCAATATATGAAACACAAATTGACAGAACTAGAGGGAGAAATAGGCTTATCTATAACCTTATTTCATAATTTTAATGTGATTTTTCTCAGTAATTGATAGAACAAATAGAAAAAAATCAGTATAGATAGAAAAGATTTGGAAAACTGTATACACCAACTTGACCTAATTTAAATTAATAAACTACTATGCTCCTAAAGTGCAGAGCACACATTCTTCTCAAATACATATGGAATTTTCACTTATCTGGACCAAATTCTGGGCCATAAAAAGATCAATAAATGTAAAAATTTTGAAATCATTTAGAGTATATTCTATAGACCACAATGAAATTTTTTAAAGATTTTATTTTTATTTATTCATGAGAATACACAGAGAAGAGAGAGAGAGAGGCAGAGACACAGGCAGAGGGAGAAGCAGGCTCCATGCAGGGAGCCCGACGTGGGACTCCATCCTGGGTCTCCAGGATCACGTCCTGGGCTGAAGGCGGCACTGAACTGCTGAGCCACCCGGGCTGCCCCCCACAATGAAATTTGATTGAAATTAGTAACAAGAAGGTATTTAGAAACATTCCCTCCATCTGATTTGGAACTTAAATAAAATATATTAAAATAATCCGTGAATCAAAGAAGAAATCACAGATGAAGATAGAAAATATTTTGCCAGAGATAATAGAAGTTACTCTAGAGATTGCAATATACATCCTTGATTTATCATAATCTACCTTGGTTTGATAATATACATTTCATGTAGGATATACTCTCCCCCAATAATTTGTGCTACTGTTGTCAAATAGTTTACTTCTACATTAGAGATAAACTCATGTTATTTTTGTCATCCAGTGCCTTTCCACAATTGTTTAAAATATTTTGTCAAGAATTTATCATCTCTGTCTACAGAGGGTCAGTCCAATATAAGCTACTCTGCCATTACTGGAACCAGAATTCCATGGATGGTTTTTAAGCAAGGGAGTGACATGACTAGACTCATATGAAAGTCACTCTAGAAGATGTGTGGAGACCAGCAGTACAAGGGCAAGAATGGAGGGAGGAAGACAAATTAAGACTATTACCAGAGTCTAGTGGTATATGATGATAGATATGATGATGACAGAGGACATTGGTCATGACAAGCAGAAGATGAGTTAAAGAGACATTTTTGGCATGATTTGATGATGGGGGTGGGGGAAAGAGAAAAAGAAAGAAGTCAAGGATGACTCCCAGATTTCTGGTTTTGAGCAACTGGGTAATGAAGCCATTTACTAAGATAAGGCAGGACAGGAGAAGGATGAAATTTGGGACAAAAATCAAGTTGCATTTTGTGTATAAGTCTTGGATAGATAAGATAATTGTCAAGCAAACAATTGAATTTGTAAGTCTGGAGCTCAAGGGAGAGGTCTAATTTAATAGTTCTGATTACTAGAACATAAGCAAGATGTACATGTGTGGAGGGAAGGAATGCCATCTAGGGAACTGAGAACTGACAAAGGTTAGCCAAGAGTTGAATGTTAACTTTGTGAATTTTGGGTAAAACTGCTGGATGGAAAGATGAGAAGCTGGGAAAGTAAGCCTACGTATGATTGGGGTGTTCTGGGCAGGGGGGTTAACCAAGGCTGATTTTTCTCCTGGATACAGGGTTATAAGGAAGAGAAGAACCAAGGTGAATGCTGTGGGAGATGTCTGCCTATAGCTTGCACCATTCAGCTAAGAGGAGGACAGATCATGACACTGAAGGTGGGAGCAAGTTGAACTCATGTCACCACCTGATTTCCTATATTGGCATCTCTTCTTCAAGAAAGAGGAACCGAGTTTGGGTCAATATTAGATTCTCTCCTATTTCTGATTTTACAGACAAGAGATGGATAGCCTATAGAAGATACAGAATTTTCTCTTTGATTTATTATTTTTTTTCACTCTTCTTGACAAGAGTGGAGTGGGTATAAGGTCCATGATTTGGAGTTGATTGATTTTTAGGATTTTTTCCAGCCTCAACTGTCTATAAGACTGTAAGGGCAATCGGGGTGAAACTGAGTCTGATCTATGAGAATGAAAATTAGTTGTTAGCTGGGTGGTGGCTCCCTGGTTCATCTCTGGTTCAGTTATTGATGTGCTAGTTTACCCTCAGTATGTCTTAATTTTTTAAGATTCTAGGTGGTCAGAAGAGTTTGGGGGATTCTCTGCATTTATGCAGCCCTATTCACAGAAAATAAGTTGTAAAACGGAGACTCCACTTCCATTGTGTGCTCTGGGTGTGGAGACTATAGATACAGTCTCATTTGTGTTTCGTAGTCCTCCAGATTGTTTCAATAACTTCAAGGAGTCAGGGTCGTGGCTTGAAGTGTCTTTGCAACCCAAAAAATGCCTTCAGATTTGCTCTACCCATTCCCCCTCTTTGTTTTCAGCGTGATGAGACTATCCAGGATGGCTGTGACAGTCACTTCTGCAAGGTCAATGAAAGAGGAGAGTACATCTGGGAGAAGAGAGTCACGGGTTGCCCACCTTTCGATGAACACAAGTGTCTGGCTGAGGGAGTGAGTAGTTGGAGCTCAGGCCCTACTTTCCTCTTCACAGCTTCATCTTTGACTTTAAGAACAGAGTCCTCTGAAACAGCAGGCAGTCTTCTCTGACATGATGTTCCAGTGTCAAAGGGAGCCCCCTGACCTAGTTTAAAAATCAATGAGGTTTCAAAATCAAAGCTTGTTGGAGAGACAAAAACCCTGTGCTATGTGATGTTTTCAATGGATAAACCTTTCCTTGGGGGAGACTGAATCTGTGATCCTCGAATGGGAAGGTGAGAGATCAAATGATTTCTAGTCTCCTGGTGACACAACTGAGAGAGAATCCAGAATAATCAGAATTGTTCCAGCTTGGTCAGGTAGGGTGGTCAGCCTGTTCACATTTGTGATGGCAATCCACAGTTTATGTCTGGGGACCAAAGCTCGGCGCTGTGAGTCCAGAGCCAGGAAATAGCCTGGAGTGACCCAAAAGCTGTCTGCTGTATATTTTTCTGTGACTAATCTGGGACTTTGCTGTTTTCTTAGGGGAAAATCATGAAAATTCCAGGCACCTGCTGTGACACATGTAAGTATATTACCAATAGCTTGTCCTTTGAAATCCATCAGATCAAGTCCAGGAACTATCCTTTGGAGGAAGCTTGTTCTGGAAAGATAGTTCTATCTTTCTTTTATTTTGTTATCTTTAAAAAAGATTTTATTTATGTATTCATGAGACACACACACACACACACACACACACACACACACACAGAGAGAGAGAGAGAGAGAGAGAGAGGCAGAGACACAGGCAGAGGGAGAAGCAGGCTCCATGAAAGGAGCCTGACGTGGGACTCGATTCCAGGTCTCCAGGATTGCACCCTGGGTCGAAGGCAGGCACTAAACTGCTGAGCCATCCAGGGATCCCTGTATATTTTTTTATTGGAGTTCGATTTGCCAAGATACAGTATAACACCCAGTACTCATCCCATCAAGTGCCCTGCTCAGTGTCTGTCACCCAGTCACCCCATCCTCCTGTCCACCTCCCCTTCCACTACCCCTTGTTCATTTCCCAGAGTTAGGAGTCTCTCATGTTTTGTCACCCTCTCTGATATTTCCCACTCATTTTCTCTCCTTTCCCCTTTAATCCTTTTCACTATTTTTTATATTCCCCCGTATGAGTGAAACCATATGTTTGTCCTTTTCTGATTGACTTACTTCACTCAGCGTAATACCCTCCGGTTCCATCCACGTCGAAGCAAATGGTGGGTATTCGTCTTTTCTGATGGCTGAGTCATATTCCATCGTATATATAGACCACATCTTCTTTATCCATTCATCTGTTATGGACACTGAGGCTCCTTCCACAGTTTGGCTACTGGGGACACTGCTGCTATAAACACTGGGGTGCAGTGTCCTGGTGTTTCACTGCATCTGTATCTTTGGGGTAAATCTACAGCAGTGCAATTGCTGGGTCATAAGGTAGCTCTATTTTTAACTCTTTGAGGAACCTCCACACACTTTTCCAGAGTGGCTGCACCAATTCACATTCCCACCAACAGTGCAAGAGGGTTCCCCCTTCTCCACATACACTCCAACATTTGTTGTTTCCTGTCTTGTTAATTTTCCCCATTCTCACTGGTGTGAGGTGGTATCTCATGGTGGTTTTGATTTGTATTTCCCTGATAGCAAGTGATGCGGAACATTTTCTCATGTGCTTGTTGGCCATGTGTATATCTTCTTTGGGGAACTTTCTGTTCATGTCTTTTGCTCATTTCATGATTGGATTGTTTCTTTGCTGTTGAGATTAATAAGTTCTTTTTTTTTAAAAAAAGATTTTATTTATTTATTCATGAGAGACACACAGAGAGAGGCAGACACAGGCAGAGGGAGAAGCAGGCTCCATGCAGGGAGCCCGATGTGGGACTTGATCCCGGGACTCCAGGATCAGGCCCTGGGCTGAAGGCAGGAGCTAAACCATGGAGCTACCCAGGGATCCCAATAATAAGTTCTTTATAGATCTTGGATACTAGCCCTTTATCTGATATGTCATTTCCAAATATCTTCTCCCATTCTGTAGGTTGTCTTTTAGTTTTGTTGACTGCTTCCTGTGCTGTGCAGAAGCTTTTTATCCTGATTAAGTCCCAATAGTTCATTTTTGCTTTTGTTTCCCTTGCCTTCATGGATGTATCTTGCAAGAAGTTGCTGTGGCCAAGTTCAAAAAGGGTGTTGCTTGTGTTCTCCTCTAGGATTATGATGGATTCTTGTCTCACGTTTAGATCTTTCAACCGTTTTGAGTTTATCTTTGTGTCTGGTGTAAGAGAATTGTCCAGTTTCATTCTTCTGCATGTGGCTGTCCAATTTTCCCAGCACCATTTATTGAAGAGACTGTCCTTTTTCTAGTGGATAGTCTTCCCTGCTTTGTCGAATACTAGTTGACCATAGAGTTGAGGGCCCATTTCTGGATTCTTTATTCTGTTCCATTGATCTATGTGTCTGTTCTTGTGCCAGTACCACACTGTCTTGATGATCACAGCTTTGTAGTACAACTTGAAATCCGGCATTGTGATGCCCCCGGCTCTGGTTTTCTTTTTCAATATTCCCCTGGCTATTCGGGGTCTTTTCTGATTCCATACAAATCTTATTTGTTCCAACTCTCTGAAGAAAGTCCATGGTATTTTGATAGGGATTGCATTGAACGTGTAAATTGCCCTGGGTAGCACAGACATTTTTACAATATTAATTCTTCCAATCCATGAGCATGGAATATTTTTCCATCTCTTTGTCTTCCTCAATTTCTTTCAGAAGTGTTCTGTAGTTTTTAGAGTATAGATCTGGAAAGATAGTTCTTAACCATTGACCAGTCACTAAGTTTAGCTCTGCAGGGGACTGCCATCCTTCCTGAATGTTCTTAGACTGCCCTCTACTCAAATTGCCATTCAAATCCCCATGAAGCAGTCTCTTCGCTTTTTCCAAACTCTTGTTTCTCCCCTTCTAGAGGCGAGGGTGGCTCATGGTCCTGTGAAAGAATATCTTCTTTTTCCAACCAGAGCTCCTTGAAAAAAAGGCACACTTGATCGATAATCTTGACAGAGCAGGCACTCAATACACAAAGAATACATGTATTCTTTGATGGTCAGACAGCCACCTTCCAGAGAAAGAGAAGCCACCAGCTGGCTAACTTCAGCTCCCCCCGTGGGCCATGAGGGCTGTAGATGCAGAGAACACACAGTCTTCTCAAGGGTTCAGAAGACTGATCTACATTGATTAACTTCCCCTTCTTCAGTCTTGGCCCCTTGTGGCCTTGCAATTATGTTATGCTGGTTGGCCCTGGGAGCTCACAGCAGTGTTTTTGGGGCCAGAGCTCTACAAGGCTGCCCATTTGACAACAGTCTGACCCCACATTCTTGAGTTCATGAGTGCAAGTAACTTGCAGATTTCTAGTGTTTGTGCTGTGTTCTCTAGATCTAGAATTACTTGCCTGGGCTAATATTTTTTTTTTGTTTGTTTTGTTTTGAGTCTAGTGTTTTGGTTCTTGCTTTATTTTGGGTTCATGGGCCCATGTTTGGTATTGGATAAAGAAAGGAAGAGTGAAAGCGTGAATACCTTTGGTGCTCAGACATTCATTCTTTTCCTGATGGCTCAATCTGAGAATCCTTGCAATTGCTGTAACCAGGTGGCAGATTAAGGAGACGTGCTCCCAAGGCTACTCTTTCTGTGATTCCTGTCTGCATAAGTTTAAGAATGTGACGTCAGGAAACTGTCAGAGGAGATGAATGCTCTCTGGGCGCACTTTGCACACAGAATTTGGTCAAGAGACTGTTATCTGCAAAACTGGCAGGGAAGCAACCAGGGGCCTTTGTTGGTCAGTACTTTTGGGAGGTGGAGACCCTTCCTAAGGAGAGGAAGCCAGGCTCAGGGATTTAAACCTACAGCAGAAGAATATAGTATGTTGGCCTAAATATGTTTTCCTTATTCATTCTTGTGGTTGGCAGGCTTTCACTGTAAAATGAAGTTATTTGAAAGTTGGGAGGCAGGCTAATATGCAGTTAGAGTTGATTTAGTCTGGGAGCCATTCAAAAATGGAAAACTTCCAATGTTCAGATGGCGAATGGTGAGCTGGCATTAAATCTTAGAATTATCAGTGGCCCAAGTCGAGGTTCAGATCTGAATGCCACTAATCCCTGCCATGCCAGAGTCTGGAGGCCACTATTCCCAAAGGAAGAACCCCATAAGGGCTTTTAGGGATCCTTTTAGCCCTTTGTGTGGCCATGACATTTGCCTTTCCTCTTTTCCAAAGGCAAAGATAGATAGATATTAATTATATTTATTGGCTACCTCATTGTCCATTAGCTTCCGGATATAGTTATAAGTCTAAGGAGATTGCTCCAGTCATTATGGTCTTTAGAATCTACAATTACATAAAAGCAAGTCTCATCGATCTCCATCACCAAAGCACAGCGGATCTAGGCTCCTCCTGCAATTAAAACTGTATCATTAAGTGAGTTAAATCCAGCTATAACTGTATCTCTGGATCTGAGGTGAACCAAGATAACTCCCCTCCTCGAAGCTGGCTTTGGTGATTTGGTTACTGCGAAACTGACCTTTTTCCAGTAAAATGAGGGAAATGGGCCAGAGAGGATTCTATAGCATCTCACCCAGGCCCCAGTTCCCATCTCTCACCTGTCCTGTAGGTGAGGAGCCAGAATGCAAGGATATCATTGCCAAGCTGCAGCGTGTCAAAGTGGGAGACTGTAAGTCTGAAGAGGAGGTGGACATTCATTACTGTGAGGTAAGGGGGCCCTGGCTTCAGTGAGGTCTGGGTGGGGACGGGTGAGTCTCCTTGCTTGGACACACCTCTAGTTACATGTTAGAAGCACCTGGAAAATTCACAGAGAGAAGTGATAGGAACTTGAAGCATATTTTTTTAAGCAAATAAAAAAAATTTTAATATAAAAAATACCCTATGGGAGGGTGAGGTGCTGGGACCTTTTGACTGCAGAAGAAAAAAACATAGAAAGATTCAAGTCATTTAAAGAGAATGGAGAGCGTTTAATGGAAGATGGGAACTATGTTTCCTGATCAAACATGCATAGAAATTGCAGCTAGCAGGATTTGGGTGTAATAGGACCATAAGGATAGTGGATAAGTCAGACTTTCCTAAGATCTAGCTTTACAAATTGTCAAGCAGGATTCTTCAGCATGGCAATGCCCCACCTCTCTATGCTCTGTCACAGGGTAAATGTGCCAGCAAAGCCGTGTACTCCATCCACATGGAGGATGTGCAGGACCAGTGCTCCTGCTGCTCGCCCACCCAGACGGAGCCCATGCAGGTGCCCCTGCGCTGCACCAATGGCTCCCTCATCTACCATGAGATCCTCAATGCCATGCAATGCAGGTGTTCCCCCAGGAAGTGCAGCAAGTGAGGCCACTGCCCTGGATGCCTACTGTCGCCTGCCTTACCCGACCTCACTGGACTGGCCAGAGTGCTGCTCAGTCCTCCTCAGTCCTCCTCCTGCTCTGCTCTTGTGCTTCCTGATCCCACAATAAAGGTCAATCTTTCACCTTGCAAAAGGCTGATGGTTCTCTGTGTCTTCTAGGCTGAGGTGACAGTGGTAGTTTGGGCCTGAGTTCCAAACCTGATTCTGAGGGAGTAGGCACAGGCTCTTTCTGAAAGAACTCCAGCCCCAGACATGGCCAACCTCTGGGAAATAGTGGTGTCTGCCTCCGTGGGGTGAGGAGCACATTGTGTGGGGCAGGCCTCCTCTGAAGTCAGCCCAAGTTCCTAAAGTGAAAGGGATTTGCTCAGGAACACAAGGTTCTCCAAGCTCTGGATTGAGGGGCTTCTGAACAGAGCAGAGGGGTGGGTCCTGGAGCCAGGCTCCTGCCAAGACAGACATGGTTATTGCCAGCATGACTGACCTTGTGGTGACCTTGAGCAGGTGTGCAAGGGTTTCTCTGAGCCGTGGGCTCCCTAAGTTCCTCTGTACTCTTGGTGGCCCCTACGGGAAAGTAAGGTACCGAGGACTGAGGGAACTGGAAATGAGGTGCTGGCAGGTGCAGGACCAGCATCCCATCCAGCAGGTTTGGCCATGGGGGATGAGCCCTACATTTGTGGGCCTGGGTTCTCCACATGGCCCTTGTCCTATTGTGTGGCCCCAAATAAGACCATTAGTGGTTCTTAGACTTAGTTTCCTCATCTGGGGAATAGGAATTAGTCTCACTCAGGGGGTTGAGAGGGTAAAATATGGCTGGAAGTCTGGGGGTAACTGTAAATTTTTCTTTCTTTCTTTTTTTTTTTTTTTAGGATTTTATTTACTCATGAGACAGAGAGAGAGAGAGAGAGAGAGAGAGAGGCAGAGACACAGGCAGAGGGAGAAGCAGGCTCCATGCAGGGAGCCCGACATGGGACTCAATCCTGGGACTCGGGATCACTCCCTGAGTCAAAGGCAGACACTCAACTGCTGAGCCACCCAGGCATCCCTAAATTGTTCTTTAATAACATAAGGAGTGGCAAGAATGAAAATGAGAGGAAATCGAGACTCAAAGTGGGGGAATAAGTGCCTCTATTGTCAGTGGCACTGCCCTAGGGATTGACTTTATCCTGTAGGGTCAAAGAGCTGAGTTTCTTTAGAGTTGCATGCTGCATGCCCGGGGCCCCGCCCACTCCAGACATCTTTGGTGAAGGGTAGAAATAACACCAAACTTCACCCAGTCCCCAAATCACTAACCGGTAATGTCAGTCCCAAGGAGAGATGGTCCTTCCTCAAAATTTATGTGAAGAGTTTACATGTATATGCTGGTAAAATGGTGGAGACCCTATCTGGCGAGAGAATACCCATGAGGATAAAGGGAATGCCCTGTGTTTGTGACAGGAATTTGATGGGAGAATTGATTTTTCATTCCACGTCCTTTTAACACAGGAGAGACTCTAGCCACTGAAAGTGCTGGATGGTGGAGGTGGAAGGGATTTGGATACCATCCAATCTACTGCCCCTCCCCCCCCTTACAGAGAATAAAAGCAGCTCAGAGAACTCAGACTTGTCAAAGGTCACACAGCTGCTGGGTGGCAGGGCAGGTTCAGAAGCCAGGTGCTTTGACACCTGGGTGAGCCCTCCCAGGCCGGGCCACTCCACCAGAGCCACCCCATCCCTGTTGCTTTACAGTTTTGGTCCTTGCTGGCACATGAACCAACCGCTACTGCATATCTAGGATTCACCCACTTCCAATTCTGTGGGGAATCACCTGGAGGGGAGATACATTACCAATGGCATGGATTGTGTTGAGCAGTTTTGGTGGGGGAGGTTATTTAAGTAGAGCAAAGGAAGAATGGATAGAAGTTTAATATAACTGCTCAATAATGCAAAGGTTGTCACCTGTCCATCACCCTGCCTCCAACTTCGAGTAGTCTCCGAGGTCTCCGTAGGAAACCAGATCCCCATGGAATTACCTCTCTCTCTTCTTACTGATCGCCTAACACTCTACCTGGGGATGAGCGGTTACTGGAGGCACAGTAGAAACTCAGCCACAGAGAAACTCAGAGAGGTAGCCTCCCTCTCCAGCAGAAGGTGTCAATTTTCCAACTGCCTCTGCCTCCATTGCCTGAATTTCTCCTCATATTTACTGATAGGACAATTCACTGTCCAGAATCAAGCCAAATCAGAAAACCTGTATGTTTTGATTTTTTAAAAATGGCAGGGAGTAGGGTAAGGAGGCTGCAAAAAGAGAAGGTGGAAATGGAGGAGTGTCTCAGCCACTTCCTCTTACTTTGCAGGGATAATGGGGCAGAGCCTGCCTCTGGTCTCAGGGACTCCCTTCCTGCTTGCCCCCAGACCAGGTGAGACAGAGGCTCCCAAGGTGAGTGTTTTAGGGGGAATCTCATGGAGAGAGCTCACGGACTAAGAAAGTGCAGAAGATGAAATGGAATGGATTAAGGAACCATGGCAGCTTTCCAGTGCTCTTGGCATTGAAAAGACACAGAGAAGGGTCCCTGGGAGTGAATGGGGGTGAAGGGCATTGCTTGGAAGAGAAAGAAGTCTAGTAGCAAAGTGTTGGAGCGTGGACTCTGAGCGGGCTGGCTGCTTGGGGATTCCTGCATATCTCCTAGAGGCGAGTTGCTTGACTTTCTACACTGTAGTCTCCTCCGTCAGATGGGCACACTAGCAGTAACTCCTCATGGGGTTGTGTCAGAATCAAAGAATTACCACGGGGAAAGCTCTGAGAAGGGTACCCCAGGAAGAGGAAGTCCTGTATAGACGCAAGCCCTGATTACTCCCAGTGGCCAGAAGAAAGCTCTGGACAAGGACATAATCCCTTTGGTTTTCCTTCTGTGCTGCCCCTGACGCATTCTGTGTTGTCTATTCTTCTTTGTCCTCAAGCAAGTGGCAAGATATCACCACCAGCCTACCTCATCGGTGGAGGAGACATCATTCTTCCCAGTGAAGGATAAATAGCATTCTTGACCTTAACATAATGCCCTTTCACTTTTTGGGTCTCTGGCATGAATGAACGTGTTGAGCTTCAGGGCATGTTGCAGTTGCAGATTCCATCATCCAGCAACAGCCCCCTCAGACAGCCTTCCATTTGTCCACTCATCACCACAAGGCACCTGAACCGGGTCACCTGTCATATGGGAAAGCTTGGTTCATCTCATGGACGAACCAAGCTTCCTTGTCTCATGGAGTCAGAGAATGAATCTTGCGGACAACGGAGAGCGAGCAAAGTGATAAAGCTCTATTAAGCAGACATTCAGAGAAAGCTCTCAGAAGTGAGAAGGGTCCCGACAGGGCTGCCACCGAGGGCTTTTAGTGGCCGTCTTTTATTGAGAACCTAGGCAGGGAGCCTGCGGCCTTGAGATTCTTGTGCAGTCGTGGTTTGAGCACCGACTATTGATAACACCTTAATGACCTATTTCTTTGTGGTCTGTGATTACTTAGTAGCCGTTAAAGGGAGATACTCCCTTACATTTTGGAGCTAGGAGCCAGCTTTCTTTTCTCTGTTTTTACTATCTTAACTGTCTTCTTGGGATGGGTAGGAGCCTGACTGTGGGCCTTTTGGTGTCGTTGGGGTCTGTGGGAGCCCACTGGCTCCCCGGGGGGCCTGACTCTGGGCCTTTCCCTGTGTAGCCCCAGCTGCCCTAAGCCCGTACTACATCACCTGACCCAGGCGGCGGAGACCGGAGACGGAGCCGGAGACGGCGCTGCTCTTGTTGCCTCCTGCAGCCCGTCGGTCCCCGGCGCCGCAGAGGGACGGTCCCTGAAGACCTGGCCTCCTCCTGCCTCTTGCGGCCCTCGGGTCCTTCCTCGCCCCGGCCCCCCGCCCCCGGGGGCCTCGGGCGAGGTGGGGACGGCGGAGCGCGAGCGCGGGCGCGGCGGGGGCGGGCGGGCACTGGACCCGCTCGGCCAGACGGGGCGGGAGCTAATCCGGCTGAAGGTGCGCACCGGCCCGGCTGGGCAGGCGCGTCCCCGGGAGCAGGGGGGCCGCCCCGGCTGGGCCTCGGCCTCGCCGACCTCCGCGCGCCCTGGACGCGAGCCGCCCGCGGGCGATCGCAGCGCCCGAGCCAGCCGGGGCGGCCCCGGGACCCCTCGGCGCGGGGCGGCGGGAGGGCGGGGAGGGCGGGAGGCGGGGAGGGGCGGCGGGCGGCGGGCGGCGGGCGGGGGGCGGGCACGTCCGGGCGCCGCCGAGCGCCGTGGAATTAGCCCCGCGGCGGCCGCCTAAGCCCGAGCGTTCGCCGGCGCGGCCGGGCCAGTCCGGGTGTCGCGTCCCGGTGCCCGCGCCATGGCCACCCCCGGGCTGCGCGGTGAGTCTCCCAGGGCCCGGCCCGGGTCCCTCGCGTCGGCCTGTCCGGGGGAGGGGCGGGCGGTCCCGGAGCGGCACCCCGACTCCTCGCCTTTGCGGCTGGTGACCCCACGTGAACCTGGGAGGGAGGCGCCGGGCCAGGGCAGCCGGCGGGCGCCTGGGCAGTGTCCCCCTCACTTCTTTCATTTACTTACTTTTATCAGGGAGGGAGAAGTAGGGCGAGAGGCGGAGGATTGGTGCCGCGGCTCCTGGGTGATGGACGGTCAAGTCTTACCTGTGCCTTTTGGCCTCGACCCACTACTGGTCCTTGGCCCTGGAGCTCAGCGTGTCTGGGCAGGCAGGCAGCTGGGGTTTACTTCTCAAGCCGTCCGCTGAGGACAGAGGTTCTGCTTCGTCCCCAGCTGCTTTGACGTTGGCCTCTCTGGAGTGTCCTCCGGATTTCAGGGACTCTCTGCCCACCCCGACCTAACCCGAACTGAATCCGCGTTCCGGAGGGTGCAGGGGAACACAGGCACGCCTTTCCTGGGGACTTTTCTTTTAGGGGACTCAGCTATTAGAAATGACAAATACCCACCATTTGCTTCAACGTGGATGGAACTGGAGGGTATTATGCTGAGTGAAGTAAGTCAGTCAGAGAAGGACAAACATTATATGTTCTCATTCATTTGGGGAATATAAATAATAGTGAAAGGGAAAATAAGGGAAGGGAGAAGAAATGTGTGGGAAATATCAGAAAGGGAGACAGAACATAAAGACTGCTAACTCTGGGAAACGAACTAGGGGTGGTAGAAGGGGAGGAGGGCGGGGGGTGGGAGTGAATGGGTGACGGGCACTGGGTGTTATTCTGTATGTTAGTAAATTGAACACCAATAAAAAAATAAATTAAAAAAAAAAAAATAAAATAAAATTTTTTTGTATATCTATAAAAAAAAAAAAAAAAAAAAAAGAAGTTAGTGGAGGTGGACTTTTGGGGGGGGGCGGGGGCGGGACATTATTCGGCTGCATCTCTCAAGTTCTACTGAGCAGACACATGCACCTGGGCAGGGTTGATGTGGCCTGGAAAGGGAATATGTTGAGTGTCTTTCTTCTGGTGGTTCTTGCGTGAGGCAGGAAGCGGGGAGGTGCCCACTGCATTGGCACAGAGAACCAAAGGAACGGGAAGGTAGATGTAAGTCCTAGTCCTGAGATCTTGTGAGCTGGTGTGGAGAGATATCTCCGGGAACCATGTGGACCCTGCTTCTGGACAGAAGGCTCCATTGAACAAGGTTAGATCTAAGCCAAAGGGCAAGTGGCAGGTGGAGGGAGGATCTCAGACAAGGTGGGGGCTCTCCTAGAGGACTGTGGTACTCTGGGTCTCTCTGTTTGCCTGGACTTTGTTCTCGGGACCTGACCTCAGAGCCCTGGCCCATCTAGCTGTCACCCTGCCCTGGCTGCTGGGCATCCAGGACCCATTTGCTCCTCTCACTGTGTCTTGCTAGACGCCTGTCCTTTTGGGAGGCAAAGACCTAATAGGATGGTCCTTTCCAGCAGCCTGGAATGCTCTCTGACTTGCCTGTATGTGGGAACCTGGGCCGCTTTGATGGCCCATTGAAGTGGATGTGTGAGGGGTAGGTCGGGGTAGGTTTAAAAGACCTACCTTGGGTCCTGGTCTTGTTTCTACTTGTGCCTTCTCTGCCATCGTCCATTGCGGCACAAGGCTTGAGGACCAGTGGCATAAGACCTAGCATGAAGCTTGTCTTTGACTTAATGAAATGAGGACCCGATTTTCTGGAAATCCACCCATCTGTGAACTCTTTCTGCTGGCTGAGAGACACTTGTCCCACTCTATTTGTGGTGTTCTTAGAGCTCGTAGAGAACAGAAATTTGACTACTAGACACAAGGATCTTGCCTCTTGTTGCAAAACAGAATCGGTCTCTACTTGTGATCAGTGGTTAGGTAAGGCCTCTTTGCGGAGATGAGTTTGAACAGAGATTGCGCTCAGTGAAAGAACAAGCCATGCAGATATCTGGAGAATGATCTCACAAAGGCAAATATAGGTGAAAGACCCTGCGGCAGGAATGTACTTGAGCTGTCCAAAAAATAGTGGGGAAGCCAAGTGCCTGGAGCAGAGAGATGAAGAGCGAGAATGGCCAGAGTGAGCCAGATCACACAGAGTCTTGTAGCTCAGGCCATCTGTTGTTGGCATTCAGAGAAAAGGAATACTAATAGTCATCAAGCATCTACTATATCCAGACACTGTGCTAGGTGCTTTGCCTCACAACAGCTTTGTTGTTAGTGTTCAGTCCATTTCATTGAAGAAGAGCCTGAAATTCTGAGAGGTTAAGAAATATGCCAGTTATATTGTGTTAACCACCGAATAATCACAGAGGGGTAAGGCTGGAATTCAAACTTGTTTTCCCCAGCACCTCACCTTGTGGCTTTTGTTCTGTTTATAAGAAGTCATTAAAAGGAAGTGTATGTAGGTACCAGCACGAGGGGTGGTGGGAAATGTGGGGAGACCTGGGGCTTTAAGGGAGATACTGATTTTGCAAGGCTGTTAGGGAAGTGCCGTGGTCACAGTCCAGGCAGGGCTGTGCCTATATGCTATAGTTGACCCTTGAATTACATGGCTTTGAACTGCGTGGGTTCAGTAATATGCAGATTTTTTTTATAGTATAGTACTAGAGGTGTATATGTTCTCCTTATAATTTTCTTAACATTTTCTTTTCTCTAGATTCTAATAATGTAGTATCTAATACGTATATAAAACATGCACTATTTGTTTATGTTACTGGGAAGGTTTCCAATGAGCAGTAGTCTATTAGTTAAGTTTTGGGGGGAGTCAAAAGTTACATGCAGATATTTAACTGCACAATGAGATTGGCACCCCTAACTCTGTGTTGTTTGAGTCAGCTGTATTTCCAGTCTGGAATCATGGTTAGTTTATCTAGCGAGACCAAGCCCAAGAAGGCTGGTTGTCATAACCAAACTTGTAAGGAAATGTGCCACTGTGCTCTACATTGGAGACATGTTTTCACCAGCGTGGTTACCTGAGTTCCACATTAGGGTTTCTAGAGGCATGGGAAGCTGATCTTGTGACCACAGGGGGAAGAAGATGTACTTAGTGTCCTGATGGGCTCTAGCAAATCTGACTCAATATATTCCACTTGTAAGTGCAGCTCAGATCAGTTTAGAGGACACCTCTGAGCTGTACTGTATGCCAGATACTATGCTCACTGTTGGAGTTACAAAGATCAATAGGCACCTGCCTGTCAAGACCTTACATTCTAGACTCTTGGTACCCTATGATGATCTCAGTACTTTAGCATCCTTATCCACTGTTGATGGTCATGGGAAGGAGGGGATAGAGTCAAACTTTGACCTGTTCAGACCACACCAATGACATTAGCCTGACCACACTATAGTTATTTCAATATGTACTAAATGTCTTTCTTGTACTACTGACAACCTTGCTTTTCCTCCAGAAATTTCAAGGAAGTGCCTTTTAAGTCTGTCTGTCTGACAACTCTCCATCTAGGTGACTTTCTCTGAAATGAAACTACTGAAGGATTGCAGTTCTCACAATGAGCTGGTGTCACTCCCTCCCTCTGTTGAGCAAACACAATTTGTTAAAAAACAAATTTCAACCAAGTAAATTTGGAGATCTAATTGGTTTTATTAAATGACACATGAATTGGGCAGCATCCCATCTAGCAAGTAGAGGGGAGCTCTGAGGAGTCCTACAAAATGGAAGGTTTTCATAGGAAGGAGGGTGAGGCAAAAAGTTATTAGCAAAAGAAAAAGGAATATTTCAGGCTGGGAAATCATCTTTTGATTGGGGAAAGGGATGAAAAGGGGGAAAGGGATGAAAGTGCTTTTATTGTACAGTTTATTACTTAACCAGTGCTGATCAGGGAATTTCAGACAAACCTTTCAAAGGTCACATTCCCAGGATAAAAGGTCACATTCCCGGGATAGGTTAGACCTGCTGGTTTGCTGGGTGTCTGTGTATCTGTGTGTGTCTGCACCCGCACCTGTGCAAATGACTCCATTTGGGGCCTGTTTCTCTTTTAATACCTTGTATCCTACAACTTCTTCACTGACACAGGGATAATCCACACTTTCTAGCAGTCCTTGGTGCCTGATATTCATCACTAGCTAAATAAAAATAGCTTAAAAAAAGCAATACTATACTTCCAACGTGAAAAACATTTAAATACAGATAAAATAAAAAAGTTCCCTGTTTTTAAATATTTTTGGTAATTATTCTTCACTCAAATTCCTTTTTAATCTGTTTTTATTTTTGCCTGTATCAAATAACTATTTCTGCTTTTTATTAATCTTCAAACAGTTTGCAGAAGAGGAAAACCTAGATAACAATAATCCTTAAATGAACAAATGCCAAATAATGAAGACTTGGGAGCACAGTATTATATCATAAAACCTAGACTAAGAATAGGTACTGCAGTTGAACAAAAATTTATCTGTGAACTTTCTGACAGGTCAGAAAACGGCCAGCAAGTTACATGGGTTTCATCGTCTAATAGAAGGAGACTAGTTCTAGTTCATCCACATTAAACTTTAAGAAGAATGTCACAGTGATATTTGTGCTATTTATATGAGACATTGCCCAACCTAATGAGCTGTAGTTTCATTAATAGATTTTTGGAAAGAGTATTATTCATCACGTGAGCATTTATTGTTTCTGATTTTTTTTTCAAGTGGTGCTTGTGTTTTATTCTTCCCTGGCCCACTCCACCCTATTATGTTTTTAAAAATTGCTGTTTGCGAACCTGTAGATCCCCAGCCATTGGGTTAAAACTTCTAATTTGAAAAGTGGTGGCTTATAGCATATAAAAAGCTCCACGGAACAGTTCCCCAAGTTCCATCTGGTATCATTTCTGTTCAGCCTGAAGAACCTTCTGCAGCATGTCTTGAAGTGCAGATATGCTGGTGACAAATTCTCTCAGCTTCTATTTTTTTTTAAGATTCTGTTTATTTATTAGAGAGAGTGAGAGAGAGAGAGAGAGAGTGCAAGCAGGGGGAGGGGCAGAGGGAGAAGGAGGGAGAGAACCTCAAGCAGACTTGTCACTGAGCATGGAGGCCCACACAGGGCTTGATCCCATGACCCTGAGATCAGGACCTGAGCTGAAACTAAGAGCTCGGACTCGACTGACTGAGCCACCTAGGCGCCCCTCTCAGCTTGTGTTTTTATTTCATTCTCATTTGGAAGAATACTTGCATCAGATGCAAAATTAATAGGTTGACAGGTTTTTCCCTTCAAGACTCCAGGTGTTCTCTTTTGGTCTCCATGGTTTTGATGAGAAGTCAGCCTTAGTCCAGATTTTTGTTTTCCTTGTATGTAATACCTCCCTCTGGTAGCTCTCCATATTTTATTTTTATTTTTGGTGTTCGACAGTCAGCCTATGGTGTGTCCAGGAGTGATTCTCTTTGTATTTTTCCTCCTTGAGTTTGTTGACCTTCTTGAATGTGGACGTTACTGTATTTTATCAACTTTTGGGATAATTTCACTCATTCTTCAATTATTTTTCTGCTCCATTTTTATTCTCTTCTTTTTCTAACATGTATATTAGACCCACATGATCCCACCAGGTCCTGAGACTGTGTTGAATTTTTTCATTCTTCAGTCCTCTGTTCTCTAGATCAGATTGTTTCTATCAGTCCATCTTTTTTTTTTTTTTTTCTATCAGTCCATCTTTAACTTCACTGATCTTTTCTCTGCCTTCTCCAGTTTGCTGTCAGGCTCATCGAATGAAGTTTTTCTTTTGCATTATTGTACTTTTCAGTTATAGGAATTTTAAAAAAGATTTTATTTATTTATTTATTCGTGAGAGACACAGAGACAGAGGCAAGACATAGGCAGAGGGAGAAGCAGGCTCCCCGTGGGGAGCCCAATGCAGAACTTGATCCCAGGACCCTGGGATCATGACCTGAGTCAAAGGCAGACACTCAACCACTGAGCCACCCAGGTGCCCCTGTACTTTTCAATTCTAGGAATTTTTATTTTGACCACCAGCCAGATTTATTAAGATATAATCACATACCATAAATCCACCCTTTAAAAATGTGCAGTTTAGTAATTTTTATTCATAGAATTGTGCATCCATCACTGTTCTCTAATTTTAGAATATTTTCATCATCCAAAAAGAAACCTCATACTCATTGACAGCTGTTCACCTTTCCTCCCTCCCTCTAACTCCTGGCAACTGCTAATGTATTCCCTGTCTCCATGGATTTGCTTATTCTGGATATTTAATATAAGTGGAATCACACACTATATAGTGTTTTGTGTCTGAAACTGCTCTTTCACTGAGCATGTTTTCAGTGTTCAGTTGTATCATAACATGGGTCAATAGCTCAGTTCTTTTTATAGCTGAATAATATTCCCTTCTGTGGATATACCACATTTGTTCATTTATCATTTGATAGACATTTGGATTTCCACTTTCTGGTTACTATGAATAATGCTGATATGAATGTTCAAGTATAAGTTTGTGTGTGTGTGTGTGTGTGTGTGTGTGTGTCTATGTGTATGTTTGTATTTCTCTTGGGTACATACCTAGAGTAGAATGGCTGGGTCTTATAGAAGCTCTGTGTTTAACTTTTTCAGGAACTACTAGGCTGTTTTACAAAATGGCCATACTATTTGACATTCCCACCACCAACATCTGAAGGTTCTAATTTCTCCACATCCTCACCAACACTTGTTATTGTTTGTCTTTTTCAAAATCATAGCTATCCTAGTCGCGTAAAGTGGTATGTCACTGTAGTTTTGATTTGCGTTTCCTTAATGACTAATGATGCTAAATGTCTTTTCATGTGCTATTGAATATTTCTTGCTTATCTTCTTTGGAGAAGTGTCCCTTCATATACTTTGCTCATTTTCAAATTAAGTTGTTTGGTTTTTAATTGTTGAGTTGCAAAGTCCTATATATATTTTGGATACAAGTCCTTATTGTGATATATGACTTAGAAATATTTCCTCCCATTCTCTAGGTTGCATATTCACTTTATTAATGGTATCTGTTTTTTTAAAAAAGATTTTATTTATTTATTTAGGGAGGGAGCAGGAGCAGGGGGAGGAGTAGAGGGAGAGGGGGAGAGAGAGAGAGAGTCTTAATCAGACTCAGCATGGACCCTGAAGTGGGGCTTCATCTCACGACCCTGAGATCATGACCTGAGCTGAAATCAAGAGTCAGATGTTCAACTGACTGAACCACCCGGGTACCCCATTCATGGTGTCTTTTGAAACATTTTTAATTTTGTTGAAAGACAATTTGTCTGTTTTTGATAACTTGTGCTTTTTGGTATAATAGCTAAGAAACCATTGCTTAACTTAAGGTAATAAAGATTTACTCCTGTGTTATCTTCCAAATGTTTTATAGCTTCAGCTATTGCATTTAGGTCTGGTATCTATTTTTGAAAATGTTAATATTTATGTATGGTGCGAGGAAAGAGTTCAACTTCCTTCTTTTTTGTGAGGATATCCAGTTGTCCCGGTACTATTTCCCCATTTCTTTCCCCGCCTCTTAGTGCCTTTGTTGAAATTTAAGGTTTTATTTCTGCAGTCTTGATTCTAGGGACTGACCAATTTTTCTATCCTTATGCCAGTACCACAGTAGCTTTGTAGTAAGGTTTTTTTTTTTTTTTTTTTTTGTACTTGATTTTGTATACTGCAACTTTACTGAATTAGTCCTAACAGTTCTTTGATAGTCTTAGGGTTTTCTATATGTAATATTATGTCATCTGAAAATAGTGACAGTTTTAATTCTTTCTTTCCAATTTGGCTGTCTTTATTTCTTGTCCTTGCCTAACTGCTGTGCTTGTAGTAAGTTTTGAAATCAGAAAGTGTGAAACCAATTATATTGATTTTTGTTTATATTTTCTATTTCTCTGCAGTTTTGCAGTTTCCATATCATCTATTTATTAAGGCCATACTTATTTTTATTTATTAGAACATATTTATGTTTTCTGCTTTAAGTCTTTTCTTGTTAAACCCAATATTTGGGCTCTCTTGAGATCAGGTGTGTGTGTGTGTGTGTGTGTGTGTGTGTGTGTGTGTTGTTTGCTTTTGGTGATTAAGTCCTGTTTATTTTAGAAGCATAAACATCAGAGTTGGAAAGGAGTGATGAGAACAAAACACCAGTCCCTTTGACAGGGCCAGATCCAGCCCAGGCTGTGTCTCTGTGTATGACCAAGGCTGGCCCAGCAGCCTTGACCAGCCTTTTCCAGTGAGAACAATGGAGGTGTGAATCTTTCATGATGTTGGGGGTAGAGTAAATTGGCTCCAGATCCCTCTGGACCTAGTGAAAAAGGCCAGAGGACTGAGATGAGTTTTTATTACTTGTTTTGTGCCTTTCATGGGCCACTTATTCCTGTTTCTTGTGTGTCTAGTAAGTTTTGATGGTGAAATAGACATTGTGCTTGATATGACATTATCTTTCTTTCAGAAGAGTTAAAAATTTATTTTAAGAAAAGTTTTCTGGCATGCAGTTCAACTACTGGCCGATCCCTTTGAGCTTAATATTTAGGTTTGGTTTTCTGCTTCATTAAGGTATATAATGTGGAAAATGCAAGGTATTTTTCATGATTCTCTAACTCGGTAAGACTTAACCTCTCAAGTCTGTCTCCCCTATTGATATGTTCAGGGATTGGCCTTAGAAGCTTCTTTTTTAGGGATAGTCTACTATAAATATTTTTCTAGTGTGTGGTTCTCACTCTAGAATGGGGTCTTGTGTCTCAGCTGGATGTCCGAAATGTTAGGACATGTTAATGAGGTCTTGCTGCTCTGGCTGGGATGGAACTTCAGCGTCTTCCAGGACTGTTTGACCTCCAGCATCTTGTTCTGATCTCAGTGTGTGGTAGCCTCTCTCTGGTCAGCCTCATACATTTCACCCTTATGCATGTGGAGTCTTGCTCTCAGCCAAGGACTCATGAAGGTCCCCAGAGGTCTCTCTGGAGAATTTTCTTTGCATAGATTCCTCCTCTCTTGTGCTCTGCCCCATAATTTTCAGCCATTGTAGCTGCTCCAAGCCTTGACTTCTGCCTCCTCAGTTCCATGGGATTTTGCTTGCTTGGATTCCTGCTCCCTGAACTCCAGTCAATAATGTGTTTTCATGGAGTTACATTTGTGACTTTCTGTTCTCAGGAATTGCAGTTCCATGCTGATGATTGTTCAGTGCTTGAAATGGTTGGCTTGTGTCATTTGTTCTGTTTTGTAGCTGTTTATAGAAGAATTTCCAGCCAGGATCAGTGATTTTATCGGTACTGGAAACTAGTTTTTGTCAGCAGGTTTTTAGTCAAAAAGTATTTTGTTGACAAATATTTTCAGATGTAGGTCATTGGCAAAGGCCAGAAATCACAGGACTTTCTAATATTAATTCAAAAGTGATCTTCATGATTTAGAAAAGAGTGAAATTGTTGTGTTTATTTAATTTTAATGAGAAGCTAAGATCCCAGCCTTAATTTTTGTCTTAAGGGAGAGTTGGACTATGGAGGTGCCTACAGGCAAGGCCACACTTTTCTTTAAAATCAGCTTTGTTACTGCTTAGCAGTACTTAAACTCAACATAACCACAGTTCTGGAATTCTATAGCACAAAGCATGAGGGGAAGGGGTGGTTATTTTGCACAAAGCATAGGAGAGAAATCCTTCTGCTAATCTTTTCAGCATTTCGATTTTTTAATCCACTCTTTCATTGAGCACCTGCTGTGTGCCAGGCTGCAGTGAAGGTCAAAGATGATATATAGGCCTTACTTTTGAGAATCTCTCCCCATTTGTGGTTTGCAGAAATTATGAGGGGGCTGTTAAATCCATGGGGTTGGGAGAAGTTTGGGAAGGGGTCTGTTGAGCAGGGCTCTGGCATGTGGATGTTTGACTCTGATGGTATCTCAGTGGGCTAATTACTGATCTTGTAGGTAGAGTTATTATTGTCTGCATTGCTAGTGAAGGAAGGGTGCTATATTAGTTAGGCTAACACTCAGGTAGCTGCTAAGGAATAGATCAAAAAATAAATGAGTAAAACCTGACAGTTTACCTCTTGCTAAAGCAATAATCCAGGTGAGTAAACAAGTTGGCTTGTTAGAGCTAGGTGGCTCTTAGCCATATAGCTTTTCAGGGAGCTAGCATGATGGCTTAGCCAATTTCAACTATGACTGCCAAGGTGGCCCTCAGGGTTGTCCTCCCAGTTATCTGAAAGGGGAGAAAAACATGGAAGGGCATGAAGGAGCATGCACAGAAAGTTTCTATGGGCCAGGTCTGGAAGTAGGACATGCCTCTCTGTTCACATCCCTCTGGCTGGAATTTGGTCTTGTAGCTACATTTAATTGCAAGAGAGGCCAGGAAATAGGGTCTAGCTGTGTGCCCAGAAAGAAGAGGAGAGCATAGATTTTTTTGGTAAGCAGCTAGAAGTCTCTGTCTTAGGGGTTTCTCAAAAAATGATAATTTTGGTGTGGCATGGTCACACTTATTTTCCTGTATTAAAGTTGCAGATTTACACACCTGTCTCTCCAAGTAAGGCTCTGAAGTCTTCAAGTTTCAGCAGGACAGGGCAGGACAGGGAGTGGTAAATGCTTATTAAATGGTTTCTGAATGAAGGAATGAGTTTTTTTTAGTATAGTTTTATCTGTCTGTTACCAAAGTCCCCAAATGATGATGATATTGATAAGAACTGCTATTTATTGAGCATCTACTGAGCACTAAGCTTTGCAAGCATGATCTCATTTCTTTTTGTTTCATTTTATTTCATTTTATTTTATTTTATTTTATTTATTTTATTTATATTATTGATAAATGACTGTTTAATCCCCATCCCCTATTTCCCCAGTTCCCCACTCATCTCTCCTCTGGTAACCTTTAGTTTGTTCTCTATAGTTAAGAGTCTATTTCTTGGTTTGTCTCTCTCTCTTTCTTTTTTCTTTGGTTATTTGTTTTGTTTTTAAAATTCCACATATGAGTGAGATCATATGGTATTTGTCTTTCCCGGACTGAGTTATTTCACTTGGCATTCACTAGCTCTATCCATATTGTTGCAAATGGCAAGATTTCATTCTTTTTTATGGCCAAATAGTATTCCATTTGTGTGTGTGTGTGTGTGTGTGTGTGTGTGTATCACATGTTCTTTATCCATTGGGCTCTTGTAGATAATGCTACTGTAGACATAGTGGTGCATGTATCCCTTCGAATTAGTGTTTTTGCATTTTTTTGGTAAATAGTAATGTGATTCCTGTATCATACAGCAGTTCTACTTTTAACTTTTTGAGGAATTTCCATACCATTTTTCCACAATGGCTGCATCAGTTTACATTCCTACCAGCAGTGCATGTTGGGTCCTTTTTCTCTACATTCTCATCAGCATTTGTTGCTTGTGTCGTTGATTTTAGCTGTTCTGACAGGTGTGAAGTCATATCTCATTGTTGTTTTGATTTGTATTTCCCTGATGATGAGTGATGTTGAGCATCTTTTCATGTGTCTATTGGCCACCTATGTGTCTTTGGGAGAGATGTCTGTTTATATCTTCTGACCGTTTTTAAATTTATTTGTTTTTTAGGTATTGAGTTCTATCAGTTCTTATATATTTTGGATAATAACTCTTTATCAGATATGTCATTTATAAATATTTTCTCCGGGATCCCTGGGTGGCGCAGCGGTTTAGCGCCTGCCTTTGGACCAGGGCGCGATCCTGGAGACCAGGATCAAATCCCACGTCAGGCTCCCGGCATGGAGCCTGCTTCTCCCTCTACCTATGTCTCTGCCTCTCTCTCTCTCTCTCTCTGTGTGACTATCATAAATAAATAAAAAATTAAAAAAAAATTTTCTCCTATTCCATAGGTTGCCTTTTAGTCTTGTTGATCATTTCCTTCACTGTGAAGAAACTTTTAATTTTGATGCAGTCCCAACAGTTTATTTTTACTTATTTCCCTTGCCTCAGTATCTAGAAAGATGTTGCTATAGCCATGTCAGAGAGATTACTGTGTTCTCTTCAGGGATTTCTATGGTTTCAGGTCTCACATTGAGATCTTTAATTCATTTTGTGTTTATTTATGTGTATGATTTAAGAAGTGGACCAATCTCATTCTTTTGCATATTGCTGTCCAGTTTCTCCAACACCACTTGTTAAAGAGACTGTCTTTTTCCAATTGGATATTCATTCCTCCTTTGTCAAAGATTGATTGACCATATACTTGTGGGTCCACTTCTGGGTTTTCTGTCTGACCCATTGAGCTATGTGTCTATTTTTATGCTAGTACCATGCTGTTTTAATCTATCACTTTGTAATATAACTTGAAATCTGGAAGTGTGATGCCTGCATTTGTTTTTCTTTTTCAAGATTGCTTTGGCTATTTGGGGTCTTTTGCAGTTCCTTACGAATTTTGGGATTGTTTGTTCAACTTCTGTGAATGAAGGAATTAATTTATAGTGAATTGGTATGATATTAGTTGGCCAACAGATTCAGTTTCTTCTTTAAAATATTAAAAAACTTTAAAAAAAATTTAAAGTGATTAACTGACTAGTGCGAGCTGGAGGAAGCAGATGAAGGCATTGTGAGTGTTGTTTTAAATGTGAAATACATATTTTATTTGTGCTTGAAACCCACACAATTCTTTGAGAGGCTACACTTGAATTTGATTTCTTCTTTGGAACTCAATGCTTTTCAGATTGGATTAGAGGGAAGAGAGGGAGAAATTATGAAAATAATGTATGAACTGGAGATACAGTTGCATATTTAAAAACATTTTTTTCAATAAAAATCTCATTATGAAGGATTCAACCAAGGCCCTAGTTATGGGACTTGGCTATCCCTGCTCCTCTGAAGTGAGGTGAAGTGATAAAATTCTGCCTGAGGGTCACCTTTTTAAAAAGTTGCTTTTTAACTGCATACCATATTGTGATGGTCCTATATGTTGATCTTGAGGTTTTTCCTGGAATGGCACATATTTATGGTTTCAATTTAGAGGAAGATACTTGCCTTTCTATTCGTTATGGCAGGTAGGTGAGCCTCCAGTTCATCTATTAACTATATCAAATTATTCAGGTACCAGTTAACTACATTTAATGACATTTAGTGTTTGAATTTACTTGGACTGTGTAGAACTCATTCCTACCCCCTCTGAGTCTCAAGCTTGTATTATTATCCAAGCTCTCCAGTATGCCTTAGAAGTCAATAAGCTGAACCAAAGCTGCAGAAGTGGAGGGTCTTAACCCCAGTTAAAGCACACACTGCTACTGCTTCTGCTTCTTCTTCTTCTTCTTTAAAGATTTTATTTATTTATTCATGAGAGACACACAGAGAGAGACAGAGACACAGGCAAAGGGAGACGCAGGCTCCATGCAGGGAGCCTGATGTGAGACTCGATCCCAGGACTCCAGGATCACACCCTGGACCAAAGAAGGCAGGCCCTAAACTGCTGAGCTACCCAGGGCTCCCCGCAACACACCGCTTCTATAGCCAGTGGACCAAGGGCTGCTCGTGGGGTGCCAAGCATGGTAGCTTTCTTTTCCTTCTCCAGTGACAGGCTTCCCTTGCTTCTGGGTTCATGCAGCACCCATTTTTTTTTTTTTTATAACACCTAGGCCAAGGCAGGTCTTTAGCTCAAAATGTTTATTTTGGCTGTGCTAAGTGGCACTGAGTTTTGTCCTAAGCTTACTTTATTCAAGTTCTTTTTTTTTTTTTTTTACTTTATTCAAGTTCTAAGTGATACTCCTTTCTTTCATATGCCAAGACCTTGTGACTATATCTCTGCTCATATTTTTGATTCTGTAGACCAGGGACCTCACCCCTGGAGGCACAATAGAGCACCTCAGACAAATTAAGTCCAAATCTTGAGGTGGAGCCCAGACATCAATATTTTAACTTTCTTAGATGATTCTAATTATGTGTCTAGGGTTGAGAACCAGCCAGTTCTCCACTGGTCCTCACTTTTCCCAATTGCTGAATGCTAATATTTTAAGTCTGGCTTCCCACAGCCATCTCTGCCTCCCCATAGAGTGGCTGTTGTGTGCTTCTGTTTCTCCTTCTCCAGAACTACTTCTCTTGATTTTGTCCTTTGGAATGTGGTGATATCATATCACTGATAGTCAAATGAGGACACATCTGGTTTTAAGTAAGAACAATTTGTATTTGGCTAGGCCACAGCAGCCTAATAGAAATGGAATTATGAGAAATTTAAAAATGTGTCTCTCAAGCTCCCCCCCCCTCACTAGTTATTATGGGATCTCCAGTCCTTTTAAAAAGTTTGACCCAGCAATTATGGCAATTATGGGAGTCCCTTGAAGTGTCTCCAGTGTGTTTGTGAACAATTCTTCAAGCTTCTACGCGGTGTTAGCCATCTTAGTTGGTGCTTGATATTGAGAATTCCCTTTTCCCAAGCTGTGGGAAAATACTTGTCCTGCTCCCAAAGCCAGTTATGTGCAAGTCCTCATGCTTGGGGCTAAACATACCTGGTTTAAACATACCAAGATAGGCACTCTTCCTGTCCTCAAGGAGAGCACAACTGACAGATGTAGCTTATTGTCTGTATGATACGAACTTTACTCATATCAGTTAACCACGTCTGTAGCATAGAGAAAACTTTTGAGCAATTTCCTATAGATTATACATGTATTTGGGATATTTTATAAAATTCTGAGGTTCATCCATGTTCCTCCTGTCTGCTGAATTCCTCGTATCTCATCCAGATCCAAAAGCCTATGGAGCCTGGGCAGGAAGCTATGATTACAGGAGCTTTAGCCTCGGACCCAGTCCATTTTGGGCAACAGAAATCTGTTCCACCTTCTTTGGAGAGCTGGGAATAAGACAGAGATCATCAATATTGGTTATACCAGGGGGAGGAGATAAGAGGTGGGAGATGTTTGTGGGTGATGGAGGAAGATGGGGGACATTGTGGGGACTCACCAAGTATGTCCAGGAGAGGAGTCAGTCACCCTCATAAAGTGTGTTTGCGTGCGTGTGTGCAAGCATGTGTGTGTGGTATGTATTAGAGGGGGTGGAGGAAGGGTTACGTGTTGCTCACCATTGCATCATTTTGCTCTTTTCATGTTGAACTTGCACAACAGGTTATGATTAGCTAACAGAACAGTTTTGATCAATTATGCTGTAGACTGGCCACTTCCTCCTACAGAGGGGAAGGGACATTTATACCTTAATCTCATCAGCCACTCTCCAAACCGCAGTGTAGGATGGGCTACCCATGAGTAGGTTTCATTTGGGAAACTCATCCAGATCTCAGTCTGTGGGTTTTGTTACTAAGGGAAGCATGTCCTGAAATGCTTATTCTTTTCTTGACCTGGGTTTGCACTTTTAGGGTCTTTGGTCTGAGCATCGACCGCAAGTGGTCTTTGTTAAAAGGCTTTTTTAAAAGGATGAGAGGTGTTAAGAATGTTACCAGGAAGGGACTTGTCAAGTAGTCTTGGTTAAGAAGAGCTGTTTAAGGGCAGAAGGGAGAATAATGCCAAAGATCAAAGACCAAAGATAAGAAAAAGCAGGTCGCTTTCTAGAAGCTGCTGATAGTTCAGTGTGTCTGGTATATGTGAGTGTGTGTGTGTGAGAGAGAGAGAGAGAGAGAGAGACAGAGACAGAGAGACAGAGACAGAGAGACAGGGAGACAGGGAGACAGGGAGACAGAGATAGAGACAGAGGGAGGGAGGAGTGGCCAGCAGGAGATGATTGATACTGTCAGGTCAACAGAAAAGATAGTAAGGGGCCTCGTAAGCCATGGTAGAAAGTGTGTATTATAAACCAAAAAGGTCCTTTTTCTTTTGCTCCTTCAATCCCACCACATAGCTGGCCACCTGCTGGGACCATGTGGGTGGGAAAGGAACATGAGGAGGAGAAGGCATGCCCTGCTCTCAGAAGGTTGATGATATGAAACAGCCAGGCCCAGCAGATGATTGCAAAGCACATACAAATGATTGCCTTTCTCCCCACAATCTCTTTTCTTCCCTCACCCATTGGAATATGCCTGCTTACCTTTTGTAGATGCTTCTCAAAAGCCATGTACTCTGGGAGGCCTTTCCTGCTAGCTCTAAGCAGAGCTGTGGGCTCCTGCTTCTATAGGCCCTTGTTCATACTCCAGCTCTAGCTTTTCTCTTGTTCCTGAAATTATCTCCTTATTAGTCTCTTTTCCTCATGAGTGTGCCTTCCTTGTGAGAACCTAGGGCAAGTCTAATATTTCCAATATATTGCATAGTGCCAGGAAGTAAAATCATTCTGAAATGAATAGAGATGTGAAAGATGACACATACTTCCACATACTTCCATGCCCCAAAGACGGACAGTTGTGCTTAGAGCATGGCCAGATGGCATGTGCGTGGTGGGGGTGTGGTGGAAGGGGTAAGCAGGCCAGGGATGCATGTTTGGAGATGAAGGAATATCAGACAGGTGGGCATGGCCCAGATCATGAAAGACTCTGTGTTCGTATCAGACAGTCTAGTCTGGTTTTCATTTTCATCTAAGAAGAGTGGAAACCACTGAATGGGAGTAACTTGGTCAGGTTGTGACCCAAGTATCAGAGGGAAGCAAGCTTAGTGGCAGGGAGGACAGTTAGCTTTTCCTAATCCAGGCTCAAGATAAGGATGTACACTGTGGCCATATCACCATTAGGAAGGGGATGTTTGGGGCATCTGGGTGTCTCAGTGGTTGAGTGTGTCTGCCTTTGGCTCAAGTCATGATCCTGGGTCCTGGGTTTGAGTCCTGCATTAGGCTCCCCACAGGGGGCCTGCTTCTCCCTTTGCCTATGTCTCTGCCTCTCTCTGTGTGTCTCTCATGAATAAATAAATAAAATCTTTTTTTTTTTTTTTTTAAAGAGGATGTTTGAGCATCAATGGAGAGAGGGCTATTTTTGAGTCAAGATAAGCAGAGCCCAAGAGGCAGATTGGCTAATGGTTCTTTTGTGTGGAGGGGACTGGAAGACCATTCTTCTGTTACTCTGGCCACAAGCAGAGTCTGAGAAAGATGCTGTTCAATAGGAAATGTTGGGCAGGGCCTTTGGGTCTAAATTTTAAGCTTGGAGCCTCAAGTTTTAACTGTCAAATGCATGTAAGAAAGCAGAGTAAGACTCCGGCATAAGTTAACCATAACAGAATACAATCCATCCGTCCCAGGATGCTTGGGGAGGGACCAGGTTAGCTTCCTCAAAATCTGAAAGTGCCCTGGTCTCTCTGAGGCCCACCTGGAGTCTTGTTCCTGGCCTGCGAGAGTGTGGATGCACTGTCCCCCATAAGGTAGCCCTGGACTGTCTGGCTTTGCTGGAAGCAGTGGCCTTGAAAGGCTGGTGAGAGAGGTGGCCCTGCCTTTCACTTCACACTTTCCTGCCCATGGTTAGTAAATGAAGCAGTAATTACACCATGAGGGAAGCTTTGAGGAAGAGCCCTGCTGCCTGGAGGTCCAGCTCCCACAGGACACTGAATCCTGCTGTTCTTTCTTGGAGACTCTGAAAACCTCCCAGGGCCCTGATGACTCACCTCCCCCTCCTCCCTGCCTGGTGAACCCACTTCTGGCTCCCAGTCTGTTCAGCCTGCTGCTGCCTTGCTCTTGACTGTGCCTCTTGGTCCCTTTGCTCCAGTTTTCCTGCCATCCCCTCCTGCCTGAACTCTCTGTACCCTCCTGAGTCTCCACAGCCTGTATGTGCTGGGCTCCCCTACTCAGAAGAGCTGGGCTCGCTCCTCACTCTGAAGTGTGACCCTGAAGATTCTCACTTAACTGTCCAGGAGCCATGACATGATTTGAAAGGTCCAGAGAGAATCCTTGCCCTGCAACCTCTCTCCCCTCACCTAGCAGTGCCCACCATTGGAGAATATTCCTCCCAGTAAAACCGGACCCTGGCCCCTGTATATATGCAGTGCTAGGGACATCTCCAGAGCCCTTTAGGGTTTCCAGAATGCTTTTACTTATGTTGTCTCACGATGCCAACATGGGCTATCTGTACTTTGGAGTGTACTGGTTTCTAAGACAAGACAGCCAACAGCTAAATGGGGGAGTGGGTGTCAGGAACCCCTGATGGTAGATGGGAAAGCATAGCATGGAACGAGGACCACAGTTGGGGGGAGGCCATGAGTGGGCTGGGGGAGGGGACAGTGTGAAAGGGTAGACAATGGAAGGACCTTGGAACAAACCTTGCCTGCTTGTTCATTTAGATTTGGGGCTCTCCCTGCCTTTGGTCTCTGTTCATTTCCCCTCAGATCTCTGATCCTGTGCCTCCTTTGTCTGCCTCTCTAATGCAGCCTCTGGGTGGTGGAGGTTGGATTCATCTAGAAGGGACAGAGTTCACCTTTGAAATAGCAAGTTCTAAAGGATAAGAAAGTGTGTGATGGTCCCTGAAGAGGAAGGAAATTATAGTAATGGGTGGGGGGGGGGTACACAGCTAGTGCTTCTCCTGCCTCATTTAGGAGAGCTTCCAGAAGGAGGTGAATAGTCAGCAGGCTGGTGGGTAGCAGAGAATGGGAATTCTGGGGACTTGGGGCAGAGTGACTAGGGTGAAGCAGAGAAGTCAGGGTGGGGCCTGAGGCCCCTGCAGTAGGATTGGGTAACAATCCCTCCCATTTTCTGTAGCTCATGTACCTCCAACGGGTTGTAATATTTCCTCTTGCTGAATCATCACCCTTCTCCCTCTGGGGAGAAGATACAGTAATGACACCCTCCTCTCAATTGTGGAAGCAAAAACTGATGTTGGAGAAAATACATTATTTTTCTGAAATTGTGGCAATGCCAGAATGGAGCGCTGAGGGTCCCCCCCGCTCAGTGTGGGGCTCACCACGTGGCAGAGTGATGATGGCGAGTCCTAGCAGGGTTGTGGAGCATGATGGAGAGCAGTGTGGTTGTCGATCTAGCACTTCTCAGTTGTCTGTAGAGCGCGCACACACACACACACACACACAAACACACACACACACCCCCTGTGCAACACCCATGTAGTCCCAAATCACGGCCTGATGTTTATTGAATTTCTTATTCCTGGCCTGAAAAAGACTGTCAGCTGTGGTCTTGAGCCACTTAGGTGGCAGCTCCTCCAAACAGCAGCCTAAGACCAGAATATGGCCTTCCTCAAAAAGTGCCCCTTCCCCTCATCACACACCCCTGTGGTCCCACTGTACTTCAGTGTCTTAGCAGATGGAGCAAAGAAGAATATTCAGAAAGATTAGCTCCAAAAAGAGGAATGGGAAGGAGGGAGGGAACAGGGTTGGAGAACACATGGAGCATCTTTCTGTTCCCGGTAGAGCTTTTCTGCTCTGGCAATGGAGAGCCATTGAAGGGCTTTCAGTGGGAGAGGGGGGCAATGTGATTTAGAGAGGTCCCTCTGAAGGTGGTGGAGGAAAGTGAATGAAGGCAGCAGTGGAGGTGGGCAGGGCTGCAGCCAGGCTCGGGCCGTCCTCTGTCCGCGCTTAGCAGGAGACCCCTGGTCATTTTCAACTGGTTGCCCTTTGACTAGGTGAAGAGGGCCTACCTTTCCCCCCAGCGCAATCCTCTAGGAGGCTTATGACAGTTTGGCTGGCTGAAAGGTGGGCCAGTCCCATCTGGGGGAGTCAGTCAGGGTGTCAGATCTGGGCAAAAGTTTGGAGCAGAGGGGTTCCTTTGACTGGACAGTCAACACGCTGCCACCAATGGGTTGCCTTTATTTGGTGACCCCAGACAGTAAGCACCCCACTCTCCACGGTTCCCTGCTGACCAGTAGAGTCCACTGGCTAAAACTTGGAGGCATTCCTGTGCTGACTTTACATGTGTCTGTGTGTCCCCCAGGCCCTCCTTGTTCTACTTCAGGTGGTGGAAGTTCAGTCTTGTCTGCAGAGGAAGCAAATTAGCTCTGCCTGTAGTATCTGAATATTTCTGTCGCTTCAGCTGCTTTTTGAAACAGGGATATGTTACTTTTGATTTTCTGGGTCCCTAATGATCAAAATAGCAGCTGGACAAAGAATCTTGTTCTAGCCGGAAGGAGGAACACGTGTAAGACCCTGGGCTGGGAGACGGTGTGGTGTATCCCAGACACTGCAGACAGAGCAGCATGGCTGGAACTCAGAGATACAGCAGGACACGGGGAGAGGCGAGGTGGAGACGTGAGCAGGCCAGGTTATGCAGGGTCTCGCAGCTTGAGAGTGGTGGAAAGCACTAGAAATCTCCACACATGTGGGTGTCATAGCTCAACATTTTGAAAGGACCCCCATGGCTGCCTTTTGGGGAATAGTGAAGGGAAGTTATGGTGGAAGCAGGGGGGTGTCTTTTGGGAGGCTATTGGAGTAATGCAGCTGGATGTGCACGGTAGTTTGGATCACGATGGCAGTCATAGAGGGTGGTGAAAAACAGATCGATTTGGGAGATATTTCAGGGAAAATTCCTAGGCTTGGTGACACATTGGCTATGGGGCATGGGGGAAGAAGGCTCTCAAGGCTGCCTGTGGATTTTTGGTTTGTATGCTGAGTATAGCGGGGGCATTCATAGGGATGGGGAATCCTGGAAGAGAGTCCTCTTGCAGAGCAGATTGTAAGTTTGGTTTTGATGTGTATGTTTTGAAGGGACTCTGAAGAATCCAAGTGGAGATGCCAAATAGGCAAGAGGATGTTTTGATCCAGGGGCTGGAAGAAAATAAGAGTTAAAGATAAAATGTTGAGGGTCATGATCACATAGGTAATAATTAAAGCCATAGGAGTGAATGAGAATATCCAGGGAAAGGGTGAGAGTGTAGAGAAGAGGCCTTAGGTCTAAGCCTTGTGAAAATCCATTCTATTGATCCAGAGTGGGGTGAGCCATGCCCCCCTGGCATCCACAGCCCAGGGAGGCAGCTAAGTCCTGAGCACCTAGGGATCTGTTATGCAAGGCAGCCTGTGCCAAGAGCCAAGTGAAAGGTCAACTAAAGAAAGATCATTTTCAAATGCGTTTCATGTTCCATAGGCTATGTATGATGGTTTTTACCGATCGAACTCAATTCACCGTTTTTCAGCTTCTTAGAGGAGTCCTTATGTTCACCTACCCCATTCTTCTTGATGCCCAGGCTTCACTCAAGATGCACAACGACCCCCACCCCCCACCCCCTGCCTTCATTTCCTGGTATAGGCCAACTGTCTTGGGTCTCTCCACTTCTGTGTCGTTACTGCCTGGTATGTCTTTCTGGACTTGGCACAAGTCAGCCATATACTGTGTTCTCATTGTTGGGTTGGGGAGGAAGGTGGGTATGAAAGCAGAGCCTCCGGCAGCTGTGGTCCATGTGTCAGAGGCAAGAAAAGAGAGCTCCTGGGATGGCTGGTAGGGCTCTGGAGGCCAGCCTCAAACCCCAACTTGTATCTTCAGGAGCTTGTGGCTCCTGGATAGTGGTTTGCCTAAAGTTTGCGGCTGACCTGAATCTGACCTACCTTGAGTCACCGTTGTGAATGTGAATGTAGCTGTCCAGGACGCTTGAGTGAGCATCCCCTTTGTCATCAGCTCAGGTATACAGCAGAGTGGTCTTGGGCTCCTCAGACATGTATCTGGAGGTTTTTAAGCCTTCCTTGGGCTGTAGAGCTCTGTTCTCAGTCTGCTCTGGGCCAGATGGTGAGCAAGCATGCAGAAAGGCATAAGGCGGGAGAGACAAGGCAAGACTGGGGACCAAAGAAGGAAGCCCCTTCCTTGATGTCCGGAGCTGGAGGCCCTCCATCACGCCACCAGCACACACACCTACTACTGCCCTTCTGTGTTCTTTCCCCTGCTTTTTAGAAGTTGTCCACCCTTCAAGACCAGCATTAGGATCAGTTCCCCTGGAAGCCTTCTGGCCTTGCTGGCCTTCCACAGTAGGGATGAGAGCCCGCAGTGTAAAAAAAAAGTCAGATAGGAGAGCTTTGCTCTGCTGGCCTTCATTGTGCTTCCTGCCTGCCAGCTCTGCCTTCATGAAGAGGTGCTAAGTGCCTGCCTTTGGCCCAGGGTGTGATCCTGGAGTCCCGGGGTTCGAGTCCCACATGGAGCCTGCTTCTCCCTCTGCCTGTGTCTCTGCCATTCTCTCTCTCTCTCTCTCTCTCTCATGAATAAATAAATAAATAAAATCTTAAGAAAAACAAAAGAGGTCCTAAGGTTTTCCAGTAGAGGGACCAAATGTTCTAGGGCTCCTGAACTGCCCAGCAGAGAGCTGGGCACGGAAGGGGCTGCTCCAAGGCCTGGTGACTGACTGAAAGCTCTGTTTCAAGCTACTTTTTGTTCATCCCTTCTTATAGCAGGTGCTGGGGGTTGAGCTGGATATCCATGGTGTGGTTTCTTCTTAATACAGAGCTCAAAATGAAAATGATAATAATTATCATAATTGCCTTTTCTTGCACCCCCTTGGGCTAATGACTGCCCTGGGTGTTTTGCAGATGCTTCTTTTCCTGGATTTCCCACTACTACCCTGCAAGTTTGGGATTCTTAGGTTATAGGTGGAGAAACAGGCCCAGAGAGGTCTCAGAGCAAGTGGTGGAGCTGAGGGCTAAGCCCAGGAGCCCTGTGCTGTGCTTCTTGACTGGAAAGAGTATTTCTTGGAAGTGGGGACAGATGGAGTGTGGTCAGCCTCGAAATCCTGGCAGCCCGGGGGCCTGGTCTGGGGCGTTTGGGAGCAAAGCAGAGTATTTCATGCTTCCGTCCCCTCCGGGTCTGACATTCTGCAATTCTGTCATCAGCCTGAGGCCCTTCCCTCCAGGGGTGAAGCTGGAAGTTCTCTGAGATAGCACTGGCTGCTGCCGCAGGTGTTAGGGGGCTGCTCTGGGGAGGGCTGAGCAGGGGCTGTGGCATTCCCAGGCCCTGGTGGAGGCAGCAGGTGTGGGGAAACCTCTCACTGGCATTGGAGGCAGCACTTTTGTCAGAGGAGGCCCCTGCCCTTGGGGGACTCACAGCTGGTCTGTCTGTCCTTGTTCTCTCCGACAGGAGGGGTGTCTGGCCTGGCTGCGCTCGGAAAGACCCTAAAACTTAAGCCTTTGGCATTAATTCAGGGTGTCTCTCCAGGGAGTGCTCACCCACCCTGGCTCACCTGAGCCACCTTCTCCTCTTGTCTGGGAATTATAAGTGATTATGACAGCCATCATCTGACGGAGCTCCTGCTGGTGGCTCCTGCTCTGTGTGTGCACGTGTGTGTGTGCGTGCTTGTGTGTGTGTTTCTGTGTGTGTGTGTAGTGAGTGAGACCCTCTTCCTCATCCCACTGCTTCCTTCTACACTCTCCCCTACCCTGTGGCCAGTGTGACCCTGGCTAACCAAGGCCATGAGGAGGTGTGGCCTTCTTCTTAGGGATATCCCAGTGTCCCTCCCTCCGTGACCCTAGTTTCTTCATATCCTGGGTTTCCTGTCACCTGAAGCAGCTTTGCCTCCTTTGTCTTTCCTTCTCACAGATATCCCCCTGCTCCCTGGCTCCCCACGCCGGCTGAGCCCTCGGGCAGTGGTCAGAGGGGGCCAGGATCCCAATCATGGACAGCAGTACCTCAGGGTGCCTGGTTCCCAAGCCCCTGGCCAGGACTCAGGCCTGCCCTCCGGTGGAGGGAGCTCCTGCAGCGGCTCGGTGAGTGCTGGCGTCTGGTCAAGGCTGGCCCTTTGGGGGCCAGAAGGGAGCCTCTGGGCTGGGGCACTCTCCACCTGGGGGGCAGGTTTGTGTGTGTGTGTGTGTGTGTGTGTGTGTGTGTGTGAAAGAGAGAGGAGAGAGAAAGAGGCCCAGGGTTTTTGTGAGGGCCTTTTCTTCCCTCTTTCTCCAAGTCTCAGCCACCCTGGAGTCTTGTGGTCAAAGGACAGGGAAGGGGAGGTGTGAGAGGCCACGTGATCCCACCTGTTGGTCTGCAGACTCCCTGGCTCCCCTCACACGTCTGAGGAACCAGACCTCTGCTGTGGCTGCTGGGAAGCTCTCCCCTGTGCCTGGTGCTTCATCTGGTTGCCCAGGTGACCTCTCAGGTGGCTGCAGAGGCAGCTGGGTATCAAACCAGTAATAAACAGGGAAACACCCAAAGGGAGGGAGGCAGGTCCCTCTCCTGCTCCGCCTTGTTCTTTTCCCTCCTCTCCTCTCAACCTCCCACCTCCAGGCTGGCTGAGAGCAGAAGTCGGTCCCCCTGCTGTGGTCTCTGGCAGGGTCCCTACTGGTGGCTGCAGAGGAAGGGGAGGAGGAGGATGTGGGGCTGAGAGGGGCATAGTGTAGAGTGAATCCCTGTGGGGTGGGGCTGGGGTGGGCCAGGTGACAAGAAATTGGCCTTTGTTCCAATGGATCCAGAGAACTTGCCGGTGAGTAACCTATGTGTGTAAGCATGCATGTGTTTGCAGGCTGGCCAGCAGATCTGCAGGGAGATGGGTATGGGTGGCTGTGTCACAGTGCATGCAGCGGGCTATGTGTGTCAGGGTGCCCTGGGCTGGCGTGTGCATGCACAGATGTGTGCGCAGGAGAGCTGATGCTAGGTGCTGTGTGTAGGTGGGCTGTGTGTGTGTGCAGAAGTGTCATGGGGCTCTGGGGTGCAGGCACGTGTGGATGCACAGGGCTTTGCTGCTGTGTGTATAGACCGTGCATGCGAGCATCCGTATGTGTGTGGTTGCCAGAGGGGGGATGAAGGCAATGGTGTCCAGGCTGTGGACAGGTGCGTGGAGGGCGGTGTGGGCTGGGGGGTGGCAGAGGAACTTAGGTCACTCTGTCCTTTCACTGGGAGAGTCAGGGCCTCTGGGCCTGAGGGGTTGGCTTCCTAGTTCGCTTCCCTGACCCAGAGGTTAGCCTCCTCTGTCTCTCATTCTTCCTCACCAGAACTCAGTCCCTGTCCTGTTCTCTCTGACCAGGTCATCAACAACTACCTGGATGCCAGCGAGCCAGTGTCCTCAGAGGCCCGTCTGAGCCGCATGCACTTCCATGACAACCAGAGGAAGGTCGACTATGTGCTTGCTTACCATTACCGGAAACGTGGGGTGCACCCTGGCCAGGGTTCCCCTGGCCATTCACTGGCGATTGTCTCCAATGGGGAGACAGGCAAGGAACCTCGTGCTGGGGGCCACGGTGACATTGAGCTGGGGCCGCTCGATGCCCTGGAGGAGGAGAGGAAGGAGCAGCGGGAGGAGTTTGAGCACAACCTGATGGAGGCCGGGCTGGAGCTCGAGAAGGACTTGGAGGTAAGGTCCAGCAGGTGGTAAAGGACTGTGGGATGGGTTGGCCCTGCGGGGCTGGGCTTTTGGTGTTTGGTGTCACCTGCAGGGAGTGTTGGCTTTGTTCTGGAAGGTGACATTTTTTTATCTGCTGGGCAAAACAGATTCGAAAACTTGAGAAAGAGTATAGCTGGTGCCTCTGATCCCAGGTGGTGGTGGTGGTAGGGATGTGCCAGTTTGTTCTGTGGGCGCTGGCCTAGTTAGAGATTGGAGGCAAGACATTTCTTCCTGGTGTTCAAAGACCCCGTCCTGTGGACTTCTTCAAATGGTTTCCTTTGGATGAAGACCCAGATTGCCTGTTGAACTTTGGATCACATTCCTCTATAGGAGATACACTAAGGAATGTGCTTGCCTGGGGCCCTCTGAGGGAGGTGGTTAATTGGCATCTGAACATTGGACATGTTTTTATCAACTTGTGAGCTACATATGTCCTCACCTCTGGTCAGTAGCAGCCTAAGGGAATCTATGGAAATCCATTTATCTACATATTCATCTGTCCATCTTTCCATACATTCATTTATCCATCGATCCATTTCTTCATATCACAGTGATCTTTTAGAGATGACCTGCCCTAAACATCCTCTCCAGACTCATCTTCTACCCATCCTACCCTCTCGCACCTGCTCCAGCCCATTGGCCTTATCTTGGTTGTGTGTTGGTTACCCTTACCTCAGGGCCTTTGCACTGGTTGTCCTTTCTGCCTTGGGTACCCTTCCCCAAACCCATGCATGTTCAGTCTCTCACTTCAGACTTCTGTGTAAATGTCACCTCTTTCCAGACATCTTCCTGACCATCCTAACTAAGATCCTTCCACCCTATCCCTCCATTCCTTGACTGTGCTTTAGTTTGCTTCATCACACTTAGCATTACTACCTGAAACAACATGATGGATTTTTGTTTTTTATCTGTGCCCCAACCAGCTTCATGAAGGCAGGGGTCTTGTTTGGTTCATTCCTGTATTCTCAGTACCTACGACAGAGTCTGAAGAACAAAGTGTAGTAGGTGCTTTAGTTAGTTGAATGAATAAGTGATTTCCCTGAATCTTAGGTTCCTCATCTGCAAAATTGTTAAATGCCCTACTGGGCTGTAGTTTTAGAGGTCCCATCCATAGATGGGGCAATGAAAACATTTAGCTCCATGTGTAGTATGTAGTAGGTGCTCAATAAATGCTCATTAGGATTATTTTAAATAGAGTCACGCTGAGGGGTGTGGTGACATTCTCATCTGTTTTATAAGATTCAAGTTAATACTATCTCCAAATACTATCCACCCCCCCCCCCCCCACGCCGCCAAACTGGAATGTCATTTATCCATTTCTCTGGCCTCAGGAAGGATGGCACGTGGCCTGGCTCAGACCCTTGTCCTGCTGACCTGTGCTGCTTATCTAGACCTTTCAACTAGAAGCTGCTTCTCTCATTCTTTCCACTGATGTAGGGACATTGTGTTCTTTGAGGACTAACTGGGGCTCCCTTACTCTCTTGATTTGTCAGTTTTTGAAACCCAGAGCTCGCTTGATGCCTCAAATTGGAGTCTGGTGGGGAGGCTTCTCGAGGTAATTCTCTTTGAGGATCATACAAGGAGCTCTTGGTACGACCACTTGTGGGAGGCTCAGTCCCCACACCTATCTCTGGGTGTCAGGGAATGGAGGCCCAGGCCTTGTTCAGCTTCTCAGTTGGGAAACAGCATCCTGCTCTGGCACCAACAAGCCTCACAGCCTTAGGTGAATGGCTTGCTCCTTTGTAGTCAGTTTCCATGTCTGTGTAAAGGGGGTTGCAATACATTCTTTATTGAGTTGTTTAAAGATGAAAACAAGACAAGTGAATTAAGTTCTTAGAACAGCAACAGTTGCATGTCACTGCTATTATTATTATTTAGAGTTGCCAGATTTAACAAAGTCAAGATGCCTAGCTACATTTGAATTTCAGTTTAACAGCAAGTAAATTTTTAGCATAAGTATGTCCCAGGAAGTACTTGGGACATACTTGTATACTGAAGAAAATTAGTTGTTGCTGA
The DNA here is from genome assembly GCF_003254725.2 of Canis lupus dingo. Taxonomy (NCBI): domain Eukaryota; kingdom Metazoa; phylum Chordata; class Mammalia; order Carnivora; family Canidae; genus Canis; species Canis lupus. The sequence goes on from NC_064269.1 coordinate 39,226,988, forward strand.
TCAACTCTTAACTACTACTACTGTCAGTATCACTAACCAGCTTTGCTACCCATCAGCAGATTCCATTTTGGTTGCTCTGGGATTTTCCTGGCTTTGGCTCGGAATTACGAAGGCCCAGAAATAGCTCTTGGGACTGACCAGTGTTTGATTGGGGCATGGAGCAGGTCCTGGATGGCTGTCCCTGGTTTGTTTGTTTGTTTATTTATTTAATTAATATAAATTTATTTTTTATTGGTGTTCAATTTGCCAACATATAGAATAACACCCAGTGCTCATCCCGTCAAGTGCCCCCCTCAGTGCCCGTCACCCAGTCACCCCCACCCTCTGCCCACCTCCCCTTCCACCACCCCTAGTTCGTTTCCCAGAGTTAGGAGTCTCTCATGTTCTGTCTCCCTTTCTGATATTTCCCTGGTTTGTAACCAGCTGGAAGCACCTCCCTCCCAGCCTCTCCCCTCCCTCATCCCCTCCCCCTGCTTCAAAGCCCTATGTAACTCTTCTCCATCATGAGACCCTTCCAGGTTACTCAGCTCCTCAGAGCCCCCTTCTGTCATCAGAGCCCCCACCACTTATGTGGCCTTCATAACCTATAATCCTGCAGTGTTGCCTCTCTCTCTCTCTTCTAAAAATTAATTATTGTTAATTTTGGGACCTCTGATGCAGTGTACGATTAACTTAACAGGATGCATCATCATTATAATGGGTCTGCAGGAGGACTCTCTCCTTACTTTCCTAAATACATGCCTTGTTCTTCATTGTCTGCTCTCTCTGCAGGGTGTCCTGCCTGTGTGGTATGTTTCTAGGGCATGTATGGTGGTGTGTTTGCTTTGTGCAAGTTTTTCTTTTTATTATTATTTATTTATTTAAAAAAAAGATTTTATTTATTTATTCATGAGAGAGAGAGAGAGGTAAAGGCATAGGGAGAGGGAGAAGCAGGCTCCATGCAGGGAGCCCGACGTGGGACTCGATCCTGGGACTCCAGGATCACGCCCTGAACCGAAGGCAGATGCTGAACCACTCAGGCATCTCACTTTTTCTTCCTTCCTTCCTTCCTTCCTTCCTTCCTTCCTTCCTTCCTTCCTTCCTTCCTTCCTTCCTTCCTTCCTTCCTTCCTTCCTTTTTCCCTTTCTTCCTTCCTTCCTTCCTTCCTTCCTTCCTTCCTTCCTTCCTTCCTTCCTTCCTTCCTTCTTCTTTCTTTCTTTCTTTCTTTCTTTCTTTCTTTCTTTCTTTCTTTCTTTCTTTCTTTCTTTCTTTCTTTCTTTCTCTTTCCTTTCTTTCCTTTCTTTTCTTCTTCTTTTTAAGATTTTATTTATTCATGAGAGACACACAGAGAGAGGCAGAGACATAGGCAGAGGGAGAAGCAGGGGATGCAGGACTCAATCCCAGGACCCCAGGATCACGACCTGAGCCAAAGGCAGACACTCAACCACTGAGCCAGGTGTCTCTGTGCAAGTTTTTCATTTAAAAAATAGGCTTTATTGTTTAGAGCAGTTTCAGATTTACAGAGAAACTAAATAGTGTTCCCATATACTCCATACCCAGTTTCCTCTACTGCCAACACCTATGTTAATAGGGTTCTTTTGTCACAATTAATGAACCAGTATTGATATGCCACCATTAACTAAAATCTCTACTTTCTTCAGATTTAGTTTTTACCATTTGTCCTTTTTCTGTTCCAGGATTCCACCCCAGATACCACATTCCATTTAGTTGTCCTGCCTCCTTGGGTTCCACTGGCTATGGCAGTTTCCCAAAACTGTACACATTTTTAATTTACCTAGGAGGCACTCTGTTTTACAACTCATTCTGTTTCTGACTTTTCCTCTCACCCTGTATTTTAAGACCACTCATGTTCTGCATGTGCATCTAATCCATTTTTTCTAATGGATGAGCACTTTGCAGTCACTACAGTCACCTGGTCACTTCCCTAAGGATAACAGGCACACATGTTGCCTCCAGCTGTGTGCCACCCCCACAAGATTGAGTAGAAACTGTCACCTCCTTCTGGGCCAGCACTACTTGATCTTCTCTGGCCCCTCTCCTGTCTCCCTGTCCATGCCACCCTGTTGGTGCTAAACCCTGGCTGGAGATTTATAAGCTGGAGCCTCTGAGGGCCTGAGCAGCTCTTCTAGGGACCTGTTGGGGTCTTCAAAACTCTTCCCTTTGTCAGGATGCCCTGTCTGCCCAGAGCAGCAGCCTGCAGCTGACACCTCACGGGAGCGGGGCTGCTGCCTGGCTGCACCTGGTGGCCGCGTCCAAAGCAGGTGTTGTGGCCCTACCTGCTCAGCTGTCCCTGCCCTTCTGGGTTACACTGCCTTTTAGGTCAGGTTTCAATTTGATTTTAAGATAAATGGAGAGGAAATGGGTTTCTATCAGAGACCCATTAGAAATTATTTGTTTAGCCTTACAGATCAAAAGAACTTTGCATTCATCAAACCCTAATTGAAATATCATAGGAGCCATTTCTGACCCTGGTTGCTCTCTGTGTGTCTTGACTCAGGATGTTGATTGGTGCATACCTTCCATTTGGTGTTTTACTTTTTCATTCCGTGGGCAAAGTTCCATGTATTGGCATTGTCTATGTTCATATTTTAAAGGCTTATTTATTTATTTATTTATTTATTGGAGTTCAATTTGCCAACATATAGCATAACACCCAGTGCTCATCCCATCAAGTGCCCCCCTCAGTGCCCGTCACCCAGTCACCCCCACCCCCCACCCACCTCCCTTTCCACCACCCCTTGTTCGTTTCCCAGAGTTAGGAGTCTCTCATGTTCTGTCACCCTCTCTGATATTTCCCACTCATTTAGTATTTATCAGATGACGAAATGACAGTTTGCATATATGCTTTCTTATGTGTAGCCATTTGATTAAAATTTCATTTAAATACATCACTGGAGGTGCCTACAGGTGGCAGAGACACCTGCATCCTCGCTGCCAATTTGGATACAGGAGAGCAACCTGTCTGGAGATAGGCATCACCGCCAAGTGGGAAGCTAATGTGAGCATTTGAGGGACTCAGCCATCTCGAGCCTTCAGACGGGGTTGTGTAGTGGGTGGGCTGAATAGACCCTTCTGTGACACACCTCCTCCCAACCTCTTGCCCTGACCCAGACAGTCAGAAGGACAGAGGCAGAGACGCAGATTAAGAACGGGGGATCCCTGGGTGGCGCAGCGGTTTAGCGCCTGCCTTTGGCCCAGGGCGCGATCCTGGAGACCCGGGATCGAATCCCACGTCAGGCTCCCGGTGCATGGAGCCTGCTTCTTCCTCTGCCTGTGTCTCTGCCTGTCTCTCTCACTGTGTGCCTATCATAAATAAATTAAAAAATTAAAAAAAAAAAAAAAGAACGGGCACCAGGAGATCCCAGAGCGAGGCTCAGTGCCATGCATGTGGTCGGCCCTGGGGGCGTTTGTGGACTTAGGGTATAAAGCCCTCCCCCCTGGCGGGTGCTGGAATTCCAGTAGGCATGGCCCACAGCTTCATCTGTGTGGGCAGCTGGACCTTCTGAAGTGGGAATGGTGAGGAGGGCATTGACAGGGAGGCCAGGGGTCCCCTTGCTCTGGACTAGCTTTCCCGGGCTTGAGGCACCAGAGAACGGACAGCAGAAGCTGCCTTTATTCAGGAGGAGCTGGCATCTCTGCCAGGTCCCTGGGCTGCTGTTGGCAGCGGCAGGCATGGAGAGGCAGAGTGCCAGCTGGGAGGCGCCAGGGGCCCACAGTTTCATTCAGGAGGCAGTGCTCTCCTCTCTGGCCTGGTCTTGGGTGGGGTCCTGGAACTGACCAAATCCCTTCCCTTTCTGCAGAGGAGACCCCTCCCCCCAAGCCGTAGGATGGCCCTGACCCCTGACTGTTCACCTGTAGCCCTGGACATCTGACATCTCAACCTGAATTACTGCACTGAGCCAGAGAAATAGGCTAGGGGACATCTGAGATATAGGCCATCGGGATCTCCCACGAGGGCTCATTTAGGGGAAAAAACGTGGGCCGAGAAAATTAGAATGTCTTCTCACTTTCTTAAAACCAGAGGCCACTGTTTCTTGACCTGTCATTACCTCCTGTTCCCACTTCCTTTACAGAAGAGTTTTTATACATCTGATGAAACAGTGTTTGAACGGAGCTGGGGGGACTTGAGGAAATTGTCCTTTATCATTAATCTGTGGTTTTAGGGGAGGAAACCAACTTTCCTGAATGCCTTCAGTGTGCCTGCTAATGTGGATCTTGCTTCCACTTGAGCTCCCTCATTTAGTCCTGGTGAATACCCTGCCAAGTGGCTGTTATCCTCATCTCTTGAAGGAGGTGAGGAAACAGACTCAGAGAGGCTAGTGCTCTGTCCCGGGGACATCTACTAAGTGATCCAGCTGGGATTTGAGCTTCATATGAGCTTTTGGGGTCTTTGTCATTCCAGGGGTGACTGCCAAGCCCTTGATAACACTGTCCTAGTCTTCCTTTCCCAGAATTCTTAGGAGAGGCTCTGGCCAACACAGGGCAAATTCAAATGTGGATTTAATGATGCCCCAGTCCACGCCGTTTCTTGGTGATGGCTGCTGTGCTCTCACAAGTGCAGGTGGGGAGCACTTGGTGCTGCTGTCGACTTGTGCTAATGACTGAGGACAATGTGGTGATTTCCCCCAGGCTTTGCCTGTGTTCCTATCCCGTGTGCCCCACCTGGAGGCCACATGTGGTCCTCACCTGCCTCTCTTTGCTACCCCCAGGGGCCCTCCAGAGGACACAACAGAGACAGCCCCAGCAACCCCTGCCCCTGGGACTGCACAGCTGAGCAGAGCGGAGCCTCCGCAGGGCTGGCTGGATCTCATCTCCCGGGGAGCTGGGGGCTCTTGGCAGCCTGGGGTGTGTTACAGAGAGAAGTCGGGGTAGGGGAAGGCAAGCCCCCCAAAACTGGGTACGGATTTCCTTTTCCAAGGAGTTTAAAAAATTAACAGTATTCTCACTTGATGCTAATAGCAATCCCATGGAGGTGGTTGGAGCAGCTCACGTCCCCTCATCATGAGAAACATAAAATGCCTTGTTAAGCTGGTGAAGAGCCGGGCTGTGCCTTGCAACTGCTCCCCCTGTTCTCTTAAAATGACTGTCCAAGGGCGGCATTTTGTCTACATGGTCCCCTACCCAGAGATGAGCAGTGTCAGGGTTGTGAAAGAGGTCAGGCAGTGGGGGTCTAGTGGAAGGCAGGCTGAGAGTTTCTGCAGGGGATGGAGGTGGCTGGGGTGTGGCTTCCCTTCAGGTCCAGAGCTCTCTAGGATTCCTCAAAAGGGGCTGGAAGGAATGTTGGGGCGTTGACTTGCCAGTCCCACCCTACAGAACAGAGGATGAGGACCAGTGTCTGGCCTGGCCGAGGCCCTCCCCTTCTCCTAGCCAGAGCATCACCCCAGCCAGCTGTGTGTCCTGCTATTGAGGTCCAGAGACATCCAGGAGTCATATCTGATGCTTGGTAGGCGATGAGGATGGTTCTGGGGCTGCTTCTAGCCTGATATGTCTCCTCACCGAAGACAAGGTCTCTCTGCCCCCCAGGTCAACTCATAAGGGTGCCTCGATACCTCATATCTGATGACCCTGGGGCTATGAGGCAGCGTCAGGACCTCTTAAACCTTGGGGGTTCTGAGAATAGAATTCAGGGGCAGAATTAATAAACTTGGCTTTATTTTCACCAACACTTAACTAGAACTTAGCATTTACTTCAATTAAGGATATAGGCACAGGGGCACCTGGGTGGTGCAATCAGTTGGGTGTCCAGCTCTTGGTGTCAGCTCAGGTCATGATCTTGAGGTCCTGGGATTGAGCCCCATGGTGGGCTCCATGCTTAGCACAGGGTCTGCTTGAAGTTCTCTCTCCTTCTTTCTCTGCCTCTCCTTCTCATGCTGGTTGTCTCTGGCTGTCTGTCTCTCTAAAATAAATAAATCTTAAAAAAAAAAAAGGATATAGGCACAAACCTACATTACTATGAGTTCCTGAGAGTTTGTCGTGGATAGAAATCACACAGACTTGTATTGCATTGAAGAGTTGTTGCACAAATCTCCAATAGCATGTTACTCATCATTGCTTTGAAATTATGACAGTTTTGAGATACGCTGCTAGGTCTTGCTATCTAACGTGTTGATAAGGAAGCAAGTATATGACTATATTTTACATTTAAATGTTTTAGTGATTATATTTGTATATGCATAGTCCTTCCTTATATTTTACACATCTAAAAATATTCTGAGAAGGGGTCTCTAGATTTTAGCTGTCTTAGGGCTCCAAGGCCCAAATAAGATTATGAACCCCTGAACATAATCCCTAAGACTTAGGAGAAACCAGGCATTGAGTGGTGGTCTCACCTGGCTGCTGTGGGAAGGGAGGAGAGCACATGCAGACACACACTGGCTACTCTCTGGAGACGGCTGGCCCAGAGAAGATTCCTGAGGAGTCCTGAGGCAGGGGCCTAATTTGAGGGGCATGTCAGCTGAGCACACTTGTGACATCAGCTGAACCTTACATACTGCCCCTGCTATTTGGGGCCTGCATGGCTAATTGCATTTGGAAGCATGTGCTTTAGTCCATGATGTGCTTGAACCCAAGGACATGGAGAGGAAAGAGGGCTGAGCTGAGTGCCAGAAGACCTGGGTTCTAGGTGCTGTTCTGCCACCAACTGGCTTCTTTTTGGACCTTGACTTCCTCATCTGGAAAAGGAGAAGGTTGGGCACCATCAGGGATTCTCAGACTGTGTGTTTGAGCATACTAGCTTCCTGTGACTTACACTGATGTAGTCGGTGCTAAACTGATACTGTCTTCTCATTTAACTGGAAAATTGCAGCGATAAAGGTAATTCTCAATTTAAAATTATTCTTAGGGGTGTCTGGGTGGTTCAGTTGGTTGAGTGTCCAACTCTTGATTTTGACTCAGGTCTTGATATCAGGGTTGTGAGATCGAGCCCCACGTTGGGCTCTTTCCTGGCTGTGAAGACTGCTTAAGATTCTCTTTCTCTCCCTCTGCCCCACTTCTTCCTCCCCCACCCCAATTTTTTTCCCCCTTAAACCTTTGGAGGCTGCCTGCCCTGAAGTACTTGCTGAGGGCAAAGGAAATGGATGAGAAGTACAAGGATATTAATGGGAAAACTTAGGATTGGCCAGTCATGTTTGGTTTTGCAACTTCGTTTCGGTTATAGTTTTTTGTTGCCTATCTCGTGAGTTTTTCCACTAAAGTTTGTCTTTGTTTGAATGTTGGGATTAAGCATGTTGGTATTGGAAGGACCTTTGTAAAGGGTTCTGCACTGTGGCCTGGAGGTATCTGAACAGCTCCTGTGGGGCTCCAGGGCCCCTGCCTGGTTGAGCATTTGTGAACATATGGCACCTGGAGATGCATTCTGCTAAGAAGGCTGACCTTTGTTCTGGATGAGCAAACGGTTAGTGGATTGGTGAGTCTGAGCGGGGTGATTGCTCTTCTTCAGGGGAGATAATGCTCATGTTTACTTCACACCACAAACCAAAGCAATAGTGCCCTGATACATTCCCAGCCTTCCCTGTTCTGTGTGCCCTGACTATGAGGAGGACAAACCAACAGTACTTTGGAAGTAAAGAAAGAAGAGCTGGCAGGGTTGTTAGCCATGTCACCATCTTCTGAAGCAGACAGTGCACTGTGGAGACCCCACCTTCCTTGACCCTCCACCCCTGTTGACATGGAGCTCAGCTAAGGCAAGAGCGCTGTGAATCTCCCCAGCAAGAGTCATGAAGATTGCCATTTATGGTGTGATGGCTCCGAAGAAGCCCTGGGTGGATTCTTATGTCTTCCACAATGTGTTCACCATCCGGTGAGCATCGCGGTTTGGGGGTCTCATCTGCTGCATACCAGCCCACCGGGGATAACCACCAGATGCCGTGTCCAGCTCAGCAGTCTAAGGGGCTGGGTGACCCCTGGCATTCTCCTAACTGTCTTCTTGAGTTTCCAGTCAGGAATCCATCCATGGCTGTCAGGTGTCGAAGGGTGGAGTATGTCTGGCTGTGAATGTTTTAGCTAAAGCTGTTTCTCCCTTCTCTCTGAAATTGTCCAGCCCAGGGAACTTACACTTAGCTCATCCACAGGCCCTGGGAGGGTAGAGGCTTCCCAGGCTGCAGAGAGGGCCTGTGGCGTTTTAGCACCTTTTTAGGAACAGGAAGTCAGAAGGAGTGGAATTTGATGGGTATGCTGTTCTGTTGTGTTTTCTTGGTCAAGTGCAGACATAGGAACCCCAAAGGCTTTGGAGCTGAAGCCCCGAGGCCCTAAGGTTTTGCGTGGGTTTGCTGCTGGCTCCCTACACACCCCACCCATCCCTGGTTACAGAGCTGTGTGTGTTGCTATGTACTGTTCTCACTGTGCACCATGGGGTTGGGGGTGGGGGCATTCAGACCAGTTCATGCCATGGTCTATGAGCAGGGCCTGGGAGCCCCAGCTCTGCTAGTGGAATGTTTTAGAAAACCAGTGGCTTTCGGTAGGAGTTACTTCCTGTGAGTTACGTGGACCTGCCCAGCAGCAGAATGTAGTGGGAAGAATTTGGTGTGTGGAGGGCAACAAGTAGGATTCACTGGCATGTGCTTTGGGGCAAGTTTGTCAGCCATGCTGCGTTGGTTTTCTTATTTGAGACCTGTAGCCGGCACCTTCCCCAGGTGAAAATACTTCATATTCCTCTTTGCCTTGGGTTTTCCATCTGCCAATGGGCTTGAGTTGGCTCTCCCACCTGTCCATGCTTTGCTTTAATTTTTAATTTTTTTAACCCCCCTATGAGGTGAGTTGAATTTCTTCCCCATGTTCCAAATGAATGAAAATGCCTATTGTGTGGATTTGGCACCCCCAAAGAGAGGAGGGGGTGCAGGGAGTTTACTGTCTAGCCAGGAGACGAGAGACTCATGAGGGCACATGTGCTGACTGAGGCTTTTCTGGGTCAGAAAGTCTTACAATTTCAGTTTTCTGAATACCATGATTGTAATTTTGGATACCATTGCTTACCAGTTTCAAGATTTTCAGGATAGGCATTTACTATCTATACTGTTAGTTGTTGAATGTTTTTGCTAAAATGGCTCACTTTTAAAGCTTAAATTTATTTTAAAAGGAAATATTATGTTGTTATAATTGGAGAACCAATATCACTGACCAACAAATAGACAATACTGCAAAAATAAACCACACCAGTGATAAAATAAGCTTATTAATTCCTGGCTGGATGCAGCTGGCTGAAGATCTCAGGCTGGGGGACCTGCTCCATCTTCCTTGAGAAAGGAAGCTTCACTAATGTCGGAGATATTGAAGGTATATTGGCATCTAACCAAGACTTTATCTTTGCAGAGTGATTGGAAAGGGGCTTTTTCACTATTTAAAAATGGTCTTTTAAAAAATATTTATTTATTTTAGAGAGAGGGAGGGGGAGAGAGCACACACATATGTATGCATGAGTGGCAGAGAGGCAGAGGGAGAGAATCCTCAAGCAGACTCCCCACTGAGGGCAGAGCCTAATGTGAAGCTTGGTCCCAAGACCCTGAGATCATGACCTGAGCTGAAACCAAGAGTTGGACTTGGCTTTACCCACCAAGCCACTCGGCACTCCTAAAAATGCTATTTAATACTCTGTTGTGTCTATTACATGATGCTCCTTGTTCCATGTTCCATGGTTGGGCAACATCACCGAAGCACTTAGCATACCCTCTGAGCTTCACTTGTCCCTAGATAGACTGAAGACTTTGTAATATTCTGCTTTCTTTATTTCTTTGTACAGTGTCTGGCACATAGTAAATACTAAACAGTGTTTGTTGAATTGATTCAAAGCATAATGTGTTAGCATAGACAGTAAGTACACTGTAGCACTGAGGGGAGGGATGGATCCATAAGAGTTGGGCTTGGCAAGGGAGGCTTTCCAGAGATGGGCCCCTCTCACAGCCACTTGGAACCTGTCCCTTCATTGCTCCCTCATGAGCCCTTTTCCTCCTTGGTTTTCTTACCTCCTTCTCCAACCAGGGAAGAAAATACCACAGCAACCTGCTTCCCCCTCAGAGCCACCCCCCCAAAGAGAAGGCTGAGGGGAGCCAAGACAGGGGTGGAGGAGTGGGAGGAGGGAGGTTGGGGGATGGAGGGGGGCCAGGGTGGAAGGGGGATGGTGGGGGCATGTCAGGAGACCTGTGGGCTAAGCCTGAGCCCTTACAGGCTGCCCTCAGGTCCAGCATTAAGGGGAGTCTGGTGCCCTTCCCAGGGCAGAAGCTGAGCCCTGGGGGTTGTAGGCTATCCTCTTCTCTCATTCCATCCTCCTTGCTCTCTAGCTGCTTCCCTTTCTTCTTTTTGTCAGCAGCCTCTAGCCCTGCACCGGTGGGTGGATCCCACAGCCCTGAAGACCACTGCAGTGAAGAACTTAGTGGTGGTTGTGCTTATCTGTGATGTGATTATACAGTCATCTAGGAAAAGACACAGGCACCATTGGCTGTGGACACTGTGTCAGTAGCTGCCTGCATGACCCATGGCTCTGCCCTGAAGGCCCCTCTGGCATTGGGACCCGACTGTCATCCAGTTTCTAGTAGTCCCAGTGTTGCCAGGGATGGGGGCAGTGGTATCTGTTCTCTCCCTCCCACGGTGGGAGTCTGGACCCTTCCCTCCCTGAACATCTTGCTGCTGCTAAGTTATTAGTAATGACCACCATTACTTCCACTGTGCTCGGTCCATCAAGGAACTAATTTAATCCCTTTAACAACCCTCTGGAGTATTTACCGTGACTATCCCTCTCTTGTAGAAGAGAACGGTGAGATTACCTGTCTTGGTCAAGGTCAAACAGCTGGTGTCAGATAGGGATGCAGACAGACCCTGGGTCTGAGCTCTCAGTCCCTGTGATGTCCGGCCTCTCCAGGATGCTTCTGTCACCTGGGCATAGGTGGGGGAGGGATGGCCTTATTCTTGCCATTGGGGTTGCTAGCAGTAAAGCAGGGTCAGGATTGGAGAAGGCAGCCTCTGAACTGGACAGTCGTCTCTGCTCACCTTCTTGCTCCCTGTGGTATACACACCTGTCTTCCCTCCTGTCTGCATGGTGGGGGGGGGGAGTCATGAATTGGGGAAGAGTTGCACCCCACAGATACCTTTTAATTACAAGGTTTGTAATTTGCGTCTGTTGCAAGAATCTATCTGCTCAGGACTGGCCCTGAGTCCATTACATGGCGTGGAGCCAGCAGGCAGGGATGAGAGGCAGCACGTTGCCCAGGAGGGTGAGGCTGGAGGGGGCTGGGGAAACAGCAAGAACTGGGGAGCACAGGGTCCCAAGCTTCTTGAGGCCCCAGCAGGGAGGACAGTGAACCCAGGTTGCAGGTCAGCTTCCACGGGAAGCAGGGCGGGGACGACCTCTAGGTATGTGTACTGCCCTTTCCTGCCTTCAGGCTTCGGAGTGGGTCTGGGGTGACCAGGAGACATCGGTCTTGAGCATGCTCAGCCTTCCTTCCTTGTGGTTTCTCCCTGCCTGGTTTTGCCATCACTCAACATCCTCTGCATATACTCTCAGGTCTTTCCTTCAGATCCTTCATGTAACCCTGCTTTTAGTAGCTGCACCCTAATGGGGGATCAAAGCCTCAGGCTTTTGGGCACCAGCAAGTGGAGCGGGGCTCTGGAAATCACACCCTGCTGGCTCTATTTCCAAGAGCTTTGGCCCCAGACGGGCCTCCCTCCTTCCTTTGCCCCCAGCTGTCATAAGCCGCTTACCTTAGAGCCTAATGCCCTAACAGCCAGGCAACATTTGGGATGGAATGCCCTTAAGTGCAGAGGACCTCTCTGCTGATCTGGGATGAGGGAGGAGGACGCGGTCAGTACATCTGGGGAGGTCAGTGTTTAATGAAGGAAACAGGAGGCAGACGGTTTTTCAGGGTCATGTGGGATGACCCCTGTAAATGCACAGGTTTCTTCCATGTGTGGCTACTTACAGAGGGTGAGTGGTTAATCTGCTCACAGCCTCCTGCATTCTGGGTCATTCCCTCCCACTGTTAGGATGCTCAGGAAATGGAAGCTAATTCAGTCATTAATCTTAGCCTAAGCCACGCTGAATCGGACAGAGACACTTGGATCTTCCTCCCTCAGACGCAGAGTGTAATACTCTCCAGGACCAAAGGGCTGTGGTTGATCCAGCTGCTCCCACCTTCACTAGTTTGGGTAATGGCAAACTGCCCAGACCTCATCTGGGTATACGTAGGTACACATCCTAACTGTCCTGCAGTAGTGACTCGGACCAAGGGGAACAGGGCTGGAAGGTTTCCTGAAGGAGAAAGTTCTCATGTAAGCAAAGTTGGAATGCCAGGCTGAATCTGAATCCCAGCTCAGCCACCAAGCAATGGATAAGCTTGGGCAAACTGTATGACATCTCCTGTCCCTTTGGTTTTCTCACTGGATCTCTTTGAGTGGTTTCGAGGAAACATCTGACACATGGTGGACACATAATATTGGTCAGGAAGGGGCACCTGGGTGACTCAGTGGTTGAGCATCTGCCTTTGGCTCAGGGTGTGATCCTGGGGTCCTGGGATCAAGTCCCATATCGGGCTCCCCTCAGGAAGCCTGCTTCTCCCACTGCCCATCTCTGCCTCTCTCTGTGTGTCTTTCATGAATAATTAGGTAGAATGTTAAAAAAAATATTGGTCAAGGAAATGAGATTCAGGGAGATGACACCCCTAAAGCACTATGAGCAGTGCCTGGCATTTGCCAGAGGTTCAGCTTTGGTTGCTATTCTAGTTCCTTAATCTCCGGTCCAGAGATCTCTAAAGAACTTTTGTCTTTTTCTGGCCTCTAGGCCAACCTGTCTATAAATGAGATGCAGTCTTCCATCCAAATGAGGCCCAGCCCTCTTCTGGTCTGGCTTCACGGACCAGTGGCAGACTCTAACACCTGCCTGCTGTCCACATGCTCTGGAGAGCCCTTCTTTAAAAGCCCCCCCCCCCCCTTCATCTTTCTAGAGTCTCTGGAAAGCTCTCTCAAGAGCTAAGACCCAATGTCCAATACCTTACCAGCAGGCTGACTGGTCTCCTGGAAGCCTCACCTGGAATCATAGAGACTTTTGTCTTCCTGGGCCTGTGACTAGGTCTTCAATCTATGCTCTGGGTTGAGCTGACAGTGTCACTTATTACACTGAATACCTGATTTTAAAATCCTCATCCAACTTGAAGTGTTTATATAGTAGTCCTTTTTTGAAGTGAATAGTCAGTGTCATTTATCTGCTTTCTAAACCCGGACTTTCAAATCTCAAACTTCCCTTCCTCCTTCAAGGGAGGCACTCCTGTACCTTTCTCATGTGCTTTGGTGAGAAATGGCATACACTGTACAGCTCTAAGCACAGTCTAGCCTATCAACCTATGGGAAGAAGGGGGAATATAAACCAGTTCTTTTGCTCGCTTGTGCAGTATCGTAAAACTCAAGAGGGAGGCTCTTCTTGGGGTCTAGGTCTAACCCAACTCCCTCCAGAGCAACTGTCTGTTGGTGAAGGAACAGATCAGATGGCATGTATTTGATTGGCCCCGCTGGGTCTCATGTACGTGGGGATTTGTCCCCAGAGCCTTGTTTTGAAGCTCCCATGTCCTAGGCAATGGAGCCAGTGGGAGGATTGGGAAATACCTTCTTTGTGGGCCCAAGGAGGAAGAAGTCTGGTGATCTGCAGATTGGAGCTCTCTCTTCCCAGCTTTGTCTCAGACTTGGGACAGTCATGTGACTTTTCCCAGATCTTGCATTTCTGTGTTTGTGGCTGGTTTGGGTTCCTGTGTCATCTGTTCCCTGTGGCATTGGTAAACAGGCCAGCCTGCCATTACCTGCAGAATCACATTGTCCTTGGTGGGCTGCGTGAGATGTCTGTGGGTCATCTTGTCTGCATCCCTGTGTCTGCAGCAGGCTTCCTGGGTCTGTGTCCTTCAAACATCTCCCCAGAGACTTCTTCATCACTTCAGATAATATGTCCCTGTTCTTTGTAGTGACAGGGTTCTTCCTAGAGTCTGACTTGAATCTCCCTTGCTGCCATCTTAATACCATGGTCTACCTAATCCGGCCTCTAGAGAGGCAAGGAACAGCTGCTTGGCCCTGCCCCTGTTCCTTCCTTGTTCTTGTTGGGGTGTCACCTCCATGCATCCAGCTCGTGAATCCCCCAGCAATTTCTTTGTCACTAGATCACATTGCAAGCTCCTGTCCAAATGCTGTCTGGCCGCATCCTGTTCCAGGCATCTCCCTCCCACCTGAGTATTTGTGTTTCTGATTATTTATCCCCAGATGCAATGGCCACATTTTTCCAGGTTGAATCTGCTCTTTGTTACTTCCTGCCTGGGTTTGCTCACATCTCCAGGTCCCTTTTGCAGCCTCTGCTTGCTGGGCGGTGTGCAGACTGAATGGAGCGGTTGGGGAGAGCCTGTTCCCCTGCTGAGAAGGGCCCCACCCCTCTGAAGTCAAGTCCCTCCCCAGGAGGACATCTGAACTGATGAACACAGAAAGCCATCAACTGCTGCCAGCAGGGGGACGACCTACATGGAGACCTGTCCCAGCTGTTGGGCTTTCCCTGAGTCTCCTGAGCGGAGAACAAGGGGACGCCTTCCTGCCCTGTTGGCCTTAGCTCTATCTGAACAGCCATCACCAGTTCTAATTAAATACTCAGCAGATGAAGCCCCCCCAGTGCCAGATGAGGCAGTTGGGGTCATTTCCTGCTGGGGAGGTGGCTGGGCCAGGATGGCAGAGGCCATACAAGTTAAACGCAGGGGGAGAGTGAATGATTCCCCCTGCCTTTTTTTTTTTTTTAAAGGTAGAGTTGATTTCATTTTAGTTTTTCCTCTTTTATTTTATTGTAAGCCCCTATGACTCAGAACGTCAAGAGTTACAAGGGACCTTTGAGAGTCTTTAATGCGCATCTCATTTTACAGATGGAGGCCCATGGAAGTTTGCTAACTTTCTTCAATTCCCAGAAGCGTGATAAATTGTCCTCTGCCCTCTAGATGGGTACTTAGCATTAGGCGTGGAAAGAGTTAAAATCTGTCGTGAGGAGGAGGGGCTCAGAAATGGAAGTCTTTCCAAACAAGCCTTCCCTCCTGCTGTGGCTTTCCTCACTCTTCACCTTGAACTAGAGGGCGATGTTGGGTACCATGGTACCTTTCCAGCCTCCCAGGGCTCTGATTTGCCATGATTGGATCCAGGTCCAGGGGCATGCATGTGGGAGAGTCAGATGCTGCTCCCGGGAGAGTGTCACAACTCCAGTGGCAGGGGGAAGCCGTTAAAGACAGAACTCATGCATCTTGCTCCCTGCCCCAGTTCTCTTTCTCTCGACCCAGGCACAGCTTCTGAGTTTTGAACACGTTGCTATTTAGGAGATTTCCTAAGAAGATGCTGATGAATTTGGAGTGATTTTAAAATTCACCTGGGGAAATAAACAGCTGCATCTTGGAACACAAACACACGCATTTGTACTGCTGTGTCTGTGCGCCCCACCCCCACCCTCCAGGCCATCTAGGAAAAGCCAACATATCCAAACCACATAGAAACACAGAAACCCACATGGATGGGCTGAACGAGTGCTGCAAAGGGCAAGGGAGGAGCTGTCCTGCAGATGGGCATATATCGTGCCAGGAGATGGTGTGGTCTTAAGAACATGCGTTTGGACTCCTAGAGACCATCGCGTCCCTGGTTTGTGGGAACTCCTTGCAAGACAGAGGTGTTTCTCTTTTCTGAAAACCTTCTACTCTCCTAGGGAAGGGGAAGGAGGAAGGAGGAAAGGAACAAGCATTTGTAGTCACCTGAGTATATGCCAGACTTGTATTCTCTTCAAGCTATTGTGAAATTATTCCAATTTTATAGAAGCTGAGGTTTTTAGAGATGAAACTCCATTTGAGAGCCATGCACTTTCCATGACACTGTGCTGCCAGCATATTCCCCTGGGTTCTGTGGACCTACCTGACTAAGGATCTTAGAATCCCTAGTCTTTAAGGGACCATTTGATTTTGTGGGATAGCTGCTAACCCACTATATGCATCTGTTTCCTCCTCTGAAGATGGAACTCATGCGATTTGGCTGTTTGGCTGGGTTGTTAGAATTCCTAATAACATGAAGTCTGTGGTCCTCTGAGCTGTGATCAGGAATGACTACTAAAGAGATATTTGCTGGCCTCTAAGCTGGAAGCACTGTACAGAGGGGTCGTTTTAACTCATCTACTGTGCATCTAGCATGCTTGGGTATTTGCTGGGCGGAACTCAGAGTCCCAGCTCAGGGCAGGGAGAGTCTCTCCCACCTTAATGAGATTTTGCAGCTTTTTGGCTATAGCTTGGTTTTACATGCCCATGCTCCCCTTTTTTTCCTGTCTTTAGGAACCTCTCTTTCAACTCTGTTACCCCTCAGTTATGATCTCCTCAGTCTGCCTCTTCACGCCAGGCTTAACCTTTCTGTTGAAGGGTAACATATATCAGAAAAATATGAGTGTACAAATGTAAGTGTGCAACCAAGTGGATACATGTGTGTAGCTGCCACCCAGATGAAAAAATAGAACATTTCTAGCCTCCTCTGGCCCCCTTAGGCCAGAGGGTCATGTGCCCCTGTCCAAAGGTCATAATATCCTTCACGCTTCATGTGTGAATATTGTCTATTTTTGTATTTTATATAAATGGAATTATTCAATGCCTGGCCTTTTTTTTTCCTTCTCAACATTAAGTGTGTGAGAGTCATTTATATTGTGTATAGTGGTGGTTTATTCATTACTTCAAGGGTATTTATTTTGTTGTTTGGGTGTACTACCATTTACTTTTTCATTCTACCATCAGTGGATGTTAGGGTTGTTTTTTGCTTTAGACTATGAATAGTGTTACTTTGACTGTTCTTTTGCAAGCCTTTTGGTGAGTGCACTTCTGATGGGTATACACTTTGGAGGGTCAAGTGCCAGGTCATATGGTATATATATGTTTGTTTAGCTTTAGTAGACATGACTGACCAGCTTCCAAAGTTTTTGTATCAATTTATACTTTCTCTTTTTTTGAAAGATTTTATTTATTTATTCATGAGAGACACACAGAGGAAGACAGACACAGGCAGAGGGAGAAGCAGACTCCCTGTGAGGATCCTGATGCGGGACTTGATCCCAGGACCCAGGGATCATGACCTGAGCTAAAGGCAGACACTCAACCACTGAGCCACCCAGGCACCCCAATTTATACCTTCCATTATCAGTGTCTGAGAGTTCCAGTCTCTCTACACACTTGACAACACTTGATCTTGTCAGTCATTTTAATTTTAGCCATTCTGGTTACATATGTAAGTGGTATCTCAGTGTGGTTTTAATCTTCATTCTCTGATGGCTAATGAGATGAAAACCTTTTCATATGTATTGTTTTTCCCCCAGCCATTTGGAGATCCTCTTTTGTGAAGTGCTTGTTCATGTCTTTTGCCCTTTTTATTTTATTTTATTTTATTTTGAAGAAGATTTTATTTATTTATTCATGAGAGATACACACACACACACACACACACAGAGAGAGAGAGAGAGAGAGAGAAGCAGAGGGAGAAGCAGGCTCCATGCAAGGAGCCCGATGTGGGACCCCAGGATCATGCCCTGGGCCAAAGGCAGGTGCTAAACCACTGAACCACCCAGGGATACCTCTTTTGACCTTTTTAAAAGTTGAGTTGTCTATCCTTTCCTCATTGATTTGAAGGAGTTTTTCCTATATTCTTGGTACAAGTCTTGTGCTAACTATCTGCTTTCCAAATATCTTTTTTTCTGCTCTGTGGTTTTCCTTTCATTCTTTGTATCTTTTGGTGGATAGAGGTTCTTAATTTTATTCTAGTTCAATTTATTAATCTTTTTCTTATGATTAGTACTTTTTATGCTCTGTTTAAGAGATCACCACCTCTGTAGTACAAGTCATGAATATATTCTTTGTTGATATCTCCCAGAACTTTATTGGTTAACACTTCACATTTAGAGTACAATCCACATAGAATTTACTTTTTTCTTGCATGTGTGGTATGGTGTGAGTTGTGATTAATATTTTCCCCCATGTGGAGGTCTGATTGACCCAACAGCATTTATTGAGAGAACCATCCTTTCCTGTGGCTCTGCAGTGTCATCAAACATGTATAGGGGGCTGCTTCTGGATTCTCTATTTTATTCTATGGGTTCGTTTGACCATGTATGCACTAATATCTCATTATCTTTTATTTTTATTTTTTTAATATCTCATCTTGATCACGGCATTTTATATTAAATATTTCATAGACTTTCAAATTTTTTTTACTTAATATTTCCATTTTTTTTATCTTAGACAAGCTCCTTTAGTCTGCCTTCCATTCCCCCCACTCTGCCCCAAATACCCTTGTATAAATGACCATTGCCATCTGGTTGGTGCTAACCTAACAGAGGTATTTTAGTTTTCAGCTTCCCTGTTCTTACAGCAGCATCCAGCACAGCTGACCATTCTTTCCTGTTTGAAACACTATCTAACCTGATGCCATGCTTTCCTAATTTCTCTCCTACTTCTCTGGCCACTTCCTCTAAGTCTTCCTGGCTGGGTTATTATTTTAAATGTTGGGTTGCTTTGAATCTCATTTCTAGGCACCCTCTTCTCATTTTACAGTTATTCTCAAGATGATTTATTTACAACATTTCTGCTGCCATCTTCATGGTAAAAGAGCTCCTAAATTTATATCTCCATGTAGAATTTTCTTCAGAGCTTGAAATCATGAATCATCTCAATCAGAATTTTTTCTCAGTGGTTCTCTTACTGAATTATTTTTTTTACCCAGAATTAAAAAAAAAGATTTATTCTTTGAGAGAGAGAGAGAGAGAGAGAGAAGAGGGGCAGAGGAAGAGGGAGAGAGAGGGTCTCAAGCAGACTCCCCACTGAGTTTAGAACCTGACATGGGGTTTTTTGGCATTTTTATTTCATGGCCATGAGATCATGACCTGAGCTGAAACCAAGAGTTAGATGCTTAACCACCTTAGCCACCCTGGCACCCCAACCCAGAATTATTTTTACCTTCCTGTCCTTCTCTGTGTACCCAGATACCCTCCAGCTGGGGCTTCAGACAAGGGGTTTAATCTCTTTAAGACTCAGTTTCCCGGGGATCCCTGGGTGGCTCAGTGGTTTGGTGCCTGCCTTCGGCACAGGGCATCATCCTGGAGTCCCGGGATTGAGTCCCGTGTCGGGCTCCCTGTGTGGAGCCTGCTTCTCCTCTGTCTGTGTCTCAACCTCTCTCTCTCTATCTGTGTCTCTCATGAATAAATAAATAAAATCTTAAAAAAAAATATTCAGTTGCCCCAGATCATTAACTGGGGTGAAATATTTCTCTCCTTCACAAGGAAGATAAGAGAATTACCTGATTTATTTCTGTCAAATTTCTTTGTTCTCTTAAGAGACAAATAATATCTCTATAAAATGTTGTCAACCCTCTTAGATTTCTACGAAACACGCTTCCTCATTTTCATCTACATTTTGACCATCTAGAATGATAGAGCTTCAAAGGGAGGGAAAATGAAGACCCAGACATATCAAGTGGATTCCTCCCACCACAACTGGTGATCAAGAATGCTCTCAGTTTGTCCCATCAGAGTCGCCTCATAAAAAACACTGGTGATTCTCAGAAACTGGAGATCTGATGTCCAGCCTTGATTATTGGTTCAGGGAAGGAAAAGAGCTGCCTTTCACTCTGCTGGGGAATTGACAAACAAGCCTGTTTATTTGTTCATTGCTTAGGCCCTATGATTCCTCACTATAATCACTGTTTAGAACATTTTTAGGACAGAATCATCCCCTGTTTCAGTCAAAGCTGGAATTTTACTATCATAGTGATTACTAATCAGGATTTCAATTAGATTGAAAGTTCCTTGTGTGTGTGTGTGTGTGTGTGTGTGTGTGTGTGTGTTCCATTTGTTCTCAAATTGTAGCATGATCAGGATTACCTGAAGAGTGAGAATGTATTTCTTTGTATGGCTTTATTGGCCCTAGGGATTATGGTAGATATGCTTATTTTTTCACTGTCTATTCTGACTCATTGTTTTACCACTTCACTTACTACTTCAAAGGAGTAGAACCTTTACCATCTCATAAGTCCTTTTACCCTTCCTCCTTTGTTTTGTTGTTTTCTTATGTATTACAGTTATATACATTGAAAAATCTGTCAGAAATGCTATAATTTTTATTTTTAACTACTAAACATATTTTTAAAAAAGATTTATTTATGAGAGACAGACAGAGAGAGAGAGAGAGAGAACACAGAGGGGGAGGGAGAAGCAGATTCCTTGCTGAGCAGGGAGCCTGATGGGGGGGCTCCATCCTAGGACCCCAGGATCATGACCTGAACTTAAGTGTCAGTTGGCAGACACTTAACCAACTGAGTCTGCCAGGTGCCTCTAGACTTATTTTTAAAAAATAAGAAGAGAAGAATTGTATATTTCATTCACACAGCTATTTACCATTCTTGTGGCTCTTTCTTCATTCCTGATGTTCTAAGTTTCCTTTTGGTGTCATTTCTCTTCTGTCTGAAGAATTTCCTTTAGAAAAATTTCCTTTTAGAGCAAGTGTTTTGGCAATAAATTATCTTAGTTTTCCCTTCATCTGAGAAGATTTTATTTACAAATGATATTTTTACAGGTTATAGAATTCCGGGTTGATGATTCTTTTCTTTTTGCCTTTGCAAAATGTTATTCTACCATCTTCTGGGCCTTTGTGTTTCCTGATGAGAAATCTGTACTCATTCACATAATTGTTCCCTGTTTATCTCTGGTGGTTTTTTCCCTTTATTTTTAGTTTTGTCAACAGTTTGATTATGATCTGTCTGGGTATGGATTTCTTTGGGTTTATCGTGTTTGGGATTTACTGGGCTTCCTGAATCTGTATGTTTATATCTTTCACCAAATGTAGGAGAAAGTTTTCAGTTAAAAATTTTTTTTTTTCCTGCACTGAACTCAGTCTTGTCTTTCTGGAGGTTTGGTGGCATTAATGTTAGATCTTTTTTGGCAATTTCCCATAGGTCTCTGAGGTTCCGTTTGTGTTTTCAATCATTTTTTTTCTCTGTTGTTCAGATTGGATGATTTCTATTGATTTTTTGAAGGACTTTCTTCATTTTGTCACCCGCATTCTGTTATTGAGCCTATCAGTGAGCTTTTGATTGCAGTTAGTGTATTTTTTCCTGAAATTTCTGTTGAGTTCATTTTTATGTCTTCTGCTTTTTTGCTGAAATTTTCTATCAATGTATTTCAAGAGTGTCCTGTCTTGAGGCATTTTTTATAATAGCTACTTTAAAGTGTTTGTCAGATATTTAGTATCTTTGTGAACTTGACATCTGTTGTCTTTTTCCATAAAGACATTTCCTGGTTTCTTATATGCTTAGTAATTTCTGATTGTATCCTGGACATTTTCATTATTACGAGACTCTGGGTCTTGTTTAAATCCTATTTGTGTTTTAGCAAGCAATTGATCTAATTGGCTTTGGCTACAAGTTCTGACCAGAACTCTGTGGGCCGTGGTTTCAATATCAGTTTCATTTTCAAAGCCTTGTGCTATTTGGATCTGTCCTGCAGATGCTACCACGTGGCCAGTTTGGGAAACGGGCAGTGGTCTACCACACAATTTAGTCTTTAAAGTATGTAGCATGCTATTTAGATGTGTGCATATGGAGCCCAGGGGTAAGTGAAGGAATTCATGAACAGCCTTATGGGGTCACTTTGCTGTGCTCCTCTCTCTCCATGATCTTTCTGTGTCTTCTAGTTTGCCAGGATCCCTTTGTCACCTTTTCCCCCCAGAAACCTTGGAATCTGCTTTCCCTCCTTTGCCACATACTTCCTACAATTGCACCTGTATCTGGGACCAAGTGGTGGGAGGACACAGAGAGAGGCAGCAACAAGAGTTTGTTCCCCCCTTTTGGAGGCCTATCTCCTGTATTCAGAGGAGAACATTCCTTTCTCTCTCTCTCTCTTTTTTTTTTTTTTTGAACATTCCTTTCTCTTAGACTTCTATGGGCCCATAGGATAGGGTGCAAAAGAATG
Organism: Canis lupus dingo; assembly: GCF_003254725.2. NCBI lineage: Eukaryota > Metazoa > Chordata > Mammalia > Carnivora > Canidae > Canis > Canis lupus. Next base: position 39,248,952 of record NC_064269.1, read on the forward strand.
AAGAAAGGGGATCCCTGGGTGGCGCAGCGGTTTAGCGCCTGCCTTTGGCTCAGGGCGCGATCCTGGAGACCCAGGATTGAGTCCCACGTCAGGCTCCCAGTGCATGGAGCCTGCTTCTCCCTCTGCCTATGTCTCTGCCTCTCTCTCTCTCTCTCTCTCTCTCTCTGTGACTATCATAAATAAATAAAAAATTAAAAAATATTAAAAAAAAGAATGAAGAAAATAAAGAGAGTTTTCTTCCATTCTCTCTGAGTGTTAAGAGACTCCTTTTTTATTTCTCCAGTCAAAACTAGAGGGCTTCTCTTGGGGCTCTTTGTGATGCTGATGACCCCCACATCTGGCTTTTGGACCACTTTGAGTCTAAGCTGGGAGGATACTGATGGAGAAAGACACCAGTTTGGTACTCATTTAAACTCCCTTCTTCTTCCTCAGTCTGCCTACTACTGTTCACTTTGCAGAATTCTCAGGTAGCTGCTCCATACCTTCTCTTTGGGTTTTATTCAGAAGAAGAGAAGCAGAGAGTGTGCTTATGTCATCTTACCTGAAATTGAGACTTTTGGAAGACTTGTTGAGAACACAGCTTTTCATCCCTCACCCTGAGGGTTTCTGATTCAGTTAGTCTCAGGGCCTAAAAATTTGTATTCCTAATGAATTCCCAGATGCTGCTGATGCAGCTTGTTCCAGAACCACATTTTGAGAACCACTGATCTAGTCTATCCTCAAATAAACATGGGAAAACTTTTTGTCCAGAGTAGAATATAAGTCAAATTACTTCATTTTAGTAATTTTAAGTACCCAGTGGTTTATTATTTAATAAACAGAGAGAGAAAGGACAGTGGAAATCCCTTGGTTGAGCAGATGAGATTAAAGGAAATAAAATATGGAGTTTATTATCTATTAGATGGCCAAATAGGAATTATGGTTGATGCTTTATAAGTTTATAGAACTTCACAAGTTTATAGAACTTAAAACTTGTGGAAATGTTATAATGGAGAATTTCTATTATTGAGATGTCTGCTCTAGGTATAAATTTTTAAAGCAGAATATCATGGAATATCTAGTAACTCTTGAATTTCTTTGTGGGCTATCCCTTTGACCATAGGAAAGACAGTAAGAGGAACTAAGTTTTCATCTCATTTCCAAATAACAAGGAAAAGCTGTTTGGCAAAGGAAGAACCCCACTTGGCCATGCCATCTTGCCAATGATGAAAGTACAGAATGTAGGGTGTGATCAGATATAGCTACCAGGCTTTTCATGTACATATATCTTAAATCAAAGAAAAGGTAGATATTGCTTGAATGTATATCACAAGAATCAGAATTTTAGAAAAAAGAAGTCCAGTTTTGCTCCCTGGTCTTTAACACAGGGCTTGAGAAGTGGTTGCTGGGTTGAGGTCTTTCTATCTTCCACACTAATGTGTGTCTTGGGGAAAATCCTAGAAGTTAGAGCCACTCAAAAATCATTAACTTCAGATTAGGTATTTATAAATACAGAGCATTCCATCAATCTGTTCTGACATGCACACCTCTGCCTTGGGCTCTGGGTGGAAGGCTCTCCCCTGAGGGATTCCCAGGCAGGTCTAAGGCAGGGCTTGTTCTGTTGCCCGATGCTATTCCAGTGTGACCAGCTGGAAGCACATTCTCCTCTGGCCTGTGCACCAGCATTGAGGCTGCGAGTATCTAGAGCAGCTGTCATGATAGGGAAATGAGCTCTGCAACCACAAGAGGCCTTGCCACTCTCTCCAGACCTCTGAGGGAGATTTTCCATGCTGCTAAGGACTCAGTACTGTTGAGAATTACCACCTCTGGGCAGATTTGTTTTTCCCAAGTTGCAGGTCTAGGCAGAAAATTAAAAAAACAAAACACCAAAAAAAAAAAAAAAAAAAAAAAGAATGGAATTTTAAGCCCCCAGGGCCACCGACCAGAGAAGGCACAGACTTAATGAGTCCTATTTTCCGTCTGTGCACCTGCTTTTGCTTGTCCACAGACACACGGCCTCTGAGCCTCTGTCCTCTGTCGTCTCAACTCTTAGTCCCAGGGCATTATTTACACAATTGCCCCCGGAGTCCTCCAGGCCACCAGGAGGCAGAGAAGGGCCATGGAGGGCTGCTTGGCTAAGTGAAACTCTGCAAACCATGAAGAGTCACTGTCCCCCTTTAAGAAGGCTTTACTTCTCATTAGGCCCTGATCTAAAAAGGCTTCATTTTCCCTTTGCTTGGGAACCCCACTTTGTCATTCCTGAGTTATCTGTCTGGTGGCCAGCACATCCCAACTCCGGCACCGTCAGTGTGGCATGACAAGGGAAGGACTGTGGAGAAGAGGACACATGGTCCTGGTTCCCAAGAAAGCCACAGGTGGGGGAAGGAGAAAAAGACACAAGACATTTAGAGTCTAAGAGTCCCATCCTTGTGTAGTGATCTTGACTTCTGTCATGACTCCTGGGGGCTCAATCCGTACGCTGGCCTGCAGTTTAGCACATTTCTTCTTGGAGTATGATTGCTCCTGTCCTGCTCTTCCCAGAAGCATGTGCACTTCTTGAGGTCAGGGGTCATGTGGCATTAATTTCTGCATTTCTGGGCATGAGCAGTATAGAAGAGTGGTTAAGGACTCCTGCTTAGGGGCCAGGCAAGTCTAGATCTAAATCCCTGTGTAAGTGTCGAAGCTTTATCTCCTTCATTAGGAGTTTGCATTTACATTTTTTTAAAAAAGGAGGGGGTCATCTGGGTAGCTCAGTTGGTTAAGCATCTGATGCTTGGTTTTGGCTCAGGTCATGAGATTGAGCTTCATGTGGGGCTTGTGCTCAGCACGGAGTCTGCTTCAGACTGTTTCTCCTCCTTCTCTGCCCCTCTCCTCCGTCTAAGATAAATCTTAAAAAAAAAGAAAAAAAAAAGAAAAAAAAAAAAAAGAAAAAGAGCCTTATCTGTAGTATGTACCTCCCAGGGTTTATGTGAGGTATACAGAAGATAATGCTTGTGAAGAGCTTAGAGCTGTCCTGGGCGAATTGCAATGTTCAAAAGACCTTAGGTCCCCTGCTCCTCCTCCTTCATTCTGTTCCACCTCCTTCCTTGTTTCCAGAGCTTCACATAGTGTTTGGCATAGAGAAGGTGTGCATAATCATTGGTTGAATGACTAAGAAAATGTCTAAAGAGAGCAAACGAATTATGACTCAGCAGTATGGCTTGTTGGGCCTCCTGGGGACGGTTGCCTGCATGTCCCTGGACACTGGTGGGAATGGGCTGCTGCAGGGCTGTGGGGAGGCGTTGGGGAAGTAGTGGGTTCTCTGGTTGGTCTCAGCCCTCTGTGCATGCTCTGCTTGGAATCATACATTTTTACTGAGGGTGCTGCTGTATCAGGTTAGGGTTACTTACCTAAATAATTGAATATTGGAAGATTTAACTTTCACTGTCCTGGATTTCTGTGAATCCATCATTACATTTTATTGGGGTTTGAGGCTAGTGAACATAGCTCCTTACCATCTGTGGATTTTGTGAATATTAGGAACCTGGGATCACGACCTGAGCCAAAGGCAGTTGCTTAACCAGCTGAGCTACCCAGGCTCCCCCTTTAATTGCTGTTAGAGTCAGCAGGAGACATCACATAATTTTTTGTAACTGTGGTGAAATGTACATAGGACTATCCATACAGTTTTCCATAACATAAAATGTACCATGCTAGCCATTTTTAAGTGTACAGTTTTGTGGCATAAAATGCATTCACATTGTTGTATAGCCATCACCACCATCCATCTTCTGAACTTTCTCATTTTCCCAAACAGAAGCTCTGTTTTATTAAACACTACCTGCCCATCTCCCCACCCCCACCCCCAGACAACCACAATTCCACTTTCTGACTCAACGAACTTTACTACTCCAGGGACTTCATATATGTGGAATCATACAGAATTTGTCCTTTTGTGTCCTTTTATTTCACTTAGCATAATGTAATTATGGTTAATCTATGTTGTAGCAGGTGTCAGAATTCCCTTCCTTTTCATTTTTTTAAATAAAGATTTTATTTTTAAGCAATGTCCACACCCAATATGAGCTTAGACTCATGACCCTGAGATCAAGCATGCTTCAGCTGCTGAGCGAGCCAGGTGCCCCAGATTCCTTTCCTTTTTAAGGCTGACTAGTAGTCCATTGTATGTAGAGACTACATTTTTGTTTACTTATTCATCTGTCAACAGACATTTGGGTTGCTTCCATACTAATACTGCTAAGAACATGGGTGTACAGATATTTGAGCACCTACTTTTCCTTTTTGCTTTTCAACTTGCATGGAAGGATCAGGGTGGCTTAGGTTTGTAGGCTGGGAAGGGCCTCTCCTCCTAAAACGCAGGTCCTGAGTCCCAGGTAGGCATCTACCAGATGATAGGGTCTGTAGTTTCTACTGGCAGTTCCTGTTCATGGAGGGGGCAATGGCATATGTCTCCAGAAAGACACAGGAAAGTTTGCTCTGGCTTTGGATGGAGTCAGCCTTGACAGACTGCTGCCCATTTCTTATGTGTTGATTCTCAGTTGGGGTCTGTAAGTCAGATGGAGGCAGGACTGTACTGGCTCAGGGTCTTAATTAGCCACTGCACAACCCTTACAGTCATCCCCAGTGTTGCTCATTAAGGACTGCATGGTTGAAAGGGATGTTCCAAAGAACATAGACCATGCTGGTAGTGTGCTCAGTGGTTAAGGGCTTGAACTCTGGATTTAGACTGCTTGGGTTCAAGCCTCAGCTCTGCCACTTACTGACCCCCTGAGCACATTATCAAACCTTTCATGGGATCACTTTTTTTCACCTGTGAAGTGGGGAAAAAATTGAGTCTACTTTCTGCATTTATTGAGAGAATCAAATGAGATAATGCATTTAAAATCTTTAGCACAGGGGCACCTGAGTGGCTCAGTCAGTTGAGCATCTGCCTTTGGCTCAGGTTGTGATCTCAGGGTCTTGGGCTCCCTGCTTGGTGGGGAGCCTACTTTTTCCTCTCCCTCTGCAACTCTCCCTGCTTGTTCTCTCTCTCTCTCTCTCTCTCTCTCTTTCTCTGTCAAATAAATAAAATATTTTAAGAAATAAATAAAATCTTTAGCACAGTGCCTGACATATGGTAAGTTGCCCTATAAATACTAGGTATTATTATATTTGCTTACGGCCATTTCCCTTTACTCAGCCCTGGTCATTAGTCAGTAAGCATGAACCTCAGACATAGCATGGTTTCTTTAGTGCATTTTCCCTTCAGTTGTTCTCTCTCTGCAAAAGCCTGACATCAGCTCACCCAACCTGAAGGCTTGGTGAAAGCTCTGACACCTTGTAAAGCCTCGCTCTTCCCTAATAATGTTCTGTGTGAGTCAGAGGCCGCCCAGAGTGTTTACACTTCCGGACCCCAGCACTGGGGAAGGGGTGGTGGCTGCCACTGGCTTTGTAAGCTTCCAGGCAGCTGGGGCCAACTGGAGAGGTCAACCCCACCAGAGGAAATTTCGTCCGGCTTCCATGGAATAGGAATATTAATCTGACATGGGGCCAGAGCAGACTGGACCAGAGGGAGATGAAATAGTAGAGCAAGAATGTAGTGCTTTCTGGTAGAATCAAGGCAATGGCTGGCTGCAGCAAATCGGAACCAGATTTTTGAACATGGTTCTGATGGTGGTGGATGGGAAGGTATTGTTTCTTCTTTGGGTCCTTTCTGCTCTTCATCCATGGCCCTGCCTTGGGGTTGTTTGTCCTTCACTGTGCTGGGGGGAGAGGGTGGGTTTGCGGGGCTGCCTGCTGGCTTCCTTTCACTTTTGTTTGGTCCATGTTCTGTCCAGATGTTCTAGAGCAATCTGCAGGCCCAGTGTGTTGTCCTAGATCATGGATTGGAGAGAAGGGCTATGAGTGATTGCTGTTTCCCTCCAATGGAGACTATTCGGCGAGGTGGAAGCACCCTCCCAAAGCAGGCTGGACACCCTCACCTGGCTCTCAGGAAGTTTCCTGGCTTGTGTGTTGATATTGCCTGTTCACCACCTCTGGAATGGTGCAGAAAGTGTGGGCTGCCCTGGGTGAGGATAGAGATGGCCTCCGGGTCTCAGTGACCCCACCTTGCCATCAAGCTGTGATTGCTTTTCATCAGGAGGTATTTGCAATTAGAGCAGCAGGAAGGAGGGGTAGGGTGGGGTGGGTTGGGCAGGACAGGTTCTCAGGTATGCATCTGGCTGGCATTCATATTGTCTGCACACGAGGCTGCTCAGGGAGACAAGGTGAAGATGACACTTGTGAAACTGGAGCTTCTCTCATGTTCAGAACAGATGCCAGTGATTTCATCCTCTGCTCTCATGAATTTTACAATGTCCTTGTGGTGGCAGCTACAGAATCACTGTCCATCTTGGCTGTGAGCAAGTGTTGCTGGGCACCCTGACTGGTGAGAGGCCTGGATTCAGAATGCCCTTCCCTAGGGGCTCTTGGATGGCTCAGTTGGTTGAGTGTCTCTTGATTCGACTCAGGGCGTGATCTCAGGCGTGAGATCGAGCCCTGCATCGAGCTCTATGCTCAGTTGGGATTCTTCTTCTTGCCCCTCACCCCACTCACACACTTCCTCACTCACTCTCTAAATAAAATAAAATAAACACATAAATAAACACACATACACACACACATACACCCTCCCCCCCCAAGCCAGAACACCCTTCACCCTTCCCTTTATTGACTGTCGGTTAGGCCATAGATTGTCAAGTTCAGTGTTTAGGGTCTGGATATAGATGACTAGGGTTTATTAGCTCCATTTTTTACCAGCTGTGTGACCTTGGGCCGCATTTTAAACTGTTCTGTGCCTCTTTTTCTTTCTCTGACAAATGGTGGTCGTAATATAACCTCACCAGGGCTGTGAGAAGTATAAGTCAGCGCAGGGTTTAGAGAAGTGTCTGCCACTCATGGGTTGACATTCAGAGAGAGGAATCTTGTGATTTTTTTCCTGGGCCGATGTGGTGCACTCACGTTTATAAGATTTACAGCCTCAACCAAATTTCCCCATGTAGGCACAGGGTTACAGAGCTCAAACATTTTGCCTAGGTAAAAGGCCGTGGTCAATCAATGTTTGCCATTATAATTATTTATTATAAATACTTGGCATCATTTAAAGTGCAATAATAAAAAAAAGATATCAGAGCTAGAAATGACCTGTGATATTAGTCACTGTATCCAGCCTCCTGCTTCTATGGGGCAAGGTGATGTGTCTTGCCAAGGCCCTGATTCGGGCAGTAGGAAAGCAGGAGCTTGAAGTGAGGACCTGAGCTCCCAGCCCAGGGCTCGCACTGCTTCTCCGCAGGGCTGTCTTCTCCAAATTCAAAGAGAGTCCTGCAGAACAGCCAGAGATCCAACAGCTAAGCAGACATCTGCACATACAAGGCTACTCAAGTCTTTGTGCTATTTCCAGTTGACAGTGTTGATGACTGAGCAAGAGAAATTACTCAGGATGCACGTGAAACGAACTGCTAAGTGACGTTTCCGTGAGTGTGCAGAGTGGCTGTAAGTTTATGAGTAAGCTCTGGGGCAGAGGGCTTCCCCAGGTCTGGCTCATCCATACAGTAGGTGGACCTACCCCTGGGGTGTGTGCGTCTTCTTCCTGGGGTGGACTGCGCTGGAGTCAGAGTGGGCTGTGTATGAGCCTCAGATATTTAGCTGATCTCCATTTTCAGCACCCAGCTGCTGACAGGAAGCCAGGGAAGGGGGAAGCCAGCCGCTCTGAGATTGGAGGTCGATGCACAGGCGGTGGCCTCCGTGGTTTTCAGCAGGGTGTGTGCTAGGGACCTGACACTCCTTGGTAATAAGGGGATCCTGTGGACCTCTAGCAGGGAAGCCACAAGGAGATGCCTCTGCCCATGTGCACCCTCCCTGTGCTCTCCTGCCTCCCCTTCCAGCTCTTAACCTCACCATCTTCTAGAGAATTTTCCTTTTGCCTATTGTCTCTCTGGTGGACAGCCCTGAGTGGCTCTGAAGATCGCAGTACTATAGCCCCTGACCCCAGTGGAAGCAAAGTCATGGCCTTTTCCTTGGGACCTGTGTTTGCTGCTGGACTTTGCGTCAGGAAAACAAAGACGGCTCTGTTTGGGGATGTGGGCGACCAGGCGCTCTCCTTTCTCCTTCCTGTTCTCTAATTGTTCTCTTAGACCACCCAGCTAATGCCTCTCTTAGCTTTGATGTTGGTTTCCTCTGAAGCTTGGAAAAGAAGACCTGTCACATGGCTAGGCTAGCTCTGGCCACCAGTCCCTCTGATGTCTGACCAAGCTGTGAATGTCCTCTGTCCTCTGTCCAGCCAGTGGGCCAGGTCCCGAAGCTGGCATGGTCCCTGCTCCATGCCTGTGGGGAGGAGTGCAGATCCTGGCCTTGCCGTTTGAAGGTATGATTAAGGGCCATGGCTCTTCAAATGCCCTTCCATAAGAAGTGGAGAAGATCTAGCACAGTAGGTTTCTCAAGTCAAGTGGTCCCAGGAAATAACTCCAAATTTGAGTTTCCCATTTGTAAAATGCAGACCACAGCCTCGTGGGGTCCATCCACCTCCTTCTAGTGAACCTGGATCCCTGATGGAAGCTTGAGTTGGGGAGAGGCATTATTTCTTTCAGACCAAAGGAGAAGTGATAGATTATACTGACTGAGGAGATGCAGGTCAGGGTCTACTGGGATTGCTGTCATAAAGTCTCTGTCTCAGCCTAGAGATGTTTTTGCCTATTCCTTTCCTTCCCACTCTTAAAGACCCCTGAAGAAAAGGCAGCACGTTTGTACTTAGTGCCATCCAGCCTTCCTCTTTCACTAGTGGTTTACATTTTGAAATCTCTTTCTGGGCCTCCCCAGCCACCCACCTCTAACTATAGCCAGAAAGAGTTAATTCGATTCTTGGCCACTGCCAGGAAGTCTCAATTTGCCAGCAGAGTCAGCCCAGGATGAGCATTATTGAAATTGCTAATTTATTTCTATAGCTTCGGTCTCCAGCCTGGAATGGAACAATGAGACCCAAAGTGTTCCAGACACATTGTTTGTTTAATAAAGGAACATTCTTCCAGCTGAACTGTATGGCTGTTGGATTTTCTGGTTTGATTGGTTACCCTCGTAAGCAGTTTGGATTTCTCTTGTTAGAGTTCATGGGGGTAGGGGACTGAGGGGTCCATGAGCCCCTCTAATTATTATATCATTATTCCCCTGGCCCTGGCCTCTTACCTTGTCAAAAGGTTTGACTTCTGTAACATTGTCCTGCACCCGGAGAATTGGTTAAAGCTGTAAATCTCACAAAAATGAGTGTGCTATATGGCCCCAGGAGAAATTACAGGATTGCCCTTTCTGAATTTCAACCCCTTTGGCTTTGAGAAGGCTGTTGATTTTATTATTGATCATTGAGTTTGATCTGATGCATTTCACAGAGACTTGGCTCTGTGGTTATGCTGTTGGCTCCAGGGGCAGCAGCTAGGCTGATGACGAGTTTTTCCGTTCCCCCCGCCAGATGCAAGAGGTGGTAGGGTAAGACGCAAAACTACTCCTCCCTTCCTTCTGGCAAGTCTGATTTGGATGCATGCATATGTGGGTTTCTTTATGTTACTGATGGCGTGCGTTAAATATTACTCTTGACATACTGCCAGACGCAGGGGGATAGATGGAATGACCTTTGGAAGACCCTTCTTGGTAAAATAGCTATGAATTTTTTTCTTGTTATTCTATGGGCTGGACATTTCTTTTTATTTCTGTAGATGTAGGTAGATGGACTATATGACAGCCTGGAATGGATGCCCTGAGGTCACCTTTGTCTCTCTGGTCTGGAAAAAACCATCACAAATACAACCCATGATGCAGACAGTGAGTTTAGTTGGGGAGGTTGGGCAGTGGTCAGTATGAAGTGCTTCCTTCTATCCATCCATCCACCCACCATTTACCAAATGTCTGCTGAATTTTGGGAACTATGGTAATGTGCTCTATATTATTTAACTTTGTTTAATATTTCTATTCAGTGAAATCAGAGATAGTTTCAACTGTTTTTACTTGATCTTTTTTTGCATTTGACACAGTTGACCACTTCTGACTTGGTGTTTTTCTCTTCCGAAGGTTTCCAGGGTCGTAACCTGATTTGTCCCTACATTTGCTGTGCTTCTCTGGGCATCCTTATTCCTTCTCATGTGCTCCCTCCCCCTTATATTCCGTCTGTGCAGCAGTGTTCTCAGGTTCTATCTTCAGCTCCTTTCCTCCTTTTCCCTTTACCCTTCTCTCTTTTTTTATAATAAATTTATCTTTTATTGGTGTTTAATTTACCAACATACAGAATAACACCCAGTGCTCATCCCTTTACCCTTCTCTTCAAACTCTCTGGACAGTTTTGCTGATGGCACCATGGCCGGGTTACTATTTACATGCATATGATGACTCTCAGATGCTTTTTTTAAAAAAAAATATTTATTTATTTATTTATTCATGAAAAACACACAGAGAGAAGCAGAGATATAGGGGGAGAAGCAGGCTCCTCACAGGGAGCCCAATGCAGGACTCCATCCCAGGACCCCGGAATCACGCCCTGAGCTGAAGGTGGATGCTCATTCGCTGAGCCACCCAGGCGTCCCAACTCTCAGATGTTCGTATATGACCTCTGCCATGTGCTTCAGGCTCCTCTGCCTGTCTCTTGGCCACACATACCTGGATGTCCAGGAAGATCTCAAACTCAGCATGTTCATAGTTGAACTCAGCATCTTCTCTGTCAATCTCATATCTTCTTGATTCTGTATCTTGAGGGTTGTCTTAACCATTCTCCTTCTCAACCATGCCAGAATCTGGGAGCCATCAATGTCTCCCTTCCGATTTCATTGATGTGGAGACCAAGTCATGTCCGTCTTTTTTCCTCTGTTTCCACCTGTCCTTCTCCAAAGCCACCACCCCAATTCCAGCACTCAGTATCCCCCCTTCCATTATTACAGTATCTCTTAACTGGCCCCTAGATTGTGCCCTCCTAACCATCTTCATACTGTATTCGGATGGCCTCTCTCCATGCAAATCAGATCAAGTCAGTCCCTTATTTAAAATCTTGCAGTGGCTTCCAAGCACCTGAGATCATATTCACACTCCTTATGCGTGCTGTAGCAGGTTGCTGTGATTAGCCTCTTGCCCAGGAAGGTCTCTTCAACTTACTTGACCCCAGACACACACCTGAGGCTCCAGTCACCCCAAACCACTTGCTGTGTGGCTTCTTGCCTCCACAGTTTGTCCATGCTCTTCCATCCTCCTGGTGTGACCTTTCGTCCCCTGAGAAATGGGTCTCAGGTCATGCCTGTTCTCTTCTGTGAGGCCAACCTTGACCCCCTACGTTTCTTCCCTCCCTCTTCTATTCCAGCTTGCATAATGATTTATTTTCATGTCTGTTTCCCCACCAGACACAGAGCTCCACAAGTGTAGGGATGGCCTTAGTCCTGTAACCCTGGTGATTCATACAAGTCTTGTACCCTGAGAGAGCTCATTAGATATTTATGCCCCTAAGATTATTTTTCTTCTTCTGATCTATATCTGAGCAACAGATATCTCATCACTTGTCTGGTTAGACTTTTTCTGTCTTACCATGTCGAAAATCCACCAGAAGCCATGAGAACTTCTGAAGTTAGTTTTGTTTCTCATGTTGGGTACAGTCAGCTTTTATTATCCACTTTCTTCCCTCCAATCAGATGTTAAGCCTGACCTGAGTAGAACAGGATTAGCAATCTGCTTCAAGATGAAATCTTAGAAGGAACACCTTTGCTCCCTGCTCCACTTCCCATAGAAAACTGAAATCTTAATGAAGTTAATGGGTAGTGAGTTCCTCCAGAGGAGTTCTGAGTCTCAATGTCACCTGCCCTGGCTTCTCTAAGTAACAGAATACACATTTTCACCAAGGTTGTGTGTCCGTATAGGATGCTATATAAGTCAGTGGGAATCTGATGTTCCCATCAATCTGTCGGTTCATTTGGGGATTGTTGTCTAGCTCCGTTGCTGTTGGGTACTTCTTTCTATGCTGCGTGGACTGAGCTTAAGAGGAAGTCCATTATGTTAATATTCAGGGCAGTTGAGTGTTTGGGACACACTTACTAGTATCTGAGTGTTGTGCTGGGGCTGGTAATACAGTGGGGAGCAGAACTGGTCCCTGCCCAGCAGGGCAGTGTCATATGATGGAAAGACATTAAAGTTACGTGGATCTGAGTGTAAATCTTGATTACACCACTTCTTACTATGTGGTCCTGAACAAGTTACTCAACCTTTTTGAGCTTCGGGGTTTCTTTACTTATAAATTGAGGATTATTCTACCTCCTTTATGGTCTTGTTGTAAGTATTAGAATGTACATCAGACATTCTTTGGTAGGTACAGTGCTTTCCACTTAAGAGAGACTCATAATGACTGTCCACTGTTACAGTAGTGATTATAGTAAAATATAAAACTCAGATTCTCTGGTCTGCTTTAGTTGATCATAATAGCTAAAATTTATAAGGTTTGTCCCCTAACACAGACTCTGTTCTCAGGGCTGTCCATGTATTAATGCACTAAATCTTTATGATACTTTTTATTTTGTCGGAGGGGAGACTGAGGCACAGGGAAGTTAAATAACCTGTCCAAGGTCACATAGCTGGTGAATGGTTGCTGGCAGACTCTGACCCAGGCTGTCTGGCTTCATATTGTGTCTTCTTCTTCTTCTTCTTCTTCTTCTTCTTCTTCTTCTTCTTCTTCTTCTTCTTCTTCTTCTTCTTCTTCTTCTTCTTTCTTCTTCTTCTTCTTCTTCTTCTTCTTCTTCTTCTTCTTTCTTCTTTCTTCTTCTTCTTTCTTCTTCTTTTCTTCTTCTTCTCTTTTTAAAGATTTTATTTATTTATTTGAGAGATATAAGGATAGCAACAGAGATAGAGAAAGAGAACATGAGTGGGGAGGAGAGGGAGAAGCAGGCTCCCCGCTGAGCAAGGAGCCTGACATGGGGCTTGATCCCAGGACCCTGGGATCACAACCTGAGCTGAAGGCAGATGCTTAACCGACTGAGCCACCCAGGTGCCCTCTATCTTGTATGCTCCTAAGCTCCATATTTTACTGCCTCTCCATGAAGTGCTTATTAGTCTCATAGTATTTCCAAGTCAGTATTTCCAAGTTAGTAACTGTATTTGTTTGTTCAGGCTGCCATCATAAATTACCCTGAACTTCTTGGCTGACGACAACAGGAGTTTTTGCTCACAGTTCCAGAGGCCAGAGTCCACAGACAGTCAAGGTGTCAGCAGGATTGGTAGCTTCTGGAGGCCCTGAAGGAGACTTGGCCCATGGCCCTCCCCTGGCTTCTGGTGGTTGCCAGCAATTCACGGCTATCCTTGGCTCGTGGCCACATCACTCCAGTCCCTGCCCCTGTCTTCGTGTGGCTTTTTTCTCTTGGTGTCCCTTTCTTTTCTTCTAAGGCCACCAGTCAGTGGATTTAGGGCCTGCCCTAACCCAGTAGGACATCATCTTCACTGATTATATCTGCAGTGGCCTCTTTCTGGGGTTCAAGGTGGATGTGAATATTTAGATGTTACTATTCAACTCACTGTAATAACCATTTTCTCTTTAAAATGGGAAGTGACAAAGGAATGTTTATTTACTACCTTATTCCAAAAGGCAGGCAAAAGAATTCAAACGATGCTCTGAGAACCTGATTGTATTTTAGACCATGATTCTTTTTTTTTTTTAATATTTAAGTTATAGTTAGTTAACATACAGTGTCGTATTAGCTTCAGGGATACAGTATAGTGACTCAGCACTTGTATATAACACCTGATGCTCATCCCTAATCCCCATCACCTCCCCTCTGGGAACCCCCCCCCCCAGTTTATTCTTTATAGTTAAGGGTCTGTTTCTTGGTTTTCCACCCCCTGCTCTCTTTTGGGGGGCACACGGACAGACAGCGAACTAAGAAGGATATTTACTTCTTCCTCAGGTGGCCATGGCCCTGCCCAAGCCAAATACCATGATCCCTCACCCATACTCTTGCCCTGGCCTTCTCTGTAATCAAACCCCTTCATCCATTTCTCATTGGCTGTGGCCTTGAGTTTCTCTATTTTTCTCATGTTTCTCCTCCGAATGATCTCTGATTTGTCTGTCCCTCTGCCCCCTTGAGATGCATCAGTGAGAATAGAGTCTTCTCTGTCATTCTGTATGTGGCCTCTGTCATATGAACTTTTTGTGGCGCCCTCATCATGTTGAAGCCCTGGGACCGGTTCTGATTACTGCTGTGATTTGGAGCAAGTCAGAGCCTCTCTGAGCTCAGGCTGATCTTTCATAGAATGGGGGACATTATACTCTATTGCAAGGATATCCTGAGTCAAGTGGCTTGATGGGTCTGGATGGTATTTCTTACCTGTGCAGCATAAGGAATGTAGTAGTGGTGGATATTGGGCCTGTGCTACAGGTTCAGATGAAAGGCACTGGAGACTTCCACAGATGTCTGCCTTCTATGGTTGATCCCAGTCCCTGGAGAGCTAGCAGTTGGAAGCGTAGGAGGGGGTGGAGGAATGGATCCAGGAGGCAGAGTGTCTGGTCCAAACTTTTGATCAGGAGGTGCGCCCTTTGATGTAGCAGAAAAGAGTTCCCTCCAAGAGCTGTGCTGAGGCCAGCAGGCCAATTGCCTTCCCCCTGTGTTCCCTGGCAGGCACGGTACAAACTTGTGTGGCAGGGTTTCGGCTCTGGGCCACCCTCCCATTGGGGCTCATCTACCTCTTGATATCTCAGGGGTCTGTCCTAGTGATGATCTCCCTAGGTCATGAGATGTGCAACCTGTGCCATCATATCAGAACAGTAATGGGACAAGCGTTTATTGGATATATGTATGTAGTATATATAAGGCACAGTATTAGACTGGGATTCAATAGTTGAAAGACACAAAGCCAGCCTTCAAGTAGACAATCACTGTAATTAGAGAAGGACCAAGGTGGAGGTGTATCTATCAGTAAATCCTATCCTAGATTAGCGGTTGGCAGGCTGATCAGCAGACCAAACCTGTAACTGTACTATACCTGCATAGTTACTGCACCAGTTACTTTTGTGAATATAATTGTACTGGCATTTGGCTATACTCATTTATTTGTGTATTGTCTATGACTGCTTTTGCAGGTCAGCAGCAGAGTTGAGTAGTTACGACAAAGACCATATGGCCTGCAGAGTGTTAAAATATTGACTGTCTACTCTTTTACAGAAAATGTTTGCTGCTCCCATCCTAGATGACAGGTCATCAGGCGAGAGTTCAAAAAAAAAAAAAAAAAGATAAAGAAAAAGAAAAAGACATGGACCCTATTCTCAAGATATTTCTGGAGTTTTTGTCTATGCATCTCACACAGAATTCAGGGGAAGGTGAACTGGAGCAGCTGGCTGGGGGAGAGCCCGGGAGCCAGGAGTGAGGTTTTTGACTGGGAAGCAAGTGGTCAGAAAGCAGGGCAGGTGTGCAGAAGGCCTGAAGGGTTGGGAGGTGGCTGTGTGTGCACAGGTGCACCCCAGAGCCAAGCAAAGACAGGAGGCTGCAACAATAGAGGATTGCATGGACCTAAGGACATGCTGTAGTGACAAAGGTGACTCAGTGTAAAGCACCAAAGCAGCACATGACCCTGGGTGGGTCCTAACACATCATCTACCCCCATCATTCATTGCATTCATTGCACAAGGGAAGAGAAGTGAAGGGAACAGAGGTGGCTCCTGTAAGCTCACCTAGCTAGTGAACAGCAGGTCAGTTGGAAGTCTTGTCTTTCTCTGCCAGTTGTGATTTGAGCCCCTGGACACTCACCCTGTGACCTGGCTCTTTATGAGAAAGGTCTAGGAAACGCAAGGTTTTCCCCCAGAAGCCCCTCTCTCTCAACTTTTCTGTAGCTCTCAGACTTCCAGTCCTCTGTCCTAGCCTCTTGGGAGGTTACCCAGTCTGTAAGCTGCTCGAAGGCAGAGTCTGGGCAGGGCTTCTCTCTGTGAGCCCCTCTGGTTCAGACTGGGGTCTCCATGGATGTGTGCGAAAACAAGGAGCCTCAAGGCCTTTATCCCCATCTTCCCACAGGTGGGGCAAAGTCCGGGTTTCTGGGGGCATCCCTTGGTTGGGATGGGAGCTGGGCCATGTTACTTCCTACTTCACAGCTGTAGCTGGTGTCACTGGGGCTGAGAGGGCTCTCAAGAAGGCTGTGAGGCTGTCGCTGAGGCCTGACCGGCTTTCTAGCTCCCCTCGCGTTTTCACACGTGCTCTGGCCACCTTTCCTCCAGATCACTTTGCCACCCCTGAACAAGGAGCTTCTTGAAACACTGACTGTCTCCCAAGAAGTCTCATCAGCCCTGGGAGGATGTAGTTGGGATGCCATGAATCTTCGGTGATTGACAGAAACACCTCATCTGTCCCAATGTGTTGACGGAGTGGCTGGAAACACAGCCAGAGATGAGGCTCCAGCTCGGTCCTGCCCCTAATCAATGGGACCTGCTCCTCCCAGCCTCCTTTCAGTCTTTGAGCAGACTCCCCTTGGCTCCCCTAGCTTGCTGGATGGGCGCCAGCCACAGTCCCTCCAGCGAGGCCCTGGTGGGTCAGGGATGTGGGTGGGGAACTGAGCATAGCAGGCATGTGGCGCAGAGTGAGTTGGACAGTGTTTGCCCACATAGTCCCAGATTTGTCATCCGTATAGCAATGGAATTGTTGTCCAGAGTCAGAGGCTCAGCTGGGATAGAGCTGGAGAACACAGGCCAGATTTCAGGAGCCTGGGGACACCAGGTGTCATGAGAGAGACAAAGAAAACTGCTTTAGGCGCTTACAGGCAACACCTCCACAGTTCTGACCCTGGCAGGGTCTCTACCCAATTCAGTCCTCACCCCCTCTCTTTCAGCCCCCTTTGCTGGTCTTATTTATTTCCAGCAATGTAGATGCTGGTCACACATAGTAGCCATGCCCAAGTCATCAAATATTGAGAAAAAGAAAAGAGCTAAATGCAAATAGTACTCTGTCACTGAAGGAGATGACAAAGATGTGCATCTGCCTCGTGTGCGCCCTTGGCTGGGGTTTCCCACAGCTCCCCCCATCAGCTCTTCACCTGAAGAATGAAGGATGCCATTTCTTCCATTCTGTGAGCCAGGGCTCTGAGTAGTTAGATGATCCGCTAAAGTCATTCAGAAGGAACAGTAGGACTGTCAGTATCTCTTCATGTCTCCTCCCGGGACCAGCATGCTTTTCCTGGGGAAGCACTCTTTAGGAAGCATTTCCAGGGTCCTGACAGGGCTGGCCCTCCCTGTGGGCAAAAATGGAGATGTAGGCAGCATGATTTTTAAAGAACTGAGAGAATTCTCATACCAGAAAAGCTTCCCTTTTAAAGTGTACAATCCAGTTGTTTTTACTATATTCGCAAAAATGTGTAATCACCAGGTGGGTGGAAGGATTTGAGCCTTTTCAGAGATACCCTTAGATGTCCATCCTCTCCCCCATCACCCTCCTCATGGGCCTTGGCGTCTGCTGTGAGTCCTGGGTGGGAGGAAGCGTTCAAGCCCCTGTCACAGTTCTGCTGTGTGGGACTGGATCTTCCTCAGCCTTTAGCACCTCAACGAGTTGCCTCGTCATCAACTGATGAACATAGTCTTTTGGTTGTCTCACAGTGCGGGAACACGACATTAGATTATGAGCTTCTTCAGGACATCCTGGACCTGCCTTAGCTGGAAAAGTTGTGGGTGAAGTGACAGGTGAGCCAGAATGAGGGAACTTTCCGAGCAACACAGAAGCAGGTGGAGGGTCCCATGGAGTGCTCTCTGAAATGGCTGTACATCAAGAGAGGGACAACTGCAGACCTATCTTATTCCGACTTCCTTAACCTGGACCTTGTGAAAGCTGGTGGACATTCTGAGACTAGTCTCTGGACTGCTTCTCTGATGTTCTTGGTTGCAGGATAAATAAAAGGAGCTTAGAAAATTGTATATCTCCAGCTTTCTCTGGTTTCCAGAACATCCATGAAGCTTCCTGAGTGTGGCCTGTGTGCAAAGCTTATGAAGGACTCGAGTGGGATGTGTTGGGCTTTCCAGCCTGCCATGGCCTCTTTGTAGGCTAAGACTTAGGAGTTCTGGGTTCTTTCACTATCCACTAGTAGGTTCTGCATTCCTTCATTGGTCTGTGTGGAGTGAACTGTTTGGAGAGCTGACTCTACCATAGGCACCAAACTAGGTATCTTCATGCTTGAGCAAGGCATGGACCCAGTTTTAAGAAATTGTCACTTTGTTTGATCCTTTAACAAATACAGATATTCCCAGGAGGCATTCTGCTTTGGCTTGCTAGTCACCGACAACTTGTGTAGATGAGTTTTCTCGATTCTATTCTCAAGAGCCGGTTTCCTTTGGGGCACTGGAAAAGACACTAAGTGCTCCTGTCCTCTCTCTGGTTATTTTCCTATGGGTCAGCATCCAGAGTTAAGACTGAGGCCACAGCTAGTCCATCTGGCATCTTTGTGCCAATTAGAAAAAGGTCTCCCTTCCTCAAGGTGCTTTATTTCCATTTAAAAAATTGTTTTAATATGATGATTTTGTTAGATCAAGACATCTGACTGCCATGTGTCATCAAACTATGAACTCTAAGATAACCTCTCTATGGTTGGGACCCCCTTAATGAGACCAGCTTTGTGCAGTACGTGACCTGCACAACTGCACAGGATCAGCTTGGTTAGGATAAGTACTAGAGTTGAATAAGTATTCTTGCTGGCTGAGGACTGCTGCATTTTTCATCCTGGAGAAGGCTGCCTCATCCTGAGTTGGATCTTTGATCCTTTCAAGCTTTAGAATATGAGAACAGGGATGGGAGCCTTGGGGAAAGAAGACAGAAGAAATATAGTACTGTTTAGGTGGTGATAGTTTCTGTGACTCTGTGCTGGCGCTCACTCCTGGGAGGATGGGGCTTTGCAGCCCATCAAATTACTTTTGTGGTAGAATGACTGAAAGGCCAGTGCTTTGGGATGAATTGCTAAGAAAACTCCTAGCTTTCATGAAGTAAGAGATCTTTCAGTGTGAGGGGACCTTCTGAGTTCAATCTTATCATTGAAAGCAGAGGCCCAGGGAGGCTCAGGTGTGACACCCCTAAGGTACCAGAGATGGGAAGTGCTGGCATCGGGACCTGGGGCTCTGCATCACCAGCTCATGCCTTGTCTCTCCCACTGCTCACCCCCGGGAGTGAGCAGTGTTGGAATACTGTGGGTTCACATGAGCGGGAAAGACCGTGGGCTCGCTTTCTGCACAGACCCACAATAGTGGCGAATCCTGTTGGCTCAGAATGTAATGAACCTGCTATGCAGAGAAACACCTCCGTCCCACCCGCTTCTCAGAGGGAGATTGTTCAGCACTTTGGGCTTTTAACTTGCCCCTCCTGTTGTTCCCCGATGCCAAAGTAAGCCAAGCCTCAAAGCAAGTTCAACATTTGCTTCTTTTATCCCTTAAAACACACGTGTTTAGTGAAAACTGTGATATTCTTGGATTTAATGAGGGGCTCCTGCCTTTCTTCTAAGAGCCTCACTTGCCAAAGGCCCCCGGCAGCAGTTTGACTTCTCTGCAGCGCCTCATTCAAGCGCCCAGAGAATGAGCTGTACCTTATTCTCCTGATCGGTGTTGAGTGGGATGATGAATTATGAAGTTTTGAGCGAAAAGGGGGCAAATAGCTCAGGGAAACCCCTGTAGTTTTGAGAAGCCACTGCCTTGTTACAGCCAAATCAGAAGAGTCATCGTCAACTGAGGTGGAGAGGTAGGGGTAGGTGTCCACTTAATTGTGTTCCCCAGACCATTTTTCGTCCTCTTTTCCCTGACCCTGAGTGACCTCTGGTTTGTGTTTTGGCCTGAATAAGGGTGAAACAGACAATGTGTATTTGATTCTGGACACGATGCACTAGACTAATTGCACCAAGGTAGAGGTGTCTGGAGATAGAGACAGAGGAGCCTCAGAAATCATCTTGACCCGTAAAGGGTTAAGGAGTGCAAGTCTTCTCTTCCTTGTGTTGTTTGGGATAATGTCACTCCCCTCTCCCTCTTTTTGTTGAAAACCTACTATGGGCTTAGCTCAAGGCAACGCCAGGAGGAACCAGTGAGCCTCAGAGCTGGGTTTTGGTCACCCTGAAGGTAAGGGAATCAGAGATGTCCACAATCAGACCCGGTGCTGCATGCCACAGATGAGTGACAAGTGAGGACACTGGTCTCACTTGCTTTAGGAGTCCGGAAGGACTTCTTGGAGAAGGTGTGACTCCAGTGAGAGGCTTGCCTTTGGAAGTAAGCCTCTGGGCACTGAGGGAGGCACTTGATGGGATGAGCCCTGGGTGTTATATATGTTGGCAAATTGAACTCCAATAAAAAAATATACAAAAAAAAAAAAAAAAAAAAGAAAAGAAAAAGGAAATGAGCCTCACAGAATGCCTCATGGCCCAGCCAGGTGGTGGGATGCAGGGCACCAGCTCAGCCGGCATCAGCACCTTCTCCATGTGGCCCTCACCATGAGGCTTCCATCAGTCCCTTGTCACTTACCTCTTGCTGCCCATTCTCCCACTTGCCACCTGTCACCACTGCCCCTAAGTCCTCATCTCCTCTCCCAGCTTTTCCCAGCTCCTCTCTCCTCGCTGTTTCTGATTACTCCCCCCAGTTGGTTACTTGCATTCTTCTGCATTGAATCTCATTTCGTTATTTCCTGTCCCATATTTTCTAAACTCCCCAGGTCCCTTCTCATTTATTTCCCCATCCTCTCTGGTGCTGTTTGTAGTGCCGCCCACTTTGTTATCTGTAGATTTAGTTAGCAGGGCTGATGACCCCTTCTCTTCCCGACCAGAGGCTACGGGGAGGGACAGGTGATCTTAGGCAGGGCCAGCTTGATGGCAGTGTGTGTGCATGCACACGCAGGGTTATGGCTGTGGAAAAGCCAATTTTGGCTGCACGGAGAGGACATATTCCAAACTGGGCTCTCGCTTCATATAGGGGAAAAAAAATGCCCCAGGAGCCAGGTTTTTCTGGGAAAAAAGGGAGGATGCTGGAAACTGGATTGCACAGACCCCCTCTATTTGAATTCCTCTGGCCCTCAGACACCATCTGCAGAATCCAATTACTGTTAGCATTGAACACCTATTATGTGCTAGGCATGGTGCTAGATTCCTTTCTTGTATCACTGCTGGTCTTCATAAGTGCTCTGTGAGGTCACTGCTTTTTTGGATTATTATTTTTCTGTTTTACCAATAAGAAAAATGTGTCCCAGAGAAACTACATACCATATCCATGGTCACACAGGGCTGTAGGGAAAAGCTGAGATGTTAGGCTCTCTGAACTCTTCCTTAAATGTACCCTGCTTCTCCAAGACCACATCTACTTTATTCTCTGGCCCCCAAACCACTCTAGGCTAATGAATTATTTTCATAGCACTCTTGGAAGGTGGGCTAATTCTGGATATTTTTGGAAGCCCCACAAATAATCAACTCTTCTATTCTTTTTAATCATGATAGTGATGGGTCTTTTCTGACAATCTTTGATCAGCTCACTATTAGATCCAAGATCTAGATCTTAGCTATTTTAATAGCCTTTATTCATAAGTTAATCTTTTCAAGATCTCCCTTAATGCCTCTCAAGTCTGGATCTTGTTGGGTGTGGGCAGGAAACTGGTGTGATAGATCTATGGGCAGCACCCTGGTTTTCAACTGTAGGTCTCTAAGCTCTAGGGTAGCAATTCTCGCTAGAGCACTGTATATTTTAGGAAAGAGAATTTTCCTTGTGTGGGACTTTCCAAAACATGGAAGCATATTTGGCATCCCTTCCTCCATCCACAAAACGACCATGGTGCTCCCCAGTCATTGTGACAATCAGAAGCTTTCACCCATTTCCGGGGCGAATGGTACAACTCTTGTAGTTTGCATAAAGGTGACACAGAGACTGTCTCAGGACCAAAGATGGCTGAGCAGGTGAAGTTCTGGTCCTCCAGAGCTCAATAGGACTGCCCCTTGAAATATTTGGCTTGAGGAAAGGGCTCTTTAGCTGAATAAAGCATATGACTAGTGTTGTAGAAGGCTTTATAGCTTCTTTGTACGTGTTTAAAGTCTACCTGCCTCTCTATATAAGAGATCTGTTATAAAGGATGAATGGCCCTTAGAATAAAGAGCCAGAGCCCTGCCTTTAAGCAATCTTCCTTTGACCTGCAGAAGGTCACAGTGGCACATGGGAAGTTTGCACCTTATTCTGTTGACCACAGCCTAGACTAGCTGTGGAGCAGATGGACAGTCCCTGCCCATCTATTGTATTTCTTGGACTCACTGGCAAATGGGAAGAACTTCCCAACTTGAGCTCTGCTCAGAAGAGGAAGGCATTTTCTCAGGGGTACTCTTGTTATTCTTTGTCCTACTGAAGATCTAATGAACGTAGGTGACCGTACGGGGTTGATCCATCCAGGTTGCTGTTGTGAAGTTCATGGACAGCAGTAACACAGAGTGGGCAGTGTGATCAGCACAGGCCACATCTCAGCCCTCTGGCTCCCTGGCTTCCACCCTACTTCAGGTGGGCTGGGCTCCGCACCCTGCATGCATTCCTCCTTGCATCTTTGTCTGCCTGTCCCTTCTCTTCAGGCCACCCACAACCCTTTTGTATCTGTCAATCCCATCATACAGTGTTCAGAGTAAAACTCACATTCCCTGTCCTCCCATGGCATCCTTTCTGGCTCCCCTAGCCCAGACTCAGCTCTTCCACTGATTTCTTGTATCAGCGAGAACTCTTGGTTGCATGGACAGAAAACCCAACTCAAACTGGCTTAAACAACAAAGAGAATTTATGAGCTCATGTGATCAGAAAGTCCCTAAGTAAATTTGATGAAGTTTGATCCAGCAGCTCAAATGATGTCCCCAAGGTACTCGCTATTTCTCCATCATTTTGCTTAAGCTTCTGAAGGTTCTACTTCTATTTACTCAGTGGTCCCTTGGCTGACCCAGGTCTTCCCTTTATGGAGCAAGTTGACTGCCACTATTCTCCCCAGAGTTCTAACAGAAAGGGAAAGCTGCTCTCTTAGAATCCCTGGCCAAAATTTCTTCAACGTCTTATTGGTTCTGACTGCATTACAAACAGATTCCAGAACCAATTGTTTTGGCCGAGAGGAGGGATATACTGATTGGCTCAGGCTAATTGGGGTCATTCCTGGAGGTGGTGATAGAGTCAGTTCCACTGAAAACATTGGCTGAGATCTAGGAGGACTATTTCTCTCCAAGCAAAATCTGGCAATTATTGATGAGGTAAAGGCAAGAATCCTATGAATAATCACTAGTTGTCTTGTCCATTTGGACATTAATTACCTCCTCATCATGATATTATTCATCTGTTTCATGTGTTAGATATCATTCATCCAGTTTCCAAAGACCCTGAAAGCCACGTGATGGTATATAATAGCTTACATTTCTTCTGTATGCCTTTAGCTCTTAACACATTGCTGAACACACAGTTGTTGCCCAATAAATACTTGCTGAGTTGAAATATGTCGAAATGATTTAATCATAGGAAATAGTGGGGCTATTTCCTAGGGGAGAGGTGAGTCACGGCTAAGAAAAGACAAGGGCATATCTTTGGGAGGGAGAGGAGTTAATTAATGATAGCCTGAAGGTTTTATGCAGGGGTCTCCAGGAGGGAAGAAAAGTATCAAAATCAAAGAATCACATAAGTTTTGAGTTAGGAGGAATATTAACAATAGTGTACTTGTACAGGTAATACAATGGGCTTTTAAATGCCTAGAAATGTTTCTCTCTGAGTGGGACATTTATCCCAGGGGCTAAAGGAAGGAAGGTGAGGAAGGAGGTACTGGGCACTGCTGCCCAAAGGTTTGATGGCAGTTGAATGCAGTGGTACTCATTGCTGATCTGCAGGGTGACCCTAGGATTTATCATCCAATTTGGGGTGTTTTTGTAATGCTACGGTGCTATATGGGATGGGATGATGAGGCAAGGAAAGTAGACAGGGATGGTCCCAGCCCACCCAGGACCTATCGATAGTCCTTGGTCTGGGTCTGTGTCAGCCACCCAACTGGGGGCCCTCTGCCCACCTCCCTTCCCCTGGGCATTGAAAGGCTCACAGCATCCTGCTGGGGGCGAGTGGGAAGCCCACACACGGCTGAGGGCTAGCCTTTTGCAGCATCTGATTCCACTTGCAGGATGTCGACTGTCCAAAATACTTTCACTGTGACAAATAGGAAAGGGCAGCGTTTTCCTCTGGTCTTTCCTCATGGTTCATCCATGACCTTTTCCTGCCCTGTCTGGGGCTTGGCCTGTGTGCCTGAAGCCTGGTCCTCAGCGCCCTTGGCCTGCCTTAGTTTGGGGAGAGGCCCTGGCCTTTCTGTCAACGTCTTAACAGCTTATGGATTCTTATCCTCTCTTTTTATAGAAATTTGGTCCCTGGCTCATGGGTTCTGTTTAGCTCTTTACTGGATACAGTGCAAATTCCCAAGAGAAACTTTCTCTTTTATCTTTGACTTCACTTGGTGTTGTTGAGATACGTGCCAGAAACTATTGCCGTGATGGGCTCAGCTATGATTTCTCTCAGGTAGGACCCAAGAAGTTTAGTAGGATTCCTGTGGAGGTCAAAGGCATATGTTATCTGTCTAAAGGTAGGGCCATGCTCTGTATTTTGATACTGAAAGCAGAGATTTGGCAGTGACTTCCCCTGAGTTCATGCTTAAGAAAATCCTTTTTATATATATGTTATAGTTTGCAGAATACTTTATGTGATCTCATTTGCTTCTGAGATACCATTGGATCAGTATTAAACTCTGAATATATATTTATTTATTTACTAAAAACTAACATATGGCATACTGTTAAATAAATAACATATTGATTTAACATATTTTAATGAAAATTAATGATATTTTCCCAAACAAAAAAATGTGAAAAGTGTGGCATTGTTTTACATTTTTCCTCTAACTTTACTGGGGTGTAACTGATATGTGGTAAACTCCAAATATTTAAAGCATTGAATCTGTTCAGTTCTGACGTATGGCCACACCAGTGAAACTACTATCAGAACTGAGGTAATGAATATATTTATCCGCAAGAGAGTCTGTGCGTGTCTTTGTACCATTTATCCTTTTGTCCTCCAGGTAGTATTAGTTATTACAATTATTTTAACATGGTCTCTGAGTTTCAAGGGCTTTGGTGACTTGTCCTAAGTGGTGCAGCTGTCCTAAGTGACAGAGCTGGGCTCCCAGACTGGGTCCTCAGACCCAAGTACCCACGACCTTCCCACAGCATGTCATATATGGTGAAGATTTTCTTTCATTTCTTCTGCAGGATTTTTGAAGTAGAATGAAGCCCAGAGAACACTTAATCCCACTCTGTTCGTGTGGCACTCCTCCCAGGGTGCCATGCTGCCCTTGGGGGCCTCTGCTCAGGGATTTTGTGGGGCAGCAGGTTCTCTCAGCCCTTGGTATGAAAGAGGGTCTGACTCTTCAGTTTTCCTGGATTCACCCTCATGACTTTATCTACTCCTGAGCTTTGAGTGGGGGTTTTCTGGAGGGCTCCTGTCTGGAGCACAGTGATAGATGATACACAGAGTAGATAGACACTATGGTATGGGTCTAGAGATCATCTCCCTTCTGGGCACCTGTCCATTTTGGTAGCTGATCCCAAGGGGTCCCCTTTCAGCCTTGGGTGTCTTCCCCTTCCAGGAACTTTGGTGATAGCTATTTGCTTTGAAAAAAGGATGAAAAAAGATTGGCTGAATTTTCATTTCTATAGGACCTTGGCTATGTTGTCCCGAGTCTTTGGTTGGGGACTAGGTGAAGCCTTTCCTGTAAGAAAGGACATGCTGTGGGTATTTTTTGGGGCGGTGGTATCTGGGACAGGGCACAGTGGGCATTTGGTCCTGCCCTCTGCCTCTGCTGACCCATTCCCACCTTGGCCTGGAGAGGCCGGGGTTCAAGAGGAGGTTCTATTGCTCTGAGCTGGGGCCTCCCAGGAAAGCAAGCTTTCATCTCTCCTCCTCCAGTCAGGACACTCTTCCCTGTGCTGAATTCTAAGTCTCTGGGTCTCCAGGAAGTCCAGGCAGAGCCTGTTCCCTGACCATAGATTGGAAGGTCCCGATAGCTGAAGGGAGGTTAAACTTTGGTCTTAACAGTGACATAGGAGACCAGGGTGTTCCTCAGACAGAGCGGTTCAAAGAACCTCTCATTTCCTGTTCTCATTTCAAAAGTGTCAGGGCCACACCCCGCCCTCCCCTTTAGTCTGTGACGATGGCTGTCCCGGCCACAGTCTCAGCAGCACACAGTAGAACTCCTCTGACTGTGCACTGTCAGCATGGGGATCTAAGAACATGGGGAGTCACCAGGGGCTTCTCTCAACCTTGCTGTGGGGCCGTACGCCTGTGGTCCCTGCCCATCCAAGGTGAGCTAGGCTGCTGATATCTCAGACGAGTGTGGCCCTGCTTTGTCCGTCTCCATCTTCTACACGTTCATCTCCCCGCCCTCCCTCTGGCAGCCCTGTTCCTGGGCCATGATGTGCTACAGCAGATGTTCTCAGTGCACAGCGGGGCCCGGGACCAGAGTACACTCAAGCGTCTGGGGTCAGCATCGAGGTGGCTTGGCAGGCCTGTGTGGGAAGGAGGCTTGTGGAGTATCGGTTTCCAGTGTTTGGCCAGGGCTGCCTTCCATTCATTCTTGTTTCTCTAGAGGGAGGACGTGGTCTTGCAAAGCCACATGCAGTCTTGGATAACAACAGCAAGACATAAACAATACAGATAATCTCACCAGGAGTGCTTGGCCTCCGGTCCCTGCCAAGGGCCTTGAGAAGTGGCTGGAACACTGGGGAGAGGTGGCTGGGGGTGCAGTTCCCTCTCCCAACGCTGCTCTTCCTGCATCCCTCATTTACCTCCTCTCTTGTGGAGGGAGAGGCTGTGGGATTGCCCTCAGATGGATTGGGAGCCCTTGGGGACGTGTGGTGCCATCCCACTCACGGGCTATGGGACAGACCCTGGTGTCAGGAGCCCTGGGTTTCATTCCTGACTGTTACTAACTAGCTGTATGTCCATGTCCGAGCAATTGAGCCTCCTCTGTTCTAGGTCTTCATTTGTTATTTGGGAAAGATATGTTAACTATTTTTAGAGGCCTCTTTATCTCCAGAGTTCTTTGGTCAAATCAATTTATTCTTTTGAAATTCTCCATGCCCATCAACTGGCCCTGCTTTGAGCTGTCCACACAGGGATGTTGAATGGTATCATGGAAGTCTTGGCAAGTAAAGATACCAGAGACTTTTACATTTGAAATGTTTTTTATTTTCCAAAGTATCCCTGATTCTTTTCCTTATTTTTTATTTTTTTATTTTTTATTTATTTTTTATTTTTTTTTTAAATTTTATTTATTTATTTATTTATTTATGATAGAGAGAGAGAGAGAGGCACAGACACAGGCAGAGGGAGAAGCAGGCTCCATGCACTGGGAGCCCGATGTGGGATTCGATCCCGGGTCTCCAGGATCGCGCCCTGGGCCAAAGGCAGGTGCCAAACCGCTGCGCCACCCAGGGATCCCCTTTTCCTTATTTTTTAATAATAAATTTATTTTTTATTGGTGTTCAATTTGCCAACATACAGAATAACACCCAGTGCTCATCCCGTCAAGTGCCCCCCTCAGTGCCCGTCACCCATTCACCCCCACCCCCCGCCCTCCTCCCCTTCCACCACCCCTAGTTCATTTCCCAGAGTTAGGAGTCTTTATGTTCTGTCTCCCTTTCTGATATTTCCTACCCAATCTTTTCCTTAATGCTACAACACCTTATAAGACCACAAGGCAGAGGGGTTCTAGGTATATGCAGTCCCAGCTCAGTTCAGATTATGGTTTGTGAGCACCAGAATGAATGTGTGCAGATGGGTTAGGCCTCCAGAAAGAGAGAAGTGATCTGCAAATGCAATGAGGACCAGGGCCTACTGATAGTAATGGAGATGCCCTCCTACAAGGTCTTCATAAGATTCCTTGTCAGATGGAATCTTGAATAACGTTAGTTGTTGACCTGAGAAAATGATTCAGAAATGACACTTTTTATTTTTTTATTAATGAAAGACCTACAGAGAGGCAGGCTCCCCACTGGGGAGCCTGAGGCAGGACTCAGTCCCAGCAACAAGGGATCATGACCTGAGCCAAAGGCAGATGCTCAACCACTGAGCCACCCAGGTGCCCCCAGAAATGACACTTAAGAGTAATTGAATCATTCTCTTGAAATAGAACTAGATTTAAATGTGATTGGCCAAAGGTCACCAATTACTTCTGGGCTATTGTAGCCAATTTTTAGAAATAAATCATAGGATCCAAGAAGAACTAACTAGGTATTGGTGCATAGTACAGTTACGATACATACTTACCAAGTATGTACTCTGTGCCAGTACTGTGTTGGCTGCTGAGGACAAAGCAGTCAACAAGATAGACACGTTCTTTGTCCTCACAGAGCTTAAGGTCTAACCAGGAAGACAAGCATTAGACACCTACTCATAATGATTGTGCTAATGGTCAGTGCTATGAAGGAGGAGGATGGGAGCCATATAGGCAAGAGGGGGGACCACCCACAATCCAGGGTTTAGAAAAGGCCTCCTGGAGGAAGTCATCTTTCACCTGAGAGCCAGTTAGGAGTTGGCTGGGTCTGAGGGTAGGGGAGGACCTTGCAGGGGAGGGGACAGAGTGTGAGGAGGTTCTGAAGTGGGACACTGGCTGGGTGGGGAGGTACCATGGTGGGAAGCTGGCTGGAGCAGTTGGAAACAAATGGGAAGAGTGTGGCTATAGTCTAGGGAGGGGGCAGAGGTGCTGGTGTCTTAGAGAAGGTACCTATGATCAGGCCTGCTCTTGAGGTGACTTTAGAGGGGAAGGGGGGGGATGCACTGGCTGATTAGGCAGGGCACAGGTTCTAGATAGAGACCTGACTTTGCTTTGGGAACTCCATGTTCCATTGATTTAGTTAGTGGTGAACAGGGCAAGGAAACCAACTGACAACACAACTTAAAAGAGACTGAGAGAACCAAAAGTCAGATTATGACTGAGGAGTACAGGAGGCCCCCTTATCTGTGTGGATACTTTCCAAAGTCCCCCAGTGGATGCCTGGAAGTATGAATGGTACTGAACCCTACATACACTGTTGCTGTTTTTCCCCCTCTACATGCTATTCATTTCCTTTGACCAGAATGCCTGCATCCTCTTCTTGGGTACCTTTCCCTGACATCCAGGAGATGGAGAAACAGAATTTGTAGGGTTTTATGAAAATAGAATCATGGTGAAAGCAGTAGGGCAATTTTGTGAGACATTTCAACTGAGCTGGAGAGATTTTTCTGTCTCTGTTGTCTATTTCATATTTCTTGCAGCTGAGATAGTTGTCCTCAAGATGGATGGGCTTGTGCTTGCTTGCAGAAATCTTTGGGCACTGGTTCTCCTCTGTCTGATGACCAGAATCAAATGACATGTTACAGTTCCTTTTCTATGAACTTGAGTTTTAGTTGCTTGATGAGATTTGGGAGCCCTTCCAGTCACATTAATTACATATTTATAAAATCTTTTCTAGAGATGGTCTATATGCTCTGATACACAATCTATTATATATTTTATGTTGAATTTCATGTTGTGTCAAAAAGTCATGTTTCCTAACTTTGCCCTCAAAGTCTGGAGATGTGCTATGTTTTGAACCTGTGAATTCTTGTAGAACACATGGGACATTTTGAAAATCCTGTAGAGACTTTTAAAAGTTCAAGGGAAGTCAACAAGGATTACTTAATCACAATCATAATGTAACAGGAACTGGTATTCCCTGAATCTTTCTGTTGACTGCCGGGATTTAGGGAAAATCTCCTGTTTGTCCAGCTATGTGCTGGGGTGCTGGAGGAACACAAAAGAACCAACAGATACTGTCTCATCAGTCATTTAAGTCAGGTGGAGCAAATCACTAGGGTCAAGGCTGACATCTCAAATGGCCCACATTTCAGGCCCTGTGGCAGAGACTTCGCAGAAACCTTATCTCCAATCCTCACAACAGACCAGTAGTGTTTCTCACCTTTATTCAGATAAAGAAACTGAGGTTCACTTGGTTCAGTGCCCTGCCCAACATCCTACAGCTGTAAAATCCAGGATTTACATCTTAATCTGTTTTTATTTGGAGCTCAAGCTCTTTCCACTCCCCTGCTGTACCAGAGAGAATCCAAATTGGGGGAGAATGGATCAGTTGGTCCCAGAGAAGAAGGAAGCCATTTTTTTTCTTTACAGCTCAGTTTGTGTTTACCTCCAATTTTAGATGCCTTGGTTAGTAAAAAGAGCTTCTGCACTTGGTGATGGTTCTGCTCAGGGGTTTTCAAATATTTGTTTTTCTCCAGGAGACACAGCCAGTCACGCCAGCTAACATTTCACATCAGCTTGTATGATTTTCTTTTTATGAGAAGGTAACAATACTGCATGGATTGAAAGGGACATGACTGGATGTTGGTACCACACGATTACATTCCAGCTTTTATCTTCTTTTGAAACAAATCTCATTTGAGGAGAATGGAGGAAAATTATGTTTTGCTGGAGGGAAAACTAGCAAAGAGGTCAGGCTGCAAT
The DNA here is from genome assembly GCF_003254725.2 of Canis lupus dingo. Classification (NCBI taxonomy): domain Eukaryota; kingdom Metazoa; phylum Chordata; class Mammalia; order Carnivora; family Canidae; genus Canis; species Canis lupus. Next base: position 39,279,452 of record NC_064269.1, read on the forward strand.
GAATAGACCCTCTAAAATCACAATGGCTAAACAATTTTACCTTTCACATAAAAATCCCAGGGACAGGGGATCCCTGGGTGGCTCAGAGGTTCGGCGCCTGCCTTTGGCCCAGGGCGTGATCCTGGGGTCCCGGGGTCGAGTCCCACGTTGGGCTCCCTGCATAGGGCTTTCTTCTCCCTCTGCCTGTGTCTCTGCCTCTCTCTCTCTCTTTCTGTGTCATGAATAAATAAATAAAATTTAGAAAAAAAAAATCCCGGCGATAGCCCAGGGCTGTTATGACACTCTGCGAGGATAGGACCCAACTTTTCTCTCAATACTTTGCTGTTTCTGGCCTTGACTTTGACTGCAAGGTCTGATGTGCTTGTCTCTATGTTCCAGGCAGCAGATCGGGGGGGAGGAGGGTGATGGAGGGCCAAAGGGCACCTATTTGCTGTCTTTGAAGAGGGTTGCCAGCAGCTGCTTCATGCCACTTCTACTTACATACACCACGTTGCTTAAAAATTAGTGTTATGACTGCAGGGGAGATATAGACTTGTTTCTGGATGGCCATACTCTTAGTTTGCAAGTGGATGAAGGAGATGAGAATGACCATCAGGGGAGAGCTAGCAATTTGTCACCAACTGCCATGGGTTTTGACTCTTGCCTTCTCAACCCTTCCTCAAACTTTGAACATCTGCAGCCACTTAACAAATATTCACTACACACTTCCACTACCCATTATAGATAAAGTTAAAAAAAAGGCATTCATCACAACTTAAAAGTAAGGACAAAACATCATATATTAAAATCAGTAATAGTCATGATTTCATTTCAGTGAGAAGGATGGTACCGTTTGCTGTCTTTCACCAAAAACATCTTTCCTGGGGCCATAGCGGAGGGCTGGGGCTACAGGTCAGCTTCCCAGATGGTTTCCTTTCTTACCCTTCATTTTCACTAAATTAGAAGAGCTTAAATTACAGTTAGGAGTAGCAGCAAGTGATGGATGACTCAGCCTAGTAATCCTGGATATTGTAACCATAGATAGACATGGAAATTGAGGAGATTCCTTGCTGAAAGCTACTTCCAGTGTTTTGTCAGAACGATGTCATCCTTGGAAGCTGGAAGGTTGAGTGTTTCATCTTAGGACTGCCTCATTGGTTCCTAATCCATCTTTTGATTTTGATTTTAGTCCAAAAAGCATGTCTTAATGTTCTGTTACAGCCCTTGGCGGTGGTTTGTAACTCTGCCTGGTAACATGCCATGTCTGTCCCCAGTGGACAAGAAGATCACCAGGTAGAGCATAGACTGCTTGGATCTGAATACTTTTTAAAATCACACTATCTATGTAACTTTGGACCAACTATTTAAATTTATTAAATTCCCTACCTTGATTTCTTCAACTGTAAAATGGAGTAGGTCATGGTACCTACTGACAGCATGGCTGTGAATATTTTTTGTGCCAAAGTACATGACTATCTGGTTCTGTCCTGGCACATGATATATACTCAGCTAAATACACATCATGGTTATTGTTGGTTTTTTTTTCAGGTGTTTGCAAACTCTAGACTCTCCAAGACTCATACCACAGTTGAGTGTTTGTACAAAATCTTAGTTTCTTCTTTTTTATTCTGCCTTACAAATCATAAGCTTTCATCTCCGAAGTGGGGGGTTGGTTTTGGATGTGTGAATTACTGAATATATCGTGGGACTGCCATACAGAATCATAGAGAGAGTCTTCAATTGCCTTATGAACATCATCAAGAATCTCTTTATCGTATTCATTGTCATGTGAGCATTGTCATGGCTTGTATACTTCTGTGGGGAAAGCAGTCCTCTGGTTGCCACCTATTTTTCTGCCCAGCACAAAAGCAGATGGTCAGAGGCTGCTTCTACTATTATCTTTAACACAAAACCAAGACCAGAGGGTGGACTGTTGAATACCAACTGGTCTTTGTGAATGAAGCTGGAAAATGTTCCAAAGGGGATATCCATTTTTACATAAGCTGTAACACTTTTGCTGCACGCAGAGTTGGTATCTTCTCAGTCCTGGGCTCTGTGCTTCCTGCTTCACAAAATACACAGTAATTCAGTAGGAACCTCAAGGAGTGTAGGGGGTCAGTGGAACAAAAAGCTATGAGCATTCTCTCTGTAGAGCACACTCACTTCCCTCACTGACCCTTGGCTGCGCCCTGATGTCAGTGGCTGGCTGGCTGGTATACCAGCATCTTCCCACCATGGTGCATGGGTTCTACGTGATTTCTAGCAGTCATCTGAGAAGGGGTGCTGTCGACTTGTTCTCCTTTCTCTGTGAACAAACACCATGTTTGTAATGAATTCTGCAGGTGGTTTAAGAAGCTTCTTACCAATAATGGGGCTTTTGCCTATTTTTTCTGACTTGTTTTGGTTTCCTTTCATTCTTCAGTGACAAAACTAAATTGAAAATGTCTGAAGTAGTTGCTTTCTTTGTATGCTTATTTTGAAAAGTTTGAGGTTTTATGTGAAGGTGGGGAAAAACTGACAGCTTCATGTCATTTTTTTAAATCACAGACCAATTTTTGTCACAGACACTGTGACCAGGATTACTGACTCATGAAGACCTAATTTTCAAATACTCATTTCTGCATTTTCTTTCCTTTTAATTTTTGGGTGAAATTACTACACTCACAGAATCACTTGTCCTGTGACATAGATTCATATTCTATATTCACATTAGATCTCTGTTCATGATTTATGTTTATGATGTCATTTTTCATTGCATTGTTTACATTATTATTTATTATCATTAGTTTTGGACTTAGGTGAACTACTTTTGCCATTTGGGGCTCTGACACAGCACAGTAGGAACACAGATACAAACTTAACAGTAAACAATGAAACTCTGTGAATGGGATGAGTGGCAGGCTGTTCACCAAATGCCAGCAAAAGTCCTGTAACTGCTACAGAGTGTGATAGGATTTCTGTGAAACTCAGAGTTGCTTACATTTCAAATCTGGGGCCATACTCATTTTAATTCTTCTTTTCCTCTGAAACCACCAAACCTCCAGGGACCACACTTTGGGAACAGTACTCTGTGATTTTTGATGAGAGCCTTTCTGGAACAGAACTGGTGAATGGGATATGGGCAGGAGGGGACTGGGTCCTGGTGAAGTTAAAAGAGAACAAACACCAGAAACTGAAGAAACACCAGGCTTCTGGTTTGGGAAAGTTGGGGAGACAGGAATTTAAACTATGTCCTTCTAAGTGTTTCCATTTTTTCTTTCTTTGTATCTTACAGAATAAAAGCCAGGGATCCATCTTTGTCCGGATCCACGCCCCATGGCAGGTGCTGGCCAGAGAGGCGGAGTTCTTGAAGATCAAAGTCCCCACCAAGAAAGTATGAGGATGTTTCTTCTGGGTTTGGGGGCCTCCTGAGGGCTGGCTGGGAATAGTGTGGGGACAAGGCCAGGGTTTGGGAGATGAGGGGTGTGGAGTTGAAATGGCAGTTGCCTCCCCAGGGATCCTAAGTATGGGGCAGTGATGTGGATAGGGTCGGAAGAAAGTTGGGGTACAGAGAGGGGCAGGGTTTGGGAGATCCCTTTACCACAGAGCTCCCTTGGAATATGCTTCGTGAGAAGTCAGCCATGGCCTGGTCCAGTTTCTTGGCCCCTTTGTTATACTTCCTTTCTCCCTCTTCTTGATGTCCCAACACTGGCAGGCTTTTTTTTTTTTTTTCTTCCCCTTTTTAAAGGGAAAACAGTAAGGAGAGCAGACAGCAAGCCTTGCTGATTTGGTCAGCAGCATGTAGGGAGAATAGCACTAAACTTGCTGTGAAGATCCTTGTTCTGGCTGTGACTCTGCCACAGAGTACTATGTGGTGGTGGCTTTCACTCATCTCTTCTGTAAAATAGAATGTTCTTAATCAAAAGAGTTGATTTAAAAAAAAAACATTTGGGAAAAAATCATTTGGGGAATGTTTTAAAAATGATTGTCAACAGTGAACAACCACAGACATGAATATCAGCTACAAACATTCTGCCAATAAGAAGTAAATGTTTTGGGGTCACATACCTGAGTATCTTGTTTTCCCAAGGACGACACCAGGGTCTTTCCCCCTTCAGTTGCACTGCTGTATTGTCTCCTAGTTTTGGATATCTTGCTCCTAATCCCATTGTCCTCAAATGCAGGTGCCACTCATGGCCCTCCACTCCTTGTCCACTGATGTTCTCCCCAACTCGCCTCAAGTATTAGTTTTAGATGGAGGCTTCTGCTTCTCTATAGTAGTGACCTAACCTGGCCAACCCTTTCACTTCTCTTTCTTCTGCTTCTAACTAACCTCAATATATTTCTTATCCTTTCTCTGGTTTATGTAAGTATCCAGTGTTCTCTTAATCTCATTCTATTTGTATCTTGCTTCTTGTGTTTTTTCTCTGCTGGCTGATCCTTGGAAAGAAGGTGAGCAAAACTCTAATGGCCATGCTATGGCTTCTCTCTCCCAGGATGCTCCTTATAGCAGGAAAGCTAGAGACATAGAAAAAGTGTGTATCCTTCTGTTCTCTCTTATGCCTCTTTCTTCATTGCTCTCCTTCCCATCCTTCTTCCTTCCCCCTTCCACATCCCTCTCCTGATGCCTTTTCCTTGCCTCCTTCTCTGTTCTTAGGACATCCTGCCATACCTCTTATTTCTCTATCACCTTCTCCTCCTCATTCCTAGACTCAGCCCCCACATAATGCCTGCCCCTGGTCTCTACTCATTCTTTCACAGGCTCATATCTTTGAGAGCATAGATCTGCTTAAATGACCCATCTTCCCCTAGAGTTATGTGCTTGCCATACTCTTAGCCTACTGGAACTGCCACCTATAGTTTAGGTAATGCCTGTACTTGAACTTGAGGAAGAGATAATGAAGGTAAGGACATATTACAATGCAACCATCTCTGAGTTTCCCTCCTTCTTTGTCTTTATCTTTTTGCATTTTAAAAATAATTCAAATATATTTGACATACCTTTGTGTAAACTTAAGGTCTACAACATGTAAATTTGATACATTTTTGTATTGTAATATGGTTACCATTATAGCAATAATTAACACCTCTGTTACTGTTACATAATTATTCTTTCTTTTTAGTGGTTGGAATAATTAAGTTCTAGTCTCTTAGTGAGTTTGATGGCTATAATACAATATTGTCTGTATTCACTGTATTGTGCATTAGCTCTCTAGCGCTTATTTCCTACTCGTTGCAAATATGTATCATTACACTATATCTCTCCTATCCCTCTGCCTTCTCCATTCCCTGGTAACCACCCTTTTACTCTCTGTTTTTACAGGTTTGGCTTCTTAGAGCCCACATATAAGTGATAGTACTTAGTACATTTTTTTCCTGACTTAATATCACTTAGCATCATATGCTCAGAGTTCCTCCATGTTGCAAATGGTGGATGTTCTTGTTTCTCACGGCTGAGTGAGATTCCATCGTGCACACATACCACATCTTCCTTATCCATTCATTTGTTGATGGACAATTAGGCTGTCCCTGGTCCTCCTTCCTTTTGAAGGCATAGGGTGGCAGACACTGTGCTAGACGAGTCCTCAGAAGCCCAGACTTTGTTCTTCATGTATTTGCTGGGTGACGTGGGGATGTCACTTCTTTTTTCAGAGTCCCAGTTCCCAGTGAACTGGGAAGGCTTACAACAGAAGGCTGTTGTAAGACTCTAACTACTAACCAGTGCTATGGAAGTATGGAAGTTTATCACTGTGTCCATGTGCTGGAATATTTTTATGTGCATTCTCAATTCCTAGTGCCCCAGTCCACTTCCCTGCAGCTAGCACCACTGGACGTCCCACTGTAGAGGGTCTTTGGAGAGACACTACTGGGCATGGAAATAATCCAGGCTCTCCAACAGCTTAGAGTCAGGGAGCACAACAGGAGGAATGCACATACCAGACATCAAAGCGGGAATTAAATATTGTCTCAAATGGTGGCTTGTTAGCACAGCACAGCTCTCTATGCAAATAGGGTGGACCACGGAATCTGGAGACCGGAAAGCCAGGTGGTGGCTCCTAGAATGTTACAGATACAACAGGCGGAGCTTTTCTCTGAAGTTTCTGGGTCCCAGACTTGACACAGGTGGACTGTTGTGGCATAGTTCTGCGGGTTCAGCCACATGGCCCCGTTCTTCTTTGTATTCACAGAACGCAGTGGCTGACCTCACAGGGGATGTCATAACAAGGAGAGGGTGGATATAATTCTGGAGGCAGGGTAGGATGAGTATGTTTTTCAAAATCAATCTGGGAACCTGATTACAAGGGTGAAGGTGTGGAGTACACCCAGTTTGTGAGATGGACCAGGAGGACAAGACTGGGCGATCTGCAGAAGGCTAGCATTGGGACCAGTGGCATTTTTGTCCTGTCTTAGTGGGTTTGGAAAGTGACCACAATGAGAATAAACCACATGTGCAGAGAGCCACATCCTGGTGGTCAGGGTAAAGCGGAGGGAGACTGAGGCATGGCGCGGGATCAATTGAGTATCCTTCAGTGGACATTTGAATTGTGACTCAGCAGGGTCTGGAGACCAGGAAGATGGAGAGGAAATCACAAAATTGAGATCTCAAACCTGGACAAACCCATAGTAATGCGTCCAGGGACTCGGAGTCCTGAACACAGATATTAACTGGGAGGGGGAATCTTGGAAGGAAGCATTTGTTTTCCAAAAACAACAACATGAGAGCCAGCATTTTGTGAGGACACTCCACATCCATGCACAGGAAAGGGGCGGATAGTCCTGGCCTTTGGCCCCGGGCAGCCTGAGAAGGTTTGAAATGGGTGCTTTCTCAGTTTTGCTCCTTACCAGCATTTATGTTTCTCTCTTATTCACTTTTGATCCACATGAATGAACATCCTCCCACCCTTTCACCCCTTATTTCATTTATTCTCTAAGTGCTTTCTACAGCAGAGACAAGGCTGGGAACAGACAAGGGGGAGGTAACGGAGTCTATCCTTGAAATCATTTTAATCTAGCCAGAGACCACTGAATTTGGAAGAAATGACATGCCTGGAGTGGGTGAACATCACTTTTGCCCAGTCTGTCAGAATTTCCGTGGCTGTCCTGAAGAGAGAGACTGATATTGCAGGGGCCATATTTGTTGTTCCCAGGAGCCTGTGAGGACTTTAGCATGCAAGTAGCATGCAAGTGAGCCCTTTGCATGCAAGTAGATGCTGTTAACTTCCAGCAAGTTGTACCTTTTGAGGAAAGCAAGCTTAGAGCAAATCTCTCTTATCTCCAAAATAGGAATAACAAATGTCATGGTGGGCTATTGTAAGGAGTGGTACTGAGGTGGGATGCCTAACACAGAGGCACACGTAACACATGGTAGCTGGTACTATGACTTTTATCACTATTGTTTATATGTGATGTACAGAGGGCAACATGGTTGGCAACAAATCGAGTGGCTCTTTCCTGCTATTTCCTATTAGCAGTATTGGGGGGAATTGGACCCAGTTCCTTCAACCTGCCAAGGCAGCCAGAAACCCAGGCTTGGAATCTGTGGGGAGGCAGGAACAGATGGCCTCTGAACTGTGTGCTGGGGGATTTCTGTTTCCTAGAGTGTGGCTCCTTGGGGCATCCCTAGCATAATGGCTACATGTATGAGGTCTGTGATGCAAATCACTGGAGGAGCCCTGAAGTGCAGGAGGGAGGGCTGGAAGGCACCCTTTTCAAACAGACGTGGCAAATGGAGATGTGAGTTTTACTACTGGCTCTGCCCCCACGAACCTGGCATTCATTCACATGTTAGCCTATTTCCCAAAACAGGACTTGTGATGGATTACGACCAAAATCATAAGTACATATGGATCACTTTTAGAAAAGACACATAAAAAAGAACTCTGTAATTGGAGGAAAGTAAGTTAGTGCAGGGAAAATGATAGTAAAAATGAAGAATAAAAGTGATTCATGCACATGTGACAGATGTCACTTTGAGCTTCCTGGTAGCCGGGGCACAGGGGACTGTGGCTTACATAATCTGTGGAAATGAGCATCTGCTTTGGCAGAGGAGGCAAACTTTGCTGTCGTTAAAGCATAATTGTTATGTAAAGGACACCAACAATATAAGGGCAGATTTTCAATAATGAGTTTGTATGAGGTACTAGAATGTTCTTTGTATAGCCATTTCTTGACCTGCTTCTGTATAAAAACTGAGAATGTCATGTTAAACTGTTGTGCAGGGTGGATTCTAGTACAAAGTAATGTATGTAAATTTCTGATGAGCCAATGATGCAAAAACACAAGTCCAGAAATGTCATTTATTCTTTAAGTCTCTCCATGGAATCCATGGTTTGAAATATCTTTTATCTACTAAACAGCACTTATTAAAGAATAATTCATCTTATCATTTTCATTAACTGAAAAAAATATATAACTACCAGAAGAAGAAGAAAAAGAAGAAATTTCTGATCACTGTGAGATAATTGGTGTTACCACACTGAACGAATATAATTCCAGCTAAAAAGCAAAGCCACTTGGCATTTTGGTTAGCCTGAGTGGCCCCGTAGAGGAAAATATTAATTCTATTATTGTAAATATTGCAATTATTGGAAGTTGTTCTTGGGTACCTGCTACTGCATCCCAAGAGTTTCTGATTTGGTAACCATGGCTTTTGCAAAAAAGCTCCACAGTAAGACCCTCCCTCCAGCTAATGGTATCCAGCCAGCTTCAGGGACTTGCCCAGTCAGGACCAGAGCACCTCTTCTTAGTTATCCAGAGTTGATCCTTGTATTAATCAGGACTCTCCAGAGAAACAGAACCCATTGGATGTGTGTGTGTGTGTGTGTGTGTGTGTTTGGGTAGTGGGTATATTATATATGTTATATAATATATTTTTAGTATATGTGCTGCCGAAGCGAGCACTATGTTATATAATATATATATTATCACTTGGATTGTTCCAAGTGATTATGGAGGCTGAGAAGTCCCAAGATAGGCAGGTGGCAACCTGGAGACCCACGAGAGCTAATGGTGTAAGTTCCAGTCAAATCCCCAATCAGGCTCAAGACCCAAAAAGAGCCTATTTCAGTTCAGGTCTGAGGGAAGGAAAAGATCAATGTCTCAGCTCAAACAATCAGGCAGGAGGAGTTCCTTCTTACTCAGCCTTTTTGTTCTATTCAGACTTTCAACTGATTGGATGAGGCCCACCTGCAAGAGAAGGGCAAGCTGCTTTACTCAGTCTACCCATTCAAATGTTAATCTCATCCAAAAACACCTTCACAGACACTCTCAGAATAATGTTTGGCTAAATATCTGGGCACCCCATGGGCAGTCAAGTTGACACATGAAATTAACCATCATAAGCACTTGTGCTTTTAAGGTCCATAATGCTTTTTGTAGTGGTTCAAATAGAGGTGTCCAAAAATATATGCCCAAGCCCTAACCCTGGAACTTGTGAATGTGATCTTATTTGGAAAAAAGACTTTGCAGATATAATTTGGTAAAGATCTCAAGATAAGATCATCCTGGATGTAGGATAGGCCCAAATCCAAGGACAGGCTGAAAGAGAATTGAGATCCACAGACATGTAGGGTAGAAAACAAGGTGGAATTCAAAGTAAGACCCTGTTGGAGTCTTACTGGAGCCCTCCTGGGAAGGTTTTTCCCTTAGAACCTTTTGAGAGGATGCAGCCCTGCTGGTACCATAATTCCAGACCTGTGGCTTTCACAACTGTGAGGGCATGTATTTCTGCTGTTTCAAGACACCCAGTGTGTGGTAGTTTGTTATGACAGCCCTCGGAAACGAGTACACTCTCCCTCTGGGCAGGAAGCAAGTCAATGATCCAAGACCCAGGTGTCAGGTAGGCTTGTGGGCTTGCTCTGCATCCCAGGAATCCACTTTGCATCTTCTCTGTTCATTCCTCAGCACTGGGCTTTGGGCTTGTCTAAAGAAGACTTTGTGCAAGCATCCTCTTGCATGATCTTTCCATGTTTATGCCTATTTCACGTTCCAGATTTCTGCTTTGATGAGATCTGAGTCTGAAAGTGGCTCACCTTAGCATACATGCTGTAAGGAGACCCAGTGTGGCTGCAAAGTACTGTGTATATTCAGTTCAGCAGTTGTTTTCCCACTTGTAGTTCTGCTTCAAAGGTAACTGTGGGTTTGATGAGGTGAAAGCTTCTGCCTTGGTAAGGGATATATGTAAATAAGGATGTTAGCTTCCCTGCATTTCATAATTCATAATTGACTTCAAGAGAAAGGGAGGTAATAAAACCACTCTCAATGCTGTCAGTTAAAAACAAAATATCTGAAAATAAAAGGACTTAAAACTGTAGATATAAATTGGGAAATAATTAAACTGAATTTAAAATACAGCTTATGCTTCTGATGTGCTGTTTTCTTTGATAGGAGTGTTACAAGCTTTTCATTTTTATCCTCAAGACAATATGAGGTAGGTGCTAGCTTTAGCCCCATTTTATAGATGAGAGAACCAACTCAGAGAAGTTAATAAGCGTATCTTAGGTCACATGGCATGAAGGGGTTAGATCTAGGACTCATTTCTGTCTGACTGCAAAGCCGAGCTACTACCTGACCTTACCAAGGAGTCCAAAATGAGGCTTGAGCTAGCATGGTCTAGAATAGCATTTCTCAGCATATAGCATAGAATGGTGGTGGTCTTCCATTCCTTTTTTTTTTTTTTTTTAAGATTGTACTTATTTATTTGAGAGAGAGAAAGAGCACATAGAGGGAGAGTGAGAGGGAAAAGCAGACTTCCCACTGAGCTGGCAGCCCAACACGGGACTTGATCCCAGGACCCTGAGATCATGACCTGAGCCAAAGGCAGTGCTTAACTGACTAAACCACCCAAACACCCCTGGGCTTCCATTTTAAAAAAAATAATTCATAGTCTAACAAAGTCTAGAAACACTAATTATTATAGTGAATCTGAGAAATTAAAAGTTCTGAGAAAACTTGTAGTGAAGAACATGGTTCCATTTTATCCAGCTCTTCCTGCTGAATACTTGTAAGTTATTTGCGGGTGTATTCCTAGGTATCCTAGGGAACCAGTCATCTGTAGAACATACTCTGGGAAACTCCATCCTAGATAAATATTCCTGGGCTGGGAGGTAACACATCTGCATTTTTCCTTTGTCATTGCTTTGGACTGGCATGGTGAGTTACTTAGCAGTCCTGGAATATAATAGCTTTCTCACTTGTAAGGTTCGGAGGTTGGACCTTGACTTCTCTGTCATAGCTTTAAAATGCCGGGGTCCACATGCCAGCCAAATGACAGTAAATTTGTTCATTCTCTCTGCTATTGTTGATGTTAGCAGAGGGACCTGAGGACAGATACTCACAGATACTCACCTTTGGAGAGGATGCAGCCCTGCTGGCACCCTAATTCCAGACCTGTGGCTTTCACAACTGTGAGGGCATGTATTTCTGCTGTTTCAAGACACCCAGTGTGTGGTAGTTTGTTATGGCAGCCCTCGGAAACGAGTACACTCTCCCTCTGGGCAGGAAGCAAGTCAATGATCCATTGACATTCACAGTCTGATTGTGCCCAAATACTTAAAAGTGTCCTACATCTGCCGCTTCTTCAAGCTGTGTGTTAAATGAGGTAGTACACTTAGCCTGTGGATCCCTAGTCCATATATGGGGCTGCCCTTTGTCCCTGAGCCCAGTAATATCACTGGATTTTCTCTCAGTTCCCCTGCCCATGCCTCTCTGTGGAGCCTACTCTGAGCTCCCTGGTTTTAGACTCTTGTCAAGAGGGAGTACTTTACCCTCTCTTCCAGGGGCTGGAGCCTTTTAAGATGCTTCCAGTATTTGCCTCTGGTCCTGGAATGATCTCCCCATCTTCTCTAAATACACAATAAACAATAAAGAAATTCCTTCTTAGTGACCCAGCCCAAATCTCACTTTCCTCATAGAACCTCCTTCATTCCTTACATGGATTTTTTAGGCAACCTACAGTCAGGATTTTTTCATCCAGTACTTTTTCCTTAACTACTTTGGGTGCCTTACTCTTATGTCTCCAAAGGTGCCATTAGCACTCTCGCCCCTCTCCCAAAAGTAGGAACTATAGTTTGTGTTTTCTCTGTATTCCCTGAAAATTCTAGTATGGTGTTACCTAAATAATAGATGAACAGTAAATATGAGATTGATCAGCTGATGGATGCCAGATTGAGCTTGCTCCCCCAGCCCCAGGACCTTCTGGTAGTTGTGATCCACAGTGTAATAGCAGGGCTTTCAGCTCGCAGCTGTGTACAGTTCATGCAGTCTTCCAGAACAGGAGGCACATTCCTTTCCCTCCTCACTCGGCCAGCTCTTCCCTTCATCGGGTGGTGAGCTAATTACTCTTTGGGGGCTGTTTCGATAGTTCATTGAATCCTCTCTGGTGATCAGAAAATAAGAAGGAGGAGAAACTCGATGAGCTTTGTCAAGGATAGAGAACCTGTGGGCCTCTGGTCACAGGGAGAGGGTCTCTGTCTGCTCAGCCTTCAAGATGCCTTTTAGGGCAGACTCTTTTTATTATTACTGGCAGTAATTTTTTAAATGAAGCAGAACTGTTGGTGTTTACGTAGGGTTGGTTGTAGATGGGGCCTTGCCCCATGTTGTCATTGTCTGTTCCCAGACATTTGTTTTTAATAGAGGCGTAGCTGAGAGGGTAGAGTTTGTATTTGATATCTTTATGGGCTTTTGGTGCACACTCTTTGCTATTTAAATAGGCTGGAAAGAGTGCAGAATACTTTGACTTTTTATTCCTTTTTTGTTTTCAGTAATGCTTCTCATTTTTCAAAAATAAAAACAAAATAATTGATGCCACCTACGTGTTGTAGTTTGAGCAAGGAACCTGACATGGCACACGGCCATGTTCTAGATATGCATATGGGCCTGGTGAGACCGCAGAGGTCTGGCCCACCTGGCTCCATCAGTGGATAAGTCTGTTGCAGGGCTTAAAAACAGTGAAGCTGAAAATATGTAAATGTAATGGGAAGTGAATTTGAATGGTTGTATTAAGTTGTTTTAAAGACTCGGAGCTAAAAAATGGAGATAGAGGTGGTGGCTTTTCTTTCTTTAGGCTCTCGAGTCTTGTCCTTCTGAACTGGGGTAGTACGTGCCAGCCTGGGGTCAGCTGGGACCCAGACACCAGACCCAGTGCTGGAGGCCAGTGGACAGACCATTTAATTTATCATCCCAAGGTGCCCTTTGAGGGTGGAAGATTTATTAATGATCATGCCAGGACACAGTACTAGATTTTGAGTATGCCAGGACTGTCCCGAGTAACTGGCCCATGTGGGTGCTCTTCAGCTCGGCCATGACTGCTCCTGAGGGTGTTTGGGGAGAGGAGAGGCAAGTAGGGGCTCCTGAGGGTGTTTGGGGAGAGGAGAGGCAGAGACGCAAGTAGGGGCAAGAGCTTCTGGCTCTTAGGGCTCATGGATGGAGAGCTCTTCTTACCCATTAAGAGCTGGGGTTGGTAACATGTTGACTCTTAACACCTCTTGAGATCTGATGTTACATTTTCAGAAATTTTGCAAGCTGATTGTTACAGCATTGGTAGCTTGAAAATGACCAGGGTAGGCATTATTTATACCATACAAATCCACAAATGTTACACATCAGCAACCCCCAGCACCTTGTTCCAGTTAGTTGGTAAGTGTTTACCAGCATTGGGCGGATAAAAGCCCAAGGATGGGCACTGGGTGGAATGGCAGAGCGGGACCAGTGATGTGTCCCATGGCCGGGGCTAGGTCCAACCTGAGGGTGTTCTGTGATTCCTGCTGTGGGCAGGAAGGGCTGTTAGTCAGAGAAGGGCCAGGAATGAGACAATGTTTCTGCCAGGGACTCTAAGTGGATGCCATATCTGCCACCTCTGGTTCAGAAACGGATTTCCTGCCACTCGCTACTTGCTCACTCTTCTCTAGCCACAATGGCCTCCTTGCTGCTCCTCCAGAATGCCAAGCCCGTTTCCATCTCAGGGTGTTTCGGTTTGCTCTTCTGTCTGCCTGGAAGATCTTCTGTAACTACCCCCAGAACTCTCTTACTTCACTGGGGACATATGAGCAGAGCCATATGTCCCCTCCTCAGACAGGCCTTCCCGACCACCCTATGTGAGGTAGGCCCCCTGCCACTTTTCACCCCCTTCTCTTATTTTTCCTTTCTAACACTTGGCACTGCCTACTCCTGAGTCATGTATTTGTCTTCTTGTTTGATTGTCTCCCCACTACATTGGAAACTCCATGAGGACAGGGATTTGGTTTTGTGGTGCAGGCAGCACCTAGAAGGGGCCTAGTATAGAGCAGGCACGAAACCAGTATGTGTGAATGAATGAATGAATGAATGATGAATAATGAAACACATAGCACACCTAATCTGTCATGGCAGGGGGCTGCAGACTGGTGCTGAATGGGCTCTTGAGGCCCATATTAGGGCATTAGGGAGGACCACTGCCATCCCTTAGGGCTGTCTGTAGGGGTGGGGCTGGCAGCACATGTACCCTGATGGCCATCCCTGATCTGGGTTTTCAGCTGCTCCTTCAGTTGCCAAGAAATGTTTGGGAAGAGTCTCACTGTACCTTGAATGGTGCTAGGTTGTGTAGAGGGGGGTCATAGCCTTTTTGGAAGGACGTATTTTTCACTCAACTACCGACCCATCCATCCACCGATCCACACATCCATCCATCCATCCATCCATCCATCCATCCATCCATCCACCTAGTGAATACCTGTTGAGTATCACTATGTATGAGATAACCCAGCTGAGAGTGGGTGATGCAGTGGTGACTACAACTGGTCCTGGCACCATGTGGCTTTGGGATGGTGAAGATTCAGACGATAGCTATATGAACTGGGAGGCACCCACAGAGGAAAAAGCAGGGTGGACAGAGAGCCAACCAGTGGAAATTAATTTAGGTGGGGGGCAGGGTGAAGGAAGGTGCCATTTGAGCTTAGACCTGAGGGCTGAGTTGCGGTTGGTCAGGTAGAGAGGGTACCTGAGAACCTTCCCAGAAGAGGGAAGTACATGTCATCCAGTCCCCAAGGTAAGAAAACCCCAGCCAGTGCGGGGAAAACGAGAGGATGATCGCACACCAATGTGCGTGCAGTGGGAGGCAGGAGGCACGGCTCACAAGGCTTTGTCAGCCATGTCAGTAGACCATATTTTTAAAGTCAGCAAACGTTCATTCATGTGTGGAGGCCATACCAAAACAGAAGAACCATGAATGAATATAGAGTTAGGTTAGGCAATGGGAGAATGTGTATTTTGTACATGTCACTTTCCATGCTCACTAGTGCTTCAGACAGGAAGTTGACCTGTAGGCACCAGTAGGGACGAAGAGACCACTTCATTTCTACTGTTGGTGTCACACAAAGTCTCGCTGTGGGATCTAGGATACAGCTGACCTTTGGGGCTCCTACTGCTGTTTGCACTTTTGTGAATAGCTTAACACTCACATGCAAGGGTAAATGCTCCTCAGGTCCAGTGCAGAGTGTGTATGCACATGTGACCCATCCTCTGCCCTCAGGTACCAACATGAGGACAGGGGGACAAATTCTGCTGCATTTTAGCTTTATTTCCTCATGACTTCTTTAGTCCAGAGGCTTCTACACTCCTCCAGCTGGTGGCTTGTGATGCCATGCTCCACACTGACTTCTCAGTGAGCCTGTGTCTTTTGCAATTAAATGTCAGTAAGTGGGTGTGATGATAATCTTCAGCCCAGCCCTCCCTCCCATGATGAGTGAGCTATCGTAAATAATAACAGTTGGCCCTCCAGTGACCAGAGAAGCAGAGGAAAGCATAAATAGATGAAAAGACACAGGTAATCAGAAGTACTAGCTTTTGGGTCATGGGGTGTGTAAGCAGACACGCATGCTCACAGCTGGGCTCACTCTCCATGTTTATGCCTGGTCTCTGCTCATCCCACTGACTTTTCCTACAAGTTGTAAGGAGAGGCCTTCTTAGGTCACTACTGATAAGGGACTCATAGATAATCAAGATTATGTTATTTATAGCTTATATTGTTACACCTTCTCCTTGATCTTTGGGGTCATTGGACCTCTGCATTTTCCTATGACATGGGGCATATTAATAAAACTTTCTGTGCCTTGTTTCTTTGTCTGTAAAGTGGGGACAGTACTATGTATCTGTTCATGATAGATATCACCACAACCTTGGTTCTTTGCATCAAGGAGGGAACATGATTCCCATGCAGGAAGGAAACAAATCAGCCCTCAGACTACAGTGCTGTGTCCCTCTAGAGGGGAGAGGCAAAGGGAGACAAGGGGGGAAAAAGAAGTAAGAAAAGAAGGAATATCGGTAAACCTCTTAGACTGTGACAATGAGGCCAAAGTGAGCTTTTATGAGAACCACATTTGAGCCCTGGAATAAAAAATAAGAGCAACATACTTTAAAAATTATTTATGATTTTAAGCACATGAAAGGCGTATCGTGTACCCAGGGAGGGCATAATGGGGAACAGCTGGCTAACATGTGTCTTGCCATTTCTGAGGATGTTCATAATTCTCTGATGTCCAAGAATAACAGTAATAACGATGCCGCCGCTGAGCATATTAATGATAATAAAGAGGATAGGGGTGCCTTTCATGGATCCTGCTGGACACAAGAGAAGAGCCTGGGCTGCTGGGTTTGGTGGGACTGAGAGGGAGCTCCAGCCTATGTCCCTGGCAGATCATGGAACCCTTCCAAGGATCAAAGGTTGAAGGAAAGAGCCTGGATGGGGAAGTCTGAAAACCCAGGTTTCAGGCCTGGTTTCACCACTGACTCTGGCAATTCCTTGCACCTCTGAGTCTCAGTTTTCCCACCTATAAAATAGCGATGCTAATACTTCTTGGCAGGCACGGTTACAGAGTTTTCATGGAGCCCAATGAAATGGGGCTTGCGGAAGTGCCAGACACATGGCAAGGCATTCTGTGTTGGAAGGGTCATCACTATCTTTGTGCTTCTCCAGCACTTGGCAGATCAACCACCAAGCTCAGCACCTGGCATCTAGGAGATGCCTACAATGTTGAAACATAGACACATCATGAGTGTTTCTTTTTCATTAAATGTTTAAAGCTGTAGAATGTTAGACTTGGACAGTACTTTATAAGGCACTTAGTCTAGTTCTTTCTTTTATGATTTGTTAAGTGGATCTGGAGCAGTGCACAGTCTAGGGCTAATTATCAACACTGCTGAGTTGACCTGAGCACTCTAGCCAGTGCCCTGTGGATGATGAGATTTTCCATTCTGCCTGATGGGAAGAGGTGCTATTTTAAGTCCTTTTAGATGGTTCTTTGTCCAGGCTCAACTAGTTCCCTTGTATCCATGTGGCCAAATACTCATGGGGACCTTTGCAGACTTCTGGGGCTACCTGTGAAGCTCTGTCCTTGGGGCTCCTCTGTCCTGTGAACTCCAGTTGCCTTGTCCTCCCCAGAATTACAGCTCTGTCTTCTCAGTCCAGGGGGTTTGATGGGCTCCACTTGTCTCCCCTTCCTGTCCCATGGCTGAGAACCTATCCCAAGGCAGTGAGCTGGAGCTACCCAGGAACCATCTTGCTTGTTTCCTGGCTCCCAGAAACTTTGTTGCCCAATGGCCAGTGTCCTGAAAATAAAGGTCTTGGTCCATTGGAGGTGCTGTAATGAAATACTATGGGCAGTGTGGCTTATAAATGAGGAATTTCTTTCTCACAATTCTGGAGCCCAGAAGTCTAAGGCCAGGGTGCCTGCATGGTTGGGTGAGGGTCCTTTTCCTTAGTCATAGCTGGTCCTTCCTCGTGTGTCTTCACCTGGTGGGAGGGGCTCCACTCTGATGACCAGTTCAGCTCCCAAAGGCCCCATCTTCTGTCCCATCACATTGAGCATTAAATATTTCAAAGTGGGAATTTTGGGGAAACACAAATGTTCAGACTACAGCACCCATTATTTCATGTTTTTTGTCTGGGTGTTTTGGTTGTTTCAGGGAGTGAATCTGGTCCCTGTTACTTCCTGTTACTCACATGGTGGGAAGTGGGTGTTCCCTGGTTCTCCCTTTAGAGATGAAGAACTTGAGAGGGAGAGTGACTTGCCTAAAGTTCTACTGCTCTGTGGCGTCAGCAAGGACCAGGACCCCGGTCCTTCACTTAGTAGACATTCTTGTGTTCCTGTTGTGAACCAGGCCCACAGGGTGTGGTCCCTGCTCTCCAGAAGTTTACAGTCTGCTGGGGAGACAGAAAAGTGAGCCAAGAATTAGAGAAGAACATGATAAATTGTATGACACAGGTATTCATTCACAGGGTACTAAAGAAGCATGACAAGAAGTGAGTGGCCAAGAAGTTTTTCTGGGAAAGTTGATATTGAAGCCTAGTAGTGAAGGAGAAGTAGGAATAGTCCAAGTGAAAAGGGAGGGAAAAAGTTTCAGGAATAGATCCACTGCATGCTCAGGCACGGAGGTAGGGAGTGGTTCTTTGTCTTATAAGCTTAGTGTCCATGATATTGTGGACACCACGGATACCACGGGGCCACCCACCTATGTTTTATTGTTGGTATGTGTCTGGCTTCATCCTCCAAGAGTCCCTGAAGTCTGGGAAGTCTCTTTCCAGCATAAGTCAATCAGATCTTTCAGCCTGGGTATGTTTTTATAGGGGCTTGGTCAGGGCTATGGATGTTACCTTGATATTTCTGGTGAGACTCGCCTTCTCCAGCTTTTACATTTTTCCTGGAGGCATATGATATTGCTTTCAATGATTTTGAGTACCCATCCTCTCCCCATCAGTAAACAGTCAAAACTTACCCTGGCCTATGCCTGGTCCCTCTAAAGACACAATATAGGTGCCTACTCCTCTTAAGTGTTTCTCTAAGTGAGCTCCACTAGATCCACTGCCACAGTGAGAGTCAAGAACTGCAGGGAGGTTCTCAGCTAATCTGCCAGAACAAAGCCTCGAGATAGTTGCTGGGTTATTAATCTGTACCAGTTGAATACAGGCATTCCTGGCCTCTGCTGGGGCTGGGCTCCCAAGTACCTTTGTACTTGGTGAGGACAGGAAGAGAGTCAGAGTCTTTGGGCTTTTGACTTTATTCTTCAGTCTGGTTTATTTCTTCCAGGCCTGTTAACTTCTGGCTCTTCTGTCCCCAGCCTGGGCTGCTTCAGTGGCAACAACTGCCATCATCAATGCTAATTTCCTCAAAATTTATCATTCATTCAGGCAGTCAGTCAGTCATTCAAAGATAGGGAAAAGTTTGGACAGTATCCTGCCTTCATGGAGATCATGGTTTGGTAGGACAGCTGGATATTAATCCAATAATCTTTCAAATAAATTCTCAAATACAGGAGAGGAATTTGAGCCCATGAAATACCGTGAAGGTGGGACTTGACCTTGTCTGGAAGCCAAGAAGGACTTTCCCAAGGAAGTGATGATTGAGTGAGGCATTAAATGTGGACAGAATTGGGGTGGGGGCAGGGAGAAGATGAAGAATATGTCGAGCTCTGAGCATGTTGGGAAAACTGAAAGAGGGCCAGCAGTTGGGTGAAGTGAGGAAGGGAAACATGGAGACTCTTACAGGGTTTGCATTAAGATCTTTCTGTTAATCCATGGGCTGTGTTAAGAACTTTGCTGTTGGGGCAGCCCGGGTGGCTCAGCGGTTTAGCTCCTGCCTTTGGCCCAGGGTGTGATCCTGAGTCCCGGGATCAAGTCCCACGTCAGGCTCCCTGCATGGAGCCTGCTTCTCCCTCTGCCTCTCTCTCTCTCTCTCTTTCTGTCCCTATGAATAAATAAATAAAATCTTAAAAAAAAAGAACTTTGCAATGTAACTGTTGAAGGCTTCTTTCCAGGGAAGTGATATGATCAGATTTTTTGCTTCAGAAACATCACAGTGTCCCCAGTGCAGAGAGTAAATTAAAGGTGGACAAGAGGAGGGTTGCCAGATGAAATACAGGATGCCTGGTTAAATTGAAATTTCAGATAAACGATGACTACTTTTTTTGTCTAAGTGTTTCCCAAATGCTGCATGGAACCGTACATCCACTAAAAAATGGCTCACTGTTTATCTGAGATTCAAGTTTAACTGGACATCTTGAATTTTTCTTTGATAAACCTGGTAACCTTAAGCACAGGATGTGGAGAGACCAGTTCCTGTAGTAGTTGAAGGCAGGCTATCCAGACTAGGAAAGCGAGGTAGACATTGAGGGAAGTGGACCAAGAAGTACCCTGGTGGATCTAAGTCTGTCATCCCAAGGCATCTGGAAGACAGAGTCCATCAGCTTCCGTCCTGTTTGAAACTTCGATTTCCATGCAAGTGCCGTTGAAAGACACATGGTGAAGGGTATAATGAGCACCCTGCAGTCTCGGTGCAGGGCACCTGCCTGGTCAGTACCTGCCCTCTGGGGATGACCTGTGAGGTGTGTGCTGGGAACCCATGAGGGGGTCGTCTTGTTGCCCACATCCTTCTAGGCCCAAGGATTCCTGAGGGGTGAGCACTGCATCGCGCTGAGCAGTGTGTGAAGGAGAGATTTGTCAGAATGGCCAAGAACCTAAGGACAATAGAGGCACGATTGTAAGTTACACACTGTTTTCCCCCCACGGCAACTCATGTAGCAGATGAAGCAGTGGAGCAGAGCACTCAAGAACACAGACTGCCCGGGGGTTTAGCTGTTCCAGCAGTTACTAGCTGGTTTAGACGGTCTATGTGCTGTAAGGTAACCAGGCCATTTAAACCCTTCAATGCAGCTTGAACTTTTCTACCTTTTTTTTTGCCCAGAATATCTTTTCCTGCATCTCTTCGAGCCTTATTCATTCAAGCTATTTATAAAGTAATGTTAGTAGAAGTATGATCAAACAAGATAAAACATGTATAAAAAATAAAACAAATGCCCATCACCAGGGAAATGACTAAACAAATTAGCATTTACATCTGCTGTGTAATTAAGGTAGTTGTATATGAACTGACCTGGAAAGATAATATATCTGTGATATATTCCTAAGTGAAACAGGCAAATGGTAGAGTAATACATGGAATATGATCATAGTTGTGTTTAGAAAGGAATGTGTGTGGAGAAGGGGATGAAATGTACTTTAAATTGTTAATAGAGATTTCCTCTGGAAAGGAGGGAGGGATTGGGTTGAAAGTAAAAGGGAACTGCTCACACTTAGTTAACATATACATTTATGGTTTTGGTTTGTTAACTAGTTGAAATAATATTTCATTAGAAATTTTGTTAGAATAAACAAACCATGGTTATGTTTCAGTTGTTAGATTGGGAATGTTCTTCCCCTCCCCCTAACTTATTATTTTATTAAAGAACCAAATGATAACGAAGTTACCTTTCTGTGAAAGCCCAACAGAAATCCTACTCCCTGGTCGAAACATTTTTCTGATGTGTCAACTGGATGTACTGTCTCCTTTTTTTGAACCACCAAATACTTTTTGTGACTTTCGTGGCATTTCTCTCTATCTTGTATTTCATGCCTATTTTATTGCCTCTCTAGATTTAAGCCACTGGAGGGATATCGTGATAGAAGAAAATCAGCTTTCAAGCTAGAAGATCTGGATGTTGGCTCTTGCTCTGATTTTCTCTTGCAGTATGACAAATTAGCCCAAACTTAATAGCTAAAAAACACAGTCTCTTTTTTTTTTCTTTCTCATGTGGTTTTGGTCAGGAAGTTGAGCAGAGCTGGGCTGGATGGTTCTTTTGTTCCATGGGGGTATTGCGTTGGATCACTTGGTAGAATTACCTGGGTTTTGAGCTGGACAGGAGGGTTCAGGAAAACTTTGCTCACATGCCTGATGCATGGCCCAATAGCTGAAAGGCTGGACCTAGCCTAAGTTCTTTCTCTTCCTACTTGGTGGCCATGGACTTCCTCCTAGTGGACCTGGGCTTCCGGAGACCAAGGCAGACCAAAACAGAACTGCCCATCTTCTAAGGATGCAGCTGGCATAGTGTCACTTCTGCTGTACCAGTTAAGGAGCTACAGAGTCTGCTCAGATTTAAGGGGGTAGGAACAGAACAGCACCTCTTAAAAGGAAAATTTGTATAAAAAGTTTGTGGCCATCTTTAATCCATCACAGCTTTGCTATGAGAAGTACAACCTCCATGTCTCAATGACTACATCTATAAACAAGGAAGACCAAGAGGTACAGTGTATGCAAAAGCACCCTGTGCATTATAAAAAAGCTATATGGACTATAAATATCAGTAATTGTCTTGGTACTAACTCGATGCCTCGCTCAAGGCACGTACTTGTTGGAGGTTTAATGCTTTGAAGGCAGACTCATTTATCAGATATTTCCTAGGAGGAACACAAAAAAATGGATGTGGATGATCACATAGGGGCATGGTGCAGCTGTAAAGTACAGACTTTTCGATTTGGTTGACATAAGTTAGATCCACGCTGTCACTCAGTTACTATCTGTATGACCTTGATGCATCACAATTTTCTATGATGGGGAACTTAAGGCTCAGAAAGATCCAGGGCCCACACCCTTGTGAAAGCCCTGGGCGGTGGGGGGCTGAGGGGAAGGACAGGGCTCTGCTCGCTTCTCCCAAACTCCTCCTCTTTCCACAGTGTGCCCCACTGGGGGTGTGTGTCCCGTGCCACTGTGGTTGTGAGTCATTCTTTTTGCAGTTGGATATGGCCTCTTTTTTAGGCTTGGGGCTTTGCCTTTCCTAGATGTACGAGATCAAATCAGAAGGCAGCATTGCAAAGAAGTTCAACGAGCTTCTGCAGAAGCTGAGCTCACCCTTGAAGCCCAGAGTTCCAGAGCACAGTAGCAACAAGATGAAAAACCTCTCCTACCCGTTCTCCAGGGAGAAAATGTACCTGTGAGTATGGGAGCTGTGGGTAGGGACATGAGAGGGGGCGGGAAGAGAAATCAAACACCACTCAGTGCCTTGGCTCCCATAGCGAATGCCCCAGAGCCTGGGAGATGGGAGGGGTGGGACTTGCTCTCCTGGCCAATTGTTCCTTGGCTCTGCTTTCTGAATCCCCTTCCCTAAGTGAAATTATCCCAAAGAGCTCCCCAATATTTGCCCAATGGCTTGAGGAGACACCTGCCATTTGAGTCCTTTTGCATGATGGATGGTGAATCATGGAGCACATCACCATACACTTCAGGGCTCTGTGAGAAAATGGTCAGAGACCTGTTCCCCTTCTATGGGGAAATGGTTGCGCTCAGTTCCTAGTCTAATAATAGGGTTTCAACATACTGCAGTCACCCGGAGAGATGGAGGACAAAGCTTCGGGATTCTTATATCCCCAGCTGCCTACTCACGTACTTACCTCAGATGCCAATTGCAAGTCCACATTATTCCCAGTGCTTCTGACTCGCTGGCTGTAGCTCAGAGGTTTCCATGACCTCCTCTTTGAGTTTGATTACTTTGCTAGAAAAGCTCATAGAACTCAGAAAACTAGTTTACTCACCAGGTTACTGATTTATGACAAAGGATACAAAGCCACAGCCAGATGAAGAGATAGAGAAAGGGAGGTTCTGCAGGAAGGTGCTGGTGTCCTTGTGGAGGTTGGGGTCAGCAGGGTGGCACATGGAAGTGTTCTGGTTCCCCAACCTGGAAACTCTGCAAATCCTTTCCTTTTGTTTTATTTTAAAGCTTTTGTTTTTATTTATACATGAGAGACAGAGAGTCAGAGAGACATAGGCAGAGGGAGAATCAGGCTCCCCATGGGGAGCTCCATGTGTGACTCAATCCCAGGGCCCTGAGATCATGACCTGAGCCAAAGGCAGATACTCAGCCACTGAGCCACCCAGGTGTCCCTCCTTTTGGGTTTTTATAGAGGCTTCATTACAAAGGCATGGTTGATTAAATCATGGGCCATTGGAGATTGATTCAACCTTCAGCCCCTCTCCCCTCCCTGGGAATCAGGGGTGAGATTTAAAGTTCCAAGTCTCTATTCATGGTTGGTTCCCCTGGCATCCAGCTGCTCCCCTCTCCATCATTAGGGGATTTCCTAAAGTCACCTCACTGCCATTGTGCCACTCCAGTTGTGGTGGAAGGGGGGAGACAAGACACCCATCTCAGCCTTAAGTGATTTCAGGCTTTCAGGAACTGAGGACAGGAGATCAAATATTATGACAAAGATGCTCCCATTCCTCTTGTTACTCAGGAAATTCCAAGGGTTTGGGGCGCTAGGGTCAGGAGCCCAGGGTGTATTCATTGTAAGTCACAATATCCTCTCCCCTCATGAGATGGCTATTTACATACAAACGTCTTTCTCTTATGGAGAGGAAACCAAGGCCCAGGGTCTGTCTGTGGTTGCACAGTATCAGGTGGCTGAACTGGGACGGGCACGCTGATCGCCTAGCTTGCCGTTCTTTTTGTGCACTGTGCTACTTCTATGCTTCCCCTTCTCTGGGCCTTCCTTCATGCCAGCCAGTGCTGGCATCTGAACTGCCATCTCCCATGCATCTCCCATTCATTCAGTGCCTGGGACCCTTCACATCCAGGGTCCTGGGACTTCCATCTGGAAGAATCTTCTGTTCTTCCCACCCCAAAAGATGCTCTCCATCCTCTGAGTTTTCATAGCAGTGGTCTGGGCACTACCATGTTCTGTTCTTCATCTGTTACTAGGAGACTCCCCCACCCCATGTGATGGGGCCCCTGGGGGTGCTGGGAGCATATTCCTGGCATCTGGGTGTCCTCTAGCCCCATGCCTGGAGCACAGTCAGCTCTAGACGAGTGTTCTTTTTAGTGAAAGGTCACAATTTGAATATTAGAGCAGACACAGAACTTGCATAATTAGAAGGTTGGTAGCTAATTGATGTCACAGTCATGACAACATTGAATGAAAGTTTGAAAAACAAAGAGTTCCCAACCCAGCACCTGGAAACTATACTCTTTTTGGTGCTGATTATATTTTTTACTGTCTTTGTTTGTGCATAGGAATCCTTTCTACATACTTTTATGTTTTTTTTTTTTTAATTTATGATAGTCACAGAGAGAGAGAGAGAGGCAGAGACACAGGCAGAGGGAGAAGCAGACTCCATGCACCGGGAGCCCAATGTGGGATTCGATCCCGGGTCTCTAGGATCGCGCCCTGAGCCAAAGGCAGGCGCCAAACCGCTGCGCCACCCAGGGATCCCCATACTTTTATGTTTAAAACTTATCATAGTATTAACATTTTCCTATGAGTCTGAAATTTTCTATTTATGAATTTCTCATAATTCTAATTGTCAATGACTGCATGATAATCCATCCTATAGATTTTGGAATTCCAATTTATGTCCATAACCCTTATTATAAGTAACTTTGTATGGGACTTTTTTCTTCTATTGAATTTGTATTTCCTAGGCTACATTTTCATGGTAAGCTCTCAGAATTACTGGGTCAAAGAAAAATTATAAACATTGTGTGCCTGAGCAGGTGCGAGTATGTGTGTCTTATACATCTTGCTGTGTTGCCTTCTGAAGGTTTGCTCTGAGTTTGGGATGACGGTGGCATCAGGACAAGGGTCATGAAATGAATCAACCTTCTGTTTTCTTGGTATCTCCAGGTATAACATCCAAGACAAGGACACCTTCTTTGATAATGCCACCCGTAGCCGCATTGTAAGTACACAGGTCCACCAGCGGTGGTGGGCTATGGAAGTGAGGGGAAGGCTGAGTACCCAATGTGGCAGGCCTTCTCTCGCTCTCCCTGCTACCTTCCATTGTCATTTGCTTGGAGTTGCCTAGCAACTGAAAGAAGTGTACAGGAGCTTCCTAATCTTCATTGCAAAAGGCAGAGCAAACAACTGTCCACACTCAGGTTGAGAGGAGTGCCTTTTCTTTAGGATTCTCCACCCAGGCCTGCCTTGGAATCACAGAAACAGGAAATGCGAGAGCTGGTGGGGTGACCTTGCTTTGCAGTTGGGGAAGCTGAGGCTCTGAGAAGCAATAGATTAAAAAAAATTCATACAGATCATTAGTGTCTGAATGAGGACTCATTGCTGGGCTACCATGTTTCTGGTAACTTCAGAGGAGTCTTGTGCATTTACATTCCAGGGAATGCTAGCTAGGACTAGCCAGTTTGTCCCAAACTAAAATTACCAGCCCATTCAAAATTCATGACTTTAGCTGTTTCTCTACATTTTTTCCCTTTGAAATCAAATTTTTAAATTTTGTAGGATGATTGATACTAATGAAAATCTGTATATGGCCATATGGTCCTCATCTGAGCTATAGCATGTCCCTATTCCCTGATCTGATTATTCTCTCTCCACCTAGAGACATTCAGCCTAAGGACAGAGAAGAAAAAGAAGGGCGCAAGGAATGCTGCATGCTTACTCATGCCACAGTGGGAACATGGCAGTGTGTTTCCATTGATGCCCAGGGAGGACTTTGTTTCCACAGAGGAGGAGTGAGGGAGGGTTAGATCTCTAGAAGGACTTCCAAATCAGTAGGGTGATAGGAATAAGAAGGGACAGATGATTAGAGGAAGCTGTAGAACATGCCCAGGGCACACTGAAAACATGGCCTTGACCTTTTGCTTGCAGCTTGGGCAGGAAAACACTGCAGGTCTCTTAGCCTAGTCTTTTAGGAAGGTTTAAAATGGGCACATGATTTCTTTTATCATCCTATGGAAAAAAGCATTAACTTCCATTTTTTTGGTTGATGCTATTACAAGCCATTTAAATATCGCTGTGGCTTGGGTCTCATGTCTATGGGGGAGTTATAGAGTGTTGTGAAGATTACCGAATAATTCGAAAGTACTTGTAAAATAGTACAATGCCATATAAATGCTGTTCCTAATTATTATTGCTGTTGAATTACTGCACAGTATTATAAATGAATTAAGCATTCTTGGGCCTGATACCGCTGGAAGTTATTTATTTCCCACTCCGTCTAGGTCTGTGGCTGGAAGGTGGGGGTGTGAATGATGCTGGAGGAACACATTTATCTCATTCAGTTCTCATTCTGGAAGCTTCTCCCTTTCCCCAGTCCATCTCACATAGTGAAAAGGAGGAGAAAGGAGCCCTAGGGTTTTGTCTTGGGGTTACTCTGCCCTGGACTTTTGTCTGAGGACCTTGTTCACATCTGTAAACATCATCCTTGTACCCTTTCTTTGTGGGTGTCTAAACACCCTGAGTATTTGTCCCAGAGCAGACTGCCTTGCTGGGCACCTCTTTAGAGCCTAGTGCAAGCTTGGGACCCACTAGGGCACTGGAGGGCACTAGGTGGCCTACAGGTTTACCTGAGTCCCTGTTCCCTCTGCAGGGAGGACTCAGCAGCCCTCCTTTGCAGGTGAGGGATATTCCCCTGCAAGCCCCATGTCCAGGCCTTCATCGGCTTGGGCATGCAGTGGCCGTTGAGCTGGCAGTCTGTCGTGTGCCCCGAAGTTCTCTGAGACGTGGAGTCTGGAGGAAGCATCCAACCGGGGAGACAAGATGAGGACTCAGGAAAAAAAGAGAGAAATAATAGTAATATTGAGCAAGATGTAGGTGGCCCTTTTCTTTTTTTTTAACTTGAAAAGTTACTTTTTAAAAATTTTATTTAAATTCAATTAATTAGTATATAGTGTGTTATCAGTTTCACAGGTAGAGTTCAGTGATTCATCAGTTGCATACACCACCCAGTGCTCAATACATCACGTGCCCTCTTTAATGCCCACCACCTAGTTACCTGTTTTTTAGTTTACAAAGCACTTTCATGGTTTCTTAAAGCAGCTCTGAGAGTTAGCTCCATTGCAGAGAAGACCATGGACTGTCAGGGTCTGTGGACGGCTTCTTCAGGACCCCTTGGCTAGGAGCCAGCCCTGGAGCCAGATTCGGTGGCCTCCTTGTCCTGTGCTTTCCCCAGCGTGGCACGACTCAGGGCTGGTGGAGAGGACAGTCTGGCCTGGGCACTTCCTCCCTAGCCTCAGAGGCACAGGGTCTGGGCTCCCTGCTGTGTTTTCCTTACCTCCAATAACTGCAGTCAATTTATAGCCTTCCTTTATTCTTTTCAGGGCGGGGGGAAGAAGGGTGTGTGTGAGGGGCTTAGATTCTTTGTTTCCTCAAAGCACTTAAGTTTGAATGGGTTTGACAGGCAGGGCACGAGCTTGGCACATGCTGGGCTTCCCCCTCCCCGGAAGTGGGTTCAGCTGCCTGGTCCACTTCATGCCCCCTGGTGCAGTGACACACATGGTCACAGTGCTCACAGCCCTACTGTTGTCTGTTTTAGGTGCACGAGATCCTGAAGCGCACGGCCTGTTCTCGAGCCAACAACACAATGGGTAAGGACCCCCTTGCCTGCCCGTGGGCCCCACTGCTGATGGGCTGCCCAGGGGGCCAGAGCTGTCCTTTCAGTGGCTCCCTGTGGGGGGGCGGGCAGCAAAGAACAAAACAAATACCCCTCGCTCCTCCCCACTCTGCCCAGAAGAGGGAAGGCTGTTTTCACTCAGGGCCAGAAGTCCTGCTTGGTCTCCAGGAGCAGCAGTGCCCCATTTTTTTTTGGGGGGGGCGGAGTGCTCCCCGGATTGCTGTAACTTCTCCCAGACCTTCATCCCTGTCTCCACAGTCTCTGAAAGTTTTTAATAATCACCCAAACCCAAGTTGTTTATTTACTTCTTTTTTTAAGAAGGAAGGCATCTCAGGGGATCCCTTGGTGGCTCAGCAGTTTAGCGCCTGTCTTGGCCCAGGGCGTGATCCTGGGGTCCCAGGATCGAGTCCCATGTCGGGCTCCCTGCATGGAGCCTGCTTCTCCCTCTGCCTGTGTCTCTGCCTCTCTCTCTCTCTCTCTCTCTCTGTGTGTGTCTCTCATTAATAAATAAATAAAATCTTAAAAAAAAGAAAAACCTCTCGGTTGAGTTAAAAAAAAAAAAAAAAAGAAGGAAGGCATCTCAGAGGCCCTGTAGTGCAGCCTCCTCCATTACGTGTGAAGGAGCTGGCCGCCCACAGGGTGAGTGACTTGTCTGAGAGGCCACATGTTAGTCTGAACATGCGGCTCTGGAGTTCAGCATTCCTGTCACCAAATGTGGCTGAATCTGTTCCCCTTGTGGCTTGTTTTTGAAATTTGAGGATATTAGTTTTTGCAGCAGGAATGTCAGCATTTGGGGACCCATAAGGCAGGCCAACTGATGTTGGTGGACTTTGCAGAAGACATACATAATGGTTGAGGTAAACATGGGAGCTTGTGAATATGAGCAGGTATCCTTTCCACAGGAGTCACTCTGCAGGCTGAGGTCTTCCCAGTGGTTCAGCCATCACTCAGAATGGCTTTTAAAACCTTTGAGAGAAATTCCTTCAGAAAACACTCTGGGGTGGCAAATCTCTCACTTTTGAGTCAGCTTTGAGTTAAAAAGAGTCTAGAGTCATTTAGAGACAAGTAGTGAGTAATGTGGTCACTCAGGCCAATGCAGTCACTCAAGCTAATGATAATAATGGCTAATTTTGGAGAGTTTTGAGAGGGACTCCTAAGCTACCTCACTACCAGGACCAGGAGAATGGTACTGAAGAAGGAACCAGAACAGGTTTTATATAGTGATAGTGCTTTTAGTATAGCACAGAACTTCTCAAGGGGGCGATTTATGTGTGACTGCTTTGATGTACTCCTCTTGCTACAGAATTAAAAATAACACTCTAATTTTTAAAAGTCAAGTCTTCTACATAATGTTATTTGTCTGGACCATGGTGCTGATGAGGCCAGGATGTGAATAAGGGAGGTAATTAATTAGCCCAGCCTGATTCCATGGAACAGACTGAGGCCCTTGCTTGGAGCAGCCATTTGTCCTTGGTTACAAGGACTACCAGAGGAATCGAGAGATCTTAAAATGTATTTGTATTTCTTGTGGCTTCTATCAGAATTCTTAAATTTGCCTCTCTTCTTGACCAGTTTACCCCTCCATTCCATTAATCTGCCTTTTATCATGTTACACCATCCCCAACTGGACCAAACCTGCTCCCTCAGGTGTCTTGGGAAACTTCCTACTTGCCACATTTTGTAGCCTTTTTCTTAGTTCATCTTTTTTAACCTCCTACATCCTCCCAAACCTTCTTTACCAATCTCCGTCTTCTGAGAGTTGATATCTAGAAAGGTGCTACTGCTCTACTAATCTGTTGCCGTTCTGTTTCTGCCTTGTGGGCCACACTTTCTTTGTTTGATTCTTCTTCCTTCTCTTAGATTTTAGATGTTTTCTTCTCCATATTCCCATGGCCTCCTTACTTTCTCTCTATACAGATGACTAGCAACCATGTATTTCTTTTTTTTTTTTCAGGATTTGTTTATTGGGACACCTGGGTGACTCAGTCAGTTAGGCGTCTTTGGCTCAGGTCATGGGACCAAGCCCCACATTAGGCTCTCTACTCAGTGGGGAGCATGCTTCTCCCTCTGCACCTTCCCCTCCATTCATGCACTGTCTTTTGCTTTCTCTCTCTCTCAAATAAATAATCCAAAAAATTTATTTATTTATTTGAGAGAGAGAGAATATGCATGAGTGAGGGGAGGGGCACACAGAGAGGGAGAGAGAGAGAATCTCAAGCAGACTCCTTGCTGAGTGTGGAGCCTGCTATTGGCTCTATCCCATGATCCTGAGATCATGATTTAAGCTGAAACCAAGAGTCGAACGCCTAACTGACTGAGCTATCCAGGCGCCCCTGGCAACCATGTATTTCTATTTCTCACTTTTCTGACCAGTTCCAGCAAACATTTCCAACTGCCAGATGGATACCTCCCCTGAGATATTCTTCAGAACCTTAAAATCAATATATGAAATGTCCATTGTATTTAATTCCCTTTCTCTCCCACTTCTCTTCCTGTTGACGTACCCACTGTCTTCTGTTTTTGCTCACACATTTCCCTTTACTTGAACATCCTACTCCCATTATCCTCATGCCCATCCCCAGACCAACCATGATTGTCTCACAGGTTCTCCCAGTGCCCTCTTCTTGGAGCTCCCACCAGACTCAGTCTCTTTCTTGCTGATCATTAGGTCCATGGCTTGGACTCCCAGAGAGTCCTAGAGGTGTATCTGAGTCATCTTTTATGCCTCAGGACACCAAGCTACCTGCCTTGTACATTCTACTCTGTCAGTTTGTTTCAGTGAATTAATTAAACATGTTTAGTCTGTTAACCCACACCAGTTGCTGGTAATTGTGTCCATGGACAAATGGCTTAACTTCTCTGCAACTCAGTTTCCTTTGATGTCGAGTGGAGATAATAACATCTATCTTGCAGAGTTTTTGAGAAGATGAAGTGTAGAGCTGTTAGTTTGTTTTACGAACTGGAAAGTCCTTAAAAACTGAAGTTTATTTTGAGAGATAGTCTCTCGGTTGTTGAAAGGCCATTAGAGACCTTCTGCTTTAATATCAAATGTCCCCCCCTTTTTTTCCCCTTTGAGCATCTGAGTTTTTTGGTGATGTTTCACATTAAACATCCTAAAGATTTTGTTGTTGGTGAGTGGCTTTCAAAAATTTCTTTCTTTTTTGACATTCAGAAAACGTTTATTAAGCACCTACTATGTGTCAAATGATGGTATAGAAACTCAGAGATGCCAAGATGAATTTGACCTCATTTCTAGCCTTGAGAAGCTCTTAGTTTAGCCATATAGACATTTAGACAGACATATAAATAAATAACTATGAAATAATCTGCTAGGTACAGCTATAGAGACATGTCCAGAGTGCAGAGGGAACACAGAAGTGGAAGCAGTTACCTTCATGTATGTGTCTAAGTATCAAGATACACTATCTAATATTCACTTTGTAGCTTAGGGGAAAGTTGGCATGTTAGTAATTCTACAAATGGGGACGGAGAGGACATGTGACTTGTCCAGGGTCACATACTGAATCACTGTCAGAATTGGGTCTAGAACTTGGGTTTCTTTGCTCCAAATCCTATTTCCGCTACTTTTGAAACACTGTAATCTAGGGGTGGAATTAGGTTAAGTCTTTAAAGTCTGTTACTACAGAAGCAGTCGTTATCTGGCCACCAATCTATAGGCACTTGAAGTGGAAGAGAAGCCTACCTTCTTTTGACATACATTGAACCTGAGTTCCTAAACACCAAAGCAGGATCTTGGCAGGGACCTTGGCAGGGAGACATGGAGAAGTGAATTCTGTCTACATTAAATTTGCCTAGATTTTAGTAGGCTGTGTTGTGTCCATTAGCCTCAGTTTTTGTGCACTTATAAAATGATGAAAATGAAAACAGAAGGTAAGGTATCATAAAGCCTCTTCTTTAGTGCCATTCTAATGTAAATTAAATCTTAGGTAAGCAACTCACTACACAGTAAATTTTGAAATCCCATTATTGATTTCTGTGCTCTAAGCATGGGCATTATATAACAAGTGGTGAATGATTTTTTTTTTCTTTAGATTCTCAGGACTAAATATCCGACTATGCACTTGACATCTATCTTCATGCAGATGCTCTGAAAAAACCTCAACCACGATTTAAACCTCCCAAAATACAGATTTCTCTTTGGGGGAGACAACCCAACTCCCATTTATATACCCCAAACTTCAGTGAACCCTAGTTCTTAATTTCTCAAGCCAGAAACTATAACAAAGTGCTGTTGAGTTGACCATGTGAACATGTCTGAAATAGGTACAGTTTGACTCTTTACAGCCATTATCCTGCTCTATGTTAAATGGTTTTTTTTTTAACCCTGAATTTACTATCCCAAACAGTAAGGGGTCTTCTTAGATCCCATTTTGTCCATTTCTAACCTATGCCATAAGATATAGGCTGTATGAGCTTTCTAAAATGCAAATCTGATTCTTTCACTGGTCTGCTTGAAATGGTAAAATAGATCACATTTCCCTTAGATGAAATCCAAACTACTTCATAGTTACATATTGTTATGGGCCTGATGTTTGTGTCCCCAGGCCCCCCACCCCCAAATCCGTATGTTGAAGCCCTAACCCCCCACCCAAAAGTCTGTTAGTTCAGCAGTAGCTGTCAGTGATTTCCTGGGTTTGTAACAAGGGTCATACGACTGAACTTCTCTGCTTCCTAGCAGAAGAGAACCCTGAGGCTGATTTTCAAGTTGTCTTCCAGCTGGGAAAGTCAAGCTCCTCCTAAGCTCTTTGGCCAATGTACCATCTTACTTAGAAAGGCAGAAAAACTGAGAAATGTGATGACACTCAGAGGCCTCACGATAACATGGCCTTTTGAGCTATGGGGTAAATTTTGATTTTATTGCCCTTCTCTCTGGATTTATAGAGAAGCACAAATGGCTGGAATTGACTTAGATTCCTCCAGAGGATTGTTGCCTCATAGAAAGAAGAGAAAAAGGGAAAACAGGACAATGCTTGGCACTGTTTTCCAAGGTATTTGTGTTGATTCTTCCCCTTTAGTATGGATGGTCATTACTGCAGCCAGTTTACAAAGCTTTATTCCCTTTGTTGGTGTAGCCTAGTTACAAAGGGAATCAGGAGATAGAGAAAATAAGAAAGGTTAGAATCAAAGATGGAAAATATACAAAAGATAATAATAATTAAAAAACATTCCCTATCAGTACTATCACTGTACTATCACTTTTTTAGTACTATCACTTTTTTTTCCTTGTGGAAATACATTTATTTGAGGCTGACTTTTGCAAAGCATGAAGCTGTATACAAGTTGCCTGTATGGCATTATTTATATTCCTGTCTTGCTCCACAAAATTTCTGAGGTGGCTCACAAGAAAAACAATAAAACAACATAATATAAATAAATTAAGAAATAAGAACCAGGAAAAGCACAAATTAAAATAGAATGTCAAAACAGGGAAAAAATAGAATACAAATATTCAAACCATAAGGCCCTGTAGTTCCTACAGTTGGGCTGCAAATTTGACCTTGAACCAAAGTGGAAGGGGAATATGATCAGTGGTTTAGCCCTCAAAGTCCTCAGCAACATCTTTTGGTACAGAAATTTTTCTAGAATCTCTTGTACTCTGCTTCCTTATATAGAATAGATCAAGGTATATCCTCTGTATAGATGCATATGTAACCTTTTCTGGATGAATCAGGATCATCACTAGGAACATAAATTTTGAAAATATTTCCTTAAGGATCTTCCAAGAATCCTTAGGGTTGTTTGCTTACACTCTCTGATATCTTGAATTTTGGACTCTGGTAACCTCTCTCTCTGAATTCTGTTCTTTCAGTTTTGCTTTGCTGTCTGGGAGACGGAAAAACAAGCTTATTAGAATTTTGGGTGAAGAGAGAAAATTCTTGGAGGGAGGGATTGCAGGATTCTGCTGTGGTTACAGTACACAACATTAGGGAATGGGTTTTGTAAGATCTAGGTATCTTTTCTTCTGGGCTCTCTGTTGTGAAAACTGAGATAAGCAGATAAGAGATCTCTGAACAAATAAGGTATTACTGTAACCAGGATAATGATGATTCCTTACACACGTGCACATTTGTGCTCATTTCTCATGTGATCCTTGAAGCCACCACACAGAGTAGGGTCAGCAGATGTTAACCAGTTTCAGGTCGGAGAGATTAACAGGGTGCCTGAGGTCAGAGACTTAAAGCCATATTTAGAACCCAGGTACCCTGGCTTCTCTTCATGCTCTTTAAATTAATTAATAAAATAAAATAAATTAATAAGTGGATGAGGTTTTGGGGGAAGGTTTCTCAGAGAGGTGGAAGCTGAGGCCTTCCCAGTTTAACATCCATTCATTTACTCAGTGGATATTTACTGAGCGCCTACTATATGTCATTCATATTCTAGAATTAAGGAATAGAGTAACGAATCAACCAGACACAACAAACACAAACCCCTGCTCTTATGGGGCTTACATACAAGGTAACATTTGAGGAGAGGAAGTAGTAAGGTGCCACGTGGCTGTGTGAGATACATGATATAAGAGAGATATATGCAAGAAGAGCAAATAATACAGAAGACATGATGGGAGCCACTTCAGAGAATCAGGGTCCCAACGGGAACAAATGACACACTCAAAGTAGGATAATTTAAGGTGAGAATATTGAGAGACCATTTACAAAGGTGTGGACAGGTAGTTGGGGATGCTTAGAATTAGCAGCAGTAAAGCTGTTCCTAGCTCTGGATTCAAGAGGTGAGAAAAAGATTGCTAGAACATAGGTGGACAGGGCTGGGTAGAGGAGACCCATGGGGAGAAACAGGTTGCTATTCAGGGAGGAGGTCAGGTGGTCCCATCTCCCTCAGACCTGCCAAACCCAGTAGAAAGGCAGAGAGCAAGGGAGACTATTCATGTCAGATAGAGAAGGGGAGAGAGTGTATCTAGAAGGAGCAAAAGGAAGATAGGTGCACACCCAACAAGGCTGGAGAAGCAGGTGACATTTCAGCTCTGGGATGAACAAGTTGAGAACCTTAGGTCAAGTCACATTCCCTTTATGGGCCCATTTCTTTCTTTTCTTGTAACATAACAAGGGACCCCCTCAGCGTGCTTGAAGCTTCTAATTATATCTCCAGCATTTCCTAGACTTAGATTCAAAGGAACAACATGGTCTCCTTTCCTTAAGAGCCAGCTAGGCTCAGGGAGGGGGCTGGCTTTCCTATAAATTCACAATGGGCAGGTCCCAGGGCATAGCCAGGACTTGAAGTTGCACTCAAAGAGCATGGGAGTAGACAGTGAAAGGGAAGGTGAGGGCAGGGAGGATTCAGGACCACTGGCCAAGGTGATCGGGAGAAAAGACTGCACTCCTGCATCGATCCTTTGCACATGCCATGAGTGACATTGCTCAGGTGTGGTCCCACTCTATTGGCATCTGAATCCCCCGGTGCACTTCTGAAGGCCCTAGTTCTCTAGATTCCACACTCCATTTGCTGAGTCAGAATCTGCAGGGGCAGGGCCCCAGAGGCTGCATTTTTAACAAGCTACCCAGGTGATTGTTAGGAACTCTAAGGTTAGATAAAGAGGACTATGGGCTAGCAGCCACAGGCTTCTTGACCTGCTCACATCTGAGAATGGAAAGAATGATGCAGACTGCTCTGTCCTCTGGGGGGTTGGTCATTGTTTTTTTGAGGTACCCAAAGATAACCAAGTCATCTCTATGAAGGGCCTTATTGTTGCTAATACTTTTCTGTCATTTGTCATATGGACATTTAGCATTCAATCCCTTTTGTCTGAGCCAGCAGTAGGGCCTCTTGGACTTTCTATCTCATCTTCTTCTTTTTTTCTTTCCTTTGGTGGAAGAATGGGCAGGAGGGTAAAAATAAGCATAAGAAGGCAATGAAAGGGTTACTGTCTTGGAAAAGTATGGGTGGATTGGCATTTGCCGATGGTCTTTTGATTGTGAGGGTTTCTTCTGTGACCCAGCTTTTCTCTCTTATTTACCCCTAGAAGTGAGGTATGATGGACCAACACACACACACACACACACACACACACACACACACACACACAGTCCAAATATATTTGTGAGTTTGGGTTCTGCAAGGTGGTGATAACACTTGAGCAATCTTGGCCCAGTGAAACTCAGTCTAGCCCCACGATGCCTCCTTCATTGACATGATGTCAGGTCAACTGTCAGGGCCCTGCAGATTCACCCTGTCATGGAATGCCTTTTTAAACACTGAAGCATAATTACCATAGGGTGTTATATTAGTTTCAGGTGTCCAACACCGTGATTCAGCGATTTTGTACATTATTCAGTGCTCACCACGATAAGTGTAGTTGCCATCTGGCACCATACAACATTACTGCAGTATCATTGACTGGATGCCTTTAAAGCACACCTTTGTGTGGAGAGAAACCCAAGCCCCCTTGGCCATGTCAGAGGGAGAGAGACACCTTTTTCTTTTGTATGGAAGTTATTGCTGCCTTTTTGTGGACAGAAAATTACAGATTGATGGAACTACATTTTCATAGACATTTTGGTGTCAGAGCATTTCAACAAATGTACGCTTTGGGCATCTCTCCTCCCCGCTCAGGAGACGATGTCTTAATTATTTTGACCGAAGCCAGACCATGTTGTGCGTTGTAAACATCTGGTTTATCATTCATCCAGCTGAACTGGTTTATATTTTGTTAGAAGAAAAGGCTCGGGATTAAAGGCATTTAAGTAATTAAGCACACGTCAAGACAATTTGGTGATGGGTAAATATAGTCTCTGTTAAATGCACCGTCTGGGGCCTCTGGTTTAGATTTACGTCCGGCTGGAGTACGTGGATGAAAGCAGAACGCCGGGCGGACTGGGCCCTGTTCTGGGGGGGAATCAAAACCAAATGGGTTTTCAAGAGTTCACCATTCCTCTAAGTACCTGTCCCGCTGGATAAGTTTCCTTTGAGTTTGGCCTGGAGGAAAAAGAGCTGCAGTCCCTGTCACCCAGCGGCACTTGTAGATTTAATGAGGCTCTCTTTGGGAGGCTGACCATAAACTGTGCTTTAGTTGATCCTTTGTGTCCGGGAAACCAGAGATGTCTTGGAAGCTAAATGCTAGGCCTCAGGATTTGTGTTCTGAGTGTGTGTTTTCAGATACTGATCCTGGTGCCTGACCCTGGCCCTCTGGATGCCAAGCGACAGCCTTGCCAGGCCTGGCTGGGTCAGGCTGTGTAGAGCTGTGGTTGGTGCTGGGCAGAGGAGAAGCATGAGCCTTTTCCTTTAGGGATTATAGTTCTAACGGCTAGAGATAGGAAGAACCTAGTGACTTAAAGGGACTGTAGGGATCAGTGAGGAGGTCCTCAGTGGGCAGTGCTGTGTTTGAGCCGAGGCACTGTTCCTCTTTGTGGAGAGAGGTGAAAAGAAGTGTCCTCTGTGCCTTCTCCTTCCTGGCTGCCTTTCTGGGGACAGTGGGATGAGAGGTTGGGGGTCTCTCTCTCTCTCTCTTTTTCTATCTCTCCCCCTCTCCCTGGGTCTAGAACAGAGAGGAAATACTAGATGTGATCCTGAAGAGAAAAGCTTTGCCATTATGGCCAGATGGATGGGACATGATGGAACCAATTAGCTCATTTTTGCTGAAAAGAAAGAAAAAAATTCAGAATTTCAGTTTTCAAAGCAGAGACTCTTTTTTGAAAAAACCCAAAAAACAAAAACGTTTGATTATTTTCTTCTTTCAAACTGATTTCCATGCTAGTTTGGGGGTAGGATCTTGGTTTCTGAAGTCTGTGGGTGACACAAGAGGCCAAAGCAATTCCCATTCTTGGGTGAAATTGTGGATGAATAGTTATTTCAACTTGCCTCCCCCCTCCCCCTACCACTCTCCCCACCACTCCTCCTTTTATGTGCTGTTCCCTCCCTTTATGGCAGCCACTGATTGGGATGGCCCACATCACGCCATCTGGAAAAGAGGAGGTACACAACCATGAAGGACAGAGGCACGTTCTGTTACAGCATTTTGAGGTTCTGCTTATCTGGGTTGGGACAACTCAGGTTTGATGACCTGAAATGTATTGGCCCCAAGACAAAGAACCATTAGTTGGGCTTCTTCTCTAGGAAATAGACTAATCAACCAGAGTTTAAAGGTTCTTCATCGGCAGAGATTGCCATAGAACACTGGTGGAGTGAGGAAGATGGGTGCCTGTGATAAATGGGAAGAGATACTGCAGTGAATTTAGCCATGGGGCTGGTTACTCTCACCAGCCATTATCTCTTCCGTGTTCCCAGCAGTGAACTAGGTGCCGTGAGAGATATAGATGAGGGGGGAGGGCTCTCTGACCTTGGGTACCTTGTAAACCTCCAGGGAACACAAAACAGTGGGCTGACAACACCCTACAAGTGAAGTGAGCTACCTGCGTTAGGCACGTGGTGCACAGCAGGCTTTATTTGAGATGGGAGGTAGGGTACACAGCTTTAGACCTCCAGTGATTTGAGATCCTTATGAGGATCTGGCAGCAGGACCTGTGAATTCAGGTTGTCAGCTTATTGCTGTCAGACATTCGGCTGCTGTGCTCAGTGCCCGGCAAAGCCAAGAGTTCCACACCTGTTTCACTTTCTCCATGCAGTCTGGGGACTGTCCTCAGGGTGTATGCTACTGCTGTTGCTGCGGCCACCACGGGTGTGAGTGCAGGGATTGGGGGTGGTGGGTAGTGTGCAGGTACGGTCTACTTTAGAGCTTGCCGTGCCTGGGCTGCTTCAGCGTCTTTCTGCATCGATAGCCTTTTTGTAGCTTTGAGCCACCCCTACCCCCTCTCCTGACTCGGAACTCTTCCTCTTGATTATTGTAGGGTGGCTTTGCATTGCTGTGGTTATGGCTCTTGAACTGATTAATGATGCTCAGAGTGAAATTTTAGTCTTGTGAGTAAGACAGATCTGCAGCTCATTCAGCCCCTGGGCACTCCTCCCCCATCCACACTCCCTTTACCCACCCTCTGTCCCCCCCTTCTGCCAAGTTATTTCAGATGGTTTATGTTCATGCCAAAGAGAAAGCTTAACATCAAGAAAAGACTGACCCACCCTTTGGTGATGCTGCAGCTCTCAACTCACTGGAAGAGCAGTCACTTCTGAGAGCGCCCCCTGCAGTCTCCCAAGGGCCTCCGCTTCCACGTGGGGCTCATGGCTGGTCTTCCTGGCATCCAGAGCCCTAGTAATGAGGCGAATAGGGGTAGGGGGAGGCCCTTGAGGAGAGAGGATTGTTTGAGAGCCTCTGTGGTCTCTGAGTATGTGGGTGGGGTATTGCTTGGGAAGGGGGAGGTGGAAAATGTCTAGATTTGTTATCCATCCTTGTCGTTTATCCAGAGCCATGCAAATGCAGATTACTTAGCATTAGTACATGATACATGTTTTCCTCTAAAACCACTTTCTTCTCATCTCATGACTGTCTACAGTCTCTCTGGAAAGAATGGTTCAGGACCGAAAGTGTGTTTGAGACAGGGGAAATGACCATGTTCCAGAGCTCACCGACCCTCCTCCCTATCCAGGATTACATGTGCATCCTTGCCTAGTAGGGTCCTTGGTACTGCTGCTGGAGGTTAGTGGGATATAATGTATCCCATATGGGAGCCAGTGACCCAGGACAGACTATCCTGAGTCAGAACATTCAGGCCATTTTATAGTCTCTGAATAAAACTGTGAATGAAACAAATAAACAGCACCGCCTCTGTGCAGAAAGTTTTCTGTTGTGACTATACTGGAGTTATAGGGACAGAGTCATTTACTCATTTAGCATATGTTTAGTAGAGTCTGCTTTGTGCATGTGATGTGAAATACTGTTAGGATTAAAAATGAATCTCTTGTGTGGTTTTCAAACTTTGTGACCTCAAAAACCCTTTACACTTTAAAAAATTTTTGAGAGCATCGAAAGAACTTTTGTTTAGGTGGGTTAGTTGATACTTACTGTATTAGGAGTTAAAACTGAGAAAGTTTTAAAGCACAAGGATACACAAGCACCCATTCTATTAGCTGTCAGGGGGGTGATGACATCCCATTCACAAAACCCCACTCTATACTCATAAGAGAATAGGAGGGAAAAAGTAAATAATGTCCTAGTGCTATTAATAAAATTAGTTTTGACCTTGTGAACCTCCTGAAGGGGTCATGGGGACTCTCAGTGTTCTTCAGGACACATTGAGACACTTTGAGAATCACTGCCCTACAGTCACCTACCTCAAGGAGCTAGCTAATGGTCCAGGCAGACCAGGGTTGGGGAGGGATGAACACTGCTCTGGGAAAGAACAGGAAGGCACCAGAAATGAGTTCCGATACTGAGCTGTGGGATGCTCTGACACATCCTTTTATTGGTCATAATGACAGTAATCTGTAGAGTGATTCCTGCGCTGTCACTGTACACAGGGAGCATCACCTGGTGGTGGTAGAGGTGGTGGTGCCGGAGAGTCTGCGGCAGTGTGGGGGCCTGAGGATGGGGCAAGTGAGGTTTGAGAGAGCTCATTTGACCTTGGGATATAACTTTGTATTGGGGAAATACAAATATTGTTCTCAAGTTAAGAACTAAAGCTCCACAGAAACTTCTAGATGGGGGTGCCAGAGGAGCACACAGTGAAGCTCAGCTGGGAAGTGGTGGGGGTTAATACTTACCCATAGACAGAGGTTAAGTCGAGAAACCTCTGCCCTACAGTTAACCACTTTCATCTTCCCTCCTTCCACAGGCATTAACTCTCTGATAGCAAACAATATCTACGAGGCTGCCTACCCTCTTCATGATGTAAGTATCTTTTCTGCCACCTGCTCCCGGTGGTCTTCAGATGGTTGTGCCCACAGGCGACACAGTGTATACCAAGCAGGGCAGAGGGGA
Source organism: Canis lupus dingo (assembly GCF_003254725.2). Taxonomy (NCBI): domain Eukaryota; kingdom Metazoa; phylum Chordata; class Mammalia; order Carnivora; family Canidae; genus Canis; species Canis lupus. The sequence continues at coordinate 39,320,432 of NC_064269.1, forward strand.
GTCATGCTGCAGCTCAGAAACCTGGGCTGTTTCTGGCTTTCTCGGGGTGGACAGTTATTCCCACAACTATCTGGGTATTGCCCTGATGGCAAGCTGGTTTTGGTGTAAGTGTACCCCACACTCTGTGCACTGGTTTTGGGAGGCCATGTGAGAAGGCAGATGTGGCATGCAAGTGTTAGAAGGGAGGAGGTGGTGGCGAAGGTGGGTGGGTGGTGGTGGAAGGAAGGTCTAGGGCCCAGGTCACTCAATCCTGGATGGTCAGACCCTAAAATGACCGAAGAACGGCATTTTGTACATGATCGTTTTGTGTGGGTGTGAAATTCCTCGTCCTTAATAGGCAAATAAATACATATTAAGTATCAGATCTTTTTTTTTTTAGATTTTATTTATTTATTTGAGAGAGAGAGTGGGAGACCATGAGTGGGGGAACGGGCAGAGGGAGAGGGAGAAGCAGACTTCCTGCAGAACAGTGAGCCCAACGATGTGAGGCTGGATCTCAGGACCCCCAAGATCATGACCTGAGCCGAAGGCTGATGCTTAACCCACTGAGACACCCAGGCGCCCCAATTCAATTTTTTTAAATAGATTTTAATATGTTTTGAAGAAAATCTCTCAAAATTCCTTACACTATCGTTTGGTTAAGCAGAGAAAACAGACTGTAAATAGAGCTTTCCTTGATGGGAAGTAGTGTTATAGACATCCTGTAACAAGGTGCAGCGATGTGCTTCAAGATGCTTCGTGAAGAACTTAACTGGCCCATGAACTAAATGCCCTCACAGCTGCTCTCCTCACGGACTGGTCACTTCTTTCTCATGTGTTCCACGTGTATGCCGAATGAGGCTGTGGAGTGGGGCTCCCTGAGTCCCTAAGGAACTTCCAGATGACAGTCTGTCTCCAGTGATACTGTTGCTGTGGGCACATATGACGTTAGGTTCAGCCACTTGTGGACGGGGGTGTGTGCTGTGGCACAGGGTGATCTCGGATGGTGTGCTGGGCACGGGCTCTGGCACTGCCTTTGCTCTGAGGAGGCACAGGCGGGTCGCAGGTGCATAGGAGGGGAGCGTCTTTGTGTGAGAAGCTGTCCAGGAGACACTGCAAGTGTCACTGCCCAACAAAATGGAATATTGGCTCCTTACTATGTTGTGCTTTTGACTTTCCCCAAAAGGGGAATGATAGAGATGACGCCGGAGAATAGAAAAGAAAACCCTTTCTCTGGTTTTGCTAATTCCCTTGGCTTTATGCAGCAGTGCTTTCTCTCTTACAGGGTGAATACGACAGCCCCGGGGATGACATGAATGACAGAAAGGTGAGCGGGCCCTGGGCTGCCGGGAATGCTGGGGCACGGGAGACTGTGGGTGGGTGTGGAACTAGCCCCAGACGTCCTGAAGGTTCTTTTTACCTGCTTGAGTACTCTTCAGCAGTTCTTCCACAGTTCCCTGCCCTCCAGGCATTGGAAATATGGGGGCCATTTCTGACCATTGACATGACTGTGTGTGTGTGTGTGCACGCGGGTGCTACTGGCTTTTCGCGCCTGGAGGGGCCAGCAGGGCTACTATCCTGAGGTCTGTTCTACAGTCCCGCCCAGAAACATCATCCCACCCCTGGTGACCAGAGGGCTTCAACTGAGAAACACCGAGAGCCCCAATTCCTTAATTTATAGGTGGGGAGACTGAGGCACAGTAAGAGTGGGCACCTTGCCCATGATAACACTGTCATGGTGAACAGAGAGGAGGCTTGGAAGACCTCTCACTCCCAAAGCCAGTGGCCCTGCTAAAAATGTATTATTATCCATGCCACCGTGGCTTTATTTTTGGGGGGGAGGGGTCATCTTTAGCTTATTCTTCTTGCCCTCAAGGCAGACAAGTGGGGTATAACCATGCCCAAGTTAAAGATGAGAAATCTGAGGGCGCAGGAGTCTCAGTCATGGTGATGCTCTGGGCAGCTGGGAATCAGAGGTGACAGTTAGGAGAGGGAAAGGCCCCTTTGGAAGGACCCCTCCTGTGGCAACCACAGCACCCGCCCCTACCATGCTCTCCAGGCCTTCCTGCCCAGATCCTGGTTCTTCTGCGTGGGTGTGCCCCCCCACCATGACATGGCGCTCTAAGGATCACTCGCCTCTTTAGTGGGGACTTCCCCATCTGGCTGTCAACCCCCTCATGCCATCCTCCCACCAGCTCCCCAGCCATCAGCCACTCTGGCGAGTGGAGGAGGGAGGGCAGGGGCAGGAGGGCTGAAGAATTGAAGCCTGAGGAGTTCCCCCCCCCACCCCAGCTCTGTTGTCTGGAAAATTATTCATCCCCCAAGTTGCCTTTTGAGCAGCCTTCTTTTTATCCTGCCTATTAGTCCCTGTTATGAAGTGTTAAGTATTAAAAACATAAAAGGTCTTTTCCAGAAATACTGCTGTGATTGCTTACACATGTCCCCTCTCTGCCTGCCCAGGGAATCTGCTGTAGTATTGCGATGTCTTAACCTCATCTGTTTTCTATCTGATGCTAATAGTCTCGGTGTTTAATTTCCTGAAAAGTCCCGGATCAGTTAAAGGAAAAGGAGGAAGCGTTTCTCCTCACATCTCACCTAGCTCACCCCAACCGTTTTCTGTCCTCCCACTCTCTCATTTCATGTTCCTCCCCTTTAAAGAGTGATCGCCACCACTGCCCACCTAAGATTCCTCCTGCTGAGTGGGTGGTGACCCCAGCCGTCAAGGTGGAGCACTTTACAGGAACATTCCAGGGACTAGGAACACACAGTAACTCCTGGGAGGGATCATCCAGACCTCTGTTATCTGCACAGAGGCAGAGGGAAGCGAATTGTAGACCATCTGAAGTATATGTTTACTTGTCTTCGGGATGCTGTTATGTTATTATTAGTGATACAGCCTCGTAGCACAGATTTTTTCTTTTCAGGAGATATTTTGCATAGGCCAGTAGAATGGTCCCCAGTGCACGGCCAGACTGGCGGAATGAGTAGTCTGGGAGGCAGGGAGAGACCAGCTCGGATGGAGCTGTGTCTTGGAGGTTAATTCCCAGAGCTGATGTCAAAAGGCAGCCAGCTGTCTTTGAAAGACAAGAAGCCCCTTTCTTGTGGCTTTGCTGTGGGTTTGCTGACCAGTCCTTATTCTCCTCTGCCTGCTGGAGTCCTGATTATGGAAATAGGCTTTGCTGGGGTGGGGGTAAGAGAATCCTTGAGAGAGGGAAAGCTCTTTTTTTTTTTTTTTTTTTTTTGCTCCCTGTCCATTTGGGTTGGAAAACTGATTCCTGGCAAGGTGAGGAGATGGTTCCAATGGCCTGAAATGATTGTCAAGTCAGGGCTAAAACCCTGTGCACAGCGCAGCCAGCACCCTGCAGGCGGGTACTCCGCACCCTGTGTATGGCAAGGGGAATTCTCAGCATTGTGCTGGCTTCCCTCCTTCCCGCAGTGTCATGGTGTATGGCTGGGGCCGAGAAGGATCCTCAAGAAGAAAGAGTCTAAACCTCTGAATAAATGCAGCATATTGATTTGTTTTAATTGTATTATAATAGCCTAGTGTTCTTGGAGAGGGCTGCAGGAAGGATTTTGGTTGGGTGCCAGGGAGAATCCTTGCATCTGTTGCTGGAGGACGTGGAGAAGGGTTGGGAGCTGCAGGGGGATCCCCCTCTGGGGGCCTCCAGAGGTGACTTGCAAGGGCATCGCAAGCTGCCGGTCCTGCCAGTTCCTGGATGTTCTCCTTTACTCTACCCTGCCACTTGTGCCTGTTCCCTGATCTCCCTGAGGCCCAGGCTCCTTGTGGGCAGATCCCAGGAAAGCCCAGAGGCCCCTGAGAATGCACTCTTCTTCCCTTCCAGCTTGCCTCGTGTAGTTGTGCGTCTTGATGACTCAGCCCTGGCCAGGGGCTGGAAGTCTCTCTCTCCGGTTCCTGGAGGGTAATTAACAAGACGCACCCTGCCTCGGGAGAACAGGGGGTTTCCGCCTTTCTAGAAAGCAGGGCAGCAGGAAGAGGAGCAGCTTGGATGTGGATGGTCCCCTCCCTCCAGCCACTGCCAGTAGCCACCTAGTTCCATGTTAGCCAAGACCTGCCTGCTTTTCTCAAGCACCCAGGGAAGTGACCGTAAGCATCTGAGGGCTCCCTACAGCATCCTCACCCACCTACAGGGGAGCCTGCAGCACATCACTGGACTGTGATTCTCTTTAGCAATCTTTAAACCCTGACTCTTGGATTTTCCAGCTTTTTTGGCAGGTGATTTTCTTCTCTAGTGGATGGTTATAAAGTGACCCCACTAAAAGGTGTACAAAGAGAGTCAGGTCTGTTTTTATGACCAGAAAGGTACTTTGGTTCTGGGTTTCACTTGAGGATTGATTTTTTCTCCTTCTGCACTAATTTTGCTAGTGGAGAAGGCCTAGGGAGTCAAAGCAACTTGCCAAAAATTCAAACAGTTCATTGCAAGATCTGGGAGTAGCCTTCCCTTCTCTTCCATTCACTTCACCCTGCCCCATCGCCACCTCACAGTTGGCTGCAGCTGGCATCTTTGTTCCTGGTGCAGGTCCAGCCCTCTGAGAAGCCTGAGGCCTTCGAGAGAGCCAGGAGTCTCAAACATCTTGCCGTTTTCTGGCATTGCAAGTGGTTTTAACAGTTGGGTTTTTTTTAAAAATAATTTTTAAAAAAGGTTTTATTTATTTATTCATGAGAGATACACAGAGAGAGACAGAGACATAAGCAGAGGGAGAAGCAGGCTCTCTGCGGGGAGCCCAGTGTGGGACTCGATCCCAGGACCACACTCTGAGCCAAAGGCAGGTGCTCAACCACTGAGCCACTCAGATGCCCCAACAGTTGGGTTCTTTTATGGTTTCACAAAATACTAAAACCAACTGACCCACTGTCAAGTGTGAGCACCAGGGAGCCAACTGGTTGCTTGAATGCCCCAATGCATCAGGCAGGGGGGTGAGTCCCTGTGGGTCATTGCTACCTAAAGGTTTGGGGTCAGGCCGACATGTCTGGAATTCCATCCAGGGCCTCTGATATGAGGCACTGTCCATTGAGAGGGAGCTGCAGACTTTCCCTAATCTATTCGCAGGCTTGGCCGGTCGTGAAGAGGACATGGTGTGGCTCTGAGGGAGAAAGTAGATTTGCTAAAACCTGCATTAGCAGTATCTAGACACTGCATATTTAAAGGGATTGTTACAAGATACTGTGGATGTCTTCCTGTACTTTACTCCACCACGCTAATCCCCGTGGGGCAGAGGCTCCAGAGCATACGTCCCTCCACCCTGATGGCTAGTCTGTTCTGGGACACTGCAGCCTGGGCTGTAGTAGCATGACCCACTTGGTCTCTAAGTATGTGTGAGTGAACATTTGTAGGAATGGGGAAGGGTCTACAGTGCTCCCCGCCTGTTTCCTTGCCTCCCCTGCAGGGAGGCATGAGCCAGCTTGGGCAGAGCATTTGGCCCTAACTGCCGTGTCCCTTCCCAGGTTTGGTGCTCTGTAGTGGCAGCTCCCTCACAGGGGCTGCCCCGTCACATCCTCTGTGCCCATACAGCCTGTCTTCACTGAGCTCACGCAGCTCTCTTGGCTCAGCCTCATCTGTATCCACAAACAGAATCTAGCTTTGTGCTTGGAGGGCACTATACTGAAAACGGGACCTCCAGATGTCCTTACAGCTCTCAGTGTGGGCCGGAGCCAACTGTACCCTACTGGTTCTCAGAGCATTTTTAGTTTTTCCCTCCCAGGCAGTGGCAGATAGGTGCTCTCAGGTTCAGGTTTTGGCTTGATATGTGACTCAGAGCGGAATCCATTCTGGAGCTGGAGGTTAGAGCCTATGAGGCAGGCAGTGACGACCCACAGCCCTCAGGGGAGTCCTTGCCCGTACCTCCTGACGCACACGGGCCTCCCTGTGGGCCACGGATGATGTCACTGTGACAGCTGGGTGCTGGTGAGTGCAGGGATTGCACTAGGAGAGGGAATAGAGACCCAGGGCAGCAGAAGCACCTGAGGTGTAAGGGAGGAGGAGATTTAATGATCATGCTGGAATTCGGTTAGGAGCCACCTGTCTGGAGGGAGCAGCATCCAAACTCATGGATTCACATCTTCCTCTGCCAGTCACACAACCCCCTTTTGTGTCTGGGTTTCCTCCTTTGCAGGGGGTGCCACGTGTGGCTGCAGTTTGCTCTCTCAGGGTCCGTGCAGTTTCAGGTTCTGCTTTGCCGAGAACCTGGAGATAGTATCACAATTAAGAGTCTACACCCATGAAGTAGGAATGCTAGTTCCTATGTCAGTTTGTGAAAAAATCATGTCTTTAAAGGGTCTTCAGTGAAAAGGATGGCTTCCTGGTGTTCAACTGGATATCCAAAATATCCAGTTAGAGCTGCTTCTCCTGGACAGAATTCCTTGTGAATTCTCTGTGATGTGTAAGGACGTGTGGTGTGTAAGGAGAACAGAGAACATAACAGGATAGCCAGTGTATTGCAAACCTGTCAATTCTAGACAGAGAATTTATTACATGCTAATGCCTTTTTCATGTGGGTATCTTGATGGTGCCTAATTATTTTATATATATATATTTTTAATTTTTATTTATTTATGATAGTCACAGAGAGAGAGAGAGAGAGGCAGAGACACAGGCAGAGGGAGAAGCAGGCTCCATGCACCGGGAGCCCGATGTGGGACTCGATCCCGGGTCTCCAGGATCGCACCGTGGGCCAAAGGCAGGCGCCAAACCGCTGCGCCACCCAGGGATCCCCGATGGTGCCTAATTATTTCATTTACCTTTGGATAATCTGTGAAGCTCGCTGGCCAGGTGTTTGAAACTGAAATGCGGTTAGTTCAAGAGTGACACGTAGGTTTTGTCCATGGGCTGGCTCTGCTAAAGTTGCTGTGCAAACATCACAAGATGACATGGCTTAATGTGGGGGTGTTGCCCCCACACCAGCACAGAAACCACTCTTGTCAAGGTCATGAGTGACCTTAAAGTCACCGAATCTGGAGGTCACTTCTCCATTCTCACCTGACCTGACCCATCAGCCGTGTTTGACTCAGCTGGTCATTTTCTTCTTTTTGAAACCAGTTGTCCTGGGGCTTCTGGGACACCACACACTGCTAGCTCTCCACATCGTTGGCTGCGCTTCTGTCTCCTTTGCTGCTCATCATCTCCTTGGTCTCTTAATGTTGCCACACCGGGGCCCCACTGTCATCCTCTTCTTTACCCACTTCCTCTCCCTTGGCGATTGCCTCCATAGTTTAATGACCTTACAAGTCATTTCCTGTCAGACATCTCCCAAATTTACATCTTCTTTGTAAAGTTAGGAGGTAAACACTCCTTTGAAATCCAGAGGCTTACACCCAGTTGCTTACTCAGTAGCCCCATTGGAATGCCTACAGGGCACCCAGACTGAGCTCCTGGTCCTATCCTTCCTCTCCGGCTTTTCCACAGCACATGGTGTCACCATTTACGCAGTGCCCAGGACCAGTCCTCCATCTCACCCCACATCCAATCTGACACTAAGTCTTACTCTACCATTAAAACATAATCATGATCACCTGCTGCCTCGGTGCTGAAGGCCGCCTTCACCTCCCCTGGACCAGTACAGAGACCCCTGCTCCTGTGCTAGCTCTCAGTCTCTTCCCCATACAGCAGCTGGCATGAGCGATCTCCAGTCCACACCAGATCATTCCTCCTCATGGCTGCATATCTCTCCCTGGCTTCCTTCACAGTACAAAGGTTTTAGCATGGCCTGCATGCCCCTGAGTGATCTGCCACCTTGGTACCTTCTGATGTTATCTCTGATTATTCTCCTCATGCTCACGCTGCCCCAGCCACCTGGCTTCCCTATTTCCCCAGGACATACCACACATGCCTTCCTCAGGGCCTTTGCACAGGAAGAGCATGCTTCTGCCAGGCATGTTCCTTTACTTCCTTCAGGTCTCAGCTCAAATGTCACCTTGGAGAGGCCTTCCTTTGCCATCTGCCTGAAATAGCACCCTACCCTACTGCCCTGCCCTTGGTGTTCTGCTCCCTTGCCTTGATTTAGTTTTCCTCATGGCATTTATAAATCTTGTATGTTGATGTGTTTCTGTTTGTCCCCATACATCAGGGCATAAGATCTATGGTAGCAATGACTTTGTTTGGTTTACAGCTGTCTCCAGCGTCTGGCACGTAGTAGGTGCTCAATAAGTACTTGTTTAAGGAGTGAATGAAGGAATGCCAGGCTCTCCTTTGCTGGACTAAGCCAGGCGAGGGAGTGAAATGTGGGGTTATAACTGGCAGGTGTAGCAGGCACTGCCCCGGAGTGTGGTGAAGGTCACTTTTATTATGTGGGGAAGGGAAGTCAGCCTGTGTGGCCTCCTGCCTTTGGATACCTTCCTCCTGGATGTCTTGTGAGAATTTTCCTAGAAGCTGGGCTTTGAGTATAAAAGTTTGACTAGCTAAGGTGGACTGAAAAAATGGTCCCCTCAACCTCTAATCTGTTTCCCTCTTTTTCTTGTTTAGTTGCTGTATCAAGAATGGGCACGCTATGGAGTGTTTTATAAGTTTCAACCTATTGACCTCATCAGGTAAGATGTGGGGGGGCACTCTTGGGAGGACCCTAGAGTTGCAAATCCTGAAAGATACCCATCAACCCTCTTAACCCTTGGCATTCAGTCTACTGACCAAGCAGAGGCACCTGCTTTTCTGGTCTGTGATAATCCTGCTGTATGTCTGATGCCTGGGGAAGCAGCACAAGGACAGAGGGTGGGTAATAGGGTCTGTTTTGGGGCAGCAGATAATGTAATTGACATATCATGACTTCTGTCTTGAAGTCTTCAGCCTATGGTCTCTTTCCTTGCCTGCTCGTGTGTATGTGTGTGTGTGTGTGTGTGTGTGTGTGTGTGTATGCAGTTATCACTCGTCTATTGTCCTTCACATTTGTCCTGGAGGATGGGGTAAAGCAGATCCTTGGGTTATGCCCAAGTTATGCCACGGTGTTGACCAAGAGAAGGGAAGACCTGGCAAATCACATGAGGACTAAGCTGGCTGGTCTAAGAGTGAATGTCAGCTTTTTCTGGTTTCTCCACATTAGAAGGGAGAAGAAACAGAGTCTTGGGATCCCTCCCTTCAGTGCCACCCTCCTGGTACCTTGGGAGTTTTCCTAGCTTCTACAGAAGATTAATGAAAGTCCTTTGAGAGAACTTACTAGAGTGCTATAGGTCTGACTAGTCTAAATGGGTCGAGGGCTTCAGAAACTCAGTGGGCCCTTGGAGCCCAGCATCTTTCCCAGCTGGAATGTTGGGAGGCACCACTGTGCAGTGGGAAAGCATGGGCTGAGAGCGGAGGCTGAGCCCACCTAGGGGCTATTGCTTCTTTGGGAAAGCCACATTCCCTCTCTGGTCTTCAGGATCCTGCTTATCACAAATTTGGGGAAAAATGGGAGACTGACCTAAGGGATCAGTGAAGAAACCTGGTAGCCCATATTCATTTGGAAAAGATGGGGACTTTTGGCCCATGACTGACATGATGGACTCACTGCCACACGGTCACCTGTGGCTCTTATAATGAGCTAATTAATCAGCCGGTAAACACAGAGAGTGTTCCTGGCTAATTGCCCTGGGCTGGGATTGTGAGAGGGGCAGCAGCCAGAAGGACTGTGTCCAGAGGGAGGAATTCCAGCTTCTTCTTGGAAGAAGAAAGCAGCCTGGGGGCCGCAGTTTGGGTAGGTTCACCTCCCACCCAGAGATATGATGGCCCTCCCAGGGAACTGGGAGCTCGGTTTGGACGTCTCTTGACGGCAGGTGTTTGTTACAGCTGAAGACCGTTAACTGAAGTGCTGGGGTCCAGAGCAGGGCCACGGGGTGCCTGTGACTGAGGCTTCCTCACCCTGCACCTCCCATTCCTGGGCCGCCTTGTATGAAGCATGGGCCACCTAGACTGTTCTCTGGGCCACACCAAGGCTGTTTCCTCCATGCTTGGTGGGCTTTGATCTTCCTCTCTGCATCCCAAGTGGCCACCCACTCTGTCGCCTGTTTTCTCCAACTACTCATTCGTTTTTTAAAAATATGATTAAAAAATAAGAACTCTCCCTACCAGAGAGCCTTGTCTGTCCCCCCCCAGAGACCTCAGGTGACTGGCTGCCAGCTAAGTGGGAAATGGCTCCAATGTGCACTCAGTTTTGGCCACCAAAGCAGCCTCACCTGCAGTGGAAGAATTGCCTTTGGAGCAAAGCCCTGCTCTGGGGCCTGGCGGTTCCTGAGGACACAGAGCTCAAATCTGTCTAGACGGGGCATGGTGTGCTGCAGAATTGGAGGCTGTCCACTGCTCCTCACACATCAGATGGCTCAGGGAGCTCCCATAGCCCCTGGGCGAGGCCAGCAGCCTGGCTGGTTTGGCCAAAAGGGAGGAAGGCTGGAGCCTCAGGCATCTCTGAAAGGCTGGCTGGAGGGGAAGGGAAGGGGAGGCTGGATAGTATGCCGGGGGGGGGGGGGTTCCGGGGGGGCTGCTGTCTACCCAGTGGTATAAGAAACTCTGACCTGGAGCCGCTGGAAGGAAAAAGTGACAGTAATTGGGGGGTGGGTGGGAGGGAAGGGCCGGGGCATTAGGGGCAAGCCGAGTAATAGGTGGGTAAGCGAGGTGGCAAGCAAGAACACATTGCTAGAGGGTTCATGAACAGGGAGAAAACAGGGTGCAGGGTGTGGGCCACGGCTACCCGCACTCAGCAGGTGCCACCCGAAACTCATGTTACAATTGCCTTCCAAATGGCCCAACTCACTTTTTCTGATTCTGTCAAGGCCACCTCCTTCCTCCTCTTTGTCGGCTGTCCTTTCTCCTTTCCCACGGCCTGCCCTGACGCCAGGTCCTGTGGGTGCTTCTCACTGCCCATTCTCTCCAGCGGCTTCTCCATCTTTCCTGCCGCCACCTGTCGGGACCCACCTGGCCCATGGAGTCCAGCCGGTGGCTGCCTTCCCTGAGCCGTCACCGGCCCCCACACCGGGTCAGTGCTGTTCTGTTGCTACTTTACTAACGTGGACTATACTCTCTTTGTGCTGCATGTAGAAATTGCACCCATATGTTTGTGTTGAAAGATTGGCAGAAGCAGGGGAGTCTTACAGAAGTTAGAAATGATAATTGATACAAAGCTTACTAGGAGGTATTCCCGCCTATTTCCTTGGACACTCAGCTCCTTATTTTCAGTGCGGAGCTTCTGTTCCTCCTGTGGATTCCCAGTGCTCCTCCCTTATGCCAACCATTTGGAACATTCTAAAGCATTGAGCAGTTGGGAACTCAGTGGAGCAGTGTGGGGAGGGCGGGGAGAACTGTTTGCGTTTTGAAAGCCCCAGAACTGTCTTTCCCCTTCCACAGGCCTTCAAGCCTAAACTTGCAGTTTGGGGTTTGAGGCTCCTTTCCTAGGTGTTGCAAGTGGACAGAGGGGAGGCAAGGCACCCTTCCCTGTACCTTTCACCCCTGCCTCCTGCTGCTGCACCTTCATTCATGCCCAGCAGGCTGCACTGTGAGTCTGCTGATGACTGGTTCCCAGCCCAACAGGGCTCTCCAACCCTGGATCCTATCTTTGCTCTAGAAAGCTTGGGTGGGGCGTGAGCTGAGTGTGTGTGTGTGTGTGTGTGTGTGTGTGTAAACGTTGCCTGGAAAGTTCTCCAGGGAGGTATCCAGCAAGGATGCCACTCACAGTAGTTCTCTCTGGCAACTTCTAGCCAGCAGCACTTGTGCCCTGGCAGGAACACAGCTTATGACCAAGACAATGGATGAAATGATGCCTTAGCTGCAAGTAAATGACTCCTCTGGTCCCTTAGGAGCCATGAGAGGGTCCTCACAGCCAGAAAAGTAGATTTTTTTTGCCTATATACTGCTCTGGGTTTACTCCCTAATATCCTAGGAGGGAATCAGTCTTATTTTCTGGGGAATCGGGGGACTTGGGGCCTCTTGGATTTGTACAGATGTGACCCACTATTAGTCAGGGCCATGACCTGTCTTTTCACTAAGATTAATGTCTGCTCACAGGCTGATTTTCTTAGCAGGAAGGTTTTAATATGGATGAGACAAAGGTTTTAAATCTGAGTCTGATTAGCTCCTGTGTTGAAGCTGATCTACAAAATTTTTGTTTTTAACCCTGGCCACGGGCTGCATATGATGGTGTGAGAAAGAGAGGAGGTCCAGAAGTCTCCTAAGCTTAGCATGATGGCAGCACATTGGCTTTGGGGAATTCACCCAGGGGATAACACGAGGGCACCATAGCGTTTGCTGTACGGAATCAGGAATACAGTCTGGAGAGGAGTGATTCCCTTTCAGGAATGCCCACTTCATGAGGGAGGCTTCCTAAAAATCAGGCCCTGGGCATGAAACCCATCCAGGTGGCAGCTCTGGAGTTCTCTTAGAAATGTCCTGGCTTGAAGCCTTCAGTTATGAACACTTCCACAGTGGCTTGAGAGTGATTTCTATGGGGTTGTACCATCTCAGGAGCCTTTGGGCCTCATCTGATGAGACGGGTGGCCCTGTGTCCCCACCTTGCTACATACACATCTTTGTCACCTTAGAATCCCAGATCTTTCTATCCTAGTCCGTGGGGAGCCTGTCTGGAGCCTTGGCATCATAGGAGCTGCCTTTCCCTCCTCCTACATAAGACAGAGGGCCTTGTCCTCCCCAGAGTTCTCCAGGACAGCCTCTAGAAGGCTGTGTGATTTGATCCATTCCCTCTTGGTCTCTGGGCCCCACTTCTACCCTCCTGAAATGTGACCCATCTAAATCCCTCCAGAAGGAAGACAGAGGAAGCCACATTCTTTCTTAGGAGGCTTCTCAGCAGGCCAGGCTCAGGGAGGACCAGCTGCAGCTGGTTTGGGGGAGGGAATGGAGAGTAAAAAAATGTTGATCAACCTGTGATTAATTATTTCCTGAGCCCTGCTGCCTCCTCCTTGATCCTTCTCTGGGATGTATAAAGGCAGTTCAGTCCAATGCAGTATAAGCATTTACTGATGCTTACGGTGAGCAAGTCTTTGTGCTAGGCAGCATGAGGAGGTGAAGTGAATCCAGCAGTTATGTAGGGAGGTAGGCATATGCAAGGCAGGATGAAGTGAGGGCTTATAAGGATTATAACATAAGTACAAACCTAATACTGCAGGGCAACAGATGAAGAGTAATTGCTACTAGCAGAATAAGGGAAGGCTTCCTGGAAGAGGTGGCCCTTGAATTAGAAATGCTCCTTTCTGAAAAGCTGAGGTTAAAGGCCATGAATGTGTCTTCATAGCCAGCTTGGGCTACTCCATATATGGATTTACTGTTTAGCCCGCTATCAATGGCCAGAAATCCCACTGACCCAAAGTCAGATCCTTCACAACTATTGATTATGAGTGGTTTAGGTCAAAAGTTGACTTGTGTAGATTCTGTGCCAATCTGGCCCACGTCCCTCATTCTGCCCTGTGAGTTAGAGAATCCAGTGTTGAAGTTGGTGAGGCTAGATCCAAGGGAGGGGAGGCCAAGGAGAGGTGCAATATAGGACTAGACCCTGGTGTTTGCATGGGTCCCAACATTTGAAGTATTGGATTTAGCTGGGAAGCATTTTGCAGGCTGGAAAGAATTAGCATCTTGTGGGCCTGAAGAATGTTCCTTTTCCTTCCAGAGGTCGAGAGGTAGAGTAGACATGGAACAACAGGCTGTAGCAGATTAAGGCAGGGCCAAAACAAGGATGGTAATGTTCTGTGCTATTATATTCTGGCCCATTTTACAGATGAGGAAATAAGTTAGGCTGTTTATTAAGTCTAGCGTCTCCTCCTGGGGGAAAGCCTGTGGCCTGTGACCTATAAGGAGTTGGAATAAAGTGTTCTCCACTCTAGGCTGTACCCAGAGGCTGGCTTGGTCATAGTAGGGCAGCCTCTCAAGTTTCAGAACAGCCTTCCATGGATGGTGGCTCCTGTTTCAGATCAAACTCTTCATTCTGCCTGGAATGTCAGCCTTATGGTACAAATGGTGGATCCCCAGCACCAGGAAGCTACACACACACACACACACACACACACACACACACACACTTCCCAGGCCCACCCGGAATTCCATGGGCAGCACTGAGGTAGGACCAGGCTGTACAGCTCACAGCTCATTGCCTCCTTGATTCTTTTCTATCCAACATCCTGGGGAGGAAGAGAGGCTGCTATTATTCTAAAAATATATGGCAAGCTATATACTGCACGTCCCTTTGGTCCCTCATGAGCAACGAACTCTCAGTTACCCACAACCACCGGTACCAAACCGTGGCACAGAGAGGTGGATGGCACTTAGGGGTCAGCATCTTGAGGCCTGGCCTGGAGCGAAGGGATGGAGACTTGCTCTCTCACAGCATATTCATCTAGCAAATGCCCAGCCTTGGCTTGATTTTTCTTGTAGTAGAGAGCACATTGCCTCAGGGGAAGCTTGTTTCTCTGCTGGACGTTTCTAGCCACTAGGAGGTCATGGAACCAGAGAAGTAACTTTGCTGGTTTCCCTCCTTTTGATTCCAGTTCAGCTTCCAGGAGCTCAGTCCTTTAAAAAATGGAAAAGAACTCTTGTGTCCCTAACGGCTCTCACGTACCTGAGGTGTTTTTTTTTTTTTTTTTTCTGTACATATATAACACTCCCAGGCCTTTCTGCATGTCCTCATGTGACACGGGATGCTCAGCAGCAGCATCGTCCCAATGCTTCTTTTCTGGGCTCAGTGGCCTGGGAAACTTAGAGCAGGGTCCTTCTACACACCTTACCTGGTGTAGGGGAACCAACACATATTTTCCATTGACCATATATCAGATGCTAGTGCCGGGCACATGGAAATGAACTCGAGGTCAGGGTCAGACCTCTAAGCCTGTAGATGACCCCTAGTTTTTCTGGGAAATGAAGGGACAAGCTGGTGGAGAAATTTGCAAAAAGCAACTGTGAGGCTGTAAAAAATAGCACATGGAAGAGATCATGAGGGGAAACTAGGAAACTGGGACCCCCAAACTAGTTATCTACGGTGATGGGCTCAGGTGAATTGGCTATGCCTAAGGCAAAGATTATTGGGGGTGACCATAACTATTTCTGGGAATATCCATGTGATGCGTTATGGCACTCGAAGACCCTGGAAATTGTCAAGACCCACTTTTAGGATCACATCACTTACCAAATCATGGCAAAGCCTCACGTGTGTCTAAGGTCATCACACCCAAGGAAGAAACTCAGCTAGACTAGAAATAGTTCAGGGAAGAAAAAGCGAATGTGATCAGAGATTTGGAGAGGATGCATCTGAAGACAATCTTAAACAAATAAGAGCTCCCTATCCAGGAAGAAAATGGAGAGGGAGCGAGGCTGCCACTTACAAAGTTAGAGGATGGATAGAGCATGCATTGAGTCCTGGCTTAGGGACACTCCTGTAGACTAGGAGCAGTGGGTTAAGAATGAAAAGAACTTTCTTTTAGCTCCAGCTTTGTTTCCAGTTGATGTAATGTCTGGACAAGCCATTTTCTCCTGAACCTCAGTTTTCTTGGCTATGAAATAGGGACTATACGACCTGTTCCACATGGCCCACGATGTTATTTTGAAGACTGTGATAAAGTATCACACAAATACTGTGATGATGGACATAGTCTTGGTTAAATAAAGGCATTATTTATCCACTCCCTAGAGGAAAACAATAATATTCCCTAAGCTGGCAGGATTTTGCATAGCTCTCCAGCTCAGGAGTTTTGACAAATACTGTATAATCATAAGACTATGTTTGTTTTGTTTTTACAGTAAATCAATGCATTTTAACCATGTACCTTTGTGTGTGGGCTCCCAATGATCCTGCAAAGTGGGTATTCTTACCTCCATTTTACAGATGAGGATACTGAATTCGGTGAGACAAGGAGCTTCCATAAGCCACAGAGCCAGCCCGTCTGGGGTTCAAACCAAGGCCTACCTGACTCCAGAAATGATTGTTTTTTTGTTTTGTTTTTTTCCCTTGTAACATGTGGCTGAAGGTTACACAGAGCAAGCTAGGTTTCCAGCTATCTGATGTTAAGCTCTGAGGGAAAACTGGTGTGGGGTCAGTACCACTCTGGTCAGTGGAGCTCACTGGCCATAGTCAGCCTCTGCCTTACAGTGGGGTTGTTGTCATGAGCATTCCCCTGTGCATAGCAGGAATGATGGGCCACTCTTAGCTTGTTGAGCTGGATAGAATCATTTGTGCCTCTGTTAGGCAGAGAATGCCATGTTTTTGATTTCTCAATTCCACTTTTTATAGTTTTTTTGTTGTGACATCTTCCATGTTGTCAGCTGTCACTTCTTGTTTTTGTCAACTTAGTAGCTCTCTCCATGGCACTACTGTATTGCGGGGTCTCAGTTGTAGGTTTCACAACAGACACCCCCACTGGTTTGCACTGGGCTCTGGGGGAGACTCTTCCGTGGCCTGTCCCAGTGTCTGGCTCCTGTCCAATGTGGGATTTTGTGGAGGCTCTGCCTCTGTCATGGGAATGTCTTCTTGTTTTCCAGTGAGAGTGAAGTGGGGTTTCTGAAGCTCTAGGGGCCTCAGACATGGGAGCAGAGTAAGTATGACACCATCAGATCACAGAAACCCAGACTCTCGAAGGTTTTTCTTAAAACAGAACTGAGAGTCTGTTAACAACATGAGAATGGATCTTCACGGGTTTACTGGATGAAGAGCTTTGTCCTGGGATTGGTGTCAAAGCTAAAAGAAGGCAGGGAACAGGAAGCTCGAAGTGTCATGGCGGGACACAAGGTGCTTCCAGTAGAACGCTGCTGATGGAGGTCACAGAGCTCTAAGTAGTATACTTATAAGCGGGTGGCTGACACTCACAGCGATCTGTCAGTGTGCCAGGGCCAGGTTGTAGAAGGTTTCAAAGGGGTAGTAACTTGATTTAGTATGGTTTGTGAGAGAAAAAGGCAACTTATGGGACAGGTGAGTTTGGAGTAGAAAGCAGAGATTTGAAAGAGAAAAGAATTGTGGTTGGGAGATTTACGGGACCTGGGTGAAAGCATTCTTGGTCAAGAGAGGCTGACTGGTAGAGACCCAAGTGTGGCTGGGGCCGAGGAGGGGCTGAGAAGCAAGCAGAGGGTTATAGGCAGTGGTTGGAGGAGACATTTGAAACAGTGAGGAAAGAGAGCCCAGGCAAAGGGGTCAGGACAGGGGACAACCAACTGTCAAGCGATTTCTCTGGAATTTAGGCAGGTGGCAAAACAGCTTATAGTGGTTTGGGAACTTGTGTGCTCCTAGCTATGAGGTGAGAGCAGACGGCTTCTCGCCTACTCTCTTGGGAAACTTTGGGCAAGTCATTCAGCCCCTTTGGACCTGGTGTGATCTCTCTGCCTGACAGAGAAAGGGGAATCTGTCCTCCCCGACAAAGCCTCTCGGCTGGCTGTGGCAGGTGCAAGCCTGTCTGTGGGAGTCAAGGACCTCAGGTAGATCTAAGGGATTGATCTTGCCTTAGAAAGAGTGAGAGGACTAGCATGTGGATAAGTTACCATGGATACGGCCCAACTGTTTGATCCCGGGAGCCACTGTCTCACCACGTGTCTCTGGAACCCTTGAGCTCCCCGTTCCTGCTAATGATATTCCCTTGAGTGATGTTCTCCACCCACACCACATGGGTATGTAACCAACATAAACAGAAAACGTCTTAACACGTTGAATAACATTGGCGGATCACACGTTACAACAACAACCACAAGATAGCTAAATTTAATTAGCCTGACACGCCTGGGCTTTTCGCAGAGGGACATGCCTCTGTTTTAGAAACGGAAAACCACAGCATTTTGTGGGTCTGGAAGTCACAGACATAAGCAAGAAACAAAAACAAAACAAAACAAAACAAAAAACTTCAAGATTCCTGCCTGGGAGATTGCTGTCCTCCAGTACCTTTGGGATTATGGCAAGGTATTCAGAGATATGAGTAGTTGGCTAACAGCCAAGGACTGCTGTCTGCCCCTGGTGCAGTGGTTGACTCAGGCTGTGGAAGATGTGGTACTTAGCCTGGCTCACCCAGCCCATTGAAGGGACTCAGGAGAACCCTCCTTGAGGGCACAGGCCCCAGGGTTGTTGGGTCGGCCTCATCAGTTTCTTTCGTAGAATCCATGTTCAATTGAACACAAAGAGACAGAAAGGGGATTGGAGGATTGGAGTTTCAGCTTTGTATTTGGGCATTTTAATCTGGACGAAGGTAGGGACAATTACTGATTTCCAGCCGTTAGCAATAACAAAATGACTGTATTTCCTTGGGTTGATACTCTGTGTACTCCTCAACCTTTAATTAGAAAGGTAAGCTGCTCAGTTGAGAGAAGAACCATGCCAAGGGTGTCTCTTTGCCCCACTCGTGAGCACTCCCACCACCTGGAAACCCCACCTGATAAATCTGATGTACATTATTCCCCAAGAATGTCCTTTCACTTTGGTCATTCCCCATGCTTATTCCATGGTCTGTTTCCCCTCTTTCTCAAGTCCTGTGACATCATATCTCCCTTGGGGATACTAGCACTTCTCTGAAGGCTTGACATCTTTCTATCAAATCTTGTGAGACCATATCTTCCTTTGGCTATATTAGCCCTTCTCTGAAGGTTTAGCATCTAACCGTGCAGTTGGAAAGAAGACTCCATGTTTTGGGAAAGAGATTTCAGAGACCGTGTAATTCAGTTTAGTTTTATACAGCATGTTCATTGTGCCAGGCACTGTTTTAGGCACTGGAGTTAAAGTGATAAAAATAGATATGAACTGACTTTGGGTGATGAGATAATTTATCATCTAACCTGGAACACTTTTGACAGTGATGATGAGTACAATTAATAATTATGCTGACTGTACTAGTCAGCTATTGTCATAATAATGCTGCATAACAAACTATCCCAGAGTCAGTAGCTTACAACAGCAGTCATTTATTTAGCTAGACAAATAAGACATGTGTCTTTAGGCTGAGTGGAAAAGCTCTGCTTCAGGCTAAGGGTTGGCTGGGCTTGGCTCTAGGCTCCAGACTGTGTTCAGGTCTTCATAAGTCTGTACATTATCCTTAGATCAGAAGCTAGTTGGAACATGTTCCTCTCATGATGCATCATAAGAGCACAAGCAAAGGAATGGAAACAAACAGTACCTCTTAGAGTATCACTGACATCACATTCTCTAGTGTTCCACTGACCAGAGAAGTCACATGGCCAAGGACAAATCCATGTTTCTGGGAAGTACACTCTTACTTAAGGAAAGAGGAGTTCATATTTGCTGAACGCCAATTTAACCTACCACACAGAGACAGCAATGTAAACCAGGACTGTCCCAGGAATATCTGAACCTGTGGTCCATGCTAGTTTGATGTCATGGAGCTTGCGATCTAGCAGGGAGCACTGATAATGCATAGTTAATTTTAAGGGTGACATGGTTTACAGTATAGGAGCGTGGAATATAATGGGGACAAAGATACAGGATAATCCAATGTAGTTGGAGAAGGAATCCCTAAGGAAGTAAGTTTGAACTCAGATTTGATACATGAGTAAAACCAAAGATAAGCCAGACAAAGGTGAATGGAGTAATGACAGTAGCTAATATTATATGGCACTTCCTGTGCTGGTAGGGACTGCTTCAGCTCTTTGCATTTGCTGGCTTACAACAACCTTTGGAGATAGATACTATTAT